>NC_086444.1:735029117-735754951 GCF_028390025.1 Pseudophryne corroboree
TGCGGGTGGCACGCATCACGAGTGACCGAGACAAAGTCCCTGGGTTGTTAGATAATATGATTCATAAATTTCTTGTTAGGGGATATGACTGGTCTATATTACAGAAACAAAAAAATAGAGTACTGCAAATGTCTAGGAGTGATCTGTTACACCCGCCTCGGAGGGAAAGTAAAAATATCCTTCCATGGCCGTGTGATTTTTCCACCTCCAGCCCTATTGTCCGCAGGGCTTCACAAGCCCTTTGGCCAATCGTAGCATCAGATCCAGATTTGACATCTTTTAGAGGGTTGCAACCCATCACAGCCTTTAGGAGAGGTGCTAACCTGCGTGACCTTATTGTTAAAACGGACATCTCAGGGATGAAGGAGTTGGATAATGTCATCATCCACAAAAAACCTCCTGGGTGTTACCGTTGTCCTAAATGCGCTACGTGTAGACATATGATTGCCTGTAAGGATTTCAAACACCCGAACCGTAATGTGACATATACCATCAGACAGGTGATCACATGCAGCACTTCCTATGTTGTCTATGCAATAGTCTGTCCGTGTGGCCTGTTCTACATTGGGCAGACCACACTGAAATTTAGTGAAAGGATGGCGGCTCACCGTTCCGCTATTAAATTGATTCTGGAGGGCAAACCGGTGGATCAACCGGTGGCCCGACATTTTCAATTAGCTAATCACACTATCAATTCATTAAAATACTTTGGGATAGAGCATGTTCCGCCAACATTGAGGGGTGGAGACAGGGCTAAAAATTTTGTTGGAGAAAGAAACTCGGTGGATTTTGAGACTTGACACATTCTGGCCCCGGGGCCTTAATGAAAAGGTCAACTGGAATGTTTTCGTTTAGAGCTGTGGGTGTGATACACCCATATTCTAATAATGGTTACTGCACTTTGAATATATGTAACTGGTCCTGGAGTTGTTCACAGTTGAGGATTAAGCCATTTAGAAAATTAAAATTAAAACTAAATTATAAACCAAAAATTCTCTTCAGCACTACTAGTAGTAGTGGTGCTTACTATGGGGGTACTGTTTTTCAGGAACAATGATTTTTTAGAAACAATGTTTCTTCTGTATAGGGTGTTTCTTCTGTATAGAGTAGTCACATGCTGCCTCGCTCTATGTGAGGTTTTATACTGTTGTCTTTCTCTTTTTATATTGTATATTTTATGTTGTATGTTGTATGTTTTTGAATTGCACTATAACTATTTTCACTTGTATGTTTAGGGAGCAGACTCTGACTACGTGTCAACCCGGCACCTGGTGATGGGGTGAGTAGCCTGTGAGCTTACGTTTACAGCGGCCGGGCCGGGCTGACTGGCGTGTGCGGGGTAGTCATGACAACGACTGCCTTGCGTCCGCCGGGTGGTCATGGCAACGGTGACGTAGGAGGCGGAAGTGACGCGGCGGCTCAGAACCCGGAAGCAGGACTGGCGTGGAGGAGACACGGTAGCAGACACGCTTCAGGGTATTTAGAGGGGTAAGTTTGTCCATGTTCGTTTGTGTACATTTGTATTTGGCCTGAGGAAGGGGCTGTTGCCCAGAAACAGCTGTAGCCACTTTAATACAATTCTTTTGCAAATATTTGACTCCAGTGCCGTTCGTCTTTGGGAGCTGCTATATTTATACATACATACAGGGGCGGATTGGGATGGAAAACCAGCCCGGGAATCTGCGAAGGCAAGTGCACTGGTATCAGGTCCTTTGGTTGACAGTGTCTAGGTCGACCACTATTGGTCGACAGTAACTAGGTACACAGGGTTTCTAGGTCAACAGGGTCTCTAGGTCGGCATGTTCTAGGTCAACAGGTCAAAAGGTCGACATGAGTTTTTCATATTTTTTTCCTTTTTTTAACTTGTTCATACTTTGCGATCCACATGGACTACGATTGAGAACGGTAACCTCACTCGCCATGCAAGGGAATGTGGTACACTAATTGGGGTTCCCGGTCACTGTACGGCCAAAACTACACCAAAAAAGATTTAAAAAACTCATGTCGATCTTTTGGCCTGTCGACCTAGAGACCCTGTCGACCTAGACAGGGAGGGAGGGCGCACAGCATGACATTAACATGTCACACTGCGGGACGGAGCCGGGAGGATGAGTGCGGCCGCCGGAAAGTACACTGTCACTCATGTGAGCAGGCCGCACCGCCGCGGGCGCAGCAAGAGAGGGGCACTGTAATGAGCAGCAATCACTGTGCTGCATGCGTGATGTGTGCGGTTGCCGGACGTTAGTGGGTGCCTGTGCGCACCAGGCACCCCCCGTGCGCACGCCTATGCATACTGAACACTACCTCAGACCACAGCCACCCAAATACCCTGGAATCTAATGACAGGCAAGACCATCCTACACAATCAGGCAGAGGCGATCACACAAGTGAGATACTGTCGCATCTTACTGTGTGAGCACACGCAGTGCGCCTGTGTACACAGCACAGGGCTTCAGCCTGCATACGCTGCGCTGCAGCGACCATGTCTGAATTAGGCCCAGAGTCCATATTACTGTGACTTGGAATACTGAGGGAATAGCATCCTCTAGTGCATAGTTTCAGATATACAGCTCCAATTGCTTTGTGTAACGTAAACCAGTGGAGTATATTTAATTCTTTCTTGTTGAGCTACTAAGACAGTTAATTTTCCTCCTATTGCGTGGCAAGGATTATTTCCTTTGTTGTTCGCGGAACTAAGCTGAAACAGTTAAATGTGGGTATTATATATAAGCATATACAGTATATCCCAATTCAATTACACTTGACTACACCATCGGGATCTGTTGCTAAACCAGGACCCAGGCAAGACCGGGGCGGTATCCGGTCTCTAGGTCGACCACATTTAGGTCAACACTGTCTAGGTCGACCACTGTTGGTCGACAGCAAGTATGTCAACATGGTTTCTAGGTCGACAGGGACTCTAGGTTGACATGTTCTAGGTCGACAAGACAAAAGGTTGACCAGAATTTGTTACATTTTTTTTCCATTTTTTTTTACTTTTTCATACTTTACGATCCACGTGGACTACAATTGGGAATGGTAACCTGTGCAGAGTGCAGCGAGGCACCTTGCCCGAAGCCATGCATGGGGACGCGGTGCACTAATTGGGGATCCCGGACACTGATTGGAGAAAACGACACCAAAAAAAGTGCAAAAACTCATGTCGACCTTCTGTTATGTCGACCTAGTACATGTCGACCTAGAGTCCCTATCGACCTAGAAACCTTGTCGACCTACTTACTGTTGACCAATAGTGGTCGACCTAGACACTGTCGACCTAAGTGTGGTCGACCTTGCATACCACACCCGACCGGGGCAATTCGGTAATAATGTTTGCATTCTCATGATGTTTAGATGTTATTGGATAGAAGAGAATAGAAACATTTCATCATTGCCTTAATGTGCCTAACTGTGGTGGGTTATCTAGTGTATGGAATAAGCCTGACATGAATTAGAAGTTGCATTCAAGTGCGAAACGTATACACTGATTTATCTGTGTACAGTTGATTTACATTTATGAGTATCTCCATTGCTGGTAGTGTTCCTTCCCTTTTCTAATAGTTCAATAAAGCGACCTGCAGTTGAGGTCTTTAACCCGCATCATCGCAGACTCTGCCTATATTCCTTTTACCTCTCAGAAGACCACCAAAGTATCCTCTGCGGAGAGAGTTGTCACGATCAATGTGCTGAAGAATGAAAGCTTCTGCATTATCAATCAGTTAGTACATTTACATACACACACCCGACCGCACTAAGCCGGGTATCACACTATGAGTTACAGAGAGTTTAAAAAAAGATATTATTTGCACTTGTGTAACCAAGTATTTGCACTGTAGGATTTTCACTGTAAGAATTGTCTTGCCAGCAGTGTACAGATGGAGCTTCGTTCACCTACTGTATATATCTATTCCATCTATGGCGTTTGTCCTGATAATGGAGTCGCAGTGTGCCTGGTCGCAAGGCGGTGCTCTGTCGGAGGGAGGCGCATAGAGTTCAGCAAGGTGTATGGCGTTACCGTTGAGAGTAATACCAGGGTTCATCCACCAGATGTTGCTTTTGAAAATCACCATTGTGCATACGTTAAGTGTCCACTAAAATACTATAATGCAAGAATCACCATTGCACATGCGTGAGGTCTCCATTTAAATATACTATAGCACAAGAACTACTGTTCTATGGAACTTGGACGGTCACATAACCCTAAAACCAATGGACCATTGCTTTAACATGTAAGTTTGCGTCTGTATACACTATTTTTGTTATTCATTTCTTTTTTGGTCCCGTCAGAGAATCAATATTTTCCACAGCATCCCTTTATTTACAGTACACTATACTCTTCAAGTTCCTGATTGACTCTCTCCGTCTGACCGTTGGTCTGTGTGTACAACATTACAGTTGTCACTGGCCATTTGCTAGGGCTTGCTAAGAGTACACCATTACAGCACGATTACTGTACTGTATATCCATCCACTGCTAATCACTCCACAGTACTGGATTAGTGGAGCATTAGCCACCCAGTGGTGAAGATGTGTATTGCATGCTGTGTATGTTGTCGCACCTCAATGAGCCTCTATGTGCAACACCTCAACAACCTGAGCTATAGCTAAGGTGGGACAAACACTCTGTTTAGGTGGAGAAACTGCAATGATGAGCGAGGCTCCATCTATATTTCCAAGGAAAAAGTGAAGCACTGAGAGGAGGGCATACTGTATAATACCAAGTACTTTAGTATTATGCAGCAAAGCTGTCCAGTCAAATCCTACATTTGAAGAGGAGAAAAACAGCCTCTTAGGGGCTGCACATTTAGTGAGGCCAGAACCGGGCTGATATGCTTAGAGCATCTGTATCTGTCACCTGTCTGTATTACTGCTATCAGACACTACACCCTACTGGCAGCCACCGCTGTACAGAGCCATGACTGGGGCTCAGACCCCAGACGTCTGTACACAGCGGCTACTTTCAGAGGGTCTGGGCATGCGCAAACTGAGGTTAGTTCCCCAAGATATTTGTGACAACCTCACTGCCTCCCTTCAAAAACTGTGTGCAAGTGTACCTAAAAGAATTGATGCTGTTTTGAAGGCAAAGGGTGGTCACATCAAATCTTGATTTGATTTTGATTTCTCTTCTGTTCATTCACATTTTGTTAATTAATAAAAAAATAAACTATGAACACTTCTATTTTTTGCATTCTTACTTTGCAGCACTTTCTCCACACTTGCTTACATTTCTTTTTCAGTAGTGTGTGTGTGTGTGTGTGTGTGTGTGTGTGTGTGTGTGTATATATATATATATATATATATATATCTATCTACATACATATTTATTTATTTATTATTTAACTAATGATTGATATATGCATATAATCTTGCATTTACAAATAGTTATTGATTTATATTAATTTTATCATTTTACTATAGTACTGATCCATTTTTCCCATATAAGTGGGTTTACCGTACTATCCCTTTAAAGCGGGATACTAATGAATTACACAGGTTCTGTGGCTGTATGACTTCAAGTCTGCATTTCACCTAGTTTTAATCAGCCACAGAACCTTTGTTATCAATGAGTGTCCCGGTTTAAAGGGATGGTATGGTAAGCCTACATATAAGCCATAGGGATTACCTAGGATATACTGAGAAATGTTTACGATGGGGCACTGATATTGCAGACCTTTCAACATCAGCTCAGACAAAATGTTCTGTTCCTCAATTTTCCACTTAATTTGCTATTGCAGGTATCTGTGTTAATTAATCGTTGTTAAAACAAAACAAACAAAAAACACCCAACACACTATTCACATTAATTAATAAATGAATTTAGTACAGGTAGAAATAAAAAAAGTGGAGGATCAAAGGCGAAAAAATAAAATTATAAGGAAAAATTATCAAACCAATGCAATCCCTTGCATCTGCGATTAGGCCAATCTTCTTTATTTAACACCTCCTCACAGGGACACAATATTTCAACAGAATCATGAAACAAGAAAAAACAAAAACAACTATGTGTAGTACTGTTTAAAAGATAAGTCTCATGATAGAATGCCCCTGTGTTCAGAAGTAGAAAGGCGAGTCTGTAATTTTCGTAAATGAGATAAGTACAGGATCTTGCCACCACTGGAAATGTGTCTAAGACGTACCAAAACTAACTTAAAGTGTGTGTTGGAGAAACATATAAAGGTTTCTTTTAATACCCAAGAAGTGACAGCATATCAGGACAATAATGGTGCGCATCCAACTCATTTATATTAGAGATGGGTCCCACATATCTAGGTTTCTTTGTAAACAAATTCCACACCAAGCAACATATGTATTGTTGGGTATGCACCATTATTGTCCTGATTTGCTTTCACTTCTTGGGTATTACACCCCTGGCAACTAGCATTATACCCAGAGCATGAAACCCCTGGCAATAAGCATGGAACCCAGAGCATGAAACCCCTGGCAATTAGCATGGAACTCAGAGCATGAAACCCCTGGTACTGTGCATGGATCCCAGAGCATGAAACCCCTGGCAATAAGCATGAAACCCCTGGCAATGAGTATGGAACCCAGAGCATGAAACCCCTAGCAATGAGCATAAAACCCAGAGTATGAAACCCCTGGCAATGAGCATGGAACCCAGAGCATGAAACCCCTGGCAACGAGTATGGAACCCAGTGCATGATACCCCTGGCAACGATCATGACAGCCAGAGCATGAACCCCTGAAAACAAGAATGGAACCCAAAGCATTAAACCCTTGGCAACGAGCATGGAAACCAGAGCATGAAACCCCTGACAAGGAGCATGGAACCCAGAGCATGAAACCACTGTTAACGAGCAGGTAATTTAACAGTTATTAGTAGCCTTACTGTGGGGCATAATGTGTAATGGGCTTTACGGTGTGTGGCATAATGTATCACAGGCATTGTGATGTGTGGCATAATGTATCAAGGGCGTTGTGGTGTGTAGTATAATGTATCACTCGCATTATGGTGTTTGACATAATGTATCACGGGCATTGTGGTGTGTACCATAATGTGCCACAGGCATTACGGTGTGGCATAATGTGTCACGGGCATTACAGTGCATGGCATAATGTGTAATGGGCAATGTGGTTTGTGGCATAATGTGTAAGGGGCATTACTATAAGGAGGAAAAATTACAAATAATGTAAGAGGCATGAACCAGGATTTTTTTCTGTGGTTGCAAATTACTCGGCGTACAGGTTGCAAAACTAGGGTATCAGGTAGTCTTTTCCTGCAATGCCACGCCCCTTGCAGTGAGGCCACACTCCCTTTTTGGAGCGCGCACGCATTAGCAAACTTATAAAATTCTTTACTTTTCATATGGCAATGGGGGAAAGGTGGGTGCGGCAGAAACTTTTTTGCCAGGGGGGAGCAAAATGTATAGTTACACCACTGCATATAAACACTGAAATAAGTCCGTCTTCCACCCTGCAGACAGATCTTTATTTTTGTCAACTTCCATTGTTTTGACCTGGATTTTGCTGGGGCATGGCAAGTTGACTCGGGGGCCTGCTTATATCGGAAAGGGTCTTATCCGGGTGTACAGTCCCAGGTCTGAAAGGGGTATCAGGCTCAAAACAATCCAGGTCTGCAAATTTGCAATCGACCAGGTTTATTCCTAAGTCTTGCAACCAGGGTCAGTGTCCCGACTCATGTGTGAATGGGACAATGCCTATATACCCGCTGCTTACCCACGCAGAGAACTAGTGTGTGCTGTCCCCAACTGCCCCCCACTGTGGAACACTGCGGGCGGCGGGTGGGTCAGCGTGACAGTCCTAGGAAAACAAGGAAGTATGTAATTAATGTAGAATTTTAGTCTTTTTTTGTGAGGTACATCCACCCCCTAACTATGGGCCTGATTCTGATTTGGAAGTAAAGCAAAAAAATGCAAGTAATTTTGTATCTGGAACAAACTGTGCTGCCATGCAAGTAGAGCAAATACATTTACCGTATATACTCGAGTATAAGCCGACTTTTTCAGCACTTTTTTTTGTGCTGAAAAAGCCACCTCGGCTTATACTTGAGTCAGTGGCAGGGCAGTGTGACAGGCAGAGCAGTGTGAAGGAGGGACACGGAGCGCACAGCGCGCGCCTCTCCTGTGTCCCTCCTGCATCTCCGGCGGCAGCGGCGGGTCTATTAAAGGAAGTACCCGTTCGTGACCTCTGATCACGAACCGGCACTTCCTTTAATAGACCCGCCACGGCCGCCGGAGATGCAGGCGGGACACAGGAGAGGCGCGCGCTGTGCGCTCCGTGTCCCTCCTTCAGAAGACAGCGCGGGATCGACGGAGGGGTAAGTAACAGTCACTGGGGGAGGGGGCATATGTGGCAGCATGAGGGGCATATGTGGCAGCATGAGGGGCATATGTGGCAGCATGAGGCATATCTGGCAGCATGAGGGGCATATCTGGCAGCATTAGGGGCATATCTGGCAGCATGAGGGCATATCTGGCACTGTGGGGCATATGTGGCAGCATGAGGGCATATCTGGCAGCATGAGGGCATATGTGGCACATCTGGCACTGTGGGGCATATTTGGCAGCATGAGGGCATATCTGGCACATCTGGCACTGTGGGGCATATTTGGCAGCATGAGGGCATATCAGGCACTGTGGGGCATATCTGGCAGTATGAGGGCATATCTGGCACTGTGGGGGAATATCTGGCAGTATGAGGGCATATCTGGCACTGAGGGCTGTGTACGGCTAGAGCTGCATTTCCCACCCTAGGCTTATACTCGAGTCAATAAGTTTGCCCAGGTTTTTGTGGTAGAATTAGGTGCCTCTGCTTATATTTGGGTCGACTTATACTCGAGTATATACGGTATATTGTGTACAAGGTAAATAAATACTGGCTGCTTCTGCATGTAGCCGACCCATTTTAGACAGACTATATTTACACTGCAATTTAGATTTGAGTTTGAACACACTCCTCTCAAATCTAACTCTTTCTGCAGATGTTACATCTGCCCCACCTGCAGTGCAACATGGTTTTGCTCATGTGTATAGTTACTTGCTTCTTTTTATTTTTGCTTTATTTCCAAATCAGAATCAGGCCCAATATGATTGGTTTACTCATACTTGCCTACTCTCCCGGAAGCTGCGGGAGGCTCCCGTTTTTTGGGTAGTTCCCCGCACCCCTGGAAGAGTAGCCAGGTCTCCCGCATCCTGCTTGCATCCTAGTGATGCGGGCAGGATAGAGAGATACTCTCCTGAGTTCACGGGTCCGTGGAGTGGGGAGGGGTTAAAATGCGCGAATCGCGTCATTTTAGCCACGCCCCCCCCTCCTGCGGACCCTCGAATCGCTGCATTTTTCGGATGTGGGGGCGGGGCTTAATGATGTCACAGCCCTCCCCCGCCCCCTGAAGTCTCCTTCAGCGTCTCCTCTCCGGCTTCTCCCGGAGAGGAGACATTCAAAGTAGGTAAGTGTGGGTTTACTACATGTCGTAGTTCTATGCAAGTGTATTTTTTACACCTCTGTATGGCCTGCACTTCCTTCAGCACTCCATCACTGGCATCTACCTAGGTAACAAGGGGCACGTTACAGCCCATTTACGCCTCTTCAGTCACAAGTGTGGATTTGTCATATGTATGTACATATGACACAGCATCGCCTATATTTTCATATGCTTGGTTCTAGAGCATGTGCAGTGTGAAAACTCCCAATATGCATTCCCCCTACAGGTGAACACTCAACTCTGCATCAGCCCCTAAGTGTAAACGATTGTACCATGCATAATATGACATTGACAAAAATAAATTTTTCACAGTAAATGCAATATTCCATAAGCAACCCGGAAACTGCAAATATAGATATTTTCCATTTTCTCTATTATTTTGTTGCAGAATTGCTTCAGATATGTTGACTTGTGGTGTCATTCTGACCCGTTCGCTCGCTGCTGTTTATCGCAGCCGAGCGAACGGGTCTCTACTGCGCAAGCGCCGGCTTTGGTCCGGCCAATGCAGGCGTGACCGGACCGAACGGGGGGCGGGCCGCAGCAGCTGCGTGACGTCACACGCAGCCGCTGCGGGCCGGGGAGCGGTGAGTAGCTCCCGTCCAGCACGCTAAAGCTGCGCTGGTCGGGAGCTACTCTTGAAGTGCAAAGGCATCGCCGCTGTGCGATGCCTTTGCACTTCTGCGAGGGTGGGGCGGCACTGACATGCGGGGCGGGCTAGCCCTGTGCTGGGCGTCCCCCCGCATGTCAGGGAAGAAGATCGTAGCTGTGTTAAATTTAGCACAACTACGATCAACTCGGAATGACCCCCTTGAAGCAATGAAGAAGCCATTTATGAACACAAAAATGCTGAGGTGTGCAAAATCCATTTGGTAACATCTGGCGCCATAATTTGTGCTGGTGCCCCTAGTGTTGTTGCAGCATGTAGGAGGGGTGTAGTATATTATGCCGGAGCTTGGGATCCCGGCGTCCAGCATAACGGTGCTGAGATCCCGCACGCCAACATGCAGGCAGCGGGGTGAGTGCTGCGCTCCCCACGCTGGCGCTCTACGCGCGCCACGCTATTTATTCACCCTCCAGGGGTGTTGCGGACAGCCCAAGAGGGAGAATAGTTGTCGGTATGCCGGGTGTCGGGATTCCATTGCCGGTATACTGAGCGCCCGGATCCCGACAGCCGGCATATCAAATGCCTCCCTGCAGGAGAGCAAGTCAGCAGCATTTCCAAAGGCACTAACATATTCGCTGTCTACAGTAATTGGGGAATTTGGGAAGAGTCAAAATGGAGTGCACGCAGTTTTCTGGGCCCAGTGTCGGACTTTGGCATGGAGGACCCAGCAGGGAAATGCAGTGGTGGACACATATGTGTAAAGGGTTCGGACAGTCTCCAGAAGGTGTGTGGCCACTACCATAGAGGAATGGCTAACTATTAGTATGGTATGAACCCCTTATAAATATATGCACAGTAAGTACTGATAGTACAGTACATGCATGATAATGTACCACATTAATAACAGCAATGCACTATAGAACATACAGTACACCATAATCCAGAGCAATAAAATGCAACATTTTGTAAACATAGTGCAATTCATTTAAGTCATAACAGTAAACCAAGCATATTTAGTGGAAAACTAAATATATATTATATATATATATAATGAAATAGATTGACAATGGTATGAGGTTAGCCTTGATCTGACATATACTGTAGACTTTCGCACCACTGCTCTGTAGATCAGCTCAATATCCGGCCTCCCACATAATCATCTTCTTACAATTATAAAACAGTAAAAATGTGTGAAGGCAACAGAAAATGACAAGGTACAGTAGTTCTGAGGAGTGTTATTACACAAAGGACAGGGCTGTATAAAACAACCACTAGAATAAAATCTTATGATCTCAGTTCAGCTGCTGGACCCACAGTTAAGGTGGGTACACACGAGGCGATGTGCTCCATGAGTGACGTTGCCTAGTGTGTCCCCTCCCAGTCCCGGGCTGCCCGACGGCAGGCATACACACTGTACGATATCGCTAATGATATTGCACAGTGATGTCATGCCGCGGCCGGGCCGTACATGCAGCTTTGGACGATGAGTCCAAATTGAGCTGCATGTGCGGGTGACACTGAGGGTCATTAACGACCCACAGGGCCATGCATCAGCTGTCATCAGCTGCATACACACTGGGTGATATGGTTAACTATATCGCTGGAGGGGGGGGGGGGGGGGGGGTGAGCTATATCATTTACTATATTGCTAAGTAGTGTACAGGTATATGCACCTTTACATTTCTGTTGGTGCTCTCCATGTTTGTGGATTATTGGGTTGACCGTAAAAAGGCTGACAGTGGGTCAACCCCAATAGCTCAACATGCACTAGGTTGACATGGGAAAAAGGTTGACATGGACAAAAGCTTTTTTTGTGTTGTTTATTCTGTAAAATAACCAGGAACCCCAATTAGTGAACTGCATTCCCTTAGGGCAAGGTTACTATTCTCAATCGTAGTCCACGAGCTGCGTATTTTGCCGCTGCAATCAAATGCGGTCACGGCAAACAAGGCGTGAATGCGCCTAGATGTAGCCTGATGAGCGTGGCTACATCTGTAGCAATGACTCAGACATATGGCCTTATTCAGAGTGGAAACAGTCGCTGTGTTTGCATGCACAACCATGTCCTGGGCATCTGCGCACGTGCAGCAGGTACAGTGTGTGAGCGCAATCTTACACTCCGGGATGTGATCGGATAGCAATTGACATGTCATGGCCGTTTTCAGGGTGGCCCGATGATGTCATCTGCATTTCCTGCGATAAGAAACATGGCCTACGCAGCAGAGGTCAACCTCTATTTAAGGTTTTTGCAATGCGATTGCAATTGAATTGAGATTGCATCGTGGGGCAACCCTCAGCATGTGATTTTAGTGGTCGCAGTTTTGCAAAGACAGCAAAATCTGCCACCAACTCTGAAAACCCCTCATAGTGCCAGAATCTTTGCTTTCATTGGCCCTCATTCCGAGTTGTTCGCTCGGTATTTTTCATCGCATCGCAGTGAAAATCCGCTTAGTACGCATGCGCAATGTTCGCACTGCGACTGCGCCAAGTAACTTTACTATGAAGAAAGTATTTTTACTCACGGCTTTTTCTTTGCTCCGGCGATCGTAATGTGATTGACAGGAAATGGGTGTTACTGGGCGGAAACACGGCGTTTCAGGGGCGTGTGGCTGAAAACGCTACCGTTTCCGGAAAAAACGCAGGAGTGGCCGGAGAAACGGTGGGAGTGCCTGGGCGAACGCTGGGTGTGTTTGTGACGTCAACCAGGAACGACAAGCACTGAACTGATCGCACAGGCAGAGTAAGTCTGGAGCTACTCAGAAACTGCTAAGTAGTTAGTAATCGCAATATTGCGAATACATCGGTCGCAATTTTAAGAAGCTAAGATTCACTCCCAGTAGGCGGCGGCTTAGCGTGTGTAACTCTGCTAAATTCGCCTTGCGACCGATCAACTCGGAATGAGGGCCATTGTGAGGCACCATCTTCCCAAAGATGTCACTAAGAAGATGGAGACACAGAGGAGGGACACACTTGCCGGCACAAGGTAAGTACTCTGGGTGTAGGGTGTGCGGGTGCCCCCATGGACTCAGGGACCTGCATGCACCGCACATCCTGCACCCGTTATAAATATGCCTATGTCTTCTACCTTGTGTATCAAGTGTTCCCAACACCTTCTACATAGTAAATTCATCTGTCAGTGCCGTCTTTACATTATAATTAATGTCACTGTATGTTATTTTTTTGTCATCTCCAACTTTAATGTACAGTGCTACTTTCATACTAATTTGTCATTTTGTTTATAAATATTTTCTTATCATTTTGTGTATACTTATGTTTAATTGCTGCTACAACTTATTGTATTAGGGTTCTTATCAGTAGAACATATCAGAGCTGAACGGATCCCTCTGAGCACCAATGCGGAAAGAGCCCCATTCCACATTCAAAACACGGCTTCAGGTCTTAAGTACATATGTAGAATGCGGTAAAATCCCAAAACCAGAGTTTTTACCTAATTTTCCCGCTGGTACATCCCACCCTGTACATTTAATAGCACAGCAGACACACTAGCTAGCATAGCAAGAATGCAATTGGCAAATGAGGGTTTAATATGAATTTTATATACTTTAATATCATCTTTAAGAGTAGAACAATGGGGGTAATTCTGAGTTGATCGCAGCAGCAAGTTTGTTAGCAGTTGGGCAAAACCATCTGCACTGCAGGGGGGGGCAGATATAACATTTGTAGAGAGAGTTAGATTTGGGTGGGTTATTTTGTTTCTGTGCAGGGTAAATACCGCCTGCTTTATTTTTACACTGCAATTTAGATTTCAGTTTGAATACACCCCACCCAAATCTAACTCTCTCTGCACATGTTATATCTGTCACCCCTGCAGTGCACATGGGCTCTCATTCCGAGTTGTTCGCTCGCTAGCTGCTTTTAGCAGCATTGCACACGCTAAGCCGCTGCCCTCTGGGAGTGTATCTTAGCTTAGCAGAATTGCGAACGAAAGATTCGCAAAATTGCGAATAGAAATTTCTTAGCAGTTTCTGAGTAGCTCGACACTTACTCTGCCACTGCGATCAGTTCAGTCAGTTTCGTTCCTGGTTTGACTTAACAAACACACCCAGCTTTCGCCCAGGCACTCCCCCGTTTCTACAGCCACTCCCGCGTTTTTACCAGAAACGGCAGCGTTTTTCCACACACACCCATAAAACGGTCAGTTTCCGCCCAGAAACACCCACTTCCTGTCAATCACACTACGATCACCAGAACGAAGAAAAATCCTCGTAATGCCGTGAGTAAAATACCTAACTTTTGAGTAAAATAACTAAGCGCATGTGCTCTGCGAACCTTGCGCATGCGCAGCAAGCGACTAATCGCAATATAGAGAAAATCGGCAACGAGCGAACAACTCGGAATGAGGGCCCCGGTTTTGCCCAACTGCTAACAAATTTGCTGCTGCGATCAACACAGAAATAGGCCCAATATCTTCTGAGCTTAGATTGTTTTGTCATCTACATACAATCCACAGTGCAGTATCTAAATGACGATGGGCATAGACCAGCTCTATATAGGCATATAGGGGTATAGCATACTTTTATAAAGTATATACAGCAGTGCAATTAGACTGCAGAGTAGGGTGCCAGTAGCTGAGGACACCAATAGGAGCGAATTGGTTATACGCCGTATTATGTGAATTTTTAAAAAACATTATTTTCAGCATGGAAAGCAGGGGGTTAACTGATGGTTCTCAGCCTCCCAGATAGAATGCATAATCCCTCCCCTTAAAGGGGTCATGCAAACTATGGTTACATTGGAGTGTCTCCTCACTGACGATATGTACCCTTACACTCGGTTTGACTCCCTTCCTCTCCTGCCATGACCACGCTGTAAGGCAGCTAAATGGGAAGATAAGCAACATGTGTATGGGGCTGGGGGGAGAAAAGGGGTATAATTACAGAAAGTTAGTGTCATGAATTAGGGGGTTAGGTAGGATTATTTGGTTTTATTAGGAGGGTCAAGAGGTTAATTATTTTAATGGGGTTAATTCATACGAAAAGGTTCTTATGAAGAGACCAAGGGAGATAATTAGTGGGCTACTGAACATGAATGTAATTAACTAATTGAGTGGGTTTTGATTAATAATGGGAATGAGGTAGTTAATTATTAGAAATGTTTTCATTATGTTGAATGAAGTTATTATGATGCTGCTGAAGGAGTTAGGAGTTAATGATTTTTTTTAGGCGTGGTTAATTAATATTGAGGAGATTATATTGTATAATAGTTACTAAGATGACCTCTGTTTTGTATGGCAGAACTGGAATGTTCTCTGTACTGTATAGCAGTCAATGCATACCTTCTAACTGTTCCGATTTTCGCGGGACAGTCACTTTTTTGGGGGACTGTCCTGCTGTCCCGCCCCCGGGCAGCAGTGTCCCGGGGTGAGGGGCACTTGGGAAGTACCTGTCACTAAGCAGAGCAGCGATGAATAGACACTGTGCGCAGTGTAGTCACTATTCACTGAAGATGGAGAAAGTGGGGGCATGCCAGCCTAGGGCAACTGGAAACCTATTAGACTAGGGCGACCAGAACATACTACCCATCTGGTGCCACCAATCCAGTAAACACTCTGGCTGAGCGATTAGGGGATTGGTGCGCACCAATACACACAGCAATTTCTTACTCAGTACATACTTTTCATTTCGTCTCTTGAATGAAATTGGGGTGTTGGGAACATCGTGCTTGAAGCACATGCAATATTGTTCCCTCGATCTGACCAATCTATTTTGTATATTGGTCACTGGAATGCTCTGTGTATTATATATAATTAGTTAGAATGCTGTATATATTATACATTGGTCACTAGAATGCTGTATTTCAAATTTGGTCACTAGAATAGTCTCTGCTTTGACAAGTATTCTATTTGTTTATAGTTCTTTTATAGAACAGCTTTTCATGCATTTCATGGATGTATAAACAATACCTGCACGGTTATCATCACACCCATTTTTCTGGTGAACCATGCCCCCAGGCTTAACAGTTACCAACCAGCCGCTGACAGGATATACATACAGATGGAGGAACACAATACATCACAGGAGGGAAAGCACATTAATTAGCCAACAGATGAAGGGGGTACAAAGCTGAATACACAGAAGTGGGAGACATGTGGAAAACATATGGACCCGGTGAGTCTATTTTCCATGTTCACGCCCTCTCTAATTGTCTGTGACGCATGCCTGGCAAAAATCAGGATTGTATGCTATAGTTGCTGACCCATCTGTGACACGTGCTTGACGTAAACCAGGAACGTATGCTACCGTTGCCGACCTGCCTGTGACCCGTGCCTGGCATAAACAAGGAGCGTATGCTATCATTGCCAACCCACCTGTGACCCATGCCTGGCATAAACCAGGAGCGTATGCTATACTTGCCGACCCGCCTGTGACCTGTGCCTGGCATAAACAAGAAGTGTACGCTATCACTGCCAACCCACATGTGACCCGTACCTGGCATAAACCAGGAGCATATGCTATCATTGCCAACCCGTCAGTGACACGTGCCTGGCATAAACAAGAAGTGTATGCTATCATTGCCAACCCAACTGTCACCCAGGCCTGGCATAAATAAGAAGCGTATGCTATCATTGCCAACCCACTTGTAACCCGTGCCTGGCATAAACAACAAGTGTATGCTATCATCGCCAACCCACCTGTGAACCGTGCCTGGCATAAGCCAGAAGCGTATGCTATCATTGCCAACCCACCTGTAACCCGTGCCTGGCATAAACCAGAAGCGTATGCTGTCATTGCCAACCCACCTGCGACATGTGCCTGGCATAAACAAGAAGCGTATGCTATCATTGCTAACCCACCTGTGACCCGTGCCTGGCATAAACAAGAAGCGTATGCTATCATTGCCAAGCCGCCTGTGACGCCTGCCTGGCATAAACATGAAGCGTATGCTATAATTTCCAACCCGTCAGTGACATGTGCCTGGCATAAACCAGGAGCATATGCTAACATTGCCAACCCACCCGTGACCCGTGCCTGGCATAAACAAGAAGTGTGTATGCTATAATTTCCAACCCGTCAGTGACACGTGCCTGGCATAAACCAGGAGTGATATCGTTGCCGACTTGTCTTTGACATGTGCCTGGCATAAACCAGGAGCATATGCTATCGTTGCTGACCCATCTGTGATGCGTGCCTGGCATAAACCAGGAGCATATGCTATCGTTGCTGACCCATCTGTGATGCGTGCCTGGCATAAACCAGGAGCATATGCTATCGTTGCTGACCCATCTGTGATGCGTGCCTGGCATAAACCAGGAGCATATGCTATCGTTGCTGATCCATCTGTGACGCGTGCCTGGCATAAACAAGGAGCATATGCTATCGTTGCTGACCCATCTGTGACGCGTGCCTGGCATAAACCAGGAGTGTATGCTATCGTTGCTGACCCATCTGTGATGCGTGCCTGGCATAAACCAGGAGCATATGCTATCGTTGCTGACCCATCTGTGATGCGTGCCTGGCATAAACCAGGAGCATATGCTATCGTTGCTGACCCATCTGTGATGCGTGCCTGGCATAAACCAGGAGCATATGCTATCGTTGCTGACCCATCTGTGACGCGTGCCTGGCATAAACAAGGAGCATATGCTATCGTTGCTGACCCATCTGTGACGCGTGCCTGGCATAAACAAGGAGCATATGCTATCGTTGCTGACCCATCTGTGACGCGTGCCTGGCATAAACCAGGAGTGTATGCTATCGTTGCTGACCCATCTGTGATGCGTGCCTGGCATAAACCAGGAGTGTATGCTATCGTTGCTGACCCATCTGTGATGCGTGCCTGGCATAAACCAGGAGCATATGCTATCATTGCTGACCCATCTGTGACGCGTGCCTGGCATAAACCAGGAGTGTATGCTATCGTTGCTGACCCATCTGTGACACGTGACGCATGGCATGAACTAGGGGCGTATGCTATCGTTGACAAAAAAAAAAGCTACTGCTCTGCACATAGCTAGAAATACACAATTTTGTACACATTTTTAAGAGCAATTTCTGTCCAGTTTGCTACTAACTTTGCATCAGAACCTATTATGTTTAACATAGTCACATTACTCTTCACTTTGTTTCTTCAACACATCTGTAATTGATCTGGAGTTTCCGTCTAACATTTACATGCACTGGACCATCTATGCATGTAAACACTATACAACCAGATGGAAATAGATCTCTCAGCATAATTAAAACCCAGGACGCTACAATAACACTTGGTGGGACATAATTAAGAAGGCAATGTCAGGCATTTGGCAGTCATAAGTGAAATCCAACAGAATACATTTGCATTTTGTAGTATCAAATGAGCCAATAGCAAGAACACGTTCAAATGAGCTTTATCTGTATGACTGGCACATTTATTGCTTCTTCTGACCGAAAGTACTTCATATTATATTATTTCTATATTTGGCCAGACTGGAAATAATGTTTTTTATCTGGCTGCTTCTAATAGATTTCATAACTTCTGATAACATTGGCAGACCGATAAAGAACTTAAATTTGATGTCCATTTTGTCTTTAAAATATGGCCAACTTGCGTAGGGTATCAGAATTAGTAATATTGCTGTAGACACTTGTAAATATCTTTGTGTAGCCATCAAGGTTTAAAAGTAACACTGATTTGTTGTTCTCTTTTATTTTAGATATCTTTATGCTGGGAACAATTTGTCATTTGGAGGAATATTTATTGCATATACCCGGCCTTATATTGGACCTAATTCAGGGTTGATCGCAAAAGCAAAATCTTTCTCTAATGGGCAAAACCATGTGCACTGCAGGGGGGGTAGATATAACGTGCAGAGAGAGTTAGATTTGGGTGGTGTGTGTTCAAACTGAAATCTAAATTGCAATGTAAAAATAAAGCAGCCAGTATTTACCCTGCACAGAAACAATGTAGCCCACCCAAATCTAACTCTCTCTGCCACACCTGCAGTGCACATGGTTTTGCCCATAAGAGGAAGATTTTACTTTTGCAATCAACTTTGAATTAGGCCCATTGTGTGAAGAGAGGGATTGTGTCCCATTGTGTGAAGAGAAGAAAATAAGACCTGCACATTCTGCACCTGCATTAGTAATTTGGAACTCTGGGCTTTCTGGCTGCACAGCTCCAGGTGGAAAAATAGAATTCAGAGGTTTCCATCTCACCCAGAGCCAGCAGGAAGTCAGAAGCAGGAGAGTGGTTTAAAACTCCCATATACCCACTGCATGGTGCACTAATGCCTGCTAGAGGCCAATTAGTAGGCCATAGTTTTGAAGTGCCAGGGACTGTGGACATTGGCTGTACAAGGAATAGCATAGCGGATGGTGACTGCAGGTTGCTACAGTAAAATGACTGTTGAACAAGGGGAGTGCTAAGACATTTACTTTTCATTTGTTGATTTTAAGTTATGTACCTGTGTGTCCAAGCCTGTGTATGCTCTGTTCAGTGTCTGATGCCAGTAAAGATACTGTGTTTCACCGGAAAACCTGCCTAAGAGTGCTTATTTTCACTACCCGTTTTACTATTGCCATTAGAGTTATCACTGGTGTGTAAAATTTGTCATTTAGATGTCCTTTATATTTAAGAGGTTGGTATTAACAATGAAGTACATTTTAAAAAATATATATTTTGAGATATTATAAATTAACTAAACTATGATATAAGTGGTATTGGGATAACTATTGATACATTGATATTCATTAATATGAAAACTATTTCCTATTGATAAATTAGGTCTTTTATAAGTGATATTGCAAAGTTTTACAGGTGTCATGTTTTAAATGGCCCACATTTTCTTTTATAAGACACATCCCTGAGGAAGTCATTGTAGACGAAACGATCAGGGTGTATGTGCAGGACTGACTGCGGCAAAGATATATTACGGTCGAGCTCACACACTGTAGTGGACGCTGCCTTGCCCTAGTTTGGTCTCACTGCAAGATTAAAGAGTGTGTTCAGTAAGAGTATTTTATGTAGTTTTTTTGTGTGCATTTGGTATGGCATATCATTTTAGGATCCAACAAGTAAAGTAGTCTTCCATCCATCTGGTTTGTTCAAAGAAAGCATATGGGCTTAAAAGGTAATATTATATTATTATATACGCATAACTATTGACTTTTTCTAAAACGGCTTAATTTTTCCAAATACTACCCCATAGGTGCCCTCTTGTTCCATATGTTTGTGTGTGCGTGTGGGTGTGTGTGTGTGTTGTTGTCCAGGGGCACCACAGCCTTTTTGGTTGGGGGGGGTAGTTATAATTTCATTTTGGCGTCCCTATTTCACTGAATGTCACCCCCTAAGGGGCAGCTACACTTACCTGCCACACCACCTACCTGATGACAGAGATAACTATAGTATCTATCTATCTCTACATACATACACACACACACACACATATGGCTGTTACCAGGGAGGGATCAGGTCAATCCCTCTCCATGTAAATTTTGTTACATAGCCCATAGACTACAATGGCTAATGCCACTAGTATTGTGATGGGAAACAGGGAAAGCACAGAAGATATCTTTGATATCTGCTGTAAACCTTAGTAATATATTCAGGGGGTACTTACTGTATATTTTAAGGCTATCCTGAAATGATTTCCCACAAAATGTGTATTATATATATGTCCCCAAAACATAATTGTCACGTGAGTCATTTTATGTAGAAGACGAAGAGTCAGGATCCACTCATAGTTCACACCCTGGCTGAGACTTTACAGAGTAATAAGACTTTTCAGGGTAATGAGACTTTACAGAGTAATGAGACTTTACGAGTAATGAGACTTTTGTAGGGTAATGAGACTTTGCAGGGTAATGAGACTTTACAGGGTACATTTTCAGCTGAACCCGGCTGTAAATGTAGGGAAGTCAGGGGGGTGCCGTGAGGTAAGGGGGAACTGAGGGCAAAGAGGCGAAGAACATATGAAGTGGGAGGTGAGAAGGGCACAGGGCTGGTCCCAAAGTAGGGGCCAGCCTGCAGTAACTAGCCACACACTGTAGGGGCTAGAGCTGGGTGCAGGGGGGGAGTAGACCCTGGAGGCAGGCAGAGAAGAGCTGTGGGAAGGGAGGAGGTGGAGAAGTCAGAAAGGGTATTTTCACTGTTCCGACACTCCCCGCATTAACTGTAGATGGCAGCCGTACTGCGTCCCGTGACCCAGTACTTTGACTGGCACCTTTCAATATTTAGAAAGAACAAATATCCTTTTTCTGCACTTACAAAACAGTGGCAGCCTGGGTGATCACAAAAGGAGCCTTCACCAAAACCCCCTAGGTTTAGGAATGAAATACCAAAAGTGACCACTTGTGGCGCTACTGTTAAACATCAAAAGTAGCTTACACAAACATGAGACAGCAGTTGTTTAAGTGAAAACAATCCGTCTCTTCTGCTGAATTTATATCTAAAACTTAGAAAGATTACACAATGGTGCAAATAAATGATGGTAACCGTGAAGTTCAAAGGTGCTTTATTGTCCCACTCACATAGAGGCAGATGAATCAATGCATATCACCCTCATTGGGTTAACAGGACCAGATCCTCATGTTACTAGGGCTTAAAAAAGATAATATAGTGCAATTCCGCTGGCATAAAAACAAATATTTAATACAAAATGAACTCACATAAAACAAAAGACATAGAGCACATATCACCAAATCCTTGGTTTCCCCAAAACTCATGCCAGTCCAAACACTCCTGGAGTCCTTTTAGAAAGCCAGATGGTAACTCTCAGTTCCGGATACTGGGAAGGCAAACTCAAGTCCTCCTGGTGCTGCGTGGCTGCGGGATCCAGATAGGTGCAAATGTCCCATACTGCTTTAATGCGTTTTCGGATTAATATCCTTCATCAGAAGCATGGGACATTCCCGGACCTTTTCTCCTAATATATCCACCCTAATCACCAGTGAACACAGCTACACCTGTGGGACTGCGTGAACAGTGCCGCTGAAAGCGGAAACTTCATCACCGGAAGTGATGCGAAGTGCGTTCCAGGGCTACGTCCGGACTTCCTGTTTGTGTTCCACCACCAGCGATAGTCATCCACTGTATGGTTACATCAATTCTCAGATAGGGGGGTACATTTATATAACGTCCGGCAGCCAATCCATCATAAAAAATAAATAAACCTAAATAAACAGTATATTTTAAAACCAATGTTAGATTAATCAAAGTGCACATTTCCTAATATTAAAAATATACACAATAAAAACAAGAAGGAACATAGAAAAAATGTAAGAGGCTCTTGTGAATATATAAAGGATGCTAAAACTGCAAAAACCACTTGAGCTCAAAGTAACTATTTAAGCCTGATTGTACAGGTTGAGTATCCCATATCCAAATATTCCGAAATACGGAATATTCCGAAATACGGACTTTTTTGAGTGAGAGTGAGATAGTGAAACCTTTGTTTTTTGATGGCTCAATGTACGCAAACTTTGTTTAATACACAAAGTTATTAAAAACATTGTATTAAATGACCTTCAGGCTGTGTGTATAAGGTGTATATGAAACATAAATGAATTGTGTGAATGTAGATACACTTTGTTCAATGCACAAAGTTACAAAAAATATTGGCTAAAATTACCTTCAGGCTGTGTGTATAAGGTGTATATGTAACATAAATGCATTCTGTGCTTAGACTTGGGTCCCATCACCATGATATCTCATTATGGTATGCAATTATTCCAAAATACGGAAAAATCCCATATCCAAAATACCCCTGGTCCCAAGCATTTTGGATAAGGGATACTCAACCTGTACTAACGTACCCAATTTATATATCCAGTATCCAGCACATTTTGGATTTAGCCAATAAAATATCTACATCTTTATTGCGCCATGTAGGATTAACTAACTGAATTCCCCAAAAAGACCTAATCCCATTGGGGCTATACCCATGTACCTTTTTAAAATGTGATGAAAGTGAATGAGAGTCTAACCCTTTTTTGATGTTATACAAGTGCTCAGAAAGTCTCGCCTTGAGACTACGGGTGGTTTTTCCCACATACACAAGACCACACTGGCACTCTATAGCATAGATTACATTTTTTGAATTGCAGGTTATAAACTCATTTATATCGTACTTATTATTTTTCAACACAAAGTCCTTTATTTTACTGGTACCTTTTGTGGCCCTGCACATATTGCATACAGCACATCTATGAAAACCTTTTGTTCTCATACTACTTCTTTTAGAAGGTTCATCAGAACTGTGCACAAGTCTGTCTTTAAGAGAACGTGTTCTTCTCTATATAAACACAGGTTTAGTAGGCAAACTGCTTCCTATAATGGGATCTTTTTGGAGGATCTTCCAGTGCTTTCTAAAAGCATATTCAATTTATCTGAACTGGGAATTAAATTCAGATACGAAAGCCCATTCAATATTTTCAGTTTTAAATGTATTTCTGTTGATGTTATTTTTATTTGAAATGAGGTCATTTTTATCCAAAAGATCTACTTTTTTACGTGCTTCTGTAAGAGAATCCATATCAAAACCTTTTTCTAGGAAACGATTCATCATGTCTTCTGTCTCCTTATTATAAACCTCTATCTCTGTACAATTACGTTTGGAATGTATGAACTGGCTATACGGAATGCCGTCCAGCCAGTTCAAATGATGTTGACTTGTTTTTTGAATATGAATATTAGAATCTGT
The DNA here is from genome assembly GCF_028390025.1 of Pseudophryne corroboree. Taxonomy (NCBI): domain Eukaryota; kingdom Metazoa; phylum Chordata; class Amphibia; order Anura; family Myobatrachidae; genus Pseudophryne; species Pseudophryne corroboree. The sequence continues at coordinate 735,052,823 of NC_086444.1, forward strand.
GTGTTTTTAGATATAATCTGGTTTGTAAACCCTGATCATTCACATAAATACATAAATCCAAGAATACTATCTCTTTATGACTTTTGGTTATGACAAGATTACTATTAAAATTATTTTGATTGAGGGATCCACAAAAAGAATTCAGTTCTTCTATAGTTCTATCCCAAACAAAAAGCAGGTCATCAATATAGTGACGCCAGGGCACCAGGCCCGCCCCAGCTCGCCACCTTGCCATACTGTTAGATCTTCCCAGTAGGCCATAAATAGATTGGCGTAACTAGGGGCGAACCTGGTGCCATCGCCGTGCCTACCTGTTGCAGATAATATGTTCCATTAAAAACAAAATAATTGTTCCTAAGAATAAATCTAATACTTTCTATCAAAAACCACTTCACGTCAGCTGAATAATCCGATTGATCCAAAAAATACCTCACTGCCTCAACACCTTTATCTTCTTATATAATTGTGTGCAAAGAAGAGAAATCCACACTAACTAAGATATAGTAAGTGCTCCAGGGAGTATCATTCAAAAGAGATAATACATCACCCGTATCCTTAAGGTATGACTTGTTTTCCTTACCAGAGGCTGCAAATAATGATCCACAACTGATGATAAGTTTGCTGTAATACTATTCATGCCCGCTACTAAGGGCCTACCGGGAAGGTGGAGAGGGTCCTTATGAACTTTCGGCAGTGCATAGATAGTAGGGATAGAAGGATATTTCAAAATGATGTAATCATATTCAGATTTGGTGATCACCCCTTTGAGTAAAGCTTCATCCATTAGGACTGTCAATGCTTTAACCATCCTAGGGGTGGGATCTCCCTTTAATTTACTATAAGTAATACCATCAATTAATTGATGGTCTATTTCTGACACATAATCTGCCTTGTCCATTAGGACCACTCCCCCACCCTTGTCCACCGGTTTAATGATAAATTGATCATCTTCTCGTAAACTTTTTAGAGCTTGCCATTCTCTTTTGGTTAAATTACAACTCCTACGTTTTTTCCTTAATATTTGTTCAACATCATCCAATATGAGTTTATTAAAACAATCAAGGAAACTCCCTCTCGAATGTACAGGATAGAAAGATGATTTAGGTTTAAACTGGGGACCTGAGGGATCTCCTCTCCTCTGTCCCCTGTTTCAACCTCACTTTTATTTACAAAAAACCTTTTCACGGTTAATTTCCGTATGTGTTTTTGTAAATCAACATAGAAGTCAAAAGAGTCCATTTGACTTGTCGGGGCAAACTTTAAGCCTCGTTTTAAAACTTTCTCTTCATCACTAGTTAGGATTATTTTACTTAAATGAAATATCTTAACACTTAACAATATCTTGTGGTTTCGGATGATTTGACGCCTGTTTTTTGGGCCTACCAACTTTCTTATTTGCACCAGCTCTTTTCCCTCTTTTCATTTTCTTTTCTTTTTTTTATTTAAAATCTCCTTCTTGTTCTTCGGTTCCACTCCAAAAAGGGGGAGCTATTGATCTAATTTCTTCCCCAATCACTATGCCAATTTTCATTGCGCTCATCAATCCTACTGGAATAATTATCATTAGAATAATTACGTTCTCTATAATGGGTCCTCCTATCATCAGAGTTGTTTCTCCATTGGGGGCATATTTTATTAAAATTACGTGACCCTTTTTTTATACTGAATCCGCCAACTGTCATCCTGACTGCCATGATTGAAATTCTTACTTTGAAATTGTTTTGCATAGTTATTAATTGGAGTTTTATTAATATGATTAACCTCTCGTTGATCTATCTTTTTTTTTCCTCAGGAGTTGATTGTTCCCTGATTTTGCATCCTCAACATCCCTTCGATATTTATTTTTCTTCTTTTCTCTTAATTCTCTAGTTTCTTTATTTAATTTTCTCACTATTGCATTCTCTGTCTCTCTGAAATCATCTAAATCCTTAAATAGTTCTACCATCGTTTGTAAGTTAGTAATTTCCTCATTTAACTGATTTAGATCTTTTTTTTCTCCTTGATAATGAAATCAAACGGAGAGAACATTAATCGCATATTAAATCCCATTCTCTTTTGAATACTTCATTAGAAGGACCAAAAGAGGGAGCTTTTGAGATTTGTAAGCCTCTAGGAATTAAATTATCAATCTGATAGCATTCAAGTGTACCTTTCAATTTTTATTATTATTATTATTATTATTATTATTATATATAAAAAAATATTATTATTATTATTTTTTTGTGGGGGAAGGGCAGCCACCCCCTTGCCCCCCCTCCGCGTTCCAGCACCTGTGTGTGTGTGTGTGTGTGTGTGTGTGTGTGTGTGTGTGTGTGTGTTCTGAAGAAGAATATATTTCTTGCTTTTATGTCCAAAAGGGATTCTCTTATTAATCTGTATTCTGTTTCAAGAACTGATTGTCTCAATAGCACAAAAGTAGGGCTTTATGTTAGAAGTCAGTAAAGAGTCACGAAGGCATGCTTCTGGACAGGACAGTAGCTAAAACGAACACCAAGATCAGTCTTTTGTTTAAGTGACAGACATTAATACAAATATTGCAGCTCAGAAAGCAAAAGTTGACTGACCTGATCATTACAGTATGTACTTGTCTTTGAGAATCAATACAAATGTACTGTCACTGTTCAGTGGTCCAGCCTCTGACATGTGATCATTTCTAGCTGCGATGCTCTGATTTAGCCACATTCCCCATAATGTGACAAGAAGCTGCAATGAATAAGTCTTTACCCATCGCTGCACTCATCAATATCAACATGGGAAAGACTGTGAGGCTGATCACAGTTCTCCAGTCCTGCTGAGCATGGTTTGATTAAGATTAATAATGAGTCAGTTAAAAATCTCCCACTGACATCTGAGAGATACAGAAGTATATTTGAGTATTTGGCCAGTTAGAGTTCATGCATATTTTATTTTACGTAACTTGAAACAATTGATATGCTTGTTTTGACTTAGCTTTTCAACACTCGTTCAAAACATACAGTAATACCATATTAGGATGGCATAATGTAAACTAACATATCTGCTAGAGAAGAAATGTCACCATGCTCGGCAGCTGCGCTGCGGGAGGCAGAGGGATGGATTTTCTCCCCGGCATCCACAACACAATAAAGGGTTGTTGTTTTTTTAGCACAGTGTGCGACATCATGACGTCTGTGACTGAAGAACAGGAGGAGACACCGCTGCACGACGAGGAGCTCAGGGCAGGAATGGTAAGTGTAGCTGCAGGAGAGACACAGAGGAGGGAGGAAGCCATGGGGAGACATGGAGGGGGGGGGGGGGGGCAGCCATGGAAAGACACAGGGGGAGGCAGCTATTGGGGGAAGGCGACCTTGGGGAGATACAGGGGGAAAAGACAGCCATGGGGAGACACAGAGGGGGAGGCAGCCTTGGGGAGATACAGGGGGGAGGCAGCCATGGGGAGACACAGAGGGGGAGGCAGCCTTGGGGAGATACAGGGGGGGAGGCAGCCATGGGGAGACACAGAGGGGGAGGCAGCCTTGGGGAGATACAGGGGGGGAGGCAGCCATGGGGAGACACAGAGGGGGAGGCAGCCATGGGGAGTTACAGGGGGGGAGGCAGCCATGGGGAGACACAGAGGGGGAGGCAGCCTTGGGGAGATACAGGGGGGGAGGCAGCCATGGGGAGACACAGAGGAGGAGGCAGCCTTGGGGAGATACAGGGGGGAGGCAGCCATGGGGAGACACAGAGGGGGAGGCAGCCTTGGGGAGATACAGGGGGGGAGGCAGCCATGGGGAGACACAGAGGGGGAGGCAGCCTTGGGGAGATACAGGGGGGGGGGGGGGGCAGCCATGGGGAGACACGGGGGTGGGAGCCATGGGGAGACAACCCTTTAATTTAACCCCACATGCACACTTAGGGAGAGGGGCGCCATAGCACGCACATGCTTCAGGCGCCATGGCTACATGCTACACCTCTGTATATATCACCAAGCAGGTGAATACTGGTATGTGTCCATGTTATATATCAGGATTATTTCAGTATACACTTACAGATCTTCTTTCACAATTTAAGGGTAATTGAATTATTATTTTTCTGTGTATTTTTATGGAATAAACCCTTTCTTTATAAAAACAGTATTACACCATTATGTGCCCTCTCTTCTCATGTCTATGGTCCTTATGAGGACTTCACAAAGAAAATTATGATTGAGAAGACCCTGCACCTTGATTCCAGATTACACCAGGAATAACAAGTTTATTTCAATTTAGGGAAACCCACGGGATGTAGTCAAATAGCTGACAATCTCAATGCCAACATTCATAATGTCAACACCACAATATCAACAGTTATGAGGTTGACATTGTTAAAATGTTGACAGGCAACTTGTCAACATTCTCAGAATGGCGACATTGGGTTTAGGATGTGGGGGAAGGTTAGTGTTAGGCTGCGAGGAGAGTTAGGGGTAGGCACTAGAAGCTGGGCTAGGGTTAGGGGCAGGGATTGGTACAGAGGAAATATACTTACCAAAACCTTGGAAGAACGTAGGTCTCACACGGAAGTGACGATCACATGAGCACCTGGATCCAGTATATGCACCTGGAGCCACTGGAGCTGCCAGGGGACTTTTGCCTCAGAGAAAGCTAACAGCGAAATGTACGTCAGGCTTGCTGCGCACTGTGAATGACCTCTGAAATGCCTAATTAATATAATTTAAGAAAGTTACATGTCCATGATCCCGAAGGGGAATTACTATACGTGCTTGTGTAACGTGCTACCACACACAGATACCTTTGCAACTGTGGAAGGGAATACTATATGTGCCTATGTAGCGTAAAGATACTGTATGTAGATACCAACATAAATATATGAAAGGGAATCACTAGGTGTGTTTACACAGTGTGATAACCTGTACAGACATCCCTGTCACTCTGGAAGGAAATCACTGTGTGCATCTATGGAATATGACACTGGATATAGACACTAGATATACAAAAGGGAATCACTAGGTTTGCTTATATAGTGTGAGACTCCATACAGACATCCCCGTAATCCCGGAAAGAGAAATATTAAATGTGTTTATATAATGTGACATTGAATATAGACAACAATATGAATGTACTATAAAACTATACCTGGGAAACGCTACCTATTATAGGGATGTGAATACCTGTATAACCTGGGAGTAGTCACGTAGAAATAAGCATCACAGTATGCTACATTAGGACTAAAACACGGAAAGATCAAACCAACAACGTTACATATATTAATAACTCCAACTGTATCCTCATTAAAAAGACCGTGATTGATATTTTGAACAGTAAGATAATCCACTCTGATAGAATTTGCGATCTTGGGTGAATACCAAGGAACAGTGTGAACATGTTATGCAGATCCTGGAAGGGTTAAAACACTATATATACTCCACAATAAGATATAGGGCCATACTAATTGGTGCTGTGTTAGTGATATAAAATTGTTATACATATAATTGTGAATCCAAACTGATATAAGATGATTAATAGGACTCTACACTCAAATCATTGAGATTATAGCGTCAATGGGGTTAAATACTGTATACCATCATAAATACAATCACTGGTGTAATATAAGATCTGCATACATATGAACATAAGGGATTCATTATCAGTCAGTGTGGATTTGATACTGGACATCGCAAATCTATATAATTATCTTTTGGGTCTATCAGAGGGAATACAGGATATGTTGTAGATCACTATGTGCCCTTTTGTTACAGAGACAGAGAAACAATTTGCTGAACACCAGATATAAATTGATACATAGGAAGTTCCCTGGATATACATAATATCTTTTTGTCTGTCTAACCAAGAGATTGGAGTGACTCATAAGGGAGAATATATTGTAACGAATTTGAGCACAAATAAAAAACACGGACACATTTCTTGGAAACAGAAATAAATGTAATAATAATATTCTTCAGAGGCATCTAGTGCGTAGCAAACCATTTTTTAATCACAAATTCTTTGTTTCTTTCACATTCTTCATTTTAGCCTACAATTCGCTGGTCTTTTAATATGAAACTATAAATTAATAAAGGTTATGTTTTAAATATCCACGAGTGCACCACTAAGGCCAGTCAATCTTTTCTCTTTCTCGTATACTGGCCTGTGGTAGCACCCCCCTTATCTTTCTAAAAGAGGGAATTTTCCCTATAATAAACCTATTGGGGGTCCTCCTAATAAATAAAAAATTACCTGTGCGACTAACATTCCCACGCTGCCAGGGGAATGTAAGTCACTGCTGGCACACCAGGGGATGATATGTAGACATTCTATCATTTCCACATTTCAGCACTGTCCAATGCTGACATTTTTTCTTACCCAACCCGCAACCCACAGGGGTACTGGTTGAGGGCCATTTCTAATATCAGTGCATTTTATGTGACTATAATACACTATGGTATTTTTATTTATGCTGCATGACAACTGAGAGGAATGATCATGTATCCTCCCCACTTTCATGGTCATGTTGGGAACTTTACAATGAAAGTAAATATTGTAGAAACCCTGGACCATGGTTTCTAATTACACACTGCGTAACAAATCACTTTAGAAATCTGTGAGATGAAATACCACAACAAGTGCAAGCAAAAGTCCACATACCAAGAATTAGAACATAAGATCTCTCTACATTTTACTCTGTCACATGTTCACTTTTAGTAGTTTAGCGCCCAAAGAATCACCTTGTCTATCCTACAGCTGAGTACTGGTGCCTGTACAGCACAATTCTTTTCCACTGAAAATCACAGGGCTGTGGAGCTGATCTGTGTTGTATAGACTGTGTTACAGAGCCTTTTCCGGCCCACACATGTACAGTATGGGCAGAAATGAGAAGGAAAAGACCAGAAGCCTTTTGCTGTAGCTATCCATTTCCTGCAAAAAATGTATAGTGAGTGTATTATGCACTCTAATGCAGTTACGCAATATTGGCTGAGATTTAGTAGCATCATGATCTTGGTTGTGCCTTTGAAATTATTGCGACTTTACTTCTGCAGCCGAGTTTGCCGGAATCGCGCTGCTTCTGAAAACTCAGATCTTATGGTATGTGTTTGCCCCTTTCTTCAAATTACTATAAGGTCAGTGTGCAATTTTTGTGCTCTGGAGAGGATAGGCTTTGTGGGTCTGGGGGCTTAATGATACCATTTGTGGTGAAGTGCATCATCATAACACCATTCCCCCCATGATGGAAATATTAAATTTGACGGCAGATAAGAACCACTTAGCCCATCTAGTCTGCCCATGTACACACACACACACACACACACACACACACACACACACACACACGCACACGCACACGCACACGCACACGCACACACACACACACCTAAGAATGTGTTCTACTGTAGTGCAACATTTTCTTTGTGTACATAGAATAGAGCTCCAGGGCTATTCCAATGAGTGGATCTATTTTGATGTCCTAATTACAGGGTGGTAGAAACGTTTAGGGGGTCCAAAGTAATGTCACTGTAGTTTCAATAAGCATCACATCACGATTTTCTAATCTTTGGTTTTCTTTCAAATGTGCATCAGCACTAAAAATAATAGGAAACAACTTTCATTTTCTGGTGCTAAAACTATGCAATGCCCATTTATCAATGAGTGATAAAACTTGTTGTGGATGCGATTTACTTCACCACTGCCCTGCACCTCCCACCTGTGCCTGCCCTCCCTTATCCCCCACAGGGCAGTTTTAAAAAGTCTACTACTTTGGTGTCAAAAGTCTAAGGGTAGCTTCTGTATATGGGCCCTCATTCCGAGTCGTTCGCTCGGTAATTTTCTTCGCATCGCAGCGTTTTTCTGCTTAGTACGCATGCGCAATGTTCGCACTGCGACTGCGCCAAGTAATTTTGCTATGAAGATAGTTTTTTTACTCACGGCTTTTTCTTCGCTCCGGCGATCGTAGTGTGATTGACAGGAAATGGGTGTTACTGGGCGGAAACACGGCGTTTTATGGGCGTGTGAATAAAAACGCTACCGTTTCCGGAAAAAACGCGGGAGTGGCTGGAGAAACGGAGGAGTGTCTGGGCGAACGCTGGGTGTGTTTATGACGTCAAACCAGGAACGACAAGCACTGAACTGATCGCAGATGCCGAGTAAGTCTGAAGCTACTCTGAAACTGCTAAGTAGTTTGTAATCGCAATATTGCGAATACATCGTTCGCAATTTTAAGAAGCTAAGATTCACTCCCAGTAGGCGGCGGCTTAGCATGTGTAACTCTGCTAAAATCCGCCTTGCGAGCGAACAACTCGGAATGAGGGCCATGGAGCGTCAATATCTCTCATAGAAACACATCATTTGAACCACTTGACCTATGTAGTCTGCCTATACACGTGTACATAAACACACAACGGGTTCATTTTTGTTGCGAGCTCCATTTCTTCTGTGTAACAAAGCTCCTTCTGACATATGCCTGACCCACTTGCACTTTGTACTAAGTGCTAGACAGAAAGAAGAGAGACTGGGAGATTAAAAGTTTATTCATTATGTGCATATACATGTCTATTAATTTGTTGTTTACTTCCTTTCATTATCTTTTGTCATGGAAAATCTGAAAGCATAAACAGTGCTGTATAAAATAATTTTAAATGCTATTTTTCAGTTAGTTAAAAAAGGAATGACATTTATTAACTCTTTATTAATTTATGGTTGTTGTAATGGGTTGCAATAACTGAAAAGGTCAGAAATGTCTATTGGGAGATGAAACTGTAAACCAGCCTTTCAGAAGGAAATATATATTTCACACCCTGCTGAGGTAAAGATAAGCCTTTCCCTTGGGAGCTTATTTCTTACAATAAAACATCATCTGAACCTTCGCTTTTTCTTCAAGAGACTTGAAACTGTAACAAACATTTTGGGGGTCATTCCGAGTTGATCGCTAGCTGCATTCGTTCATTGTGCAGCGATGAGGCAAAAAACTGCAATTCTGCGCATGCGGCACAATGCGCACGGGCGACATAGTATTACAACGAACGATGTAGTTTCACACAGGGTCTAGTGATGCTTTTCAGTCGCACTGACTGCCGCAGAGTGATTGACATGAAGTAGGCATTTCTGGGTGTCAACTGACCGTTTTCAGGGAGTTTTCGGAAAAACGCAGGCATGCCAGAAAAAACGCAGGCGTGGCTGGGCGAACACAGGGCGTGTTTGTAAGGTCAACACAGGTACTGAATGGTCTGAAGTGATTGCAAGCGCTGAATAGATTTCGAGCAACTCTGAAACTGCACAAAAAAACTTTATAGCCGCACTGCGATCCTTTCGTTAGCACTTCTGCTAAGCTAAAATACACTCCCAGTGGGAGGCGGCATAGCATTTGCACGGCTGCTAAAAACTGCTAGCGAGTGATCAACTTGGAATGACCACCTTTGAGCAGGAGCACTGTCTCAGAAACACTGGTTACTAGCCAGCACATCATACAGCTGCATGGTATGTCTCCGGTACTATCCTCCACGTCCATGATCTAACACATTGGGGGTCATTCCGAGTTGATCGCTCGCTAGCTACTTTTAGCAGCCATGCAAACGCATAGTCGCTGCCCACAGGGGAGTGTATTTTCACTTTGCAAGTGTGCGAACGCCTGTGCAGCCGAGTGGGATGAAAACGTTTTTTGCAGTTTCTGAGTAGCTCTGGACTTACTCAGCCCTTGCGATCACTTCAGTCTTTTTGGTCCCGGAATTGACGTCAGACACCCGCCCTGCAAACGCTTGGACACGCCTGCGTTTCTCCAAACACTCCCTGAAAACTGTCAGTTGCCACCCACAAATGCCCTCTTCCTGTCAATCTCCTTGCGATTGGCTGTGCGAATGGATTCTTCATTAAATCCACTGCCCAGCAATGATCCGCTTTGTACTTGTACGACTCACGTGCGCATTGTGGTGCATACGCATGCGCAGTAGTAACCTGTTTACTGTGCTGCGAAAAACGGCAACGAGCAATCAACTCGGAATGACCCCCATAGTACTACATCAATCCCTTCACCAGTGGAGCTAAACTGATTATATACTGCTACTATTAAATGCTGTTGAAATCAAATTATGGACAAAATAATGGGGGTATGACTGGCCAAAGCAGTGCCTGAAAAATGCGCATGTGGCATTCTCTGGTTGTGCTGTAAGGAATGTTGAGAAGAGCAATTTGCACTGTCTCCTCGTAGCTGCCCAAAGTGCAAAACATGCGCTACTGTGCATGTGCAACCTTTGACCCAATGCGCTTTCTGTGCATGCACAACATTACTGTGCGTCCTCCTCTACCACAGTGAGAGCGTGGCCCTGAGTGTCTCCCAAGAGGATAGTGCCATAGACACTCCTGGGTACAATCAAAGCCCATGTGTCACCACTGCTTATAGCTAGGTGTGTTCCGCTACCACCACTACATTAACCCACTCCTGGCTGGATCTGTTTTATACTACTTGTTCCTGTATTCTTCTGTATTACCCATATTGTCTCACATCCTGCTGTTCTACCGAGTTAAGAAACCAGTCTCTGGTTAGGCTGTTCATCGAATGGACTGACCTCCATCACACACTGCTGACACCTGAGAACATAGATTCTGCCAATAGGGAACACTGATTTCCAACAATAGGATCAGAAGAAGCATGTGACAGAATGGACTCATACACAATACTTTAATACCCAGCCCCATGTTCTACAGGGTCTGAATCAAATGTGCATAGAGTATAGTGAACAGACATGGGCCAGATGTACTAAGTCATGAAAATTGATAAAATAGATAGTGATAAACTACCAGCCAATCAGCTCCTAACTGCCATGTTAAAGGCTGTGTTTGAAAAATGACAGAAGCTGGTTGGTTGGTATTTTATCACTCTCCAGTTTATAACTTTTAAAGGCTTTTTGTATCTTAGGAAGTATAATCAGTAGACTGTGCTAGCGCAGCCCTGAAGAAAACCTTTTAAAACTAGGGAGAATTAAGTACAAACCTATATGGGGGATGTAAGTTAATTGATTTATGGTCATTTCAGTTACTGTATGTCAGGTCAGTGAATTATGGTCATGTCAGATATTAAAGTTTTCATCCAAATCCATCCAGTGTCAAAGTTCTGGCCAGCCTACATCAACGGGAGGTCAGACCAAGACCCCAACCCCCTAGTATGTCTTCTTGGATCCAATGTTTCCGCTCTGTGAAGTTTTCTTCCAAATCCATCCAGTGGAAGGACCAGAACATGCTCCCTGGGTCACAGTTCTAGGATCCAACTGGACCACCTCACATTGGTTTCATCCAAATTTGTGCAGGGGTGTCGTAATGCATCAGCAGAGAGACAAACAAACAAACCAACTAATTTTCTATATAATATATATATATATATATATATATATACAGAGAATGGAAGTGGATCGGCACTCCGTTTTCAATATTCAAAAGTGCGCCGGTGCCCTCTCAGCAGCAATGGATAAACAAACAAGGAAGGATAAGCGGCACTCAGCGTCTTAGTCAAAAATAGAAAAGTGTATTTATAACACCATCATAAACCAACGTTTCGGGACACGCAGGTGCCTTTGTCAAGGTGTACAGCAATAAGTGAGAAGTGACAACATACCTTTATAGTAGAAGGAGCCCCAGAGTGACTGTGTGAAGTGCGGCGTCCGTCCACGAGGACCGCCGCAGACCCCTGACGTCATCGGCGGGCGGCCGCCCGGTGTCATGGAAACCATGTACACTGCTGTGCCGCTGCCGAAAGAAGTGACAGGAGTGGTGACAGTCAGTAGAGTACTACCACCGCTGAGTGTTTAAATAACTAGCATAGCTAAAGTGGTTGACTGATGCATGTGAAACCACAAGTTTGTGGAGCTGCACTCGAGGCTCTGTCTGTACAATTGGAGAGCCACAGCTGGGCACAATGCCAATGGTTCTGTACCCCTTGTTTCAGATAATAAACAATGCTGTATGATAAACAAAAAAGATACATGTGTGGCATAAAGCTGTTATTAACATGTAATGAAAAAACGACAGATCAATTTAAATGCATCGTCGACCACACAGGCAGTGCTAGGGTGAAAAGAAAAAGTGCAAGAAACGGAAAGAAGTGTGAAAGAGGAATTACTACCCATAATAGAAGCCTACATAAGTTGAGGGTATAGCTAAAGATGCCGAGCAGGCTTACAAGAGGGGGGAACAAAAAGAGGGAAAGGGGAATAAGTCCTTAGCATTCCCGGTGGAACTAGAGTTATTTATGGGTGAACAGGTTCCAGGGCATAATCTCATTTAGGCCGCCAGGGTTAATTGTGCCAAGTTTATGGATCCACCTAGCTTCCAATCGGAGGAGTTGACCCTCCCGGTCGCCACCTCTCAGGGACTTCTCAATGTGGTCAATTACCATATGCTTCAGGTCATTGATACAGTGGCCTGCTTCCAAAAAGTGCCTGGCAACTGGCTGGTCTGATACCTTGCCCATTGAGGCTTGCTTGATTGCAGACCTGTGGAGGGCCATTCGTTCCCTCATAGTTCTAATAGATTTGCCCACATAGACCAAGTTGCATGGGCAAACTATGATGTAAATGATGAAAGAGGACTGGCATGAAAATACATGTTTGATACTGATGTTGCGGTTCTCATGCGGATGTTTAAAGTAAGAGCCAGTAAGCATATGGATGCAAGTGGTGCACTTTGGGCATTTATAACACCCTGGAGGTCTCATGAGAAAGTTGGATGGACGATCACTGCTGGTACTAAAACCAGTGATATCTGTGTGGACAATAGTGTCTTTAATGTTGCGGCCTCTCGTGAAACAAGACATCGGGCGCTTGTGTTTGAAGACAGGAATAGAGGTGTCCGTGGATACCAGAGGCCACAAGGCTCTTGACGCACGTGGAATGACTGCACTAGCTGTGCTGTATTGTGTGACAAAAGGAATCACCTCTCCTTTGGGCATCTTGGTACTTGGAGATAATAGGTTGGATCTTGGAATAGCCATGACCTCTATTTTTTGCGTCTGTAGAGTCCTGTGGTCGTACCCTCTTACCAGAAATTTGTAAATGAGCTTATTTAATTCATCCTCCAGTGTCGACCGGTCACTGATGATTCTGGATAACCTGATCATCTGGGATCTGGGTAATCCTTTAATAAGACTTCTAGGATGGTGGCTATTGGCCCGTAGGAGGGTGTTTTGGTCTGTGGGTTTGGTAAAGAGGCCGGTATGGATACTTCCTTCTGATAAAGTGATTTGTACATCCAGATAACTGATGGTATTTGTACTGGTAGAATAGGTATATTTAATAGGTGAACTGCGCTTGTTGATGGTTGACATCATAGATTCAAAAAGGCTCAAAGGGCCCGTCCACAGGATAAATAAATCGTCTATGAACCATCTATGAACATTAAAGACACTATTGTCCACACAGATATCACTGGTTTTAGTACCAGCAGTGATCGTCCATCCAACTTTCTCATGAGACCTCCAGGGTGTTATAAATGCCCAAAGTGCACCACTTGCACCCATATGCTTACTGGCTCTTACTTTAAACATCCGCATGAGAACCGCAACATCAGTATCAAACATGTACTTTCATGCCAGTCCTCTTTCATCATTTACATCATAGTTTGCCCATGCAACTTGGTCTATGTGGGCAAATCTATTAGAACTATGAGGGAACGAATGGCCCTCCACAGGTCTGCAATCAAGCAAGCCTCATTGGGCAAGGTATCAGACCAGCCAGTTGCCAGGCACTTTTTGGAAGCAGGCCACTGTATCAATGACCTGAAGCATATGGTAATTGACCACATTGAGAAGTCCCTGAGAGGTGGCGACCGGGAGGGTAAACTCCTCCGATTGGAAGCTAGGTGGATCCATAAACTTGGCACAATTAACCCTGGCGGCCTAAATGAGATTATGCCCTGGAACCTGTTCACCCATAAATAACTCTAGTTCCACCGGGAATGCTAAGGACTTATTCCCCCCTTCCCTCTTTTTGTTCCCCCCTCTTGTAATTCTGCTCGGCATCTTTAGCTATACCTTCAACTTATGTAGGCTTCTATTATGGGTAGTAATTCCTCTTTCACACTTCTTTCCGTTTCTTGCACTTTTTCTTTTCACCCTAGCACTGCCTGTGTGGTCGACGATGCATTTAAATTGATCTGTCGTTTTTTCATTACATGTTAATAACAGCTTTATGCCACACATGTATCTTTTTTGTTTATCATACAGCATTGTTTATTATCTGAAACAAGGGGTACAGAACCATTGGCATTGTGCCCAGCTGTGGCTCTCCAATTGTACAGACAGAGCCTCGAGTGCAGCTCCACAAACTTGTGGTTTCACATGCATCAGTCAACCACTTTAGCTATGCTAGTTATTTAAACACTCAGCGGTGGTAGTACTCTACTGACTGTCACCACTCCTGTCACTTCTTTCGGCAGCGGCACAGCAGTGTACATGGTTTCCATGACACCGGGCGGCCGCCCGCCGATGACGTCAGCGGTCAGCGCCGGACCTCGTGGACGGACGCTGCATTTCACACAGTCACTCTGGGGCTCCTTCTACTATAAAGGTATGTTGTCACTTCTCACTTATTGCTGTACACCTTGACAAAGGGATCTGCGTGTCCCGAAACGTTGGTTTAAGATGGTGTTATAAATACACTTTTCTATTTTTGACTAAGACGCTGAGTGCCGCTTATCCTTCCTTGTTTGTTTATCCATTGCTGCTGAGAGGGCACCGGCGCACTTTTGAATATTGAAAACGGAGTGCCGATCCACTTCCATTCTCTCTCTCTCTCTCTCTCTCTCTATATATATATATATATATATATATACAGGTTGAGTATCCCATATACAAGTATCCCGAAATAGGGAATATTCCGAAATACGGAATTTTTGGAGTGAGAGTGAGATAGTGAAACCTTTGTTTTCTGATGGCTCAATGTACACAAACTTTGTTTAATACACAAAGGTATTAAAAATATTGTATTACATGACTTTCAGGCTGTGTGTATAAGGTGTATATGAAACAAATGAATTGTGTGAATGTACACACACTTTGGCCCTCATTCCGAGTTGTTCGCTCGGTATTTTTCATCGCATCGCAGTGAAAATCCGCTTAGTACGCATGCGCAATGTTCGCACTGCGACTGCGCCAAGTAACTTTACTATGAAGAAAGTAATTTTACTCACGGCTTTTTCTTCGCTCCGGCGATCGTAATGTGATTGACAGGAAATGGGTGTTACTGGGCGGAAACACGGCGTTTCAGGGGCGTGTGGCTGAAAACGCTACCGTTTCCGGAAAAAACGCAGGAGTGGCCGGGGAAACGGTGGGAGTGCCTGGGCGAACGCTGGGTGTGTTTGTGACGTCAACCAGGAACGATAAGCACTGAAATGATCGCACAGGCAGAGTAAGTCTGGAGCTACTCAGAAACTGCTAAGTAGTTAGTAATCGCAATATTGCGAATACATCGGTCGCAATTTTAAGAAGCTAAGATTCACTCCCAGTAGGCGGCGGCTTAGCGTGTGTAACTCTGCTAAATTCGCCTTGCGACCGATCAACTCGGAATGAGGGCCTTTGTTCAATGCACAAAGATATAAAAAATATTGGCTAAAATTACCTTCAGGCTGTGTGTATATGGTGTATATAAAATATAAATGCATTCTATGCTTAGACTTGGGTCCCATCGCCATGATTTCTCATTATGGTATGCAATTATTCCAAAATACGGAAAAATCCGATATCCAAAATACTTCTGGTCCCAAGCATTTAGGATAAGGGATACTCAACCTGTATATATATATATATATATATACAAGGTGCTTCATCGCGCCCTACGGGCGCTCTTCACACCGTCGCAAGGGGCTACGCCCCCTTAACCCTTGCATGCCTTTCTGGGGTTTAATATTTGTATTATATGGAGTATTACCTGCATTCCTTTGTTAGTGGTTAAATATTGCACAATGAAAGGGCGTGCGATGGTGAAGGAGGCACAGCCCCTTGCGACGGCGTGAACAGCACCTGCAGGGCACGAAGTACAGAATGTAGCGGGTGCGGGGGGGACTGCGGATGGTGTATGTAGATGCTGCGGGTGGAGGGGGGGCAGAAGTGGGGGTGGGGCCCAGATGGGGAAGGTTCGGGAGGTACTGCGGGTGGGGGAGAGGCAGAGGAGTGGGGGATGCAGATGGGGGAGGGGTCCGGAGGCACTGCAGGTGGGGGAGGGGCAGGGGTGCCGCAGGTGGGGGAGGGGCAGGTGTGGGGATGCTGTGGATGGGTGAAGGGTTCCGGAGGTGCTGTGGGATGGGAAGGGATGGGAGTGCCGGGGGTGGGGTAGGGGACCGCAGGCACCATGGGTAGGGTAGGGGCAGGTACGGGTGGTGCGGTGGATGGGAAAGGAGGTCCGGAGGTGCTGCAGGTGGTGGAGGGCAGGTGCGGGGGTGCCATTGGTGGGGGAGGGGTGGGTGAGGGGGGGACCGCGGATGGAGGAGGGTGTCTGCAGATGCTGCGGGTGGAGGGGGGCAGGTGTGGGGGGGAGACATATAAGGGGGGTGAATAGTGGAGGGGGCCTGGAGGTGCTGTGGGTGGTGAAGGGGCGGAGGAGTGGGAGCCGCGGGTGGTGTAGGGGGTCCGGAGGCACAGCATGTGGGGGAGGGGTGGAGTGCCGCATGTGGTGGAGGGGAAGGTGCGGAGGTGTGGTGCATTGGGGAGAGGTCTGGTGGTGCTGCGGCTACTGTACATGCCATAAAAGGTAGTTGGAGGGTATGCAGTAACAGGGCCAGGACAGGGGTGACAGGGTCAGAACAGGGTTGACGGGGCCAGGACAGGGGTGACAGGGTCAGAATAGGGGTGACGGTGCCAGGACAGGGGTGACGGGGCCAGGACAGGGGCGACGGGGCCAGAACAGAAATGACAGGGACAGGATAGGGGTGACAGGGCCAGGGTAGGGGCAGCAGGACCAGGACACGGGTGACGGGGCCAGTATAGGGTTGACAGGGCAAGCACCGGGGTGACAGGGCCAGGATAGGGGTAACAGGGCCAGGATAAGGGTGACAGGGCCAGGATAAGGGTGAAAGGGCCAGGATAAGGGTGGCAGGGCAAGGCCAGGGGTGACAGGGACATGACAGAACACAGGGCACGGGAGAGATTGGTATTAGGGACAAAACAGTGGTGACAGACAGATGTGTCTTACCGGAGTCACTGCTGCTGGCTGCTGCTGTTCCACTCCAACCTGTTGGGATCTGCTGCTGCTGGAGACTTGGCATGGTTGATTCTCTCAGGCTGGAGTCCTGCTTCCTCTGCCCGTCCGCATCCCTCCCCCCCTCCTCAGTCACACACCGCAGACCTCGCGCAGCTGCCGGGCACTGTGGTAAGGTGAGACTGGAAATGACTGGTTAGCCCCCAGGAGATGCTGCGGCTGGAGGGAGGAGGGGGTCATAGCATGCAGCTTGGATTTCTGCAGCGCTACCCGCCAGCTAAAGTGTGTGAATGAGCTGGGCGCACCTCACTGCGGGTGGCAGCGCTGCAGCTAGCGGTGGGGTTGCCGGGGCTGGAGATAACAGAGGCAGTACGGAACCTGCACAGCGGCAGGTGCCCCACAAAACTGCAGCTAAGAAGCGTGGAGTGTGCTAGAAAGTGACGCTCCTCCGCGCCAGAGAGACCCTGCTGAGTATGCCGATGTGGGGGGTCAAGCACACAGTGAGCCGGTGCCCGTCTGTCTGTATGACATACCCCTCACCCACCCCCATACCTCCCAAATGTCCCGATTTTCGCGGGACAGTCCCATTTTTTGGGGTCTGTCCCGCTGTCCCACCCGCGGGTCGCAGTGTCCCGCGGTGGGGGGGCAGTTGGAAAGCTCCTGTACTCGTTGTTCTGCTTAGCAGAGCAGCAGAGCAGCGGTGAATAGTGGAGACAGAGGGAGAGGGGGCATCAGGGGGTACGGATTAAGGGGGGGTTCCAGCAGCAGAGCCGGATTAGGGAGGGGGGGGGGGGCAGGGGGTACGTACCGTTGGACCCACAGTTTTAGGGGGCCCCCCGGCTCCAGTAGCTCTGTCCCATCTCAGAAGCTCCCCCGTCCTACCAGCAACAGCGGCAGCATTGTGCTACAGTCAGCACACGCTGCTGTGTATTGGCAGGTCTGTGGTGTTACAGGGAGGCAGCAGTCTCCCTGCTTTCTTCTGCCTGTGCGGGTGTGTAGGGGGGAGCGACCACCCCCTCTGGATTTAGCCCTAGCTGAGGGGCCAAAATCCCATTTAAAAAATAAAAATAAAAATCGGAATTTGCATAAGGGGGCGTGGCCGCGCGTCCCGCGATTAGGCCACGCCCCTAACCCCACAGCAGGCACAGCAATGAGATAGGGCTCCACTGTCTCGAGTGCCCTGGGCCCCCCGGACTCATAATCAGCCCCTGGGGGCATGCCAGCAGCTCACAGAGCGCTGGGCATGCCCCCTCACTGACGAAAACGGGGCCCTCCCGTGAAGCCACGCCCCCTTTTCGCCGAGTGTGTGTGTGTGTGTGTGTGTGTGTGTGTGTCCCTCCTTCTGCCTGAAGACAGCTCCTGCAGAAAGCTGGGAGGTATGCACCCCTGCCTGTGCCATGCCCATACTATCTGCTTCTGCTCCTAGTCTCCTGTAGATTTGGCCAGATCTGTGACTCATTTGACTAACTCCGCCCAGTCTTGTGACTCCGCCCAGCGTTAGCAAATGAATCACAAAGTCACAGAATAGGGCTATTATATAGGATATATATATATATATATATATACATACATACATATATATATATATATATATATAATTTTCAGAAGATGCCAGCACACACCTCAATATAATCACTGTGCTGGGGTGACACTCAGATCTCCTGAGCAGAAAACAGAATTCAGCACTCATGAATATTTATCCATAATAAAGAGGGCACAGACAAAAAGCCGACGTTTCGGTCCTCCCTGGGACCAGGGGGGTACTGAAACGTCGGCTTTTTGTCTGTGCCCATGCTGAAATAAAAAACCTTCATTAATGCTACGAATGGACTGGTGAGTGCACTCTTTATTATGGATAGATAATTTATTATGGAGATATATATATATATATATATATAAAAATGGATAGTATGAGCGCAAACAACAAAGGTAATAAACTTTTCTTTCATATATATATATATATATATATATATAAAAAGTCCCGTAGAACTAAAAGAAGCAGTGTTCCTCAAACTCGCTGACAGCCAATATCGTTTGGAAAAGAAGTTTTGTCAGTGTGCACTTCTGGAATTTCCAGCTGTCGCTTCCCCAATGTTACCCGATCCCGAACGGGTGGTAGTCCTGCCAAAAGATTAAAGAAGCAGGGAGCGCCAATAGTGCATTAAAAGAGTACAATGATTTTTATTTTAAAAAATCCAGATCGGTCACAAGTAAAAAACCCGTACCATAAAAGGCGGTCAAACCACCGGGCGTGGTCTGACGTTGTGGATTTGAAACTGAGAATACTGCTTTGCACAGCGGGGTAAAATTCTTATGCTGGTTATACAAGCGGTGGTTTGACCGCCTTTTATGGTACGGGTTTTTTACTTGTGACCGATCTGGATTTTTTAAAATAAAAATCATTGTACTCTTTTAATGCACTATTGGCGCTCCCTGCTTCTTTAATCTTTTGGCACATATATATATATATATATATATATAGGGCCCTGACGAAAACCACGGAGAGTTGATAACGGCCGTCGGGCTGTAGTACTAGGATCATGTCCAGATGTTTCTTCTGTAAGGAATAAACCCCTTTTTTCTTTTCATCATCAAAACGTGAGTGCTGGTCTTTGTTTCTTTTCTTTTGCAAAAGTGAGTGTCTGTATATATATATATATATGTATATATATGAGATAGCAGAGACCTAGGCCCTTTGTGCAGACGTGCAATGATATAAAGTGATTAGAAAACACTCCTCATCCCTTGCAGCTCGTAATACAAATTTTGTGTTTAGTGTACAAATAAACAAAAATAGGCAATAGAGAATACAAGCGCCCACGAGTGTGATAGCTAAGTAATAAAAGGAATTTTTAGGTGGGTGTTTTTATGGCCCAAAACACTTATCTAGTTAAAAGAACTTCCAACGAGTATCCACCATTTGAGATATCACATGTAAGAGAAAAAAACACAGCAAACATAGGGGGTAATTCCAAGTTGATCGCAGCAGGAAATTTTTTAGCAGTTGGCAAAACCAAGGCCCTCATTCCGAGTTGATCGTTCGCAAGGCGATTTTAGCAGAGTTGCTCACGCTAAGCCGCCGCCTACTGGGAGTGTATCTTAGCATCTTAAAATTGCGACCGATGTATTCGCAATATTGCGATTACAAACTACTTAGCAGTTTCAGAGTAGCTCCACACTTACTCGGCATCTGCGATCAGTTCAGTGCTTGTCGTTCCTGGTTTGACGTCACAAACACACCCAGCGTTCGCCCAGACACTCCCCCGTTTCCCCGGCCACTCCTGCGTTTTTTCCGGAAACGGTAGCGTTTTTTCCCGCACGCCCATAAAACGGCCTGTTTCCGCCCAGTAACACCCATTTCCTGTCAATCACACTACGATCGCCGGAGCGATGAAAAAGCAGTGAGTAAAAATACTATCTCCATTGTAAAATTACTTGGCGCAGTCGCAGTGCGAATATTGCGCATGCGTACTAAGCGGAATTTCACTGCGATGCGATGAAAAATACCGAGCGAACGACTCGGAATGAGGGCCCATGTGCACTGCAGGGGAGGCAGATATAACGTGCAGAGAGAGATAGTTTTGGGTGTTGTGAGTTCAATCTGCAATCTAAATTGCAGTGTAAAAATAAAGCAGCCAGTATTTACCCTGCACAGAAACAAAATAACCCACCCAAATCTAACTCTCTCTGCAAATGTTATATCTGCCCCCCCCCCCCTGCAGTGCACATGGTTTTGCCCAACTGCTAAAAAATGTCCTGCTGCGATCAACTTGGAATTACCCCCATAGTGTGTACCGTTCTCAGACTTACAGCATGTCATTTGTAATAGAGGGCGATATTAGGGAACAAGCTTATTCCCAATAATGTATATTTAATAGCCCAAACATTAAAGGTTAAAAATACATAGGTTTAATATACAAAGACATACAATGGCTAAAAAACATGCGTACAAGATTTAAAGAGCTTATCTGTCCATCAAAGGAGATCAGCAACAAACTGTCCCAAATATAAAGACATGCATTTTTTTTAGTTTAAACCCTGCCAGTTTTTTAAGTTGGATACTGAAGTAAATTTCCCAGCACTAAGGTGCTTAATAATCAGTCTGTTGCAATGGCCTGTAGCCAAAATCTGATATGCTCCTCTGGCACAGCCAATATCAGTCTCTGGCACTAAGTAGACTCCGGCCTACTAACTGGCTGCTATCCAGCATCAGTGCACAGAATCTTCATGTCTCTCAGTGATGAGTTCCTGCTGGATCTGTGCCCTTTGGAAAACCCGGAAATACAAACATCCACTGTTAGTGCAGACTGCACAGTTTTTACTTTAGCCTCCCTTGGAGGGAGTTGATCCCACAGGAACGTGGGTGATTCAGGTGAGTAACAACCCCTTTCACTACATAACATACATACATAGTTTAATTTTTATATATATACTGTAGATAGATAATATACCATTAATTTCAACCTAACTGTAGTGATATTGCTGTTCTAACCTGTACTTATTCCACTTTCATTTTACTATTTACCCTGTCAGTGCTGGTAGTATGCATGAAAAACAGAGTGTGACACCGTACGCATGTAAATACAACATTGCTATTTATAGAGACGGCTTCTGTGATTCATGGGCGGTTCAGGGTGGAGAATGGGAGATGACCTAAAGTCTTTGCAAAAAGGGAAGGTGTCATAGGAGTGTCATGGGAATGTCTCAGCATGCGGCTGCAATCTCATTCACGGCACCGCAGCCACACTGGCTATAGCTTAATAACGTTACAAGGGAGATTCTGCACCAGACAGGGGCAACTTGAGGAATCAATGTTGCAACCGATGGTGCATCGATGGTGGAGAGATTGGGTCCACCAGTGCACCTGAGCAATGCTGGGATAGGAAAAGTGGGGGTCGCAGTGTTTGCTCAGCCAATTGCTAGAGGAGTGCTTTTAACTGGCATTTACATACTGTATTTTTGCATATGAGAATCCATGATTCACACATGAACTACGTGACCTCTGAATCATGCCCATAGTCTGGATGTAACTGACCAGGGTTGTGCTGTAGGGGATGTTGAGAAGAGTGATTTATTTTAATTAGGACAGGGGGAGGTGTTGCCCACAGCAACCAATCAGCTTTCACATATTTTATAGTATGTACATGATAAATTACAGCTAGGAGCTAATTGGTTGGAATGGGCACCTTCACCACTTGACCACTTCAAATGGCTTGGTACATCTCTCCCCAAATACATCCGTTCAGAAAAGAGCAAGCAAACAGTCAGGTACAGAGACCTGAGACTATTATCAAAATAGGACAAGAACATGCACTTTTAGAGCTTTCTCATCCCTCATACATTTGTTTCCTGCGGTCTAGGCATTAGCTGGGTGAAAGGAACAACTGGCACAGATACAGTAGTTCTGACACACAGAGGTGTGGAGAGGGGGCGGGGCACTGTTTACCCAGGCTTGACAGGGGCCAGGATCCTCTGCCTCCCTTCCCTCTCTTCATGCCAGCAGCTGCAGTGGGTCAGGGGAGGCTGCTACCACTGGGCACAACAGCAGTCTTCTCTGTCTGCACCTGATGTGTGGGAAGAGAGATCGTGCCTCCAACCCCTGAATCTGCACCTGGCTGAGGGGCACATGACGCCCTCCCTGTGTGGCGGTGTGGTGCTTTACGGCACAAGAAATAGTGTGTAAATATTTACTGCACACTATGGCCAGAGACCCCCCTGCCCACTTGGACAATGGCGGCCGCGGCACTGCAAAGGTTAAGCCTCAGTGCCCGGCACCATATTGCTGGACAATGGGCGCTTGGTGCCATTTTTAAAAGTGTACTGGCGCTAGGCACCATCTTTAAAAAATGTATTTTCATGTGTGCCGTGGTCCCGAACCTCTCCGCTGACCGCGGCAATGAGGGAGATCAGCCCCGGCTGCAGCGCTCTGTGTGATGGCGCTGCTGGAGGGCGCCTCAGAACATCGGAAGTGGCAAGCCGCGGCAGCCGGGATGAACGTCCCGGGCTGCTGGGTGGCAGGGAAAGTGCGCCGCAGCCCAGATCATCACCACACTCTGCGGCGAGGCCACAGAGGTATGCACCATACACAGGGGACCGGGCTAGCCGGCTCCCTGCACGGCAAGGTGACCAGAGTGTGCCACTCATGGGGGACCAGGCTATCTGGCCCCCTATGCGGTGGAGGTGAATAGGATGTTGAGTGCTGGGGTCCGCGAGCTATGCTCCCAGTGCCTCAGTGCTACAGCGGTCACAGGACCAGGGTGGTGCGCTGAACGCTGCAGTGATGCCACTAAGTGAGTGCCGCACTGGGTACAGGGAGAGCCAGCTCTCTGGACCCCAGTGTTAGGCTGTGTGTACAGGCAGGCTGGAGGAAGGGGGAAGCCAGCCCCCATACCCCCAGCACTGAGAGAGCCCTAGCAGACAGGCTCAGGGAGCCCAGGGCTGAGCACTGGGCACAGTAAAAGGCAAACAACAATGCATTTAAATGTATATATAAATATATTGTGTGGTGATTCACTGCAGTGTCTGGGTATGTGAAGCCTGTGCATATTTGCAGAAATGTATTTGAAGTGTATTTAATGTAAAAATGCACTTACTTGGTTGTGTGTCCCAAGAGGGGGGAATCCATGGCTGTGCAGGCTGTTGGATTCCTCCAGACCTTTTCCCCCAAAACGGGATGCCTTCTCCTCCAGCCTCAAACTTAAAAGTATCATGGGGAGAGAGAGGAGAAGCTCAGATTTCCAACAAGCTCCATAGAGATCACCCTCGGTGAGCAGGAAACCCTGACTGGGTATCTAGGCTGCCCAGCTCTGGAGCCAAATTCAGGCTGCAGCTGGTGAGCTAGGTCCCAGGCAGATTCCTGAAAGTAAGATTAGGTGGAAAAACTTCCCCCCAGTGCAGACTGAACATCACCGGGGTGGATACCGATCCTCCAGGATGAGACGGTCAAAGGAGAGTGACCACTCCCCACTCTCCATAGAGGACAATGGTAGCTGTGTATGTGACCAAGGCATGCACAGCACATGGTTAATCAGTGATTGGTTGTAAACCACAGGGCAGACTTACCCCCTGTGGTACTGTGCTGCAAATTGACATAAAAAGGAAGCCTGCGAGCCTCCATAGGTGTATTATACCATTTTCACTCTGCTGTAACATCTTGCTGTATTGCTGAGTCTTTTTGAAGACTGTATTGGGTAAATAAAACATCTTCTGTCTCAAGACGAACGCTTCATCTTGTGACCTGCAGGGCTAGGCGAAACCTAACTCCGTTTTCCGGCTGTCCAGGGTACACCCAGCATCTCCAAACTTCGCCTTCCGCCTGCTACCAAGCTGTGCTTAGGACAAGGGCAAGCGACGTCAGGTGTGGTAAGACAGCGCGTCGACGCATACAGAGCAGAACCGTGGTTCCAGACACCACGGCTACAAGGAGTCTGGTGGTGGCAGCATAGTACCTGCCCACTGTGCAGTGGGTGGAGTCAGTAACAGGCGGTTACTGATGGTAAGCGGGAATCCCCTATGTGGCCAGGTCCCATGTGACCTAAAACACCATTCTGTGACTGGGGACGGGACACAAAGCGGTGAGGGCTCTCGTACGGAACCGTCTGATCACAGAAATTGGTGGCAGAGCGGTGGGATAATCCCAGGTGGCTTTTCAGTCACCCAATTGGAGAAGCCGAGTTACCCAGGAGATGAGTAACTACAGCGCAGGAGAACGCACAAGATGGCGGACTTCAGCGGAACGTCTAAGGACGATTTGGAGATTGTGTGCCAGGAGAAGGATGTGGATAGCCCTTTCAACGCGTCCAGAAGCGTCATGAAGGCAGCGCTCATAAGCTCGGAGGAGTCAAGTCGGGAGGAGGTGGAAAGCGCTGGAGGCATCGGCATCCAAGAGGACAACCTAACAGACAACCTTCTTAAGGAACCAGTGAGACCCACAAGCCCCGCCCCCTCTAGCAACAGCCATGTTTTCCGGCAATCCCTAGCAGGGCCAGGATCCGAAAGTCTAAAGGGGGGCAGCATGGATAGCCTAGCGGATCAGCTAGCGGAATTGGGGGAAAGGGCAACGGAGCAAGAGTGTTTGATTATCATCCAGATGTGGCATGATGAGCGGTCACCACAGGCCGTGGTACCCCGGGAGCCATTGCCCACTGCTGCACACAGATCGGGATGCATTCAGTTTGCCAAGTTTGCAGACATTGATGGGGACTTTGATGGACATTTGCAAGTTTTTGAAAGGACTTGCAAACTACATGATTTACCCACGTCGGAGTGGATGAGACACCTGCATGGAGAGGCCTTGGAGGCCTATCGGGGAGTGGCCAGGGAGAACTGTGGGGATTACGACAAAGTTGCAAAGGTCCTCCTCCAGCGATCCTTCATCACTCCCGAGTCGTACAGGAAGAAGTTCCGGGACTTGCCCAAGAACCCTAACAGCGGTAGTACGTGGTGAAGTGGGTGAAGCATTCTGAGGCCACTACGTGGGACTCACTGATTGACCTGATCTGCAGGGAGCAGTTCTATCGCAGGTGGGCCCCAGAAGTGAAGGAGTGGGTGCTAAACCGGGAGCCACCCAGCTTAAAGATGGCTGCCCAGTTAGCAGATAAGTATGTGGCAATTCGGCATTATGGGCAGAAATACCCAAGCAGCAGCTAGCCCCAAAAGACTGTACAACCATGGGGACACCCCTCTTCTGCTCATCGCCGTCCAAAGTAAGCATCTTCCAACCCGGGTGCTTTTGGCCAGCAACCGCTCCGCAGTGCCTCTGCCAGTAATCAGAGGCCACCGGAGCCACGCCTGGACAAAAAGTGCTATGGCTGTGGGAAAATTGGACATCTGAGGATGAACTGCCCTGCATCCCAAGCACCCCAGACTCGTGTCCAAAATCCGAGTGCTGGAGCCCAAATTGCTTGTTTAACCCATGGAGATGAGCCTTCAGAGACTGTTCCCTCTCCAGTCAGTCCAATGGAGTGTGGCGAGTACCAGGTGAACTCTGCGGAGAGAGTCACCTGCACGGCTAAGAAGCCCCCACAAAATATGTGGCGACACCTGCAGGCAGTCCAAGTGGCCCCTGCAGGGCGAAGGCTTAAGAGACTCTGGGGCCTCCATCACCGTTGTGAGCCCCCACCTTGTCAAAAGTTACAGTGGCCGATGGGCTACAGTGAGAAGTGCCCATGGCCACAGTCTACCTAGACTGCGGAGCTGGACAAGAGCTGTGAGATGTTGCCATGATGGATGGCCTCCCAACGGATGTCGTCTTGGGAAATGACTTGGTGGAGGAATCGTTACCGCCTTTACGAACGCCATCAACCGGAGTCAAGTGGCCAGACTACAGTTGTCATCGTCTCTGCCAGCACAGCCCAAAGGAAAAGACCACAGTGGCTATACAACTGCTAACCACAGCGTCATCCAGCCCAGAGGAAAAGACCACAGTGGCCAGATCAGCACATCTGCCCAACCTGCCCTTTGCCTCTGATGGGCCTACATCCCCTAGTAACGCAGAGGATGTTGGTTCCAGTTTGTTGAATCCTGTGGGGGTGCCCAGTGATTCTCCTGTCCCTAGTGGTTTGCCAACTCCAGCGGTGAGTATGAGTGACCACGCTGACCTTACCATGACTGACCTTACCATGACTGACCCCAACTTTCCCCCTGTAGAGGGTCCAGACTTAGGAGAAAGTGAGGGCTGCGGGCAGGAGTTTAGGGAAGCTCAACTCTCTGACCCATCCCTGGAAGGTATGAGGCACCAAGCTGGCAGCGGCCTTGCTGGGATGGAGGCAGGGAGTGTGACCTGGTGGAAAGGATTACTGTACCGGGTAGCCAAGGTAGAAGGGGATAGGCCAATGCGGGAGCAAGTTCAACTGGTATTTCCCAGGAGCTTTCGGGAGCAACTGATGTCAGTTGCGCACAAAATCCCTTTGGCGGATCTAAAGATACTTGCCCTGAAAGGGCAATTGTCCCAAATCCTCACAAAGAAAACGATCAGGTCACTTTTGTGGATCCGCCAAAAGTTTTACGAAAAGTCGAACAAGGCAGATACTTTATTAGCCCGTCGACTGCGCGAGAAACGCACTCTCAATCGAATACTGGCTCTGAGATGTCCTGACGGATCCACAACATGTGATCCTAAAGTGATGGCTTCCCTTTTCCAGGATTATTTTGCTTCCCTCTATAACCTTCCCTCCGAGGCCGCTACCGATCCACACCATATATCATTTATCCAACAATATCTTTCCTCTTGTCACTTACCGAAACTTTCTACAGCGGATCTTAAGATACTCAACGATCCCATTACTCACGAGGAAATCCTTATTACAATCGGGCAGCTTCGCCGCTCTTCCGCACCAGGTCCTGATGGATTTACTGCCATATATTATAAAAAATTTTCCCAAGCCCTTCTTCCTATGTTACATTCACTATTCAACTCATTAATGGAGGGAAATTCTCTCGATGCAGCTACCACCAGAGCCAATATTATTGTTATTGCCAAGCCTGAGCGGGATCCTATGGAAATGAAAAATTATAGGCCCATCTCACTATTAAACACAGATTTAAAGCTATTCGCTAAAATCCTGGCAAATCGACTCGCCTCTTATCTTCCCACATTGATTCACCCAGACCAAGTAGGCTTTATCCCCAATCGTCAGGCTGCTGATAATACTCGACGCCTTATAGATCTCATTCACCTCTCCCATCGGGACTCCACCCCAACTTTGGTGGTGGCTCTTGATGCGGAAAAGGCCTTTGATAGGGTAGCCTGGCCTTTCATACAGCAAGCCCTGCAGGCTGTAGGGATTCAAGGTCCATTTTATAATGCCATCACATCGCTTTATGTTAACCCTTCAGCGTCTATCCTGGTTAATGGCCTTTCCTCCCCACCACTCACTATTAGAAATGGCACCCGACAGGGTTGCCCACTCTCCCCTCTACTTTTTGCCCTAGAAATGGCACCCGACAGGGTTGCCCACTCTCCCCTCTACTTTTTGCCCTAGTAATGGAACCGCTGGCGGCGAAAATCCGATTGAACTACAACATCTCAGGTATTTTAGTGGACAACCATGAATATAAAATTGCACTATATGCAGATGATGTCATTTTGACTCTGACTGACCCGCACACTTCCCTACAACACCTTTTTGAGGAGATCCACACATATAGCTCCTTCTCAAACTATAAACTCAATGCTGACAAAACAGAGGTTCTAGACCTACATATCACTCCACGGGATCTCAGTCTTTTACGCTCCTCCCATTCCTTTAAATGGCAAAATGCTAAACTTAAATATCTAGGCATTTACCTAACCAAATCTTATTCTTCACTATATGCTGCTAATTTCCCACGGTTGATATGTGATATCCTCACTTAAAGCAGATCTCACCACATGGAATAAATTATTTATTTCCTGGTTTGGTCGCATCGCAGCAGTTAAGATGAACCTACTGCCAAGGATATTGTACCTATGGCAAACCCTACCTATTCACATCCCAGTTAAAATACTGAAGAATCTTCAACGAGATATATCTAACTTCATCTGGGCTGGGAAAAAACCCAGAGTTAAAATACGGCTGCTCCAACAACACCGCTCGGAGGGCGGTCTTGGGGTACCAGACCTCATTCGATACTACCGAGCCACACACCTGGCCTCATGTGTTCTCTGGCACTCACCTCCAGCACAGAGATCGTGGACTTATCTTGAGGCGCAATCTCTCTATATGTTCTCACCCTCAACCCTACTATGGTGCCCATCCCGCTCCCGGCCCTCCTCTAACCTTTTCTTGCCAACAGTGCGCTTTTCCTTGTCAATATGGGATTTTTGTACACGCTTCTATCAACTTCGCTCTCACAACCCCTACTTAACTCCTCTATGGAACAATGCGCAATTCCCACCAGGCACTAACCACTCTGCATTTCACCAATGGACCGCGCATAATATTCTCTTCCTACAGGACGTTGCACCTCTTTCCTCATTCCCATCTTTTGCAAATATACAATCCCGCTTCTCGCTTCCCCATTCGGTATTCTATCAATTTTTACAAATCAGACACTTCTACGGAACACTCCCTAAACCCACCCACCCTATTATTGCTACCCCTCTGGAAATATGGTGTTGCGGTTCTCGTTCAACGAAGGGACTCCTTTCGCGCATTTACCGGGTGTTATTGACACACAATGTCCCCCCTAAGGAGAGTCACGAACTGGCCTGGGAAAGGGAGGTGGGAGAGGCTTTAACCGTGGATGAATGGGAGGATATCAGACAGGAAATTACCAAAAGTTCTATCTCAGTCCGCATAGCTGAAAATTCATATAAATTGTATTACCGCTGGTACTTGGTTCCGGCTAGACTACATTCTATTTATCCCACGTGCTCGGATGGGTGCTGGAGACTGTGTGGATGTAGGGGGACCCTGTTGCATGTTTGGTGGTCTTGTCCAACGATCCGCCAATATTGGAGACAAATTCATAAATTGGTTTTTAGAAGTTACACACTTAACCATCCCTGCCTCGCCCCTCTATTCACTACTTTCCCGTCCCATCCCTGACACCTCACGCCACCAACGAGCCCTAATTAAACATATTTTGAATACAGCTAAATGTCAAATAGCGTCTAATTGGAAGTCTGTGACCCCTCCCACTCTGACCGCTACTATTAACGCAATTTGGTTCACATATAAGCTAGAGCGAATTACTGCTTCCCTCCGAGACTCCCCAGTCTCCTTTACTGAGACATGGACACCCTGGACTCTACACTTCAATGCTGAACCGCCATTGACAACCATTTAACATTTGATGCTTGGTGGCTAATACTTAAGGTCTGACATTAAATACTTAATATTTAAGCTGGACTTTATTCACACCACAAACTTATTGCTAGGTATGGCTCAGACTGGCCGACCTCTCCCTCTTTCTTTTCCCTCCCCCCGTTATCTACAATCCCCTTCTTCTATTGTTTTCTCTTCTCTACCCTGTATTATTTTCCTTATGTACCTCGTTTCTCTTTCTCCCCCTCTTTTTATTTTAATGGATAGTTGTAATATTCTAGGTAATCTGTCTACATGGAGATGCGTGTGATAATTTCCAATTGATATGTCTCTTAAACGCCCCCTCCTCCTGATTATAATGCCCCATGATTATCTTATTTGCCTTCTACTGTTTACAACGATGTATCTGTCTGTTTATATGCTTATATAATCAATAAAATTTTATTTAAAAAAAAAAAAATCCCTTTGGCGAGACACCAGGGGAGGGACCGAATACTGATGCGCCTGACACAGATCTTTTTCTGGCCCGGAGTGTCGGATGACGTCCGGACCTACTGTAAGTCCTGTGATGTATGCCAACAGCTTGGACGCCCCAGTACTCGGACTCCCCTGAGGTCTTTGCCAATAGTCATGGAACCTTTACAATGAGTGGCAGTGGACATAGTAGGTCAGCTACTTGTGCCTAGTAGATCGGGGAAGAAATACATCCTCATAGTGGTGGATTATGCCACCCGGTATCCAGAGGCTGTGGCTCTGTCCGACATTACTGCGGAAAAGGTAGCGGATGCTCTGCTAGGCATATTTAGTAAAGTAGGGTTGCCCAGTGAGATCCTAACTGATCAAGGGACGCAGTTCATGAGTGATCTGGGCCAGTGTCTCTGGGCGAGGTGCGGAGTGCGGCAACTCTGCACTGTCCCCTATCACTCCCAGACTAATGGACTTTGCGAGAGATTTAATGGCGCTCTGAAGCAGATGCTATGGGCATTTGTGACTTCGGAGGGAGGAGCGATACCTGCCGCACCTCCTGTTTGCTTATCGGGAGGTGCCCCAGGAGTCAACTGGATTCTTGCCCTTCGAGTTACTATATGGCCGCAGAGTCCGTGGACCTCTTGACCTGTTCCGGGAGTCTTGGGAGGGGGAGCTGACCCACCAGGATGAGTCCGTGGTGGAGTATGTGTTGAAAATCAGAGATCGGTTAGAGAATCTCATGGGGCTCGCGCAAGCGAATCTTGCGGAAGCGCAGACCAAGCAAAAGACTTGGTATGACCAGGGCGCGCATGCCCAGGTCTTCGGAGTAGGGCAGAAGGTGCTGGTTCTGGTGCTCACACATCAGAACAAGCTCCAGACTTCCTGGGCGGGCCCCTACACTGTCGCAAAATGCCTAAGTGACATAACCTACGTGGTGTAATTTGACAGCGATGGTAGGAGGCAGCGTACCTACCATGTAAACATGTTAAAGTCATACCATGAGCGTGTGGAGTCGTTAGCCGCTGTGTGCTGCCTACCGATGGAGGAACCAGGAAATGATCCCATTCCTGACCTCCTCGCGATGCCAAGGGTGAGGGTGGTGTAGAGGAAGTAAGCTGGAGCAGTGAGCTTGCTAACCACAAGAGGGAGCAGCTTGAGTCAGTGCTGTGGTCCTTTGAGACCCAGTTCAGCAGGAAGCCTGGTCTGACTTCCCTACGTGCCCATCACGTAGACACTGGTGAGCATAGGCCGATTCGGCAACCCCCATATCGGGTCTCACCAGGGGCGCAGGCGAGTATCTACCAAGAGGTGCAGGAGATGTTAGCGCTAGGTGTAATTACGCGCTCCAACAATCCCTGGGCCGCCTCCGTTGTACTGGTTCCCAAGAAGGACCAGATAACCAGGACCAGATAACCAGGTTTTGCGTTGACTACCGCAGGTTGAACGAAGTGACCAAATCTGATGCCTACCCCCCTTCCCCGCATTGATTTGCTGTTAGACGAGTTGGCTGGAGTGAAATACTGGAGACTGTGCTGGAGATGGGTGCTGGAGACTGTGTGGATGTAGGGGGACCCTGTTGCATGTTTGGTGGTCTTGTCCAACGGTCCGCCAATATTGGAGACAAATTCATAAATTGGTTTTTAGAAGTTACACACTTAACCATCCCTGCCTCGCCCCTCTATTCACTACTTTCCCGTCCCATCCCTGACACCTCACGCCACCAACGAGCCCTAATTAAACATATTTTGAATACAGCTAAATGTCAAATAGCGTCTAATTGGAAGTCTGTGACCCCTCCCACTCTGACCGCTACTATTAACGCAATTTGGTTCACATATAAGCTAGAGCGAATTACTGCTTCCCTCCGAGACTCCCCAGTCTCCTTTACTGAGACATGGACACCCTGGACTCTACACTTCAATGCTGAACCGCCATTGACAACCATTTAACATTTGATGCTTGGTGGCTAATACTTAAGGTCTGACATTAAATACTTAATATTTAAGCTGGACTTTATTCACACCACAAACTTATTGCTAGGTATGGCTCAGACTGGCCGACCTCTCCCTCTTTCTTTTCCCTCCCCCCGTTATCTACAATCCCCTTCTTCTATTGTTTTCTCTTCTCTACCCTGTATTATTTTCCTTATGTACCTCGTTTCTCTTTCTCCCCCTCTTTTTATTTTAATGGATAGTTGTAATATTCTAGGTAATCTGTCTACATGGAGATGCGTGTGATAATTTCCAATTGATATGTCTCTTAAACGCCCCCTCCTCCTGATTATAATGCCCCATGATTATCTTATTTGCCTTCTACTGTTTACAACGATGTATCTGTCTGTTTATATGCTTATATAATCAATAAAATTTTATTTAAAAAAAAAAAAATCCCTTTGGCGAGACACCAGGGGAGGGACCGAATACTGATGCGCCTGACACAGATCTTTTTCTGGCCCGGAGTGTCGGATGACGTCCGGACCTACTGTAAGTCCTGTGATGTATGCCAACAGCTTGGACGCCCCAGTACTCGGACTCCCCTGAGGTCTTTGCCAATAGTCATGGAACCTTTACAATGAGTGGCAGTGGACATAGTAGGTCAGCTACTTGTGCCTAGTAGATCGGGGAAGAAATACATCCTCATAGTGGTGGATTATGCCACCCGGTATCCAGAGGCTGTGGCTCTGTCCGACATTACTGCGGAAAAGGTAGCGGATGCTCTGCTAGGCATATTTAGTAAAGTAGGGTTGCCCAGTGAGATCCTAACTGATCAAGGGACGCAGTTCATGAGTGATCTGGGCCAGTGTCTCTGGGCGAGGTGCGGAGTGCGGCAACTCTGCACTGTCCCCTATCACTCCCAGACTAATGGACTTTGCGAGAGATTTAATGGCGCTCTGAAGCAGATGCTATGGGCATTTGTGACTTCGGAGGGAGGAGCGATACCTGCCGCACCTCCTGTTTGCTTATCGGGAGGTGCCCCAGGAGTCAACTGGATTCTTGCCCTTCGAGTTACTATATGGCCGCAGAGTCCGTGGACCTCTTGACCTGTTCCGGGAGTCTTGGGAGGGGGAGCTGACCCACCAGGATGAGTCCGTGGTGGAGTATGTGTTGAAAATCAGAGATCGGTTAGAGAATCTCATGGGGCTCGCGCAAGCGAATCTTGCGGAAGCGCAGACCAAGCAAAAGACTTGGTATGACCAGGGCGCGCATGCCCAGGTCTTCGGAGTAGGGCAGAAGGTGCTGGTTCTGGTGCTCACACATCAGAACAAGCTCCAGACTTCCTGGGCGGGCCCCTACACTGTCGCAAAATGCCTAAGTGACATAACCTACGTGGTGTAATTTGACAGCGATGGTAGGAGGCAGCGTACCTACCATGTAAACATGTTAAAGTCATACCATGAGCGTGTGGAGTCGTTAGCCGCTGTGTGCTGCCTACCGATGGAGGAACCAGGAAATGATCCCATTCCTGACCTCCTCGCGATGCCAAGGGTGAGGGTGGTGTAGAGGAAGTAAGCTGGAGCAGTGAGCTTGCTAACCACAAGAGGGAGCAGCTTGAGTCAGTGCTGTGGTCCTTTGAGACCCAGTTCAGCAGGAAGCCTGGTCTGACTTCCCTACGTGCCCATCACGTAGACACTGGTGAGCATAGGCCGATTCGGCAACCCCCATATCGGGTCTCACCAGGGGCGCAGGCGAGTATCTACCAAGAGGTGCAGGAGATGTTAGCGCTAGGTGTAATTACGCGCTCCAACAATCCCTGGGCCGCCTCCGTTGTACTGGTTCCCAAGAAGGACCAGATAACCAGGTTTTGCGTTGACTACCGCAGGTTGAACGAAGTGACCAAATCTGATGCCTACCCCCTTCCCCGCATTGATTTGCTGTTAGACGAGTTGGCTGGAGTGAAATACATCTCTACGTTTGACCTGAGCAAGGGGTATTGGCAGATACCAATGACCCCCGAGGCTCAGGAACCTCCTTTGGCTTGTTTGAGTTCAAAACCATGCCATTTGGGATGAAGAATGCGCCAGCCACCTTCCAGAGTGTGGTCGATGACCTGCTGAAGGGGTTCAGAGATTTCGCCCAGGCCTACTTGGATGACATCACTATCTTCAGCCGAACCTGGGAAGGTCACCTGAGGCACATGGGGCTGGTGTTAGAGAGGATTCGGTGGGCAGGTCTAACCATCAGAGCAGACAAGTGCCAAATGGGGATGTCAGAGGTACAGTACCTGGTACACTGTGTGGGGGGAGGTAAGGTGAAGCCTGAACCAGTGAAGGTGGAGGCAATCCGAGACTGGCCCTGGCCCACAACCCAGAGACAGCTCCTGGCTTTGTTAGGGATCGCAGGGTACTACAGGCATTTTGTCCCTGACTTTAGTTCCGTGACCAAAGCCCTGACTGATCTGACCAAGAAGAAACTCCCCAAGATAGTTGACTGGACGACCGTGAGTTGGCATTCCAGTCGTTGAAAACGGCTCTAGTACAAGCTCCAGTATTGATGGCGCCAGACTATAGTAAAAACGTTGTTGTACAGACTGATGCGTCACAGTACGGACTCAGAGCAGTACTGAGCCAGGAGGGGCCGGATGGGCAGGAGCACCCTGTGGCCTATTTAAGCAGAAAGCTGCTACCACAGGAGGTGGGGTATGCCACAATTGAAAAAAAGTGCTTGGCTATTGTTTGGGCTGTGCAGAAGCTCCAGCCCTATTTGTATGACCGCCATTTTTACGGTGGTAACGGACCACAATCCATTACGGTGGCTTCAGCACTCCACGAGGGAAAACAGCAGACTGTTGCGGTGAAGCCTTGCTCTTCAGGTTTATGACTTTCATATTATCCACAAGCAAAGCAAGGCTCACAGCAATGCGGATGGACTGTCATGTCAGGAGGAGACTCCCGGTAACCACAATAAGGACTGTGGGACCAGGGACCAAATCATTGGGACATGGGTCCCTGGTTGACCCGCTTGAATGGGGGGAAGGAGTGTGACCGGAGACCCCCCTGCCCACATGGACAATGGCGGCCACAGCACTGCAGGGGTTAACCCTCAGTGCCCGGCGCCATATTGCTGGACAATGGGCGCTTGGCGCCATTTTTAGAAGAGTACTTGTGCTAGGCACCATCTTTAAAAAATGTATTTTAATGTGTGCCGCGGTCCCGAACCTCTCCAGCGACCGCGGCAATGAGGGTAGCCTCCGGTGCACTGAGCTGTGTGCGTGCACCGGGGGAGAAGGGAGAGCCGCTGCAACGCTCTGTGTGATGCCAGCACCTCAGCACATCAGAGGTGGCAGGCCGCGGCAGCCAGGATGAACGTCCTGGGCTGCTGGGCGGCAGAGGAGGGGGGTGTGCACGCCGCAGTCCGGATCACCACCGGACACTGCGGCGAGGCCACAGAGGTATGCGCTGCACACAGGGGACCGGGCTAGCCGGCTCCCTGTGTGGTGAGATGACCAGAGTGCGCCACTCACGGCAGACCAGGCTAGCTGGCCCCCTATGCAGTGGAGGTGAATAGGATGTTGAGTGCTGGGGTCCGGGAACTATGCTCCCGGCGCCTCAGTGCTACAGCAGTCACAGTACCAGGGGGGTGCGCCGCAAATGTGAATATTACTCAAGCACTTGATGAATCCAGGGATGCAGGTGTGATACCTGGACCAGGGCCGGTTCTAGACCTTGTGGCGCCTAGGGCGAATGTTCCCTTTGGCGCCCCAACCCCCCCCCACACCCGACAAAGGCAAAACAGAGATAGTGCGCGCCATTGGTGCGCGGCTAAAAATTAGGAAAGGGGCATGGCCAGTTATGCCCTCTGTAGTTGTGCCCCCTGTAGCTGTGCCCCCAGTAGAGTTGTGCCCCCTGTAGCTGTGCCCCCTGTAGCAGTGGCCCCAGTAGTTGTGCCCCCTGAAGTTTTGCCCTCAGTAGCTGTGCCCTCAGTAGTTGTGCCCCCTGTAGATGTGCCCCTGTAGTTATGCCCCTATTAGCGCTGCTTGCAATAAAAAAAATACTCACCAGCCCCACTCCTGCTTCCCGACCGCTGCTGCTGTCCTCCGTCTCTGGCCGCCGCTCCTCGGATCTACGACCTCTAGTGTCTGCGGCTGCTCCCACAATGCCGTGCGGTTTGTGGCATTGTGGTGCGCACGGTAGCATGTGGGAGGGTCATGAAGCATGTGGAAGGGTCAGGCCGCGGCAGCGGCGGCAGTGCCCCCAGGACTGCGGTGCCGCGGGCAAAAAGCCTGCTTGCCCATGGCAAGAGCTGCTCTTGACCTGGACAGTGCAAGGTATCACTATAAATACCCATTAGGGATAAGTAGCAAAAGCACATGCACGGCATATAGGAGACAGTTGGTCAGGAGGGTCTGCTACTGCTGCAATGTGGATGGCAGATGGCAGCCAGCAGCAGTTAAACTTTTTAAAGTTTTTCTTCTGGACTGGGCTGACCAGTGTACAGAAACTGCGGCTGGCCAGTGCTCCCCTCAATTGTAATGGGAGGAGACTCATCCCAGCGATCAGAGGCTGCCCTGATTAGCGAGGCACTGAGTGTAGCTGACAGGCCGCAGAGAAAAGTGAAGAGGCGGCCTGGAGGCGGAGCTGTTAGGAAATGCTGCTGTCGGAGCCAGGCAGAAACTGACAGGATGCAGCTGCGCAGTATGACTGCTAAGAGTCTGAACTAGCCTGCAGGGACAGTTTGGAGCTGGCTGCATCAAAGTGGACCCAGCAGTTAACACAGTGAGGTTGGTAACAAAATCACCAACAAGTACAGATAGTTGGCATCAGTATCTCCCGATACAGACCACGATAAAGACTGTTACGGAAACCCCTAGATGCCAATGTTTAAAGTTTGAAAGACACTGAGGATACTCTCTTTAATAGGGATACGTTTATGTGAACGGCGGTCAGGAGACCGCCAGTCACAATACTGACACTGGGATCCCAGCATCTGACAATCCAGCCAGTTGGCATGCCGACCAAAGAGACTATTCCCACTGATAGGTGTCCACGACACCCATAGAGAGGGAATAGAACCTGCGTGAGGGAAGCGAGCCAACGAGCCTGCAACGGGTTTCACTGCGCTCGGCCCCCAGCTGGCCATCTAACTGCTGGGATTCAGGCGATGGTATTGTGACCGGCAGTCTCCTGACCACCAGTCACACATACCCAACGCCTTTAATATAATATTCCCTACATTTCAACAGCTGGAACCGGATAGACTCATCCGCAACATTGTGTTCAGGAAATAAATTGTTACAATAAAATTTAACAGCTGTTTAAAGACCTTCATGTAAAATACCAGGAATTCAGGTCCAAGTGGAAGTATTTCAACAGAAAGAGATAACTCCTTATTCACAACCAAAAGCTGCAACATACCCTTTTATGAAATAGGAATTACCATTTGTTACTATCAGAATTTCCCCAGCTAAGAAATGGTCTGGAGCCACAGATGTGCACCACCGAGCTCATAATTGGGTTTAAACCATAGAGGCACTGGACATTTGTTATTCTTGTATTTGGTAATTGTTATTATAGTTGTTTGTGTATTGCATGGTCTAACCATTTGCTTTGCAGACAAAGTTGGTTTGTGCAGAATTAAAGTTAAAGTTGTTTGCAAAGAGTTGTATTTTTTACCTGACCTGTACCTAGCTAGCTCTTACCCAACACGTTTAGTAGAAACTAGGAGGGAAACTTGCCTCTCTGGAAGGAGAAAAGCTTTCTGTGAAAAGTCATAGTGGTCTACTCATGAAGCAGTGAGAAGAGTGGAGAATTGAGCCAGTGGAGAAGTTGCCCAGTGTTGAGGTAACATTTATAAACTGCATTCTATAAAATTATATGTACCAGCTGATTGGTTGCCATGGGCAATTTTTTCACAGGATCAATTCTCAACTCTTTTCCCTGTTTCATGAAAAGGTCCCTTAATACTGCACCGGTAACAGTATATTACACAGGAAAAGTGGATACATTCTTATAACATACATATACCTAAGCTGCACCATATCAGACTAGCATTTTTGGGCGGCCAATTTTAGTACTGATTTTCCAAGAAATGCACCACGATGACTTTCATGCTTACCTTGATAAGGAAATCTACAATTTATAAACCAAATTGTTTTAAAGTGTGAATCAATCAGTTGTATTCAAGCGCAAACTTCTCTATACTTTACGTGAATGCTTACACTTGCAGGGGTGAATTGGGTCGGCGGGTTCGGTTCCTGCTTGGTCTGTACCGTTGCCCCCTCAGTGGGCTGCCCATCATCCCCCCTGCTGGGCCAACTGCCTCAATTGAAGCTCCACTCCGATTGGGCAGCGTTAACTGACAGCTTCTATTCATGCAAGGGTTGGGTATCTGCACACTCACTATATATTTTTCTGATAGTGTGAGTGTATGTGAATCATCACCATACCATCACTGTACGGAACCCCTTTTATTTTATCTTAGATAATGCTCAGTAACAAGAGGGGGTGCTGTCAATTACAGTATATATGCAATAGGATTGGGAGGAGAAGTAAGAAGAAACTGTATAGTTGACGCACTAGAAAGAATTAATTAATCATAAAATGTAACCTTTATTAAATTTACATTAAAATATAGAATTTCATTGACCCAGACTACAGTGAAGCATAAGAGTTAAAATCAAACAAACTGACATATATGTGAAACCTACAAGATAGGAACTGGTGAATAAAGAAATTTAAAAAGCGTGTCCTGCGTGTGTTTTATATATATCACTTATAGGATTCTTATATCTATTCAGAAATCATCAATATTTAATCCATTATAGGTGTGATTCTGTTTAGATAGTGGCTGTTACATCAAATAATGATAGTTAGCACTCTCCCGGCTGATAATTCCAGAGAGTCAATACTATCTTATATATATCGTCATTCACTCCACAAAAATAACCCCTGAGAAATTCTCCCAGATATGGGGACTGTGAGTGTCAGTAGATATAAGTATGATAGAGAGTTAATTAGATAGTGTATGAGCCCCAATTGTAGCCAAAATACTTATATATAATATACTTCTAGATCAAGGTCAGCTGAAAAATGGGTATCAAGATCTCTGACATAATCTTGGCACAAAATATATTATCCGACATTTATTGTGGCACACATAGTTATCTGGGCACATATATGGGTAAAACAGGGAAGGAATTTTCTTCACCCAAGGGATATGGCAGTCCCCACTTCATGTGGATTATTTTAAGGGATATAGCAGTCCCAAATTTTAATCTCCAGTAATCCACGTATATTTCCAACCCAAATAGGTTGGAAATATACGTGGATTACTGGAGATTAAAATTCCTTCCCTGTTTTCCCCATATATGTGCCCAGATAACTATGTGTGCCACAATAAATGTGGGATAATATATTTTTGTGCCAAGATTATGTCAGAGATCTTGATACCCATTTTTCAGCTGACCTTGATCTAGAAGTATATTATATATAAGTATTTTGGCTACAATTGGGGCTCATACACTATCTAATTAACTCTCTATCATACTTATATCTACTGACACTCACAGTCCCCATATCTGGGAGAATTTCTCAGGGGTTATTTTTGTGGAGTGAATGACGATATATATAAAATAGTATTGACTCTCTGGAATTATCAGCCGGGAGAGTGCTAACTATCATTATTTGCTGTAACAGCCACTATCTAAACAGAATCACACCTATAATGGATTAAATATTGATGATTTCTGAATAGATATAAGAATCCTATAAGTGATATATATAAAACACACGCAGGACACGCTTTTTAAATTTCTTTATTCACCAGTTCCTATCTTGTAGTTTCACATATATGTCAGTTTGTTTGATTTTAACTCTTATGTTTCACTGTAGTCTGGGTCAATGAAATTCTATATTTTAATGTAAATTTAATAAAGGTTACATTTTATGATTATTTAATTCTTTCTAGTGCGTCAACTATACAGTTTCTTCTTACTTCTCCTCCCAATCCTATAGCTTCTATTCATGCTCAGAAGCTCCATGAGGCCAAAGAAAAATGGCTGCCGGGGGAGCTTCCACAATCATAATGTTGACACCATAATATAGACAATTATTATGCTGGAATTGTTGAAATGACATCTGCAGAACGTGATCCCAAATGTTGACATGTGAAATGCCAGCATTCTCACTATACCAACAGTTAGGGCTAGGTAGCGGGAATGGAGAATTAAAGTTTGGCACTAGGGGGAGTGTTAGGGGTTAAGAGTCAGCAATACTTACCACAGATCCGCAGTAGGAACAGCCAAACGTCACAGTCACTGACTGCAGGACCTGGAAAACACTGCTGGAGCCGCCGGTCATGCTTAATCAGATATCACCAGGAATGTCTTGTCGATATTCTAATCATGTTAACATTTCATCACTGTTGACATGATGAATGTTAACTTGGCCAAAGTCTACATGCTGTATGTCGACATTTTAATCATGTCAACATTATGAATGTCCACAAAATATACCAAACCTGGATAAGCATTATCTCATCTGACTCTGATACTGACAAAACTAGCTATTGCCTCTGATCACCCTGCTTGTGACCCTTATCCCAACTTGCCTAACATAGTCTGCCCCAACGCTGATTGCTGTCATCTAGTAACTATAGTTAAGGAAGTCCTTGGTGAAAAATGTTGTTCCCATTAAACTTTGCATGTCATACAGTATCTAACTAGCACCAAAGTCTCGTAGCATAGTAGGTTCACATCATAGACAATTTGTTACACAAAATAACCACTCACTACTATAGAAGAAATATATAAGTATTACATTAGACATAAACTAGACCATTTAATATTATATGGAAATAGCACAAAATGCATTGTATATGTTATCCATCCCAGCACATATAATAATTTCTCAATGTTTCTTTTTATTTACTTAATGTTACTTTATATTAATTAATACGTTTTGAATGAGATCTTTGGGGAGTTGTTTATTTATAATTTATTTAAAAATCATATGTATTTAAATTCTCTATTGTTTTGTTAAGTGTAAGAAGGGCCGAAGCCTAGGCACTGCAAGTTGATCATGTGCTCCGGGTACTAGATGCAGCATGGGACACCTGCAGAGGTCCTCCACCATGGTGAGAATTTCTCTTAGAATGTTACTAACCGAGGAGACATACAGTACTCCAGAAGTGCCTTTTCACACTTTAATCTCTCTGCAGAACCCTTAGATCATGTCTGTGACACTTAAGGGACCCCCATTGTAGTGCCCCCAGTTCACAGTATACCACACAGTACCCCGCTTCACAGTATGCTATTCAGTGTGCTCACTTCCTGTTATCCACATTGTAATGCCCCTAGTTCACAGTATACCACACAGTACCCCACTTCACAGTATGCTATTCAGTGTGCTCACTTCCTGTTATCCACATTGTAATGCCCCCAGTTCACAGTATGCTATTCAGTGTGCTCACTTCCTGTTATCCACATTGTAATGCCCCCAGTTCACAGTATACCACACAGTACCCCACTTCACAGTATGCTATTCAGTGTGCTCACTTCCTGTTATCCACATTGTAATGCCCCCAGTTCACAGTATACCACACAGTACCCCACTTCACAGTATGCTATTCAGTGTGCTCACTTCCTGTTATCCACATTGTAATGCCCCCAGTTCACAGTATACCACACAGTATCCCACTTCACAGTATGCTATTCAGTGTTCTCACTTCCTGTTATCCACATTGTAGTGCCAACAGTTCACATTATACCACACAGTACCCCACTTCACAGTATGCTATTCAGTGTGCTCACTTCCTGTTATCCACATTGTAGTGCCCCCAGTTCACAGTATACCACACAGTACCCCGCTTCACAGTATGCTATTCAGTGTGCTCACTTCCTGTTATCCACATTGTAGTGCCAACAGTTCACAGTATACCACACAGTACCCCACTTCACAGTATGCTATTCAGTGTGCTCACTTCCTGTTATCCACATTGTAGTGCCAACAGTTCACAGTATACCACACAGTACCCCACTTCACAGTATGCTATTCAGTGTGCTCACTTCCTGTTATCCACATTGTAGTGCCAACAGTTCACAGTATACCACACAGTACCCCACTTCACAGTATGCTATTCAGTGTGCTCACTTCCTGTTATCCACACTGTAGTGCCAACAGTTCACAGTATACCACACAGTACCCCGCTTCACAGTATGTTATTCAGTGTGCTCACTTCCTGTTATTCACATTGTAGTGCCCCCAGTTCACAGTATACCACACAGTACCCCGCTTCACAGTATGTTATTCAGTGTGCTCACTTCCTGTTATCCACACTGTAGTGCCAACAGTTCACAGTATACCACACAGTACCCCGCTTCACAGTATGTTATTCAGTGTGCTCACTTCCTGTTAACCACATTGTAGTGCCCACAGTTCAGTATACCACACAGTGACCACAGTCACATTATGCCACATTGAGGTGCCTACAGTCTACATTATACCACCTTAAAGTGTTCCCAAATCACACTATGCTACATTGTAGTGCATCAAGTTCACATTACGCCGCATGGTGCCCCCAGTTCACATGCCACAATGAGTGAAGACAAACATTCTCAGAAATGCATTTAATTAATTTTCATTGAACATCACTCTTATTTTGTAGAGGAAATCTTTAATTACATTGTATGTTGAAGTGTGAGCAAAGAGGCAAACTAGCTGGTTGTCATGATACAATCTTTTGAGGTAAGTGTGTAATCTGAAACCAAGAGAAACAAAGAGTTTTGCTCAGGTGCCCTGGTGGGAATGTTTTCAGAGACCCACGGCTGTCTCTAGCTTTGCATTTAGCATAAACACATTTGAGGAATTATAACACAATAACATAAATCACTTAGATATATAGGTATATAAAATGTAGCTTTCCTACCTCATTTGTGAGAAAGGACATTGTTCTACTTCTCCTCATTGTTACTCTTGTTTGTAAATTGATCCCTTTCAAGAGAAAATAACAGAAAACATGAATTAACTATGAAATGAAACAATCAAGTTACTGTAGTTGCCACTAGAGGGCAATAGATAATTTAAATGACATTGTGTTCAAACTTTAAACATGCACTTTGCTATAGGACAAGGTCAGTTTCAATTCTGGCTACGTATTATTTGTGTCTGTTGTAGGCATGGAGTCGAACATTTTGTATTCTGTATTTAACCTTTATTACAATGCTAGTAAACATAATGGATCCATTACACATACTATTTCTGCA
Source organism: Pseudophryne corroboree (assembly GCF_028390025.1). Classification (NCBI taxonomy): domain Eukaryota; kingdom Metazoa; phylum Chordata; class Amphibia; order Anura; family Myobatrachidae; genus Pseudophryne; species Pseudophryne corroboree. Next base: position 735,096,359 of record NC_086444.1, read on the forward strand.
TGTATTAAATAATGGACATTCATCATTAGTGGCCCGATATACCCAATTCTCCTGTACTCCTCAAACACTTGCGGCCTGCTTCTTCCTATTGGACGGAGTTCCGGAGTGCAAAAAAGGATCTGCCTCCAGCGCAGAGCCGTACCTACACTTTTTGTTCCCTGTGCCAGAAAGTGAATTGGTGCCCCGCCCCGCACAATTTTTTCAATAGGGGCATGCCTCGCGGGAAGGGGCATGACAAGATCGATCCCAGAGAAAGCCCATGCTATGATGCACCTTCCTATATATATATACAGATAGATAGATAGATAGATAGATAGATAGATAGATAGATAGATTACACACATTTATATAACACTGCAAGAAAATGGAGTTGGACACAAATCCTTTTTATACCACATTCATGCACTGAACCCAAGAGCTTGCCACCATTTAACCGCAATATCTCTCATTAAACAACACATTTCAATATACTGCAATGCCCAGGACTCAAACCCACAACCTGCTGCATCCCAGCCAAACACCCCACCCACTGAGCCACTTGATCCCAAATAAGAACTATGAGATTTCTATATGAAGCTACCTGTACCCTGTAAAAACAAATAACCAGCACCATAATTCGAGCAGATTCATGCAGTGTGCAGCCACACATCTAATCCCTTGAAGCCACACACCACATAGATCTGCACAGCCGCTACACTGATCACCCCTTCACAAAGTACAAGGTAAGCTTCAAATAGTTAGAATTCTCTAGCTTTCTATGCAAGGGCAGATAGCTCAATGAATAGAGTGTCTGACTTTAGTGCCACAGGCAACAGGTTTGAATCCTGGGCACATAGCAAATGTAATAAAGGACAGTGCGACTGAAAAACAAAGAGCAATTAGTGACAAAAGGGGTGGGGGTAGGAGATAGGGGTGGTCAGGAGGTGCTGGGCTTCAAAAAGGGAGGAAGCTGCAAGTGAAAGTAATTCGATAATTCATAACTGACAAGTGCTGCCAGCAGCGCCCCCTACCCTGCAGCGTTATGTGCGGAACGCACTCTGCATACTCCAGTGTTCCTTTCTGTGCATTTTTGCACACTTACACTGTATAACAGAAAAAGGATGCAATAGCAGATTTTAGATGACACTTACTATATATATATATATATATATATATACTGCTCTGCAAAATAAATATACTGTTCCTTCAAAAAAAAAAATAGACCTCTGCATGTAAAACATATCAAAGTCTCATATTTGATCTATGCACAGGTTACAATCCTGTCTATAGAACAGCTACTCGTGTGAATGTGAATTTACTTTCAAAATGCTAAATAATAACAGCAAGCAGCACCTTGGATAGTGGGGATGTGGGGACAGCGTAGTCCCTCAGAGTCTCTGTAATAACAGCGCAATCTGCCCATCTCACTGATGTGGGTGGCAGAAAACAGATATAGGGGGGTCATTCATTTGCAGTTGGCTTAGCGATCATTTCCTTGGAAGCAGCAGTGATATCGCTTTATGGTAATGCAGCACGAGGCATCTATTACACACAGACGCCTCCTGCTGAAGTAGTGACCTAGGACGCAGCACTGGATCACTCAGTCACCATCGGGCGTGCAAAAATCCCATTGCGGAGGCCAGGAAATCTCTGTGCTACCACAGAGATCCCTTGCTTCTTCCATTTCCCCAATCAAAGACAGTCTGATGCCGGGCTGCTTCCTATGCCACAAGATTCATTCATGCACGGTCAGAACTGGTCCTACGCATGCGCAAATACTTAAAACCAGTACTTGGCACCGATGGTCGCAGGTGCAACGGCAACTGAATGGCCCCCATACTGTAGCCCTTGACTGATAGTGAATGCACTAATGCTGCAATTACACGACAGCCGTAGGGAACTGTTCTGTGCGCTTGTTCCTTTAACCACTAAACTGACAATTTCCCCCCAAAAAACAGCTCATGAGTGAAATCGGTGAAGTACATGAATTTAACCTTATCCAAAATGATTTTAGTAAAAAAAAAAAAAAAATGTAAATTTTTTTTAAAAACCATTTTTCTAAAACATTAGAACATCGGACGGGAAGATTGGTAATATTGGAACATCGCGATCATGACGATGTTACTTTTTAAAAAGTAAACTGTACCCTTCTTATTCTTTACCTATTCTGTACTGTATTATAAGTTATTAAATATATTAAAAAAGATATTAAATAATACTGATGTCACTTTGATCAGTATGAGATATGGGGGTTTATTCAATTGAAATCGAAAGCTGCCGTCTGTCGAAAAGACGCCAGTTTTCGACTTTTTTAGGTCGGAAGGGGTTCCGACCTAGTCAATCAAACCCCAAATTTTTCGACAAGTCGAGGAATTCGACTTCTCGAAAAGCACGTGGATCGGCGGAATAGCTGCCGATCCACGTGCTTGTGTCGAAAACGAGGCCAAAACCGACAGGTTTTGGCCCCCTTTTCAACCATCTCACTTTGACTTTAAAAAAAGTCGAACTGAGATGGGGAGAGCAGCGCCGTAGACTGGAGGAATGGATCCGACTTCAATTGAATATACCCCATAATGAAGTAGAAATGTATGCATCATTAAATTGATATATTTCTACCCCCTAAATCCTACTAATAGAAACATACAGCCATGCTCCCTATATGACTACGAGTTTGGTGCGGGATACTGGCAGTGAGGAAGCCGGTGGTCAGAATATCGATACCGGCATACCAAGTGCCAAAATCCTGTTACGGTTGAACAACTAAACTAATCCTAACCCTCCCTTCCCACAGCATAACCTTAACCCTCCCCTCCTGCAGTCTAACCCTAACCTTTCCACAATACAGCCTACCCCTGACACTCCCCCTAATGCCTAACCATAACCATTCCCCCGCAGCCTAACCCTCCCCAGCATACTTACGCTCGGGATTCCAGATGTCAGGATTCCGGCATTGGCATTCTGACAGGTGTTAGGATTCTGGTGCCTGTCTTCTGACCGCTGGCATCACATTCATCAAGATGCCAACTACATCCCTTGACTATTCTCCTGGAATTTCCATGAGGCTCATGCATTTGACAATCCTCCTGGATCCAGCCCACTTACCCAAAGTCAGTGGTCTGGGGCTACAAAGATGCGTAAGGCTCTAAATAAAAGTGGAGCCCATACCAAAGCCTGCATGGAATATTTTTATATGTATCTGTGTGAACAGACCACAGTCAGTAACATACAGATCAGTGATCTTTGTGCTGCATTCCATTTCTGCTCCAGTCTGTTCCAAATAGATTTCTGACAAGCAGTGATGTTCCAATGTCAAGGACCCTTTTTAATAACTATAAAAAAAAAAATATTATTTTTTGCTTTAGAGGAATACTTGAAATGTGAGATGTAAGAAAATCTACTGTGTAATATGTATTGCTCTGGAACAGAGGTTCTCAAACTCGGTCCTCGGGAGCCCACACAGTGCATGTTTTGCAGATAACCCAGCAGGTGCACAGGCGTATTAATTACTCACTGACACATTTTAAAAGGTCCACAGGTGGAGCTAATTATTTCACTTGCGATTCTGTGAGGAGACCTGCAAAACATGCACTGTGTGGGCCCCCGAGGACCGAGTTTGAGAACCTCTGCTCTGGAAGAATGCCAAAGCAAATCAATAACTGAATAAATGATGTCTGTGGATAATATACATTTAAATATTCCATAACCTGTATTAACTGTATGTTATATTTCAATCCTACCAATAAAATACATAGTATTATCTTTATTATTTATTGAGTATTCAAATAATATTAAATCAGTTATATCAATCCTTTTTCCATGATGCTGGAAGGGCGCCTAAGGCGCGCAACAAATATATAGAGGAGTGGCTTCATGAGGAAGGGGCATGACCACAGAATAGTACCAATTCACATTACACTGCACAGTATTGTCCGTTATTCACATTACACCACACAGTAGTACCCCTTATACACTTTACGCCACACATTAAAGCTCCTAATACATGTTACACCACAACAGAGTCGCTTATACACTTTACACCACATTAGAGCCATTTATACATGTTATGCCACAGTAGAGCTGCTTGTTCGTATTACAGAACACAGTAGAGCTGCTTATACACTTTACATCACAGTAGAGCCATCTATACATGTTATGCCACAGTAGAGCTGCTTGTACATGTTACTCTGCATTTGACAATCCTCCTGGATCCAGCCCACTTCCCCAAAGTCAGTGGTCTAAGGCTATAAAGACGCCTAAGGGTCTAAATAAAAATGGACCCCAAAGCTTGCATGGAACATTTTTATATGTATCTGTGTGAACAGACCACAGGCAGTAACATACAGATCAGTGATCTTTGTGCTGCATTCCATTTCTGCTCCAGTCTGTTCCAAATAGATTTCTGACAAGCAGTGATGTTCCAATGTCAAGGACCCTTTTTAATAACTATACATTTTTTTTGTAATTTTTTTTTTGCTTTAGAGGAATACTTTGAAATGTGAGATGTAAGAAAATCTAATGTGTAATATGTATTGCTCTGGAAGAATGCCAAAGCAAATCAATAACTGGATAAATGATGTCTATGGATAATATACATTTAAATATTCCATAACATGTATTAACTGTGTTATATTTCAATTCTACCAATAAAATACACAGTAATATCTTTATTATTTATTGAGAATTCAAATAATATTAAATCAGTTATAACAATCCTTTTTCCATGATGCTGGAAAGGCAGTAGTGACATTACATCTAAGTCTCTGTTACATGCAGAGGTGTAGCTAGGTGCCATGGTGCCGGGGCAAGGGTATGTTTCGGCGCCCCCTCCCCTTAACTGAATTAAGGGCATGTTATTTTTTTTAAATAAAAAATATAGAAAAATCTTAAATTGTTGACAGGGCCGGTTGTAGACCTTGTGGAGCTCAGGGCGAAAGTTTCCTTTGGGCGCCCCCTACGTTTAAAACAGGGACAGTGTGCGCCGAAGGCGCGCAACAAATATATAGAGGAGTGGCTTCATGGAGAAGGGGCATGACTACAGAATAGTACCAATTCACATTACACTGCACAGTATTGTCCGTTATTCACATTACACCACACAGTAGTACCCCTTATACCCTTTACGCCACACAGTTAAGCCCCAAATACATTTTACACCACAATAGAGTCGCTTATACACTTTACACCACAGTAGAGCCATTTATACATGTTATGCCACAGTAGAGCTGCTTATTCATATTACAGAACACAGTAGAGCTGCTTATACACTTTACATCACAGTAGAGTGGCCCGCAATGTAGCAGGCAGAAGGAAGGGGTTTGCAGGCGGCGACGCGCCCTCTAACCTTTTGGGCGCTCCACCGGAACCACCCCGCTACACCCCTGGTCACATGCAACACTTTAATGTGTGATCTGGTTTCACATTGGCCTGTATAAATGCACCAGGTGTAGTTTATACATTTCTTCAAAGGAGTAAGTGATAATTCTTCACGTGCTCTTCCTTTACTAGTTTACTAGTTTTACATTGTTTATTAGCACGTGAATAAAAGTCACATAAAACGTGTTGACCTGACATTGAAAGATAATTGCACATTTATTTTAATTTTTTTATATTTTGAACATTATAATTTATTACCTGGAACTGAATAATGAGTGTTCCCACGCTGAGCCCATATGTTATAGGTTGAAATTCTTCTGGTCTTAGCGTCACTTTGATGAGATAACCTGGTCAATGGCATATCGGTAATGAGGGCAGGGTGCAAGCAGACCAAATACCCTGCACACATTTAGTATACTTACTTCTCTGGGGTCCTCCTGTATCATTGCTGCATAAATCACCGGGCAACGGCATTCTTTTAGTGCCAAACTGTACATCATTCAGTTTTGCAGCTTCTTCAGTCAACTGACATCGTAAAGTTAGAAGTCCCAAGGGCAGGTTTAACCAAGCACAAGGTTGCACTAAAATTTCATACAAAGCATCTATACATAGGCATCGGAACAGTGGGGGCAAGGGGGCGGCTCATTCCCCCCAAATATTTGAGAGGCACCAGTCTATATATTGGGGCGCAGTGCGGCTGCCGGTCATGGATTAATGGGTCGACATGGATTAGGTCACAACTATTGATCGACATTGACATGTTTGACATGGGAAAAAGGTTGACACATTAAAATGGTCAACACAGGATAGGTGGACACATAAAAAGGTAGACATGACATTTCTGAATTTTTTTGGTGTTGTTTTTTGCGTAACATAACCAGGAACCCCAGTTAGTGCACCACATCCCCTTGCATGTCTCACTTTGCTTGCCATGTTGCGTGCAAGGTGTAAGCGACCTTTTTTCTCTGTCGACCTAATCCATGTCTACCATCCAGATACTACGGCTACCATCTAGGCTTACCACGGGCAGTGTTAGGACAAAGGTAATCCCCTTTCCAGTAGCTTTACTTCCTCCCTCCCCACAACCCTTCTCCACCCACCTCCGCCATGCACCCAGCTCCAGCCCCTACAGTGTATACCTAGTTACTGTGGGCTGGCCTCTCCTTTGGGACCCACCTTGCCCCCTTGTCACCTCCCACTTTATATATTCCTCCCCTTTCCTTCATCCTTTCTCTCCCTCCCCCTCAGCACCCCATACTTACCTACTTTTTCAGTCCCCTCTTTGGGAGAAGCCTGGAGAGGAGACACCTCATGTCACTTCGGTGGCCGGGACTGAACTATCTTGTCATTAGCCCCTAACATGGTAAACACCCGCGATTTGTAGGTCTGCTGCGAGGGCTGGAGCTAAAAGACCCCACCCCCAACACAGGGAAGCACAAGCGTTTTGCTGGACTGTGGTGAAGGGTGGAGCTATATGATGTAATTCCAGGCATTTAGCACCATCCTCTTCTATTGACCCTGCGATTGCCTGTGACCATTACATCATCCTGCCTGCTTTGCTAGGAAGTGGGCAGGATGTGGTAAGTTGCATACTCTTACGTGGCTACAAGGGACTACTCAAAAATTGGGAAACTCCCGCAGCTTCCGGGAGGGTAGGCAAGTATGACCCCCCCCCCAAATATATATATATATATATATATATATATATATTCTCTATAGTGATCAGCAGCACTCCATACAATGCAATAAGGGTAAATTAGGCCGATACCCTCCACATGGCAGCCCCAACGAGGATGTCTCCAAACACAGCAAACTGTTGGCGGCACTCACGGCTCCCTCAGCGGGGAATAAAACGAGACCAAGTCGCAGTTGTAGTCAACGTTTCAATGTTATTGATTAAACATTTTTCGTCAGGACATTAAACACAAGTACTCACAACACATACCTAAATACCCTCGAGGCCGTCCGTGGCGCCAGCCGCCCGCCCGATCCACGTCCATCCAAAATGATGTCACAGAACCGCGCCGGCTGCGGCGTCACGGAGAACCCCAGCACACCTGTAAAAAGAACAGCACAGTAAGCTGTATAGTGAAAAACAAAAACGAAACAGAACACAATATACAATTGGCACTGGAAAACATATGAATCATCTGGACCCATGGTGGAACACGAATGTCCATCACCACAAGTACAGTAACATATGTATAGATGTCACAAAAACTGATAATGATAATAAATGTAAGCCCACATAACAAGGTCTGTCACAAACATCAATATCAGATAAAAACCATCTGTAGATGAGACATATTTCTAGTAAAGGAATGAGATTATTGCATAGTAGCAACATCCTATGGCAACAATATTACCATAAGTCTATAGCATTCAAACTAGAGTAACAATTGTGCAAAGCATATCAGAAGAGAATTCATAACACATTGTAACCTAAAGGAAACAATGCAGCTCTGGGTGTTCATTTAACCCTCTAGGTGATAGAGTGTCTAACAGAAAAATCCAGCGTGGTTCAGCCTTCAAAAGTATTAACCCTTTATCACCTCCACGTTTGAGGGGGGGAACGTGATCAATAATTTGGTGTCTCATGACCGCTAGTGAGTGTTTGGCAGTCAAGAAATATCGAGCGACCGGCTGGTCGCTTTTGCCGGTAGATAGAGCTGCTCTTATGGAGGCACGATGACCGGCCATCCTTTCCTTAAATGTGCATTCGGTTTTGCCGGTATAGTGTAAGCCGCAAGGGCAGCTCAACATATATATGACAAATTTAGTGGAACATGTTAGTCTATGACGAATTTTGTAACATTTCCCAGTATACGGATGACAAAAACTACTTCCAACAATCATATGATTACAGGTGGTACACCCTAGGCATTTGAAGCATCCTACTTTAAGAGGAGTCAAAAAAGAAGAAGACGGATTAGAGGTGGATGAGGGATGTGGGGAAAACTGGATGTTAGTTTTCACTAGGTGGTCACGTAAATTGCGCCCGCGTTTGTAAGCAGGCATCAGACGGGTATTGGACAAGGAGCTGAGCTGTTGATCCGATTGTAATATCGGGCAAAATGTTTTACTGGTATGGTTCATTTTATTACTAATACCCCTTTTCCACTTACGAGCATGGGTCGCAGCCGGAAGCCTGACACGGGAGCTGCCCCCTGCTGCGACCCGTGCTCGGCCCCTTCCCCATCAGCAGTCACAACCCGGCATATGCCGGGTTGGTGACGCTTCTAGTGACGCGGCAGGGGCGGCGCAGGGAGATCACATGATCTCCAAGCGCCGCCCTTCCAATGGGAGCCGTGTCGCATCGACACGGCTCCCGTTTACACTACAACCCTACCCGGATCATTCCTGTGTCCTACCCAGGTAAATAGCCGGGTAGGATTCACGGGTCACTTGATCCGGGTTTACCCTTTTCCACTTGCAAAAAACACGGGTAAATGTGCGCCCCCGTGCATTTACCCGTGTTTTTTGAGCTAGTGGAAAAGGGGTATAAGAGTATTATATTTATTAACTCAAATAAATTTGTCTTGATTAGTTTTTTTCTTAACTGGTTCCAGTAATTTAGAGCGGGGTATTCTCAAAACTTGAGCTTTTAGGGAATTTAACTCAGAGAGATGGTAACCTTGTTCAGCAAATTTAGCAATCATCTCATCAAGGGATGCCTCCACCTCTAATTCATCACTCACGATTCTCTCACTCTGAGCATCTGTGAGTAGGGGAGACCCCTGAGTAATGCAGTAGGGTGGTGACTAGAAGAAAGTAAAATATTATTACGATCTGTGGGTTTCACGTGCATACTAGTGGTAATTTTACCATCACAAATCCTAATTTGTACATCTAGGTAATTTACACTCAACGGATCAATGTTGTACGTTAATTTGATAGGAGTAACAGAATGGTTATGTGTATCAATCAGTGCGGTAAGGGACTCTGGAGTACCCGTCCAGAGGACCAGCAGGTCATCTATAAACCTTAAGTATAACAGAACATTCGAACGAACTGTACTGTCTGAAAAAAATAAATGATCTTCCACCTGAAACATAAAACTGTTAGCAATAGAGGGAGAAACATTGCTACCCATGGAACAACCTTGCAATTGAAGGAAGTATTCATTATTAAACAAGAAATAATTGTGCTGTAAGATAAGTTTTAATAATTCCATGAAAATGTCTATGTTAGGACCTCTGTACGCAGAATTGTTGGTAATCAAAGTTCTCACCGCCAGTAACCCCTGGTCATGAGGTATACAAGTATAAAGGTTACTGACATCTATGGTAGCCATTATGCAATTTGGAGGGACAGATGGAATACTGCCCAGTTAGATTAGTAAATCTGTTGTGTCTTTAAGACAAGAGGCTCTGGCTTGAATGCATGGTTGAAGGTAAAAGTCCAGGAAGGTGGAGACACATTGGTAGAGAGAACCGCGTGCAGAGATGATGGGTCGTGCTGGTGGATTGCGACTGTCCTTATGGATTTTTGGTAAGGAATAAAGAATCGGTGTCACAGGAAATGGGGTAGTTAGTGCCTCATATTCTTCTTTCGATAACTGGCCATCATTGAGTGCTTCTACTAGAATGTGATCTAGTTCTCACTTACATCGAGCGGTTGGATCATGCGCTATTTTCTGATAAGTCTGGGTATCCCTTAATTGGCGATCTAATTCAGCCACATAGTCCGAGGTGTTTTGGACCACAAGGGCACCCCCCTTGTCGGCCGGACGAAATACAACATCATCGTATTTACTCATTCGGAGTAGCGCCTCCCATTCCATTTTAGAAAGGTTTGAACGACCATGTGTTTCATGTTTAATGTCATGCTGTACTTGATGGTCAACAGTCTTACAATATGTACGTATTGCTTGATTTTGTGACAACGGGTCAAATTTTGACCTTTTGCGTAAAGAGGGAGGTAAAGTGACAGCTTCGCTGTTGGTGGGCAAACTAGAATTGAAATATTCTTTTAATCTTAATTGGCGGCCTAATTTGAACTATTCAACCTTCCATTCGAAGGGATCAATCCTATTAGTGGGGACGAAATTGAGGCCTTTAGACAAGAGCTTTTTCTCAATCGGGGAAAAAGTTCTATCCGACAGGTTGAAAATTACTTCCGTCGAGTGTAGGGAGTGCGACCTGCCCCTCAGCCTCTGCCCCCCCCCCTCCTCGTGTAGCGCCGTCGGGGTCTGCCAACTGCGCGCGGGTGCGTGCCCCTAAAGGGGTCGACCTGGGATATTATCTTGGAGATCATTTTCACTCAAGGATGCTGATCCATCTGTAGAGGTCTCTGTATCAAGCTGTGTGACTCTGGATCGATTATATGGACGTCTACGTGGAAGGCCACGGTTTTGTTGGGTACCGGAGATCCAAGGGTATACTTGGCGCTTAAGGTAGTCATTATTGACCTTTTCAAGCTTATTACGTTTGTATTGAATAAGATCCTTGCGATACTTCTCAATCTGCACGTTGATCTTATTATACCAATCGTTGTGTCACAACTGAGGGCCTGAGCTGACGGGAGGCAGCCTCAGTTGTAGGGGCTGAGATGTACCGGAACCTGGGAGGTTGTATCAGACCCCTGGACATGTAAGTAACATGAATAATAACTGCCCGAAGGCGTGACCACGACAACTTGGATAAAAGTCAATGATGTTTATTATGACAACTCCGCAACACAGCAGCAGTAAAAGAAAACATAAAAGTCAGCAAAGAATAAATACAGTTCCTGGGTACTACAGGATGGCAGGAGCCACAGGGCACTGGTAGTGTGAGATAGTTCTTATAATCTTCTAGATGGAAAGTCCTTACCAGGCCCGACTGTAGCAATGGAGATAACCCAGGATTGTACCAGCTGGTGTTCCAGGAAAAGCTGGGTTGCTGAAGATAAAACGGCTGCTGTGGATACTGGCTGGAACCAGACTGTTGTTAGCACGGAGTGGATACTGGCTGGAACCAGTTAAATAATAAATTAACTGTACTCTGCTGGAAGCTGAGCTGGAAGCAGGTGATGTTGTAGCTGGAAACAGATGAATCCACAATGGATTGGAGAGTCAGGCTACACCGCAGGTGGAATGCTGGTGCGGGTCTCTATGGTGGAAGTCTTGAGACAGGAGCTGGAACCTGGAAGACAATCACAGGAGAGAGACAAACAGGAACTAGGTTTGACAACCAAAGCACTGACGCCTTCCTTGCTCAGGCACAGTGTATTTATACCTGCAGCAAGGAAGGGATTGGCTAGGCAATTATGCAGATTAACAATACTGACAGCAGATTGGAGGAAATGATCAGCTGACAGAATCCAAGATGGCTGCGCCCATGCAGACACTTGGAGGGAAGTTTGGTTTGTAATCCATGTGGTAATGAAAACAGTAATGGCGGCGCCGGCCACTGGAGACAGGAGACGCCAGGCTGACAAGTGCACATCCAACCACGCGGACACAGCGGAGGCCGCGGCTGACGTAATCGCCACTCTGACACTCTGCATGCAGAAGCTCAGGGACGGCGGCGGAGGCCGCGGGAGACGCCATGCCAGATGTAATAAGGCGTTACTGTGACAGCGTCTCAGAGAGACAGGAGAGGATGCAGGAATGTGAACATTAGGATAACAGATGGGATCCGGTCCTGGAGCGCTGAGCCAGCCTTAGGAGGCATCTGATGGGTAAGAAATGGCGTCCAGATACCCGGATCGTGACAGCACCCCCCCCTTTAGGAGTGGCCCCAGGACACTTCTTTGGCTTTTGAGGAAACTTGGAATGGAATCTCCGGACCAAGGCAGGAGCATGGACATCAGAAGCATTGGTCCATGAACGTTCCTCAGGGCCGTAACCCTTCCAGTCAATAAGATACTGTAGTTGACCGTAACGGTGACGTGAGTCCAGGATCTTGGCCACTTCATACTCAACGCCTCGTTGAGTTTGGACTTTCGGAGTTGGAGGAAGTGAGGAATGAAACCGATTCAAGATCAGCGGTTTCAACAGGGAAACATGGAATGTCCTGGGTATTTTTAAGAAGGGAGGCAACTGAAGTCTGTAAGCAACAGGATTGATGACTTGTTCAATCTTGAAAGGACCGATATAGCGAGGTGCAAACTTCATACTGGGAACTCTTAACCTCAAATTCTTCGTGGATAACCATACCCGATCACCCACCTTGAGAGCAGGAACTGCTCGACGCTTCTTATCCGCAAACTTCTTGTACCTGAACGATGCCTTGAGCAGAGCTGATCGTACGCTCTTCCAGATATTGGCAAACTGATGCAAGGTGATATCCACTGCGGGAACAGAAGTTGCTGGAAGCGGTTGGAACTCAGGGACTTTAGGGTGGAATCCAAAGTTAGTGAAGAATGGTGTTGAAGCAGATGAAGAATGATACTGGTTGTTATGACAGAACTCGGCCCAGGGAAGTAATTGAACCCAGTCATCTTGAGAGGAGGACACATAGATGCGGAGGAAGGCCTCCAAGTCCTGATTCACCCTCTCGGTTTGACCATTGGTCTGAGGATGGTAAGCCGTGGAAAACTTTAGCTTGACTTGAAGGACTTGACATAAACTTCGCCAGAATTTGGCTGTGAATTGAACTCCTCGATCTGAGATAATTTCTTCAGGAAGACCGTGGAGTCGGAAGATCTCTTGTATGAATACTTGAGCCAACTTGGAAGCTGACGGAAGACCGGTGGGAAGACCGGTGAGAGGAATGAAGTGTGCCATCTTGGTGAACCGGTCAACTACCACCCAGATGGTATTGAACTTTTTGCACATGGGTAAATCTGTAATAAAATCCATCGACAAATGGGTCCAAGGTCGACGGGGAACAGATAGTGGAACCAGTTGCCCCGCAGGCGACTGGCGGGATACCTTATGTTGAGCACACTTTGGGCAAGATGCAATAAACTCCAAGACGTCCTTTTTCAGAGTTGGCCACCAATAGGACCTAGAGATAAACTCCAGGGTTTTTTGGATACCTGTATGTCCGGCAAAACGGGAAGCATGGGCCCAATGCATGAGCTTCTTCCTTAGCATCGGTTTCACAAAACTTTTCCCTGATGGGGGCGTAGAGTCCATCCCTACCGTGGAGAATGCCAACGGATTTATAATAGGATGCTTGTCTGAAGACTCTGACTCATTTTCTTGCTCCCATGAGCGGGAAAGGGCATCGGCCTTGCGATTCTGAGAGCCCGGACAGAACTGGAGTTTAAAGTCGAACCTGGAAAAGAAAAGTGCCCATCTGGCCTGACGAGGGTTGAGACATTGTGCGCCTTTCAGATATAAAAGGTTCTTGTGGTCTGTAAGTATGGTGATTGAATGAGAAGCTCCCTCCAACAGATACCTCCACTCTTCTAGAGCGAGCTTGATGGCTAGCAACTCCTGGTCGCCAATGGCATAGTTGCGCTCAGCTGGGGAGAACTTCCGGGAGAAGAAACTGCAAGGGTGTAAATGGCCATCTTTAGCCCTCTGAGATAACACCGCTCCTACTCCAACGGAGGAGGCATCCACCTCTAAGATGAAAGGAGAGTCGATGTCAGGCTGTTTCAGAACAGGCGCAGAGATGAACCTTTGTTTTAAAAGATGAAATGCTTGCATGGCTTCTTCAGACCACTTGGACGGGTTAGCACCCTTCTTAGTGAAAGCAGTAATAGGCGCCACAATGGTGGAAAAGTCTCGTATAAACTTTCGGTAATAGTTGGCAAACCCCAAGAACCTCTGGACCCCTTTGAGGGTTAAGGGTATCGGCCAATTTTGGATTGCTTGTAGTTTCTCAGGATCCATCTCTAGTCCGGAACCGGACACAATGTACCCTAGAAACAGAATGGACTTGACTTCAAAGACGCATTTCTCTAATTTGCAATAGAGATGATTGACACGGAGACGGGACAGAACCTCTTTAACCCAAAAACGATGTTCCTCTAAATCGTTGGCAAAAATGAGGATATCGTCTAGATAGACCACGACATGACGGTATAGAATGTCTCTGAAGATCTCATTGACAAAATGCTGGAAGACAGCTGGAGCATTACTCAATCCGAAGGGCATGACGAGGTACTCATAATGTCCGTCACGGGTGTTAAAGGCGGTCTTCCACTCGTCACCCTCACGGATCCGGATGAGATTGTATGCACCTCTCAAGTCCAGCTTTGTAAAGATGGTAGCTCCGCTAACTCTGTCAAAGAGCTCAGTAATCAGGGGTAAAGGATAACGGTTCTTGATGGTAATGTCGTTCAAACCTCTGTAGTCGATGCACGGCCGCAGACCACCATCTTTCTTTTTTACAAAAAAGAAGCCTGCGCCGGCTGGGGAAGAAGAAGGTCGAATGAACCCCTTTGCTAGGTTCTCTTTAATGTATTCCTCCATAGAATGCGTCTCAGGCAGAGACAACGGATAAGTTCGGCCTCGAGGTGGAACCTTCCCTGGAACGAGATCAATCGGGCAGTCCCATTCTCTATGAGGAGGAAGGATATCAGCAGAAGCTTTACTGAACACATCCGTGAAATCTTGATATGGAGGAGGTGGAACATCAGACGACCTGGGGGAGGAAGAACAGACAGGCAATACTTTAAACAAACATGTCTCAGCACAGGAGGAACCCCATGCCAGGATTTGCGTAGTCGTCCAATCAATTGTAGGATTGTGAAGACGGAGCCATGGAAGGCCCAGGACCACAGGATGTGTGGCTCTTGGAATCACTAAAAAAGAAATAAGTTCGGAATGAAGAACTCCCACTCTCAGACGAACTGGTAGAGTCCTTAAAGAAATAAATGCATCAAAAATTTTGCTGCCATCCACGGCAGTTAAAGAAATGGACGAAGGAAGTCTCTCGGTGGGTAGGGACCACCGTTTAACATAGGCTTCGGTAATAAAGTTCCCAGCTGCTCCGGAATCAAGGAGGGCAATGACGTTCCGATAACGTTGAGCAACTTGAAGCGAGACTGGGAGATTACAATCTTGAGGAGATGGAGAGGAGATCATTACTCCTAGCCGGCCCTCTCCTTGGCGAGCTAGGATTTGGAGTTTCCCGGACGTTTGGGACAGGCATTAATGGTGTGAGACGGAGCTGCACAATAGAGACAGAGAGACTCGGAGAGACGTCTTCGGCGCTCAGCAGGAGTTAAACGGGAACGGCCAAGTTGCATGGGCTCATCTTTAGATGGTGACAGTTGACGAGGAGGAGGAGCAGAAGATTTTGGAGCAGATGATCCTCCACGCTCAGTTGCTCTCTCTCTGAAACGTAAATCAACTTTCGTGCAGAGTGAGATTAGCTCATCTAACTTAGAAGGTAAGTCTCTGGTAGCTAACTCATCTTTAATACGCTCAGATAAGCCATGCCAGAATGCAGCATACAGGGCCTCGTCGTTCCATGCCAGTTCGGATGCCAGGATCTGGAACTGTATCAGATATTGTCCTACAGTACGTGACCCCTGGCGTAAACGGAGAATCTCGGATGAAGCTGAGGTTACCCGGCCTGGCTCGTCGAAGATGCGCCTGAATGTTGACACGAAGGCAGTGTAGGAAGATAGCAGGGTGTCGGACCTCTCCCATAACGGTGATGCCCAATCAAGGGCTGAGCCACTGAGAAGAGAAATAATGTAGGCAATTTTTGTACGGTCACTGGGAAAATTGCCAGGTTGTAGCTCAAACTGAATTTCACACTGGTTGAGAAATCCCCTGCAGAATCTTGGAGATCCGTCAAATTTTGCTGGCGTTGGAAGATGAAGACGTGGAGCAGAAATGGGTAAGGTGGGTGGGGTTATAGCTGGAGTCACTGTGGTTGACGCACCAGACGCGCCTGATCCACGGAGAGTTGTCTGAATCCCATCCAGCCGAGTAGAGAAATCCTGGAGACAGCGGATGATGTGGCCCTGTGCAGCCTCCTGATGTTCTAGTCGGGCTGCCAGTTCTTGCATCGGCCTGGCCGCTTGATCCTGGTCTCCGGCTGGATTCATTAGGTCAGTGCTTACTGTCACAACTGAGGGCCTGAGCTGACGGGAGGCAGCCTCAGTTGTAGGGGCTGAGATGTACCGGAACCTGGGAGGTTGTATCAGACCCCTGGACATGTAAGTAACATGAATAATAACTGCCCGAAGGCGTGACCACGACAACTTGGATAAAAGTCAATGATGTTTATTATGACAACTCCGCAACACAGCAGCAGTAAAAGAAAACATAAAAGTCAGCAAAGAATAAATACAGTTCCTGGGTACTATAGGATGGCAGGAGCCACAGGGCACTGGTAGTGTGAGATAGTTCTTATAATCTTCTAGATGGAAAGTCCTTACCAGGCCCGACTGTAGCAATGGAGATAACCCAGGATTGTACCAGCTGGTGTTCCAGGAAAAGCTGGGTTGCTGAAGATAAAACGGCTGCTGTGGATACTGGCTGGAACCAGACTGTTGTTAGCACGGAGTGGATACTGGCTGGAACCAGTTAAATAATAAATGAACTTGGGAGCGATGAAATATGAACTGAAATGTAGAACTTGAGAGCGGAGAAATAATAATACCGGTGGAGAGTGGTAAAGTGTAGAAAGGACACCGGCCCTTTAAGAGAAGCTGTACTCTGCTGGAAGCTGAGCTGGAAGCAGGTGATGTTGTAGCTGGAAACAGATGAATCCACAATGGATTAGAGAGTCAGGCTACACCGCAGGTGGAATGCTGGTGCGGGTCTCTATGGTGGAAGTCTTGAGACAGGAGCTGGAACCTGGAAGACAATCACAGGAGAGAGACAAACAGGAACTAGGTTTGACAACCAAAGCACTGACGCCTTCCTTGCTCAGGCACAGTGTATTTATACCTGCAGCAAGGAAGGGATTGGCTAGGCAATTATGCAGATTAACAATACTGACAACAGATTGGAGGAAATGATCAGCTGACAGAATCCAAGATGGCTGCGCCCATGCAGACACTTGGAGGGAAGTTTGGTTTGTAATCCATGTGGTAATGAAAACAGTAATGGCGGCGCCGGCCACTGGAGACAGGAGACGCCAGGCTGACAAGTGCACATCCAACCACGCGGACACAGCGGAGGCCGCGGCTGACGTAATCGCCACTCTGACACTCTGCATGCAGAAGCTCAGGGACGGCGGCGGAGGCCGCGGGAGACGCCATGCCAGATGTAATAAGGCGTTACTGTGACAGCGTCTCAGAGAGACAGGAGAGGATGCAGGAATGTGAACATTAGGATAACAGATGGGATCCGGTCCTGGAGCGCTGAGCCAGCCTTAGGAGGCATCTGATGGGTAAGAAATGGCGTCCAGATACCCGGATCGTGACACGTTGGAGGCATCAGCTTCCAAGGTCATTTTATGTAAAGATTCAAATGTATCAATCGTAGAGCGTATAGTAGTTAACTCCCGAGTAACCTCCTCAATGACTAAAAGAATTAAATCATATGAACATTTATTCAAAATGGATATCCATTTTTTGCAGAATTGTACATTAAAACGTCCGATTGTGGGGACGTTTTTAATGCGAAAACCCCAAGGGATTTTGCCCTCCCTATGATAATCAGATAGGGTGACGCCATGGTAGTGGTAATCTTGTTCTTTACGTTTCAACTTTAAAAGTTCTCTATATAGTTGGATGTTATCCACACTTTCCCCTGATGGAATCAGGTTTTCCTTGAATAATATATTGGCTGCATCCGTGTCGGAATAACTAAAAGTCTCTCCCTGCTATAGTTCAATGGCCGCAATGAGAGCCTCCACTCCTGTATCATTTGGGGTAGACATCTCGAACATGTGTGACCCTGCTCCAGAGAAATATCACATGTATTTAAGTGCCAATGTGCAAAAGAGAGGTGTACACCACAAATAGTGAAGAAAAAAGTTCTGTCCAGTAAAAGGTATGCTCCTTTAAGATATATATAAACTATGGCGTGGGTGCTCGCAGATAGACATGTTTTCCAGCAAGGGCAGCATGTCACAATATTCTCTATAGTGATCAGCAGCACTCCATACAATGCAATAAGGGTAAATTAGGCCGGTGCCCTCCGCATGGCACCCCCAACGAGGACAGAACTTTTTTCTTCACTATTTGTGGTGTACACCTGTCTTTTGCACATTCTTCTAGTCACCACCCTACTGCATTACTCAGGGGTCTCCCCTACTCACAGATGCTCAGAGTGAGAAGAATCGTGAGTGATGAATTAGAGGTGGAGGCATCCCTTGATGAGATGATTGCTAAATTTGCTGAACGAGGTTACCATCTCTCTGAGTTAAATTCCCTAAAAGCTCAAGTTTTGAGAATACCCCGCTCTAAATTACTGGAACCAGTTAAGAAAAAAACTAATCAAGACAAATTCATTTGGGTTAATAAATATAATACTCTTAGTAATAAAATTAACCATACCAGTAAAAATTTTTGCCCGATATTACAATCGGATCAACAGTTCAGCTCCTTGTCCAATACCCGTCTGATGCCTGCTTACAAACGCGGGCGCAATTTACGTGACCACCTAGTGAAAACTAACATCCAGTTTTCCCCACATCCCTCATCCACCTCTAATCCGTCGTCTTCTTTTTTGACTCCTCTTAAAGTAGGATGCTTCAAATGCCTAGGGTGTACCACCTGTAATCATATGATTGTTGGAAGTAGTTTTTGTCATCCGTATACTGGGAAACGTTACAAAATTCGTCATAGACTAACATGTTCCACTAAATTTGTCATATATATGTTGAGCTGCCCTTGCGGCTTACACTATATCGGCAAAACCGAATGCACATTTAAGGAAAGGATGGCTGGTCATCGTGCCTCCATAAGAGCAGCTCTATCTACCGGCAAAAGTGACCAGCCGGTCACTCGACATTTCTTGACTGCCAAACACTCACTAGCGGTCATGAGACACCAAATTATTGATCACGTTCCCCCCCTCAAACGTGGAGGTGATAAAGGGTTAATACTTTTGAAGGCTGAACCACGCTGGATTTTTCTGTTAGACACTCTATCACCTAGAGGGTTAAATGAACACCCAGAGCTGCATTGTTTCCTTTAGGTTACAATGTGTTATGAATTCTCTTCTGATATGCTTTGCACAATTGTTACTCTAGTTTGAATGCTTTAGACTTATGGTAATATTGTTGCCATAGGATGTTGCTACTATGCAATAATCTCATTCCTTTACTAGAAATATGTCTCATCTACAGATGGTTTTTATCTGATATTGATGTTTGTGGCAGACCTTGTTATGTGGGCTTACATTTATTATCATTATCAGTTTTTGTGACATCTATACATATGTTACTGTACTTGGGGTGATGGACATTCGTGTTCCACCATGGGTCCCGATGATTCATATGTTTTCCAGTGCCAATTGTATATTGTGTTCTGTTTTGTTTTTGTTTTTCACTATACAGCTTACTGTGCTGTTCTTTTTACAGGTGTGCTGGGGTTCTCCGTGACGCCGCGGCAGGCGCGGTTCCGTGACGTCATTTTGGATGGACGTGGATCGGGCGGCGGCTGGCGCCACGGATGGCCTAGAGGGTATATAGGTATGTGTTGTGAGTACTTGTGTTTAATGTCCTGACGAAAATGTTTAATCAATAACATTGAAACGTTGACTACAACTGCGACTTGGTCTCGTTTTATTCCCCGCTGAGGGAGCCGTGAGTGCCGCCGACAGTTTGCTATATATATATATATATATATATATATATATATCTTTGTCAGTTAGGTGGTCTGGCGGGTAAGTCCAGCTGCCCCTGAGGGGGCAACATTCAGCAATTTAGGGGTGCTAAAATGGAGTTATACATTGCCACCCCCAACCTAAATATGTTGTGGCGCACCTGCGTATGTAGCAAACTTGCCTACTGTATTTTTTTTAAAAACATTTCAAGGGGATTGTGAAAGCACTTCTGAGCTCAACGTCCAAAGTGGCTGTGTACTGCTCCCCCTGAAAGGTTTGTCATAAAATTGACTTACTTAAAAAAGTAAATGAGCCTCTAAGCTGTTACTTACTTTCAAACATATATCGACCATGAGAAACCTAATTTGAAAATGCATGTAGCCATAGGGCATACTTGCCTACTCTCCTGGAAGCTGCGGGAGGCTCCCGTTTTTTGGGGTAACCCCCCACACCCTTGGAAGAGTAGGCAGGTCTCCCGCAGAGGAGAATTAGAAAGTAGTTAAGTATGCCATAGGGATCATTGCGCCTTCTAATCAATTATCCCAGTAGTATAGCTCTTAAATTCTTTTTTTTTTTTTTTACAAGCTACATAATGTGGGTAAGGTGCAATCAGAGAGATTGATAGACTCTTCAGAGAGTCAGGGAGATTGCTGTAGATGAAGGGAATGGGAAAATAATTTTTTAAACAGGCAATAATTCTTTATACAGTTTGTGAAGAGTATATGCAGGGTTGAGTATCCCTTATCCAAAATTCAAAATCACACATTTTTGTATAGTGAAACCAGTGTAAATCCTTCTATTTGCCAGATGTGCCAGTAGAGGGAGCCTAATGCACATTAACAGGCAGTTAGTAGTACTAGTGACTAAAGTGTCTGTTGTACTTGTATTTCCACTATACATGACATTTTACTGTAAATCAGAATTGTTAGCTCTGATATATCAGAGCTATTTAACACAGATTGCTCTTCTGAAACAGTTTCCCGGCAAATAATTATTCCCCATAGCAGAATACTTCATTTCCATGTGGAAACTACTGCTTATGCATGCTTAAAAAGTGGTACCTACTGTATGTTATCATCAGAGAACTTTCTTACATTAGGGTTTTCATAACTAGCCCCGATATTTATATAACTGGTTTCCTGGTGAACACTGTAGGGGAAGAATGTGTTGCAGCAGCACAGCAGGTAATGAGCAGCAAGGATGAGCTGGAGAAGAAAAATGTGGGGGGTGATCTGGTGACACTGCAGGGCAGGCAGTAGCGGATCTTGCCACGGGCAAGCAGGACTTTTGCCCGGCGCGCCGCCTTCCGGAGGGCGCCGCACCGAGGCAAAATCCGCCACTGTGCCCCCCGCAGTGCCCCGCTGTGCCCCCCGCTTTGAAGGGAACCAGACGCGTAGCGTCTAGTTTCCCTTCATGGAGAGGACCTTTGCTGTGCGGTGTGCGATGACGTCATCGCGCACCGCACAGCATAGTGGCACGGACACGGTCATAATTGACCTCTAGTGTCTATGCTGTTCTATGGGAGAGACGTAATAACTAGAGATGAGCGGGTTCGGTTCCTCGGAATCCGAACCCGCCCGAACTTCAGCTTTTTTTACACGGATCCGAGCGACTCGGATCTTCCCGCCTTGCTCGGTTAACCCGAGCGCGCCCGAACGTCATCATGACGCTGTCGGATTCTCGCGAGGCTCGGATTCTATCGCGAGACTCGGATTCTATATAAGGAGCCGCGCGTCGCCGCCATTTTCACACGTGCATTGAGATTGATAGGGAGAGGACGTGGCTGGCGTCCTCTCCATTTAGATTATAAGAGAGAGAGATTTACTGGAGCTTAGGACTAGGAGGAGTACTGTAGAAGTGTAGAGAGTGCAGAGAGTTTACTAGTGAGTGACCACCAGACAGTGCAGTTTATTTAATATATCCGTTCTCTGCCTGAAAAAAGCGATACACACAGTGACTCAGTCACATACCATATCTGTGTGCACTGCTCAGGCTCAGCCCAGTGTGCTGCATCATCTATATATATTATATATCTGTCTGACTGCTCAGCTCACACAGCTTATAATTGTGGGGGAGACTGGGGAGCACTGCAGTGCCAGTTATAGGTTATAGCAGGAGCCAGGAGTACATAATATTATATAGTGAGTGACCACCAGACAGTGCAGTTTATTTAATATATCCGTTCTCTGCCTGAAAAAAGCGATACACACAGTGACTCAGTCACATACCATATCTGTGTGCACTGCTCAGGCTCAGCCCAGTGTGCTGCATCATCTATATATATTATATATCTGTCTGACTGCTCAGCTCACACAGCTTATAATTGTGGGGGAGACTGGGGAGCACTGCAGTGCCAGTTATAGGTTATAGCAGGAGCCAGGAGTACATAATATTATATTAAAATTAAACAGTGCACACTTTTGCTGCAGGAGTGCCACTGCCTGTGTGACTGACCAGTGACCTGACCACACTGACCACCAGTATAGTTAGTAGTATACTTATATTGTGATTGCCTGAAAAAGTTAAACACTCGTCGTGTGACTTCACTTGTGTGTTGTTGTTTTTTTTATTCTATAAAAATAAAACTCATTCTGCTGACAGACAGTGTCCAGCAGGTCCGTCATTATATAATATATAATATATACCTGTCCGGCTGCAGTAGTGATATATATATATATTTTTTATATCATTTATCATCCAGTCGCAGCAGACACAGTACGGTAGTTCACGGCTGTGGCTACCTCTGTGTCTGCACTCGGCAGGCAGTCCGTCCATAATTGTATACCACCTAACCGTGGTTTTTTTTTCTTCTTTATACATACATACTACTACGACATCTCTTTATCAACCAGTCTATATTAGCAGCAGACACAGTACAGTACGGTAGTTCACGGCTGTGGCTACCTCTGTGTCTGCACTCGGCAGGCAGTCCGTCCATAATTGTATACCACCTAACCGTGGTTTTTTTTTCTTTCTTCTTTATACATACATACTACTACGACATCTCTTTATCAACCAGTCTATATTATTAGCAGCAGACACAGTACAGTACGGTAGTTCACGGCTGTGGCTACCTCTGTGTCTGCACTCGGCAGGCAGTCCGTCCATAATTGTATACCACCTAACCGTGGTTTTTTTTTCTTTCTTCTTTATACATACATAGTTACATAGACATCTCTTTATCAACCAGTCTATATTAGCAGCAGACACAGTACAGTACGGTAGTTCACGGCTGTGGCTACCTCTGTGTCTGCACTCGGCAGGCAGTCCATAATTGTATACTAGTATCCATCTCCATTGTTTACCTGAGGTGCCTTTTAGTTGTGCCTATTAAAATATGGAGAACAAAAATGTTGAGGTTCCAAAATTAGGGAAAGATCAAGATCCACTTCCACCTCGTGCTGAAGCTGCTGCCACTAGTCATGGCCGAGACGATGAAATGCCAGCAACGTCGTCTGCCAAGGCCGATGCCCAATGTCATAGTACAGAGCATGTCAAATCCAAAACACCAAATATCAGAAAAAAAAGGACTCCAAAACCTAAAATAAAATTGTCGGAGGAGAAGCGTAAACTTGCCAATATGCCATTTACGACACGGAGTGGCAAGGAACGGCTGAGGCCCTGGCCTATGTTCATGGCTAGTGGTTAAGCTTCACATGAGGATGGAAGCACTCAGCCTCTCGCTAGAAAAATGAAAAGACTCAAGCTGGCAAAAGCAGCACAGCAAAGAACTGTGCATTCTTCGAAATCCCAAATCCACAAGGAGAGTCCAATTGTGTCGGTTGCGACAACACTGGACGTGAAGAGCATGCGCCTTCCACCATTTGCACGCCCCCTGCAAGTGCTGGAAGGAGCACCCGCAGTCCAGTTCCTGATAGTCAGATTGAAGATGTCAGTGTTGAAGTACACCAGGATGAGGAGGATATGGGTGTTGCTGGCGCTGGGGAGGAAATTGACCAGGAGGATTCTGATGGTGAGGTGGTTTGTTTAAGTCAGGCACCCGGGGAGACACCTGTTGTCCGTGGGAGGAATATGGCCGTTGACATGCCAGGTGAAAATACCAAAAAAATCAGCTCTTCGGTGTGGAGGTATTTCACCAGAAATGCGGACAACAGGTGTCAAGCCGTGTGTTCCCTTTGTCAAGCTGTAATAAGTAGGGGTAAGGACGTTAACCACCTCGGAACATCCTCCCTTATACGTCACCTGCAGCGCATTCATAATAAGTCAGTGACAAGTTCAAAAACTTTGGGTGACAGCGGAAGCAGTCCACTGACCAGTAAATCCCTTCCTCTTGTAACCAAGCTCACGCAAACCACCCCACCAACTCCCTCAGTGTCAATTTCCTCCTTCCCCAGGAATGCCAATAGTCCTGCAGGCCATGTCACTGGCAATTCTGACGAGTCCTCTCCTGCCTGGGATTCCTCCGATGCATCCTTGCGTGTAACGCCTACTGCTGCTGGCGCTGCTGTTGTTGCTGCTGGGAGTCGATGGTCATCCCAGAGGGGAAGTCGTAAGCCCACTTGTACTACTTCCAGTAAGCAATTGACTGTTCAACAGTCCTTTGCGAGGAAGATGAAATATCACAGCAGTCATCCTGCTGCAAAGCGGATAACTGAGGCCTTGACAACTATGTTGGTGTTAGACGTGCGTCTGGTATCCGCCGTTAGTTCACAGGGAACTAGACAATTTATTGAGGCAGTGTGCCCCCGTTACCAAATACCATCTAGGTTCCACTTCTCTAGGCAGGCGATACCGAGAATGTACACGGACGTCAGAAAAAGACTCACCAGTGTCCTAAAAAATGCAGTTGTACCCAATGTCCACTTAACCACGGACATGTGGACAAGTGGAGCAGGGCAGGGTCAGGACTATATGACTGTGACAGCCCACTGGGTAGATGTATGGACTCCCGCCGCAAGAACAGCAGCGGCGGCACCAGTAGCAGCATCTCGCAAACGCCAACTCTTTCCTAGGCAGGCTACGCTTTGTATCACCGCTTTCCAGAATACGCACACAGCTGAAAACCTCTTACGGCAACTGAGGAAGATCATCGCGGAATGGCTTACCCCAATTGGACTCTCCTGTGGATTTGTGGCATCGGACAACGCCAGCAATATTGTGTGTGCATTAAATATGGGCAAATTCCAGCACGTCCCATGTTTTGCACATACCTTGAATTTGGTGGTGCAGAATTTTTTAAAAAACGACAGGGGCGTGCAAGAGATGCTGTCGGTGGCCAGAAGAATTGCGGGACACTTTCGGCGTACAGGCACCACGTACAGAAGACTGGAGCACCACCAAAAACTACTGAACCTGCCCTGCCATCATCTGAAGCAAGAAGTGGTAACGAGGTGGAATTCAACCCTCTATATGCTTCAGAGGTTGGAGGAGCAGCAAAAGGCCATTCAAGCCTATACAATTGAGCACGATATAGTAGGTGGAATGCACCTGTCTCAAGCGCAGTGGAGAATGATTTCAACGTTGTGCAAGGTTCTGATGCCCTTTGAACTTGCCACACGTGAAGTCAGTTCAGACACTGCCAGCCTGAGTCAGGTCATTCCCCTCATCAGGCTTTTGCAGAAGAAGCTGGAGACATTGAAGGAGGAGCTAACACGGAGCGATTCCGCTAGGCATGTGGGACTTGTGGATGGAGCCCTTAATTCGCTTAACAAGGATTCACGGGTGGTCAATCTGTTGAAATCAGAGCACTACATTTTGGCCACCGTGCTCGATCCTAGATTTAAAGCCTACCTTGGATCTCTCTTTCCGGCAGACACAAGTCTGCTGGGGTTGAAAGACCTGCTGGTGACAAAATTGTCAAGTCAAGCGGAACGCGACCTGTCAACATCTCCTCCTTCACATTCTCCCGCAACTGGGGGTGCGAGGAAAAGGCTCAGAATTCCGAGCCCACCCGCTGGCGGTGATGCAGGGCAGTCTGGAGCGACTGCTGATGCTGACATCTGGTCCGGACTGAAGGACCTGACAACGATTACGGACATGTCGTCTACTGTCACTGCATATGATTCTCTCAACATTGATAGAATGGTGGAGGATTATATGAGTGACCGCATCCAAGTAGGCACGTCACACAGTCCGTACTTATACTGGCAGGAAAAAGAGGCAATTTGGAGGCCCTTGCACAAACTGGCTTTATTCTACCTAAGTTGCCCTCCCACAAGTGTGTACTCCGAAAGAGTGTTTAGTGCCGCCGCTCACCTTGTCAGCAATCGGCGTACGAGGTTACATCCAGAAAATGTGGAGAAGATGATGTTCATTAAAATGAATTATAATCAATTCCTCCGCGGAGACATTGACCAGCAGCAATTGCCTCCACAAAGTACACAGGGAGCTGAGATGGTGGATTCCAGTGGGGACGAATTGATAATCTGTGAGGAGGGGGATGTACACGGTGATATATCGGAGGGTGATGATGAGGTGGACATCTTGCCTCTGTAGAGCCAGTTTGTGCAAGGAGAGATTAATTGCTTCTTTTTTGGGGGGGGTCCAAACCAACCCGTCATATCAGTCACAGTCGTGTGGCAGACCCTGTCACTGAAATGATGGGTTGGTTAAAGTGTGCATGTCCTGTTTTGTTTATACAACATAAGGGTGGGTGGGAGGGCCCAAGGACAATTCCATCTTGCACCTCTTTTTTCTTTTCTTTTTCTTTGCATCATGTGCTGATTGGGGAGGGTTTTTTGGAAGGGACATCCTGCGTGACACTGCAGTGCCACTCCTAAATGGGCCCGGTGTTTGTGTCGGCCACTAGGGTCGCTAATCTTACTCACACAGTCAGCTACCTCATTGCGCCTCTTTTTTTCTTTGCGTCATGTGCTGTTTGGGGAGGGTTTTTTGGAAGGGACATCCTGCGTGACACTGCAGTGCCACTCCTAGATGGGCCCGGTGTTTGTGTCGGCCACTAGGGTCGCTAATCTTACTCACACAGCTACCTCATTGCGCCTCTTTTTTTCTTTGCGTCATGTGCTGTTTGGGGAGGGTTTTTTGGAAGCGACATCCTGCGTGACACTGCAGTGCCACTCCTAGATGGGCCCGGTGTTTGTGTCGGCCACTAGGGTCGCTAATCTTACTCACACAGCTACCTCATTGCGCCTCTTTTTTTCTTTGCGTCATGTGCTGTTTGGGGAGGGTTTTTTGGAAGGGCCATCCTGCGTGACACTGCAGTGCCACTCCTAGATGGGCCCGGTGTTTGTGTCGGCCACTAGGGTCGCTAATCTTACTCACACAGCTACCTCATTGCGCCTCTTTTTTTCTTTGCGTCATGTGCTGTTTGGGGAGGGTTTTTTGGAAGGGACATCCTGCGTGACACTGCAGTGCCACTCCTAGATGGGCCCGGTGTTTGTGTCGGCCACTAGGGTCGCTTATCTTACTCACACAGCGACCTCGGTGCAAATTTTAGGCTAAAAATAATATTGTGAGGTGTGAGGTATTCAGAATAGACTGAAAATGAGTGTAAATTATGGTTTTTGAGGTTAATAATACTTTGGGATCAAAATGACCCCCAAATTCTATGATTTAAGCTGTTTTTTAGTGTTTTTTGAAAAAAACACCCGAATCCAAAACACACCCGAATCCGACAAAAAAAATTCGGTGAGGTTTTGCCAAAACGCGTTCGAACCCAAAACACGGCCGCGGAACCGAACCCAAAACCAAAACACAAAACCCGAAAAATTTCAGGCGCTCAATAACGTCTCTCCCATAGATCGAGGAGAGGAGAGGAGAGGAGAGGAGAAGAGCAGCGCCGGCGGAGGAGGTCTGCAGCGGTCTGGATCAGGAACGGGGATAGTAAGTATACTTTTTTTTATTTTATTTTTTCTTTCAGCGGCGCTACAGGGGGCACAAATGGGAGCGTAACTGACCACGCCCCCATTTGAAGCCACGCCTCTATACTTTGCCCGGGGCACCACAAGGGCAAGAACCAGCCCTGAGGGCAGGCATTGGGTCCTCAAGACACACTAACAGTCCAGGTCCTAGTGATATCCATGCTTGATCACAGGTGACTTAATTAGTACCTCAGTTATTATAATTTAACCATCTGTGTTGAAGCCTGGATATCACTAAAACCTGCACTGTTAGTGTGCCTTGAGGACCGAGGTTGGAAATGCCTGCTGTAGGGGAAGAATGTGTTGCAGCATAACAGCAGGTAATGAGCGGCAGGGATGAGCCGGAGAAGAGAAATGTGGGGGGAATCATGTTATAGGTGAAGGGCTTGTACCATAGTAGAAAGACACAATTGTTATAATGTAATATAATTATAATGCATTAATAGGAAGTGAAGGCCCTCTTAATTGTGTTTTTTTTTTTTTTACAATAATGGCACAATTTAACAATAAATTGTGAATAATTGCAATATAATGGTATAACGCTCCCCCCTTGTTTTCTACTCTGCTTCTCTGCCCTGTATGTATTATGCTATGCCCTCCCCCCGCTTGTATCAGGACTAATTCTTCTGTGTGTGTAGTATTCTACTGTGAAAACGCTCTCCAAAAAATGGGCGCCACCTGAGAGAGTACAGTTTTGAAGGATGCCATTTTGGGAGGAACATTTAATAGACAGAGCCTGGAGGAAGGAGGCAGACAACTGCTGGGAATGCGGCTGCGCCATTGGCAGCGGCAGCGGAGGGAGCAGGCTAGCAGTGGCGTTAACCCGAGCAGGTACAGTGCCAATCACAATTTTAAGAGGCATTATTACAATTTTAAGTGAAGCATGGTGCAAGGTGCAATACTGTGTGGAGTATAACAAGGGGCATTACTGTGTGGGGCATAATAAGGGGCATTACTGTACAAGGCATAATTTGGTGTAAGGGGCATTACTGTGTGGGGCATAATTTGGTGGTAGGGGAATTACTCTGTGGGGTATAATATGGACCTAGGGGCGTTACTGTTTGGGGCATAATATGGTGTAAGGTAGTAATTCCTTGCAAGACCACGCCCATTGCTGCAAAGCCATGCCCATTTGCTGCTAG
Organism: Pseudophryne corroboree; assembly: GCF_028390025.1. NCBI lineage: Eukaryota > Metazoa > Chordata > Amphibia > Anura > Myobatrachidae > Pseudophryne > Pseudophryne corroboree. Next base: position 735,125,311 of record NC_086444.1, read on the forward strand.
ACCATGAAGGCGCACACATTTTCTCTGACTTTTATTATACCTTGCCTCCCCCACCCTGCTTGCATTAAGCTTTCCCCCAACCTGCTTGCATTATGCGCTGCCCCCCCCCCCACATGTATTATGCCTTCCTCCTCTGCTGATATTATGCTCTCCTCTGCCGCTTGTTTTATGTCTCTCCACCCTGCTTGTACTATGCTACCAGCTGGTCTTATGCTCCCCGCTTGTGTCATTCTCTGCTTCCCCTTCCCAGTTTGAATTATGCTGATTCCCCTACCACACGGTCTGTGAGTGAACAACTGAAAACACGCTGCTGCGGCCACCTCCCGTATTTGTGCTTAGGACCAGGTCTCTCTCGCTGAGTGGCTGGTCCCTGGGCTGTGCATGGTGCACCTCCTCACTGCTGCTCTACTCTGATAGCGCCCATCCGCTCCTCTGCAGCATCCCTTAACATAAGTACGTCACGGTGCAACTGCATCAGTTTTGTGAAACTCCGCCCAACGAGCGGAACATTATGGGTGGGAGAGTGATGGTCATGCGGGAACATGACAGCACAGGCAGCAGCAGCCAGCAGGGATCGCGGTAGGTGCCCCATGTGATTACACGGCTTGCCCACCAAAAGAAATGACCCTGATCGCAAACAGATCATTGGGTGCTTACACCCGAAATGTCTGTGAACAACATCATTCACAGATTTATCTGATCACCCTGCAGCACAGGCAATACCAATATATTGGTGCATCTGCATGTGTGTATGAGTGACCTGCCAACCACCCATACACTGGCTGCAGGGATCACCAACACTGACATCACAGCTGGGCAGACATTTAAATTGTGATGTCTGGCCCAACATACTGAGTGGCTGATTGGCAAGTGTGTATGTTTACCTAATAAGCCGCTCTGTCAGTGTGATGGCGCGTCGGCAGATATGTAGCCTAGGTGTGTACCCAGCCTTAGCCTACACACGCTTCCTCCCCTCCCGGCCGCTCAGTAACACACATTTAGATGTGAGTGAAGATGTGCCTGAGATGCATACATCGCTGACTCGTAGTTGCTCTTAGTTATGTAGGTTCAGCAGGTCGCATGCACAGTTGCACATTGCTAAAAGTCGTAAGATCTGTCCACTTGTGTTTATAATCATTACACAAATTCTGTGATATTCAAGACAAGCAGTAACTGGTAAGTAAGATACTACAATATTAACAACCATTTCTAAAAGTGAATGATGTACCAACATTTTTACAAATCAAATTACTAATAAATAACTCATATATTCAGTCTCAAATTCTCACATGTCACAAATCGTTTCTCCCCATACACTCAGCAGATAACAGTTTGACTGCTGGATGAATTTTAATAAAGGGCTGAATACCAAGAGCTTGCTTATAGATTGTAAGCTTGAGGGCAGGACCTTCCTACCTCCTGTGTCTATCTGTTATTACCCAGTTTTGTTCTATTACTGTTGTTCCAATTGTAAACCACCACGGAATATGCTGAGCTATATAAGAAACTGTTAATTATAATAATAATAATAATAATAATAATAATAATAATAATAATAAGAAGAAGAAGAAGAAGAAGAAGAAGAAGAAGAAGCAAGATGCACCTCCTAGTAGTTAAAAAAGAAAAAATAACAAAGATGAAGAATAAAAAAAACCCCAAAACAATAGGTCCCCAACAATTTTTAATCAACCCAAGGCACTGAACCTGGTAGAACGATAGAGGGTAGACCAACACTGTGAGGGCCCTCCACCATGATTACAGCCAGACTTAGGCCAGTTGACACCAGGGCTTGTGTACACATGGGGTTGGGCCCACATACAATGCATGCAGGCCACCCACACCTAGATATAACCTTCCTGCACCTTGTGTCCACAGAGTGCGGGATAACAGTGGAAAAATAAAGATCATTGAAAACTTTGTAATTGGAGCTACAAGTCACCACATGCCTCATCTGACAAACATGGCTATACAGTACCTACTAGAGATGAGCGCCTGAAATTTTTCGGGTTTTGTGTTTTGGTTTTGGGTTCGGTTCCGCGGCCGTGTTTTGGGTTCGAACGCGTTTTGGCAAAACCTCACCGAATTTTTTTTGTCGGATTCGGGTGTGTTTTGGATTCGGGTGTTTTTTTCAAAAAACACTAAAAAACAGCTTAAATCATAGAATTTGGGGGTCATTTTGATCCCAAAGTATTATTAACCTAAAAAACCATAATTTACACTCATTTTCAGTCTATTCTGAATACCTCACACCTCACAATATTATTTTTAGTCCTAAAATTTGCACCGAGGTCGCTGTGTGAGTAAGATAAGCGACCCTAGTGGCCGACACAAACACCGGGCCCATCTAGGAGTGGCACTGCAGTGTCACGCAGGATGTCCCTTCCAAAAAACCCTCCCCAAACAGCACATGACGCAAAGAAAAAAAGAGGCGCAATGAGGTAGCTGTGTGAGTAAGATTAGCGACCCTAGTGGCCGACACAAACACCGGGCCCATCTAGGAGTGGCACTGCAGTGTCACGCAGGATGTCCCTTCCAAAAAACCCTCCCCAAACAGCACATGACGCAAAGAAAAAAAGAGGCGCAATGAGGTCGCTGTGTGAGTAAGATTAGCGACCCTAGTGGCCGACACAAACACCGGGCCCATCTAGGAGTGGCACTGCAGTGTCACGCAGGATGTCCCTTCCAAAAACCCCTCCCCAAACAGCACATGACGCAAAGAAAAAAAGAGGCGCAATGAGGTAGCTGACTGTGTGAGTAAGATTAGCGACCCTAGTGGCCGACACAAACACCGGGCCCATCTAGGAGTGGCACTGCAGTGTCACGCAGGATGTCCCTTCCAAAAAACCCTCCCCAATCAGCACATGATGCAAAGAAAAAGAAAAGAAAAAAGAGGTGCAAGATGGAATTGTCCTTGGGCCCTCCCACCCACCCTTATGTTGTATAAACAAAACAGGACATGCACACTTTAACCAACCCATCATTTCAGTGACAGGGTCTGCCACACGACTGTGACTGATATGACGGGTTGGTTTGGACCCCCCCCAAAAAAGAAGCAATTAATCTCTCCTTGCACAAACTGGCTCTACAGAGGCAAGATGTCCACCTCATCTTCACCCTCCGATATATCACCGTGTACATCCCCCTCCTCACAGATTATCAATTCGTCCCCACTGGAATCCACCATCTCAGCTCCCTGTGTACTTTGTGGAGGCAATTGCTGCTGGTCAATGTCTCCGCGGAGGAATTGATTATAATTCATTTTAATGAACATCATCTTCTCCACATTTTCTGGATGTAACCTCGTACGCCGATTGCTGACAAGGTGAGCGGCGGCACTAAACACTCTTTCGGAGTACACACTTGTGGGAGGGCAACTTAGGTAGAATAAAGCCAGTTTGTGCAAGGGCCTCCAAATTGCCTCTTTTTCCTGCCAGTATAAGTACGGACTGTGTGACGTGCCTACTTGGATGCGGTCACTCATATAATCCTCCACCATTCTATCAATGTTGAGAGAATCATATGCAGTGACAGTAGACGACATGTCCGTAATCGTTGTCAGGTCCTTCAGTCCGGACCAGATGTCAGCATCAGCAGTCGCTCCAGACTGCCCTGCATCACCGCCAGCGGGTGGGCTCGGAATTCTGAGCCTTTTCCTCGCACCCCCAGTTGCGGGAGAATGTGAAGGAGGAGATGTTGACAGGTCGCGTTCCGCTTGACTTGACAATTTTGTCACCAGCAGGTCTTTCAACCCCAGCAGACTTGTGTCTGCCGGAAAGAGAGATCCAAGGTAGGCTTTAAATCTAGGATCGAGCACGGTGGCCAAAATGTAGTGCTCTGATTTCAACAGATTGACCACCCGTGAATCCTTGTTAAGCGAATTAAGGGCTGCATCCACAAGTCCCACATGCCTAGCGGAATCGCTCCCTTTTAGCTCCTTCTTCAATGCCTCCAGCTTCTTCTGCAAAAGCCTGATGAGGGGAATGACCTGACTCAGGCTGGCAGTGTCTGAACTGACTTCACGTGTGGCAAGTTCAAAGGGCATCAGAACCTTGCACAACGTTGAAATCATTCTCCACTGCACTTGAGACAGGTGCATTCCACCTCCTATATCGTGCTCAATTGTATAGGCTTGAATGGCCTTTTGCTGCTCCTCCAACCTCTGAAGCATATAGAGGGTTGAATTCCACCTCGTTACCACTTCTTGCTTCAGATGATGGCAGGGCAGGTTCAGTAGTTTTTGGTGGTGCTCCAGTCTTCTGTACGTGGTGCCTGTACGCCGAAAGTGTCCCGCAATTCTTCTGGCCACCGACAGCATCTCTTGCACGCCCCTGTCGTTTTTTAAAAAATTCTGCACCACCAAATTCAAGGTATGTGCAAAACATGGGACGTGCTGGAATTTGCCCATATTTAATGCACACACAATATTGCTGGCGTTGTCCGATGCCACAAATCCACAGGAGAGTCCAATTGGGGTAAGCCATTCCGCGATGATCTTCCTCAGTTGCCGTAAGAGGTTTTCAGCTGTGTGCGTATTCTGGAAAGCGGTGATACAAAGCGTAGCCTGCCTAGGAAAGAGTTGGCGTTTGCGAGATGCTGCTACTGGTGCCGCCGCTGCTGTTCTTGCGGCGGGAGTCCATACATCTACCCAGTGGGCTGTCACAGTCATATAGTCCTGACCCTGCCCTGCTCCACTTGTCCACATGTCCGTGGTTAAGTGGACATTGGGTACAACTGCATTTTTTAGGACACTGGTGAGTCTTTTTCTGACGTCCGTGTACATTCTCGGTATCGCCTGCCTAGAGAAGTGGAACCTAGATGGTATTTGGTAACGGGGGCACACTGCCTCAATAAATTGTCTAGTTCCCTGTGAACTAACGGCGGATACCGGACGCACGTCTAACACCAACATAGTTGTCAAGGCCTCAGTTATCCGCTTTGCAGTAGGATGACTGCTGTGATATTTCATCTTCCTCGCAAAGGACTGTTGAACAGTCAATTGCTTACTGGAAGTAGTACAAGTGGGCTTACGACTTCCCCTCTGGGATGACCATCGACTCCCAGCGGCAACAACAGCAGCGCCAGCAGCAGTAGGCGTTACACGCAAGGATGCATCGGAGGAATCCCAGGCAGGAGAGGACTCGTCAGAATTGCCAGTGACATGGCCTGCAGGACTATTGGCATTCCTGGGGAAGGAGGAAATTGACACTGAGGGAGTTGGTGGGGTGGTTTGCGTGAGCTTGGTTACAAGAGGAAGGGATTTACTGGTCAGTGGACTGCTTCCGCTGTCACCCAAAGTTTTTGAACTTGTCACTGACTTATTATGAATGCGCTGCAGGTGACGTATAAGGGAGGATGTTCCGAGGTGGTTAACGTCCTTACCCCTACTTATTACAGCTTGACAAAGGGAACACACGGCTTGACACCTGTTGTCCGCATTTCTGGTGAAATACCTCCACACCGAAGAGCTGATTTTTTTGGTATTTTCACCTGGCATGTCAACGGCCATATTCCTCCCACGGACAACAGGTGTCTCCCCGGGTGCCTGACTTAAACAAACCACCTCACCATCAGAATCCTCCTGGTCAATTTCCTCCCCAGCGCCAGCAACACCCATATCCTCCTCATCCTGGTGTACTTCAACACTGACATCTTCAATCTGACTATCAGGAACTGGACTGCGGGTGCTCCTTCCAGCACTTGCAGGGGGCGTGCAAATGGTGGAAGGCGCATGCTCTTCACGTCCAGTGTTGGGAAGGTCAGGCATCGCAACCGACACAATTGGACTCTCCTTGTGGATTTGGGATTTCGAAGAATGCACAGTTCTTTGCTGTGCTGCTTTTGCCAGCTTGAGTCTTTTCATTTTTCTAGCGAGAGGCTGAGTGCTTCCATCCTCATGTGAAGCTGAACCACTAGCCATGAACATAGGCCAGGGCCTCAGCCGTTCCTTGCCACTCCGTGTGGTAAATGGCATATTGGCAAGTTTACGCTTCTCCTCCGACAATTTTATTTTAGGTTTTGGAGTCCTTTTTTTTCTGATATTTGGTGTTTTGGATTTGACATGCTCTGTACTATGACATTGGGCATCGGCCTTGGCAGACGACGTTGCTGGCATTTCATCGTCTCGGCCATGACTAGTGGCAGCAGCTTCAGCACGAGGTGGAAGTGGATCTTGATCTTTCCCTAATTTTGGAACCTCAACATTTTTGTTCTCCATATTTTAATAGGCACAACTAAAAGGCACCTCAGGTAAACAATGGAGATGGATACTAGTATACAATTATGGACTGCCTGCCGACTGCAGACACAGAGGTAGCCACAGCCGTGAACTACCGTACTGTACTGTGTCTGCAGCTAATATAGACTGGTTGATAAAGAGAAGATGTCTATGTAACTATGTATGTATAAAGAAGAATGAAAAAAAATCACGGTTAGGTGGTATACAATTATGGACGGACTGCCTGCCGAGTGCAGACACAGAGGTAGCCACAGCCGTGAACTACCGTACTGTACTGTGTCTGCAGCTAATATAGACTGGTTGATAAAGAGAAGATGTCTATGTAACTATGTATGTATAAAGAAGAATGAAAAAAATCCACGGTTAGGTGGTATTACAATTATGGACGGACTGCCTGCCGAGTGCAGAGACACAGAGGTAGCCACAGCCGTGAACTACCGTACTGTGTCTGCTGCGACTGGATGATAAATGATATAAAAAATATATATATATCACTACTGCAGCAGGACAGGTATATATTATATATTATATAATGACGGACCTGCTGGACACTGTCTGTCAGCAGAATGAGTTTTATTTTTATAGAATAAAAAAAAAAAAAACACACAAGTGAAGTCACACGACGAGTGTTTAACTTTTTCAGGCAATCACAATATAAGTATACTACTAACTATACTGGTGGTCAGTGTGGTCAGGTCACTGGTCAGTCACACTGGCAGTGGCACTCCTGCAGCAAAAGTGTGCACTGTTTAATTTTAATATAATATGTACTCCTGGCTCCTGCTATAACCTATAACTGGCACTGCAGTAGTGCTCCCCAGTCTCCCCCACAATTATAAGCTGTGTGAGCTGAGCAGTCAGACAGATATATAATATATATAGATGATGCAGCACACTGGCCTGAGCCTGAGCAGTGCACACAGATATGGTATGTGACTGACTGAGTCACTGTGTGTATCGCTTTTTTCAGGCAGAGAACGGATATATTAAATAAACTGCACTGTGTGTCTGGTGGTCACTCACTATATAATATATTATGTACTCCTGGCTCCTGCTATAACCTATAACTGGCACTGCAGTAGTGCTCCCCAGTCTCCCCCACAATTATAAGCTGTGTGAGCTGAGCAGTCAGACAGATATATATAATATTATATATAGATAATAGATGATGCAGCACACTGGCCTGAGCCTGAGCAGTGCACACAGATATGGTATGTGACTGACTGAGTCACTGTGTGTATCGCTTTTTTCAGGCAGAGAACGGATATATTAAATAAACTGCACTGTGTGTCTGGTGGTCACTCACTATATAATATATTATGTACTCCTGGCTCCTGCTATAACCTATAACTGGCACTGCAGTAGTGCTCCCCAGTCTCCCCCACAATTATAAGCTGTGTGAGCTGAGCAGTCAGACAGATATATATAATATTATATATAGATAATAGATGATGCAGCACACTGGCCTGAGCCTGAGCAGTGCACACAGATATGGTATGTGACTGACTGAGTCACTGTGTGTATCGCTTTTTTCAGGCAGAGAACGGATATATTAAATAAACTGCACTGTGTGTCTGGTGGTCACTCACTATATAATATATTATGTACTCCTGGCTCCTGCTATAACCTATAACTGGCACTGCAGTAGTGCTCCCCAGTCTCCCCCACAATTATAAGCTGTGTGAGCTGAGCAGTCAGACAGATATATATATAATATTATATATAGATAATAGATGATGCAGCACACTGGCCTGAGCCTGAGCAGTGCACACAGATATGGTATGTGACTGACTGAGTCACTGTGTGTATCGCTTTTTTCAGGCAGAGAACGGATATATTAAATAAACTGCACTGTGTGTCTGGTGGTCACTCACTATATAATATATTATGTACTCCTGGCTCCTGCTATAACCTATAACTGGCACTGCAGTAGTGCTCCCCAGTCTCCCCCACAATTATAAGCTGTGTGAGCTGAGCAGTCAGACAGATATATATAATATTATATATAGATAATAGATGATGCAGCACACTGGCCTGAGCCTGAGCAGTGCACACAGATATGGTATGTGACTGAGTCACTGTGTGCTGTGTATCGCTTTTTTCAGGCAGAGAACGGATTATAAAGTAAACTGCACTGTCCTCACTAGTAAACTCTCTCCACTCAGTCTCTACACTTCTACAGTAACAGTACTCCTCCTAGTCAGCTCCAGTAAATCTCTCTCAGTCTCTTATAATCTAAATGGAGAGGACGCCAGCCACGTCCTCTCCCTATCAATCTCAATGCACGTGTGAAAATGGCGGCGACGCGCGGCTCCTTATATAGAATCCGAGTCTCGCGATAGAATCCGAGCCTCGCGAGAATCCGACAGCGTCATGATGACGTTCGGGCGCGCTCGGGTTAACCGAGCAAGGCGGGAAGATCCGAGTCGCTCGGACCCGTGAAAAAAAACATGAAGTTCTGGCGGGTTCGGATTCAGAGAAACCGAACCCGCTCATCTCTAGTACCTACGGCAGCTGGGAACTGGAGTTCACCAAAGAAAATGTAAATAAAGAAAAGACATTAGTTTCCTAATTAAAAAACAAAAAAACACTAATAAAGACAGAAGTCTTTTAGTCTTCTTTTGTTAAATACTTTTCCCAATGGTCCTAAGCAGTTTCCAAATGTTTTTTTGCTAGTGCTAATCACGTTAATATCCACAACAGATATTACAAAAAATAAAGTCTAGACAGGGTGAAATGAGGACTTCAGTGGCAACCAGGTAGACACCCTACAATTGAATATTTGGTTTTGGGGCACCTCGGATGGTGAACATAGCTGTGACTTCTGATGCACTGAGCTGCAACAATCCCGAGAACACATCTGCATTGTTCTGTACATACAGTGAGTGGGGAAAAAACTCCGGTCAGGAGAAAAGTCCGGACTGACAGAATCTGTCTAAATCTAGGGGGTGATTCAGATCTGATTGCTGCTGTGCGTTTTCCTACAGCGGGTGATCATGGATAGACTGTGCATGCACCGCAATGCGCACGCACGTCGGCCAAAAACAGCAGGCTCAGTGACAGGCTGGTGCAAAAATTTCAATTGCACAGCCATTCGCATGCTGATTGACAGGAGGAAGCCGTTTGTGGGTGGTAACTGTCCATTTTCTGGGAGTGTCAGGGAAAATGCAGGCGTTCCCAAGCGTTTTCAGGGTGGGTATGTAACGTCAGCTCCGGATCTTATCAGCCTGTTCACTGTAGGAGTAAGTCCTGCGGTGCAAATGGATTTGCAGCTTTCCGCTGACTGAGGGATTTTTAGCAGCTCGGCATACACATGTTATCGCACACTTGCACGCCGAATATACACTCCCCTTGGGCGGCGACTATCTGATCGCAGGACAACAATTTTAGCAGACCAGCGATCAGATCTGAATCACCTGCCTAGTCTGTTGGATGTGTATGTGGAAGCAATTTATACAAAAAGATCTATAAACAGGTAGACAACAAAATATATTGTAGAAATTCTGAGATTCTACATTTAGTAAGTGCAAATCTTATTTCACTTATTATAATTACCCATCTGCAGCTAGCAATGAGAGGTGGTGTGCTACTGTAGTGTTTTACAGTGTTCACAAATGCAGTGTTCTTGATATACTGTATTAAATGATTACTGTAAAAGGATACATAAAATAGCATACTGTACCAACTGTTCAGATATTGGAGACACAGTCCCAAATTATGGAGATGGAGGGGGTGGGGCTTGTGTAAAATGGGTGTGGTTTCATTATAAAAGTGATTGTTTCTGGGTGGGTCTGGGTGTGATTTCCCAGTCCGGGTGTGATTTCGGTGAATTGTGTTTTTTGTTTTGCTAGATAGTCTTGTTATTACTGATTTCCGTGTCTCAATGTCAGCATGAATGCACTAGGCCTTTATAAAAATGTATTATGTTATAATTTCCTCATATACAACACACTTTAGGATGAACTTTGACAAAATATGTTGATTTCTGTTGCTCCATCCTGATAGTGTTCAGATCATTTTATTTTATTTTTCACCCATTCTCTTGTGTTGCTTTTTCTCTGGTATCTGCGAGCCTCTGTGCATCACTCACACACTGCAATAATGGCCAGCCCTCTTATTTGTGCTGCAACGCTCTATCAATCATGGCTTGTCAAGGTGTAATAACAGAGCCTGTCATCTCCCACTGAAGCAATTGTAGACCTTCTAAAAAAAACCTGTTGTTTTACTCTTCTGTATACTTATTCCTGCTGTTAATTTAAGCTGATGTCTAGCAGCTAAACTAAAACTACACAATGAGGTTAAAAATATCCTAAAATGCGAAGTCATGCACCTAATTGTTAGTAAGACGGGTCGCAGTTAATTTCCCGACTCATAAACAATACATTGAAGTAGATTGCTTTATTACAGTATACAGTTATTCTCAGCCTGTAACACACTTTTAAACAGATTTATTTAGTGACAAAAATGATACATGTACTTAGAATTGATAATTTAATTCCAGTTAAAGTGTCTTTAACTGAAAATAAATCTTTCTGGAAGCAATGTCTGTCATATAGGAATACAAACTGTTACTATTGTTGTAACTGGTTTTCCATTCTTAAGGGGGGTACTCATGGAGCGATCGCTGCTTAAAATCTAAGCAATCTGACTAGATTGCTTAGATTTTAAGCAGTGATCTCTCCGCGTGTACCCTTCACAGCGATAGTGATGCGCAGCCCCGCGCATCGCTATCACTGGTGCTAGATTGGCCTGCATGCAGGCCAATCTAGCGGGTCGCTTACTTCACCCGCTGGGTGAAGTGAGCGGCCCCCCCGTCTCCCCCCGCACACTCAGCACACATCGCTCTGTGCTGAGCGGGGGGAGAGATGTGTGCTGAGCGGTTCGCTCAGCACACATCTCTCCCCAAATCGGGCCGTGAATACTGCCTTTAAAATAAGAGTCTGGATCAAGCTGGATTAACTATCTAAAGGGCAGTATTCACGGCCCGATTTGGGGAGAGATGTGTGCTGAGCGAACCGCTCAGCACACATCTCTCCCCCCGCTCAGCACAGCGCGATGTGTGCTGAGTGTGCGGGGGGAGACGGGGGGGCCACTCATTTCACCCAGCGGGTGAAGTGAGCGACAAACTAGATTGGCCTGCATGCAGGCCAATCTAGCACCAGTGATAGCGATGCGCGGGGCTGCGCATCGCTATCGCTGTGAGGGGGACACACGGAGAGATCACTGCTTAAAATCTAAGCAATCTAGTCAGATTGCTTAGATTTTAAGCAGCGATCGCTCCATGAGTACCCCCCTTAAAACTATAGTTTATTTATGTCCTTTTAAATAATTGTGTTTATTGTGTATGAGTTACTATTATTTTTCATTATAAATATATTTTTAATACTACACAACAAGCCTCTTGTGTGTTAATAAGGAGCAAACATTTATACACTTACAGTATAGTAATGCAAGTACAGAGGCACCAAGGGCAGTCATTACTGTGTATCCTTTCTTGAGGAGTTTTTCTGGGCCCTAGCCATGCTCTTAAATACTTGCAGCATGTAGTACTCATATATAAATATAGTCTATAATTTTTTTGTTTTTATTCGCGCTGGGATTCTGTAGTGGCTTCCACTAATTTTCCTCTAAAAAGAAATGTAGATACATTTTGTAAAAATGATCGTAAAAAGCTTCTGGTGATTTTGTAATGCAAATCAAATATAGATAATAAAACTTGTTTTTTTTTTCCGCGAGCCAAAAATAAGATTTTACTTACCGGTAAATCTATTTCTCGTAGGCCGTAGAGGATGCTGGGACTCCGTAAGGACCATGGGGAATAGACGGGCTCCACAGGAGATAGGGCACTTTAAGAAAGCTTTGGATTCTGGGTGTGCACTGGCTCCTCCCTCTATGCCCCTCCTCCAGACCTCAGTTAGGGAAACTGTGCCCAGAGGAGATGGACAGTACGAGGAAGGATTATTGTAAATCTAAGGGCGAGATTCATACCAGCCACACCAATCACACCGTATAACTTAAGATAAACTTACCCAGTTAACAGTATGAACAACAACATAGCCACGGTATCACCGAAAACTATAACATAACCCTTATGTAAGCAATAACTATATACAAGTCTTGCAGAAGTAGTCCGCACTTGGGACGGGCGCCCAGCATCCTCTACGGACTACGAGAAATAGATTTACCGGTAAGTAAAATCTTATTTTCTCTAACGTCCTTGAGGATGCTGGGACTCCGTAAGGACCATGGGGATTATACCAAAGCTCCCAAACGGGCGGGAGAGTGCAGATGACTCTGCAGCACCGAATGAGCAAACACAAGGTCCTCCTCAGCCAGGGTATCAAACTTGTAGAACTTTGCAAAGGTGTTTGTCCCCGACCAAGTAGCTGCTCGGCACAACTGTAATGCCGAGACCCCTCGGGCAGCCGCCCAAGAAGAGCCCACTTTCCTAGTGGAGTGGGCCTTAACCGATTTCTGTAACGGCAATCCTGCCGTAGAATGCGCCTGCTGAATCGTGTTACAGATCCAGCGAGCAATAGTCTGCTTTGAAGCAGGGGCGCCAACCTTGTTGGCCGCATACAGAACAAACAAAGCTTCAGTCTTCCTGATCCGAGCCATTCTGGTCACATAAATCTTCAAAGCCCTGACTACATCCAGGGACTCGGAATCCTCCAAGTCCCTTGTAGCCACAGGCACGACAATAGGTTGGTTCACATGAAAAGATGAGACCACTTTTGGCAGAAAGTGAGGACGAGTCCTCAACTCTGCCCTATCCACGTGAAAAACCAAGTATGGGCTTTTATGCGATAAAGCCACCAATTCTGAAACACGTCTCGCCGAAGCTAACGCCAACAACATGACCACTTTCCACGAGAGGTATTTCAACTCCACAATTTTAAGTGGTTCAAACCAAGGTGACTTGAGGAAACGTAACACCACGTTAAGATCCCAAGGCGCCACCGGAGGCACAAAGGGAGGCTGAATATGCAGCACCCCCTTCACAAAAGTCTGTACCTCAGGAAGAGAGGCTAATTCTCTTTGAAAGAAAATGGATAAGGCCGAAATCTGGACCTTTATGGACCCTAATTTTAGGCCCAAGGTCACTCCTGTTTGAAGGAAGTGAAGTAGACGGCCCAAATGGAACTCCTAAGGTAGGAGCAGCTCTGGCCTCACACCAAGAAACATATTTCCGCCATATACGGTGATAATGTTTTAACGTCACGTCTTTCCTAGTCTTGATCAGGGTAGGAATGACTTCCTCCGGAATTCCTTTTTCTGCTAGGATCCGGCGTTCAACCGCCATGCCGTCAAACGCAGCCGCGGTAAGTCTTGGAACAGACAGGGCCCCTGCTGCAGCAGGTCCTGCCTTAGAGGAAGAGGCCACGGATCTTCTGTGAGCAACTCCTGCAGTTCCGGATACCAAGTCCTCCGTGGCCAATCTGGAACAATGAGGATTGTTCTGACCCTGCTTATTCTTACAATTCTCAACACCTTGGGTATGAGAGGAAGAGGAGGAAACACATAGACCGATCTGAACACCCAAGGTGTCACAAGAGCGTCTACCGCTACCGCCTGAGGGTCCCTTGACCTGGCGCAATACCGCTTTAGCTTTTTGTTGAGATGGGACGCCATCATGTCTATTTGAGGCAGGCACCACCGATCCGCGATCTGTGCAAAGACTTCTTGATGAAGTCCCCAATCCCCCGGATGCAGGTCGTGCCTGCTGAGGAAGTCCGCCTCCCAGTTGTCCACCCCCGGGATGAACACCGCTGACAGCGCGCTTACATGGCCTTCCGCCCAGCGTAGAATCCTGGTCGCTTCTGCCATGGCCACTCTGCTCCTTGTTCCGCCTTGGCGGTTTATATGAGCCACTGCCGTGACATTGTCTGACTGAATCAGAACCGTTCTTCTCCGAAGTAAGTTCTCCGCTTGACGCAGGGCGTTGTATATGGCCCTCAACTCCAGGACGTTGATGTGGAGACAAGTCTCCAGGCTTGACCAGAGACCTTGGAAATTTCTTCCCAGTGCCACTGCTCCCCAGCCTCGGAGGCATGCGTCCGTGGTCACCAGGACCCAGTCCTGAATGCCGAACCTGCGACCCTCTAGAAGGTGAGCACAGTTCAGCCACCACAGGAGAGATACCCTGGTCCTGGGAGACAGGGTGATCCTTTGATGCATTTGTAAATGGGACCCGGACCACTTGTCCAAGAGGTCCCATTGAAAAGTCCTCGCATGGAATCTGCCGAAAGGGATGGCCTCGTATGAAGCCACCATCTTCCCCAGGACCCGCGTGCACTGATGCACTGAAACCTTCTTTGGTTTCAATAGGTTCCTGACCATGGTCATGAGTTCCTGAACCTTTTCAATTGGAAGAAAAACCTTTTTCTGGTCTGTGTCTAGGATCAGGCCCAGAAAGGTCAGACGCGTTGTAGGAACTAGCTGGGACTTCGGTATATTGAGAATCCAGCCGTATAGCTGCAACGTCTTCAAGGCTGTCCAGCAACTTCTCCCGAGATCTCGCCTTTATTAGGAGATCATCCAAGTATGGGATAATTGTGACCCCCTGCCTGCGCAGGAGCACCATCATTTCCGCCATTACCTTGGTGAAAACCCTCGGGGCCGTGGAAAGCCCAAACGGCAACGTCTGAAATTGGTAGTGACAGTCCTGCACTGCAAATCTCAGGAACGCCTGATGGGGGGGGGGGGGGGGGGGGGGGAATATTGGAACATGAAGGTATGCATCCTTTATGCCCAGGGACACCATCCAATCACCCCACTCCAGGCTGGCGATGACCGCCCGGAGTGATTCCATTTTGAACTTGAACCTTTTCAAGTACAAGTTCAGAGATTTCAGGTTTAAAATGGGCCTGACCGAACCGTCCGGTTTCGGGATCACAAACAGGGTTGAATAATATCCCTCTCCCTGCTGGAGATGAGGAACTGTGACAATCACCTGTTGAACACACAATTGTTGGATTGCTGTCAACACCGACTTCCTCTCTGACGGAGCCCACCTGTACATGTATATAGTCTTTTTGCCATGCAGAGGTTTATATTGCTGCCCAGGGCACCCCCCCCTGCGCCCTGCACACGAGCCGGCCCTACCCAGTATGATGCCCTAGGCAAGATTTTGGCTGGTGCCCCCTAGCACCAACGCTAGTTCCGCCTCTGAACCTGCACCCCTTTCCCAACACCATCACCCCTCACCCATAGCAGTCCTTATTTTGGTTTTACTACCCCCTGTAATTTAATTAAGAACAGTGCGCACATTCGGCGCACAGCCCAAAAAGGTATGTGTTCTTGCTGGGAAGGGGCATGGCCACACAATAGTACCCCCAATTCAAATTATGCCACACAGTAGTGCAACTTTGTTCGCAATTTATCATGCGATAGTGTCCCTTATTCACATTACATCACACAGTAGTACCACTTTTCCTTATATATGTTACTCCTCTCAGTAGTGTCCCTCATTCACATAACATCATACTGAATTGCTCCTTATTCACATTATGCCACACCATATTGCTCTTTATTCACATTAGACCACACAGTAGTGCCCTTTCTATACGTTACGCCACACAGTAGAGCACCTTATACACATAATGCCTCATATTAGTAATGCATTTATACACATAATACCACACAGTAATGCCCCCTACACATATGACACACATTATTAATGTCCTTATAAACAATGCGCCTTACACATTATGCCAACCCTTATTAATACCCTTATACACATAATGTCACTTACACATATACCGCACATTATTAATGCCCTTATACAGATAATGACACATATAATGTCCCTTACACATATGCTGCACATTATTAGTGCCCTTATACACATAATGACACACACAGTGCCCCTTACACATATGTCACACATTATTTATGTCCTTATACACATAATGACACACATAGTGCCCAATACACATTTGCTGCACATTATTAATGCGTTTATACACATGAAACGCATAATGACCCTTACACATATGCTGAACACTATTGCACAACCAACCCACACACACACACACACACACACACACACACACACACACACACACACACACACACACACAGCACTCACACAGCCGCTAACACTATGACCTCTGCCTCTGTTTGGATACAGATGTGTCCTCATAAATCTTGCCTCCATACACCATGCAGCAGGAGATTCCTGGCGCAAGTCAACTGGTAGCTCTGATAACGTCGGGTGCCTATTTTTGATAAAAATGCATCTTATTTGCATTGCTATGTGGCTAGGATGCCCAAACAGCTTCTCCTGATTAAGATGATATGCGGCATGCCTATATACTGTGTGTGACTGTGGCTGTATCTGCATACGAAATACACACAGAATATAGGCATGCCGCATATCGTTTTAATCAGCAGGAGCTGCTTATGCCCCTAGGCATACCAGATGCCCTAGGCAATTGCCTAGTTTGCCTATGCCTAGGGCCGGCTCTGCCCTGCACCCTTAGAGTGACCGGAGTGTGTGAGGTGTATGGGAGCAATGACGCACAGCTGCAGTGCTGTGCTTTACCTCAGTGAAGCTGAAGGCTTCTGCCGCCTGAGACGTCTTCTGACTTCTGGCTCTGTGAGAACGGCGGCGCGGCTCCGGGGGTGGACGCCCAGTAAGAACCTGCATTCACCCCCTCTGGAGCTAATGGTGGCCAGTAGCCGAGGAAGCAGAGCCTATCTATGACAAGAAGGTCTGCTCCTCTCTCCTCAGTCCCTTGATGCAGGGAGCCTGTTGCCAGCAGTGCTCCCTGTGAAAAAGAAGTAAAAAGTAGAAAGAAAAATCCAAACAAAAATGCTTCCAGGCAGAGAACTCTGGAGAGCTTTCTGCAGTGCACCCATCTTGCTCTGGGCACAGTGTAAAACTGATGTCTGGAGGAGGGGCATAGAGGGAGGAGCCAGTGCACACCCAGAATCCAAAGCTTTCTGAAAGTGCCCTATCTCCTGCGGAGCCCGTCTATTCCCCATGGTCCTTACGGAGTCCCTGCATCCTCAAGGACGTTAGAGAAATAGTTATACTGTATATGAAAGGCCACCTGTGTAGGTGTTTCATTACCAGCAGCAAGTGATAAGAGGCTTGTACCGTTACCTTGTAACTAAAGTTGCCAAAATGAAAATATATACTGCTCTTAGTTACTGAAAACCAAATATGCTTATCATTAGAAACAAGTAGGCTTATTAAACTGTGTAGAATCTTTACTAAACAACTAATACATACAATACAATACATGAAACACTAAGGGGGTCATTCCGAGTTGTTTGCTCGCTAACAGTTTTTATCAGCCGTGCAAACGCTATGCCGCCGCCCACTGGGAGTGTATTTTAGCTTAGCAGAAGTGCGAACGAAAGGATCGCAGGGCGGCTACAAACATTTTTTGTGCAGTTTCAGAGTAGCTCCAGACCTACTCAGCACTTGCAATCACTTCAGACTATTCAGTTCCTGTTTTGACGTCACAAACACGCCCTGCGTTCGCCCAGCCACGCCTCCGTTTTTCCTGGCACGCCTGTGTTTTTTCGAACACTCCCTGAAAACGGTCAGTTGACACCCAGAAACGCCCACTTCATGTCAATCACTCTGCGGCCAGCAGTGTGACTGAAAAGCTTCGCTAGTCTTTGTGTAAAACTACATCGTTCGTTGTAATAGTACGACGCGTGTGCGCATTGCGCCACATACGCATGCGCAGAAGTGCCGATTTTTTGCCTGATCGCTGCGAAGCGACCGAAATCTGCTAGCGAACAACTCGGAATGGCTCCCTAAGGCCAGGGCCACACAAAGCGTTTTCGCCGGACATGTTTCGCATGACCCGGGTCTGGCGAAAACGCTATGTGAATTCACACATATCCTTTGCACCAGATGCTGCAGAACGGCATCCGGCTAGTGTCACGACCGGATTTGAAGTAGAACACAGTGCAGCACAGCCACACTGTGTGAACACATACACTCGGTCGGGTCCACGTGTGGGCGGCCGCATAGGAGCCCATGTGCAGGCTCCTTCCTGCCAAGCGAGTCCCGTTCTAAAACAAAATGTGTGGCCCCAGCCTAATACACAAACACTATATACAAATAGTAATGTGGAGATACTAGATATACTACGAAACAGCATTAGCATAATAATATTAATAATGTTTATGAACCAAAGTAGCAAAATGTTAGTAGTGGCACTTTACGAGAGTACCCATCTCTAGAGGGTCATGCCGGGCACACACATTGCACTTGCATTCTCGATGGATGTGACTGCAATGTGACTGACAGTGGCGGGTGTTTTCAGGGTGGCAATGTGGCGTCCGGAGGAAGGGCAGGGTGAACGGGGGTGGGCCAGGACCATTTTCGGGCCAGCTGCGTGATGTCACATGCAGCCTCTCCGATAAAGAAAAAATGCCCGCTGACCGCCTGACAGCGCAGCCTGGGGTCAACCTTAATTCCGATGCATTTGCAATTAGATTGTGGATGCATTGGGAGGAGGCCTCACACATACTAATCTGTGAATACTCTGGAGCCTCTGGCTCTATAGTGAATCAGGATAAGTGTGAAGCTTTTTGGATGGGGGAGGGAGGCAAGGAGTTCTGCCTCCCGGACATCAAATTAAGCATCTTAGGCATCCAATTCGATCACAGTGATTATGCCACAGCAAATTGGGATAAAAGTTTGGAGGATGCTGCCAAGAAGGCGGAGGTCTGGAGAAAATGCAATTTTTCTATGAAGGAAAGGGTTGACTTGTGTAAGACTTACCTGATTCCAATATTTTTATATGTCAGTTATGTATGTTTTTTTGCCGCAATCAAGGAGGTCTAAAATATGTTCCTTGTTCTTCATGTTGTTATGGGGGAACAAGATGAAGATAGTAAAGAGAGGCATAACCTACAAACCAAGGGAGGAAGGAGGACTCGGGATGATAAATCCTGTGGTCTTGTTCATAACAACATTTTTTAAAATGAATTTTGGAGGTCTCTTTTTAGGGACCCCCCCAGAGTAGGTAGCTGGTTTCAGGAAATGGAGGTCCCCTTTCTTTGGAGCATGGCTGGATGGAGGTCGTTTGAAAAGTCTTTGGGCTAGAAAGGGCTACCTCCTGATCTATGTGATTCAGTGACTGAAGGTAATAGGGTAGTGGGGCTTAGGAGTGGGGGAGCTAAGAGACCTCGGGAGGAGAGAGTTGGAAAAGAGGATCTTGCAATCCCATTTTCATGTTCTGCTGGCCTTGAAAGATTGTCCAGGTGATGTTTGTTCAGAATGAATCTCTCTGATCAATTCAAAAATAATTCTGCTAAAATTCAGGGACATTGTCTGGCTCTCCTTTCAAGGGAAGCTCTATGTTGGGGGAATCGTAATTTTTAGGAGTTCCAGTGAACACGGGTGTCCGCGGGAGGAATGTCTGGGAGAAGAAGAGACAATGGACCACTTCTTGCTGCGGTGTCCCTTTAACATAGAAATTTACGTGGAGGTTTCAAAAGCTTTAGGTATCCCTTGCCAATCGGGGCTTAGTTACCAGGAATGGGTTTATGGGACATTCAAACGGTATGTGGCTTTTGAGTTGAGCACTATTTTTTTAGTTCGTTTTGCGGTCAGGTACCACATATGGAGTGCACAGTGTCAGGTATCTCTAAGAGGCAAAGTCCTTCCCTGTAGAGAGGTAGTGGCTTTAATTCTGCACGAGATGAGACGGATGATGGAGTAGGAGAGGGGGAGGTTAGACGTTGTCAACTGGTCCCGTTTATGGCGCCAGTTGAAGCCCCCTTAGTGGGTGGTGGATGACGTCCCTCTCTTCAGCCTTTGGCTAAGCTTTCTTTCACTAGAATCTGTTTTGTTTTGTGAAATGGTTTGCATGTGTCTGAAGGGCTACAAAAATCGCTTATTCTTTCTTGTTAAATGTCGGTAGTCCTGGTTTCAGTGAGGGATGTTCGGGACTGTGTGGGTGAGTGGATGGAGCATGGATGGGTGTGAATGGGTAGGGATGTTTGATGGTGGAGGGAGTATGACTGGGTGTGAGTTTGAGTTTGCCTGGGCTCCTATAAGACAAGGAACAGAAAGACAATGGTTTAAAGGTTGAAAGAGGGGACTCCTTTCAGTAAAGATTTTTTTTTTGATTGTTTGTTTTGACTTGGTTTGGAGCTACCGCAGAAATAAGTGTAGAAAGGTTCTGTGGTCATTAGAGATAATTATCTTTCACATCACTGCAAGATTTTCTTTGTTGATTATGTATTTTTAATTAATTTATTGTAAAACTGTATATATGTATAATTTGATGCAATTTTATAATCAAGACATTCTCACACATGCTGGGCGGCCTTGCCATGTACTCAGCAGCCCCCAGCATGTGAAGAGGTGGACGCAGATCTGGCTGTGTATGCAGCAATCTGCGTCCATCTCTGAATAACCCCCCTAATCCTCTGTAACTTGTGTAATAGGTACTTTGTGTCTCTTTTTCAACTGTTAGGAACTATGCACTGTAAAGGGATCCGTTCAATTTGCCGGCTGTCGGGATCCCGGCGGTCAGGATACCGAAGCCGTAATCCCGCCAGCCGGCAATGCCGCCAGCCAGAATCCCGGCAAAACTGGACTATTCCCACTCGTGGGTGTCCATAACACCCATAAAGTAGGAATAGACCCTGTGGGGAGAGCAGCGAGCCCACAAGGGGTCTCTTTGCGCTTGCCCTGCTGCCGGTATTCTGACAGGCGGGATGCCGCTGCCGGGATATGGACAGCCTGCACCCCGCCTGCTGGTAAATCATATGTATTCCACTGTAAATCCCCCCACACCAGAAAGAACATCGGACTGACGCGTGTGAAATCGATATATCGAACCAATATATCGTTAGTGAAAGTGCAATCGTTTGCATTTCACTAATGATGCCGATCCGATCCGCAGTCCCATGGGTCATATGCTTGAGCCTTTGATCTTATGTGCTTCAAATAAGATCAGGCGATCTAGGTACTGTAGTGCTGATTTACATGTCGTACGATAGATCGTTCAGTACTTTTCATGACCTATCAATCTATCCCTTAGAATGTAAGCTCTCACGAGTAGGGCCCTCTTCCCTCATGTGCTTATACTTTTCTTACTTTAATAATCCTCAACCGCCCAGATCCCACAGTTTTTTGACCACCTGGAACTTATCTCTATGTTTACTGGTGTAGTTATGCTTAGCTGCCCTGTACTTGTCCTATATTGTATTCAACTGTAAGTCACTGTTTTCCTATTTTTTATGTGCATTTGTACTCTGTAATCGGGCGCTGCGGAACCCTTGTGGCGCCATATAAATAAAGGATAATAATAATAATAATATCGAACTCATGGAGCTGCCTTATGATTTCCAGGCTATGGGGGTAATTCTGAGTTGATCGCAGCAGCAAGTTTGTTAGCAATTGGGCAAAACCATGTGCACTGGAGGGGGGGCAGATATAACATTTGCAGAGAGAGTTAGATTTGGGTGGGTTATTTTGCTTCTGTTTAGAGTAAATACTGTCTGCTTTATTTTTACACTGCAATTTAGATTTCAGTTTGAACACACCCCACCCAAATCTAACTCTCTCTGCACATGTTCTATCTGCCCCTCCTGCAGTGCACATGGTTTTGCCCAATTGCTAACAAAATTCCTGCTGCGATCAACTTGTAATTACCCCCTATATGCGATTTACGATATCCAGTCTACAGTATATGCAAGAGGCATTGAAGTAGACAATAAGACTGCGGATTCAAAGAGGTGATTTCACATTAGAGAGCAGGTTTAATATAATGTAAGGTACTGGTAGGCTGGGTGCAGGCAGGATAGGAGAATTCAAGCACATATTTGTATAGCAAGTATAGGAGCCCAACAGGAGCTGGTATGCATATAAAGTAAAGTTTGCTTGAAGCAGGCTGCTGCACCGTGTGATGGTGGTGTGTGGCTTTCAGACGAGCAGGGAAGGGGAGACTGAGCACCCAGCACAGCCTCGTCTGACTGTTCCTAGCCCCTGTGGGAACCTTCCTCCTCTGTCCTAACTAGGGATGGCAATTGACCATCGATGATTTAAAATAATTGATTGTTTATGGCTGATGTTGAATACTTTTGGCATTGATGGGGGAGAACCAGATGGTTTCCCGCCATCGATGTTACAGAATCACCCTATGGTTCTTTTTTTAAAAAATGCATAGATCTTCCCTCTGGTTCTCATTGGCCCATGGGCCAGTCATTGAAGAAATAGAGGTGGCCATCGGTTAGTGTAACCATCCATGGCCATTCATTACATAGTTTACTACCATCGATGGTTACTTATCATTTTGCCATGGATGGTAAACATTAATGGAGAACACACCAATGGCCATCCCTATACCTGACTAATATGGCATGTGGCTGACAGCATGAAGCATGTGCTCCTAGCTGGCCAGTGCCTTCTGCTGGCTGGGGCTTTGAGCTTCAGAATACTCTGTAGTTTTGGACCTGCCCTGCTGACACTGCTTGCCACTGCTCCTTAGCACTAGCTGGATGCACCGCTAATAAAAATGTTAAAGTGGGTGCCCGGCAAATGGACATTTCGGTGACAGACAGTTCCACCCCTACAGCTACTATGCTTTACCTGTCCTGAACTCTCTACTAAGATATT
Organism: Pseudophryne corroboree; assembly: GCF_028390025.1. Taxonomy (NCBI): domain Eukaryota; kingdom Metazoa; phylum Chordata; class Amphibia; order Anura; family Myobatrachidae; genus Pseudophryne; species Pseudophryne corroboree. The sequence continues at coordinate 735,148,146 of NC_086444.1, forward strand.
GCCATTTTGGGAAATTAACATTATCACTATTATGCTAATGCTGGTTCTGCAGGATACCTATCATCTTCACATTATAATTTTTAAGTTGTATCTGTGTACTGTGTGTTTTTTCTCTAAGCCTACTTGTTTCTCAGGATAAGCATGAGACATACAGTATATGGTTTTCAATCAGTGGCAGCTACAGAGGTAGCGCTGCAGTGCAGTCCATAATTCAAATAGGGGAACCAAACCAAATGCCAGCTGGCAGTGTTTGGGGTGTCAGTTGGTGTGTCTCCGCTATTTGAATTTGGGCTGTGCTGCAGTCCCACGTCTGTAGCTACCAGTATTTTCAATTACTAAGGAGTTAATTCAGACCTGATCGCTAGGCTGCGTTTTCATACAGCGGGCGATCAGGTCTAAACTGCGCATGAGTATGCACTGCAATGCACATGTGCGTCGCACGGGTACAAAGCGGATTGCAGAGAGAGTTAGATTTGGGTGGGTTATTTTGCTTCTGTGCAGAGTAAATACTGGCTGCTTTATTTTTACACTGCAATTTAGATTTCAGTTTGAACATACCCCACCCAAATCTAACTCTCTCTGCACATGTTATATCTGCCCCCTACTGCAGTGCACATGGTTTTGTCCAACTGCTAACAAATTTGCTGCTGTGATCAACTCTGAATTACCCCCAAAAGCCGCGATTTCACAAATTGACGATTTACTAATGACCAACTCGCATGAATATTGCATGTCAAACACAACTTCCTAGACCAAATTGCGTCAAAATAACGCAAATAACGAATTTCCTAAGAATCGTGTTTGATAAATCCACCGAACTCACACCAAATGGCAACACAGTGCACAAAATTAATGCACTTGATTTAAAAATCATGATTGTATATGATAACTGTTTTAATTAGAACAATCTCACTCACACAGGATGTTTATAAAAGGGCACCAATTCATGTGCAGCACTCTCTTTCTGCTAACAAGCATGGCTTAGGCAGGGTATTCAGTTCTGTGGACTGAACAAGTGCCTCCAATACATGTATTTCAGGTTTTTTTTTTATAACAACATAATGATGACACTGTAGCATGTGCAGATTCGGGCCAATCAGAGCATGTTTGCAATTTTTTTCACTGATTTACTCCAATATTTGACGTAAAAATTATTTGAGAATTTAGTTGAGAAAAACATCCTATCCGACTGATCTCACACACGCCATAAAACTAGTTACACCATCAAATTAAAATACACAAGCAAACTCTATTCTTAGTAAATGTGCGATTTGTGGAGCAAAATGTTCCGGCAATAAAGTGTGATTATGGACCACAGCCCAACACGATTCTCCGCAAATTTCTTGCCTAGAATAATTACACCGCTTGCTTATACAGTATGCTGCTAAAAAACCTACTTTCTACAAATAATGTCTTGGAGTTCTGTTCTTCTTCTGGGGTTATGGATGGATAGTGAGGGCGGGTTCCACCCATTAAGCCCATACCGGGTCTTCAGGGCATATAGAGCAAGAGTAATCTAATTAGAATTTGCACCAATGTGAGGGTGTTAAAAGGCTATGGGCACTTTAAGAATTTGATATTGTGGGCTGGCTCCTCCCTCTATGCCCCTCCTACCAGACTCAGACTCAGTCTAGGAAACTGTGCCCAAGGAGACGGACATACTTTGAGAGGATATAAAAGGATAGTGGTGAGATTCCGAATCAGCACACACAAACAAGAGGAAAGCCATGCTAACCAAACTTGGAACAGGAACAGCAACAGCTTAACCAAACAACAATTCCCTCATGTACTTATGCTTTTCTTACTTTAATAATCCTCAACTGCCCAAATCCTGCATTTTTTTGGCCACCTTGGAATTTATCTCTATGTCGTTTACTGGTGTAGTTATGCTTAGTTACCCTGTACTTGTGCTATATTGTCTTCAACTGTAAGTCACTGTTTTCCTGTTTTGATTATGTGCATATGTACTCTGTAATTTGGCGCTGCGGAACGCTTGTGGCGCCATATAAATAAAGGATAATAATAATAATAATAATAATAAAAAATACTTAACCAAGTAACAGTGCAGGATGAACAAAGCACTGGGCGGGTGCCCAGCATCCTCTATGGACTATGAGAAAAGGATTTACCGGTAGGTAATTAAAATCCTATTTTCTCTTACGTCCTAGAAGATACTGGGGATCCATTTAGTACCATGGGGAAGTCCGAAAGCTCCCAAACTGGGTGGGAGAGTGCTGAGGGTCCTGCAGAACTGATTGACCAAACTGAAGGTCCTCAATGGCCAAGGTATCGAACTTATAGAACTTTGAAAATGTGTTTGAACCTGACCAAGTAGCTGCTCGGCAAGAAGAACCCACTGATCTAGTCAAGTGGGCTTGTGCAGATTTTGGAATTGGCAATCCTGCCGTGGAATAAGCATGCTGGATAGTGAGCATGATCCAGCGTGCAATTGATAGCTTTCAAGCAGGGCACCCAATCTTATTGGGATCGTAAAGAACAAACAGTGAGTCCGATTTCCTGTGATGAGCTGTTCTCTTCACATACACCTTCAAAGCCCTCACAACATCCAAAGACTCTGAAGTAACAGAGGTGTCGGTAACAACTGGAAACCACAATTGGTTGGTTGATGTGAAACGCAGACATCACCTTAAGAAGAAACTGCTGGGTCCTGAGTTCAGCTCTGTCCTCATGGAAGATTAAATAGGGGCTCTTGTGAGACAACGCCCCCAGCACACGTCTTGCTGAAGCCAAGGCCAACAGTGTGACGGTTACGTCTACCTCCTGTAACGGTTCAAACCAGTCCAATTGGAGGAACTTCAGCACCAAATTGAGGTCCCAAGGTTCCGTGGGAGGCACAAAGGGAGGTTGGATGTTCAGAACCCCTTTCAAGAATGTCTGGACCTCAGGAAGAGACACCAATTGTTTCTGAAAGAAAATGGACAATGCCGAAATCTGGACTTTTTTTTAAATTCAATAATCTTTTATTGTTTTTTCCGTTTTCTTTTAAACAAAAAGGCATAACAACCAAACAAAAATACATTGAGAAATAGAAAAAAAACAAAAAAACACAATACCGTACAATAGCGGCAGGTAAAAGAGAGTATGCATTATACAATCAGTAGTGTGGTCAGACAATGGGCACATAATATAGGGTCAGCATACAGCAATAGGTCAGGATCTACAATACACCTTAAATAAGAGTAAGAACCCACAGGCATCATATGAGCTCCCGCATCAAGGATAAAGTAAAAAGGACACATGAGGCCTAACACTGTAGACCATGAATAAAACACTTGCATAGGTATATAGAATACAATTAAAATAAGTGAAATCCTTAGACATCTGCCATACACAGAAACAAAACATAAAACCCTGCAGTATAAAATGAAAACAAAACACCCCAAAACAAACCACCGCATAACCCCCCACCCTGTATAGCCTAACCCCAACCTAGGTATACCTGGATCCCCAAAAGCCCTCTCCCCACTAAACTACTTACCCATTAACCCCCCACCCTGTATTGCCCACCCCCAACTCAGGTATACTTGGATCCCTAAAACCCCACCCCGCCCCGAGCTACACTAACCAACCCCCCCCCCACCCCCCCACCACCACCACCACCCACCACCACTGGATATTAAAGCAGAAGGATATTAAAGCACATGTCTGATAAGGGCAATAGACTAAAGTTGACCTTATAGCTAGACTAAACCCAGCTCTCCCGCGGTTCAAGGATATCGCGTGCTTCTCATGCAGAACGCTAACCAGTTTACAAACAATATATATATAAAACAAAACAAAAGACGGAGGGCCCATAACCAGAAGGGTATATCAATACCGCATTATACAATACGAAACGTCATCAACATAAAATCACGATAGGTGTTATTTAACACATATGGAGTAACAGTCCGGCCAGTCCTCCAGCGCAAGTAGGATAGCGAAGATGGTCACATCCCCAGTCACCCAGGGCCAGATAGAAAAGGAGAAAAAATACTTATAAGCCAAATATCGAAACTTCCCAGCCATCCATGGACTTGTAAAGCGATACTGGACGTGTGTGGGTGAGCGGGCACAAAACTGGAACATAGGCCCCAGAAGGGTAAAATCTACTGACAGGATATTATGGCCAGAATCAATGAATCCCTTAGCAGGAAGAAACACAGACACGAGTGAAAGCACCTCCTGTATTGCAGGGGAGTCCAGGAGCATGTCTTGTACAGCAGGCGAGTCCAGGAGTACAGCGTGCCGAGAGGCACATTTCACACAACGGTTGAGGCGGAAAGTACATCTCGTGCAACAGATAAGTCCAGGAGGAGTTCAGGTAACAGCGACCCGAGGGTTTCCTTCACAGGCCCTGAGACGTCAGCTGCTAGTGTAGCATCTAACTGAGCAAGAAGCCTTTCAGTAGAGGCATTTACAGCCAGGAGGATCTGTTGTACAGAGACAGCCATCGTTATACCAGGATCAAGCAGGGAAGACGGGAGCCAGCGTCAAAATGGCGGCGGCCGGCACACCACCAAATCTCACCAGCAACCGTGATGGGCACAGAGACACGATGGCGCCAAGCTTCAATCCCACCTCACAAACACCGCAGCAGTCGGATGGAGCAACCAGGATCTTCCACCGAAGACAACCGCCAGCAGGATGAGAGCCACAGGGTAAGTATACGATCACTGACCAGTCCCGGGAGCCGGAGGCTAAAACACCAACAACAGGAGCGGAGGACAGGCCGTCAAGAGCGCTCCGCGAATCACGCAGTAAATAACCACAGAAAAGTCCCACACGGAGTCTCCGATAGTCAGGAACCACTCCCTCACTTCTCTGGCAGCATGAGGGGAAGAATTAGCACAGCAATCAGGAGAAATGAAGAATATCAGCAGGAGAGCCGAGCAAACGCACCCTTCCTCTAGCTACTCCAGGCCACGCCCCCAAAATCTGGACTTTTATGGACACCAAATGTAGGCACACATACACACCCGACTGCAGAAAAGGCAGGAAACATCCCAGATGAAATTCCACTGCAGAATATTTTCTGCTCTCACACCAAGAGACGTATTTCTTCCAAATACGGTGGTAATGTTTAGATGTTACTCCCTTACTGGCTTGGATCATAGCCAAGATGACCCTGTCAGGGATGCCTCTCCCGGCTAGAATCAGCCATTCAACTTCCATGCCGTCAAACGTAGCTGCGTTAATTCTTGATAGATGAATGGTCCCTGTTGCAGGAGATCCTCGCAAAGAGGTAGATGCCACGGATCTTCCAGGAGCATCTCCAGAAGGTCCGCGTACCAGGCCCTTCTTGGCCAGTCCGGAGCAATGAGAACTGCTTGAACTTTTTCCCTTTTTATTCTTTTCAGAATTCTTGGGAACAGCGGAAGTGGAGGGAACACGTACACCATCTGATAGACCCATGGAGTCGTCAGAGCATCCACTGCTACTGCCTGTGGGATTCTCGACCTGGAACAATACCGCTTGAGCTTCTTGTTGAGACGGGAGGCCATCATGTTGATTTGTGGAGATTCCCATCAACATGTCAAGCACCTGAACACCTCCGGATGAAGGCCCCACTCCCCAGGGTGCATGTCGTGTCTGCTGAGGAAGTCTGCTTCCAGTTGTCTACTCCCGGAATGAAGACCGCCAACAATGTCATAGAGTGTTTTTTTGCCCAGTGGAGAATTCTTGATACCTCTGACATTGCTGCTCTGCTTTTCGTTCCGCCCTGTCGGTTTATGTACGTTACTGCCGTCACATTGTCTGACTCAACCTGAATGGCCCGATCTTGAAGAAGATACTGTATGAGGCCTGCAGAAGGGCGTTGTATATAGCCCTGAGTTCCATAATATTGAGTGGAAGGACGACTTCCTGACTTGACCATCTTCCTTGAAACTGCACCCCCTGGCTGACCGCTCCCCAACCTCTGAGGCTTGCGTCTGTGGTTAGCAGAATCCAGTTCTGAATCCTGAACCATCGGCCCTCGATTAGGTGAGAAGTGTGCAGCCACCACAGATGGGAAATCCTGGCCTTTGGCGACAGACGGATCCTCTGGTGCATGTGAAGATGCGATCCGGACCATTTGTCCAACAGATCCAGCTGGAAGGGCTCTCATGAAACCTTTCGTACTGAAGCGCCTCGTAAGAGGCCACCATTTTCCCCAGAGGGTGAATGCATAGATGCACCGATATCCGGGTTGGCTTCAGGACATCCCGAACCATCGACTGGATTACCAATGCCTTTTCCAATGGAAGAAAAACTTTCTGCGACTCTGTGTCCAGTATCATTCCCAGAAATGGGAGCCTCCGAGTTGGCTCTAAGTGAGATTTTGGGAGATTTAGAATCCACCCATGATCCAGGAGTAGTTTGGTTGTGAGACCAATGCTGTCCAACAACCTTTTCCTGGACGGTGCCATTATCAGAAGATCGTCCAGGTAGGGAATTATGTTCACTCCCTACTTGTGAAGGAGAAACATCATCTCTGCCATCAACTTGGTGAACACCCTCGGTGCTGAAGAGAGACCAAATGGCAGGGCCTGGAACTGGTAGTGACAGTCCTGTAGTGCAAAGCGCAGATAAGCCTGGCGAGGCGGCCAGATCGGAATGTGAAGGTACACATCCTTGATAGCCAGAGACACTAGGAATTCCCCCTCCTCCAGACCTAAGATCACCGCTCTCAGAGACTCCATCTTGAGTTTGAACACTCGTAAGTACGGGTTCAACGATTTTAGATTCAAAATCGGCCTTACTGAACCGTCCGGTTTCGGTACTACAAACAAGTTGGAATAGTAACCCTTGTTTTGCAGATGAAGAGGAACTGGAACAATGACCTGAGTCTGTACCAGTTTTTGAATGGCATTCTGTAAGGTTATACTTGCTTCTTGTGCAACTGGTAAGCCTGATTTGAAGAATCTGTGAGGTGGGAGCTCCTGAAACTCCAGTCTGTAGCCCTGGGAAATAAGATCTATAACCCAGGAATCCTGGCATGATGTTGTCCAGATGTGACAGAAATTTTTAGTCGGGCTCCCACCTGCCAGTCTTCCAGGCGTCGCGGCCCACCATCATGCAGAAAGCAGTATAATATCCTCTGACTTTGCCCTTAAACTTGGCAGTCCGAAAGGACTATAGTGTAGGTCCTGAGGTCTTATAGTGTAGGTCCTGAGGTCTTCCTGGGTGGGGGAGCTGCAGAAGGAAGATATGTGGACTTACCCGCAGTAACTTTGGAGATCCATTTGTCCAGTTCATCTCCAAATAAGGCCTCTCCTGTGAAGGGTAGGCCTTCCACGCCTTTCCTTGAGTCCGCATCCGCAGTCCACTGGTGTAACCATAAGCCCCTGCATGCTACACTGCCATAGCAGTGGTGCATGCATTAAGCAAACCTATGTCTTTTATGGCTTCCACCATAAAGTTTGCAGAGTCCTGTATATGTTGCAGGAGTAACACAACATCCCCCCTAGATAAGGAATCCAACCCTTCAATAAGGTTACCCGACCTTGCAATGGCTTTAGTAATCCAAATACATGCTATAGTGGGTCTCTGAGCCACCCCAGCAGCTGTGTACAAGGATTTGAGTGTAGTCTCAATCTTGCGATCAGCTGTGTCTTTCAGGGAGGCTGCACCAGGGACGGGTAACACAATCTTCCGTGACAACCTGGATACAGATGCATCCACTATCAGTGGACTTTCCCATTTTTTCCTATCCTCAGGAGGAAAAGGAAAGGATGAAAGTAACCTTTTAGGGATTTGAAATTTCTTATCAGGATTAACCCATGGTTCTTCAAACAGAATATTCAATTCCTTTGACACAGGAAAAGTGACTGAGGATTTCTTTTTTACATTAAAATAAGATTCCTCACACTCCTCTGTCACATTATCAGGAATTTGTAGCACATCTATGATAGCTTCTATAAAAGCCTCTATTCCCTGTGACAGAGCAGTGTCCCCCCTTCTGAATCCACCTCCCCCTCTTCCATGTCTAACCCATCAGCGTCAGAGTCAGACTGCAGGATATGGGCCAGAGTTCGTTTTTGTGGACAAATGGCAAGTGACTGAAACGCTTGTTTGGGGACTGAGCCTCTGTTCATAATCTCATCCACAAACTGTCTAAAGTATTGCGTCTCTTTCTCATTGTGAGACAGTTCATTAGAGATATTGGAAATCATTCCTTTGATGGAATCCACCCACGCTGGTTCAGCCCCGCTAGCCTGAGAAGGTGCACTACACTGAGTACATAGTAGTGAGCTCCCTGTGGAAGAGGAACACTCTGCCGTACATGAAACACACTCTTTGCCTGACATATTGTAAATGTGACAGCACACACAAACAGGAAAGGTTAAAAGCACAATTAACCCACAAAGAGCCCTTCCAGTGAGACACAGAGGTATTTGGAGCCAGCACACCGCCCTCCGTTCGGCTGGACACACCTGCGTTTTTCTTACCACTCCCCGAAAACGGCTTCAAACGGTCAGTTGACGATCCGGAACGCCTTCCTGCTGTCAATCTTCTTGGGGTGGGGTTATGCTAATTGTGCCATTATGCATCGCCCCTCACTGTAAATTGACACGGTTGCCACATATTTGCATATGGGGCGGGGCCTAATGAATTCCTTTCTCGGATTACCGTATAATTCTCTGCATTCTGCCCACTTGACTATGAAGTGGGCAGAATGTGGGAGGGGTGCTCACTCTTCCAGGGGTGCGGGGGACTACAGCAGAAACCGGGAGAGTAGGCAAGTATGAATTATGGTGATTGATAATCACTACTGTATCACACAATAAGTGGTGGCAGAAAATCAGCCCATGCAGTATATCAATAATACTCGAGAGAGATAGAGAGAGAATCTAGAACCCAAACAGATCTCAACCTGCTGCAACTTCGTATAATATAGCAGCCACATTAGAGCATAATATAGTGTGCAGGGTCCAGACACAATCAGCCAATCTGAAGCGGGGACTGATCTTTATCATCATCCATGCATATTTTGCACTATGGTCAGGGTCGGCAACAGGAATCCCGGGGCCCTGTGCACTGATATCTCTGAGGGCCCACCCCTCGACCCCCACTTAGAGGAGCACAGTCATACTCCCGGAGAAAGCAGAAAGAAGCAAGACAGATACATTTACTAAGATGTGAGTTCTATTTAAGATGGATTGTAAGCTTGCGAGCAGGGCCCTTCTACCTCTATGACTGTTTGTTTATACCCAGTTTTGTCTTCTAATTGTGTCTAATTGTAAAGCGCAACTGAATTTGCTGCGCTATATAAGAAACTGTTAATAAATAAATAAAAAAGATGGGATGTTGTCCATAGCACCCAATTAGATTCTGCTTCTCATTTATCTAGCATCTTCTAGAAGATAATACCTGGAATCTGATTGGTTGTGCAAAATCCCATCTTAAATAGAACTCCCATCTTAGTAAATTTATCCCATAGTATGACATACATACTGAGAGAGAGACTGGCACACACAGAGACAGAAACTGGCACACGGAGAGAGACAGACTAGCGCACACAGAGAGACTGGCACACAGCAATAGACATAGCCTGGTGCAAATAGAGACAGAGACTGACGCACACAGAGACAGAGACTGGCGCATATAGAGAGACAGAGAGTGGTACACATAGAGAGACAGAGACTGACACACACACACAGAGACAGAGAGTGGCGCACATAGAGAGACAGAAACTGGCACACATAGAGACAGAATGGCGCAAATAGAGAGACAGAAACTGGCACACATATAGAGACAGAATGGCGCAAATAGAGAGACAGAAAACTGACGCACATAGAGAGACAGAGACTGGCACACACAAAGAGACAGAGACTGGCACACACACAGAGACAGACTGGTACACATAGGGGATATACTGAGCAATGAAAAGAGTAGAGAAGTGAGCTAGCGTAGAAGTTGCCCATGGCAACCAATCAGCTGCTCTGTATGATTTTATACTTCGTATGCAAATTATAAATGTTACTTCAATGCTGATTGGTTGTCATGGGCAACTTCTCCACTGACTCACTTCTCCACTCTTTTCATTGCTTAGTACATCTCCCCCATAGAGAGACAGAGACTGGCGCACAGCAGAGACTAATTGACAGACAGAGGCATTTGCGGGAAGGGCGAGGGGTGGCATCAGAGGGTTTTCGGGGTGGTGTCAGGGAAATGGGGGGGGGGAGGGGTCAGCATTTTTGTTATCACACGCAGCCACTCCGATCGAGAAAATGGCAGCGGGACTCCTGCCGGCACGGCCAGGAGGCATACACAGTTTCTGCAACACGCTGTAATTGTGGCGCAATCGCAATTACAGCATGATCGCAGTGGGTGTGCGGTGGGTCACATGCTGGGCAGTCTTGCCTCCAGCATGTGATTACAAGGATTGCAGATTCTGCTAAAAAGCAGAATCTGCAATCCTTACTGAATAGGGTCCAAAATCTGATCCTGTGCAATCAGCTCATAGATTACTGACAAATCCAGTCCAAGCAATCTAGGTATGGAACTGCAGATATTCCATATGACACATTCGAGGCACTGAAATACTGTAGATGCAGAAGTATTTGGATGCTCATACAGTTTAGCGAATGCTTGCCGGAAATTTACACTGTGGGATTAGTCTACAGGTAGCCGGGCATTCAGTGATCCAGTTACATTTCATGCTACTGTACCTGATAGGAATACACACACATCATGACTACGAGCTTCTCACAGGACAGTGAAGCAGAATGAGAAGTGAAGTGTAAGAGCTATTGGGGGTCATTCCGAGTTGATCGCTCGCTAGCTGTTTTTAGCAGCCGTGCAAATGCATAGTCGCCACGGGGGAGTGTATTTTAGCTTTGCAAGTGTGTGAACGCCTGTGCAGCTGAGCTCTGCAAAAACATTTTGTGCAGTTTCAGAGTAGGTCTGAACTTACTCAGCCCTTGCGATCACTTCAGTCTTTTTGGTCCCGGAATTGACGTCACACACCCGCCCTCCAAACGCCCGGACACACCTGCGTTTTCCCTACCACTCCCAGAAAACGGTCAGTTGACACCCACAAACGCCCTCTTCCTGTCAATCTCCTTGCGATTGGCTGTATGAATGGATTCTTCGTTAAATCCATAGCTCAGCAATGATCCGCATTGTATCCGTACGACGCACATGCACATTGCGGTGCATACGCAATAGAGACCTGATCGCAATGCAGCATAAATCGGCAGCGTGCGATCAACTCGGAATGACCCCCATTATACAAAATGACAAGTTGCAAAAAAGAAAACAAAAGTTTCAAATAAAACATTGCACACACTTGTTACACTAGTATACAAGCGTCTCCCTGCCACAGAGGAATTTCCTGGATATGCCGTTATATGAGTTATTGATGTCAGTCGGGAATTATTTTACTAAAAAGAATGTTTGCATGTAGCCCAATGGTAATTCCTTTATTCTCCCTTCCACTCATACTGTATATGTGACATACTGTATCTGTTGTACTCGTCTCTCAACACTTTTTCTTGAGCTGCGCACCAGTCACTTCAATATAACTCTTTCTGGGCTGCAATTCAGCCACATATACACAAAAAAATAATAGTTTTATACATTATCTTGTATAAACATTCTCTTTTGTTTACAAACATAGGGGGTAATTCTGAGTTGATCGCAGCAGGAAATTTTTTAGCAGTTGGGCAAAACCATGTGCACTGCAGGGGAGGCAGATATAACATGTGCAGAGAGAGTTAGATTTGGGTGTGGTGAGTTCAATCTGCAATCTAAATTGTAGTGTAAAAATAAAGCAGCCAGTATTTACCCTGCACAGAAACAAAATAACCCACCCACATCTAACTCTCTCTGCACATGTTATATATGCCTCCCCTGCAGTGCACATGGTTTTGCCCAACTGCTAAAATATTTACTCCTGCGATCAACTTGGAATTACCCCCATGGTTTGTTCATTATTTTTCATTGCTATTAAATTGTTGTTGTTGTTATTATTATTATTATTATTATTATTATCTTATTAACACGAGTAATAAAAAAGTGCTTCCCTTTTTAACTTAACATCCCTGAGTGGACTGCAGGCCTGTACAAAGTATGTACATATAAAGAAACATTGATGTACTGCTACAGAGCAGGCCATGACACTTCTTACTTTGTACATACTGTATTACATTACAAATAAAATTCATTAACCACATTTCTTTTCTTCTAAAATTTATGTTTTACATGACAGTTTATAATCTATATACACTGTAATATATCTTTTTTCAACATCCATCATGACAAAATGTGTCTATTAATAGATATTGTCAGCTGTGACAATTGACATCCTTGTACACAAGATTATAAAATGTGATCAGGCCAGTAACATGGAGTGGGAAGTGATTACAGGGATCAGACAGCAGGCAAACACAAACCTATTTTTATCCTATGATAATAGGAAGTTTTTTAGTCTCCCAATCAGCTATACTAACCTTAAATGGACAGAAACTGATCTAGACACAAAAGACAGCACCGAGTCTCCCTAACAGGAGGATTACAGGATGTGTTCTTGGAGCGAGAGCCACATAAATAATGCTAGTTTAGTGTACTAGATTATACAAATTGTACTGTACATGTATTTCAGTTTTTATTCAAAACTGTGGGGCAGATGTATTAAGCCTGGAGAAGGCATAAAGGATTGATAAAGCGTGATAAGTGCAAGGTGATAACGCACCAGCCAATCAGCTCCAATATGTAAATTGACAGGATCTGATTGGCTGGTGCGTTATCACCTTGCACTTATCACCACTTTATCACTTCTTTATGCCTTCTCCAGGCTTAATACATCTGCCCCAATGTTCTAATTTCCATGGACTATCCAATTAGTCTCTTTAAATATTTGTACAGTACTTGGTCCTTGTTTTTAATAATATAATTTGTTAACATATTTTTCAAAAGAAATTTACAGGTAGTATCCAGAAACTGGCTTTTAAACCAACTGTATCTCCAGGATGGTATCCGGACTCCAGGTCGACACCATTTAGGTCGACACACCTTAGGTGCGATGCGAGGGGACACGGTGCACTGGGAACTGGGGTTTCAAGTCACCTTACGAAGAAAACGACACAATAAAATTAAAAAAACTCACGTCGACCTAGTTCATGTCGACCTATTGTCCGTGTTGACCTATTTCTGGTGTTGACCTAATGTGTCAACACACCTTAGGTTGACACCAGTTGGTCGACACACCTTAGGTCGACAACAGGAATAGGTCGACACTGCCAATAGGTCAACATGAACAAGATCAACATGGAAAAAGGTTGACATGTGTTTTTAAAATCATTTTGTTTCTTTTTTTACTTTTTCATACTTTACGATCCACGTGGAATACGATTGGGAATAGTAACCTGTGCGGAGTGCAGCGAGGCACCTTGCCCAAAGCATGGGAGCAAAGCGAGCCATGCGAGGGGTCACGGGGCACTAACTGGGGTTCCCGGTCACTTTTTACGAAGAAAAAAATAAGATTTTAAACCTACCGGTAAATCTATTTCTCCTAGTCCGTAGAGGATGCTGGGGACTCCGTAAGGACCATGGGGTATAGACGGGCTCCGCAGGAGATAGGGCACCTAAAACGAACTTTGACTATGGGTGTGCACTGGCTCCTCCCTCTATGCCCCTCCTCCAGACATCAGTTAGAGAACTGTGCCCAGAGGAGATGGACAATACAAGGCAGGATTTAGCAATCCAAGGGCAAGATTCATACCAGCCTGGAACATACATAACCAGTTAACAGTATGAACAAAAACAACAGTAACGGTCCAAGACCGATGTCAACTGTAACATAACCCTTATGTAAGCAACAACTATATACAAGTCTTGCAGAGTTTCCGCACTGGGACGGGCGCCCAGCATCCTCTACGGACTAGGAGAAATAGATTTACCGGTAGGTTTAAAATCTTATTTTCTCTTACGTCCTAGAGGATGCTGGGGACTCCGTAAGGACCATGGGGTTTATACCAAAGCATCCAATCGGGCGGGAGAGTGCGGATGACTCTGCAGCACCGACTGAGCAAACGCTAGGTCCTCATCAGCCAGGGTATCAAACTTGTAAAATTTAGCAAAAGTATTTGACCCCGACCACGTCGCCGCTCGGCAAAGTTGTAAAGCCGAGACGCCTCGGGCAGCCGCCCAAGAAGAGCCCACCTTCCTAGTGGAATGGGCCTTAACCGAATTTGGTACCGGCAATCCAGCCATAGAGTGAGCCTGCTGAATCGTATTACAGATCCAGCGAACAATAGTCTGCTTTGAAGCAGGCGCGCCAATCTTATTGGCCGCATACAGGACAAACAGAGCCTCTGTTTTCCTAATTTTAGCCGTCCTGGCTACACAAATTTTTAAGGCCCTGACTAAGTCCAGGGATCTGGAATCCTCCAGGCCACCAGTAGCCACAGGCGCCACAATAGGTTGATTCATATGGAACGACGAAACCACTTTAGGCAAGAATTGCGGACGTGTCCTCAATTCAGCTCGATCCACATGAAAAATCAAGTAGGGGCTCTTGTGTGATAGAGCCGCCAATTCTGACACTCGCCTTGCTGATGCTAAGGCCAACAACATTACCCCCTTCCAGGTAAGAAATTTCAACTCCACCTTGTTAAGCGGTTCAAACCAGTGTGATTTTAGGAACTGCAACACCACGTTCAGATCCCATGGTGCCACTGGAGGCACAAAAGGGGGCTGTATGTGTAGCACTCCCTTTACAAACGTCTGGACTTCTGGAAGAGAAGCCAATTCCTTCTGAAAGAAAATCGAGAGGGCCGAAATCTGTACCTTAACCGAGCCTAATTTCAGGCCCATATCCACTCCTGTCTGTATGAAGTGGAGAAGACGACCCAAATGAAAATCTTCCGTAGGTGCATTCTTGGTCTCACACCAAGACACATACTTTCGCCAGATACGGTGATAATGTTTTATCGTCACCTCCTTCCTAGCCTTTATTAATGTAGGGATGACCTCTTCCGGAATCCCCTTTTTTTCTAGGATTCGGCGTTCAACCGCCATGCCGTCAAACGTAACCGCGGTAAGTCTTGAAATATACAGGGCCCCTGCTGCAACAGGTCTTCCCTCAGAGGAAGAGGCCAGGGGTCTCCTGTGAGCATCTCTTGTAGATCCGAGTACCAAGCCCTTCGAGGCCAGTCTGGGACAACGAGTATCGTCTGTACTCTTCTTCGTCTTATGATCCTCAACACTTTCGTGATGAGAGGAAGAGGAGGGAACACGTAGACCGAGTCGAACATCCACGGTGTTACCAGTGCGTCTACTGCTACTGCCTGAGGGTCCCGAGACCTGGCGCAATACCTCCGAAATTTATTGTTGAGGGGTAACGCCATCATGTCTATTTGAGGAGTTCCCCAAAGACGTGTTACGTCTGCAAAGACTTCTTGATGAAGTCCCCACTCTCCTGGATGGAGATCGTGTCTGCTGAGGAAGTCTGCTTCCCAGTTGTCCACTCCCGGAATGAAGACAGCCGACAGAGCGCTTACATGATTTTCCGCCCAGCGAAGGATCCTTGTGGCTTCCGCCATCACGAATCTGCTTCTTGTCCCGCCTTGGCGGTTCACATGAGCCACTGCTGTGACATTGTCTGATTGAATCAGATCCGGAAGGTTTTAAAGAAAAATCCCCGCTTGTCGAAGGCCGTTGTAAATGGCCCTGAGTTCCAACACATTGATGTGTAGACAGGACTCCTGGTCTGACCAAAGACCCTGAAAAGTCCTTCCCTGTGTGACCGCTCCCCATCCTCGGAGGCTTGCGTCCGTGGTAACCAGGATCCAGTCCTGAATCCCGAACCTGCGACCCTCCAGCAGGTGAGCACTTTGCAACCACCACAGGAGGGACACTCTGGTTCCTGGGGACAGAGTTATTTTCCGATGTAAATGCAGATGGGACCCGGACCACTTGTCCAGAAGGTCCCATTGAAAAGTCCTTGCATGGAACCTTCCGAAGGGAATGGCCTCGTAGGCCGCCACCATTTTCCCCAGAACTCGAGTGCATTGGTGAACTGACACCCTTTACGGTTTTAGCAGGTCTCTGACCATGTTCTGGATGTCTTGGGCTTTCTCTATTGGGAGGAAGACCTTCATTTGTTCCGTATCCAGTATCATACCTAGGAATGGTAGTCGAGTTGTCAGAATCAACTGTGACTTCGGTAGATTTAGAATCCAACCGTGTTGCTGGAGCACTCTCAGAGAGAGCGCCACACTGCTCAGCGGAAAAGACCCTGCAGCTTCAAATTAGGAGACTTCGTCTGGTTGTCTACCAAGAATTTGAAGTTGAGACAGCCATCTCATAAGTCAGGCCCCCGGTTCATCGGTCCTTATAAGATCACTAGGGTTATCAATCCAGTGGCATTTCAGTTAGATCTACCCCGTTCTTTGGGTATCAATAAAACATTTCATTGTTCCCTTTTAAAACGGGCGATTAGTAATCCTTCTTCCAGTGGAAGACCTTCCCCTCTTCTGATACGTGGCCAGAGGGAGTTTGTTGTTGAAAGGATTCTTGACTCCAAGATGGTTCGGGGTCGGCTGTCATTTTTGGTGCACTGGAAGGGGTATGGCCCGGAGGAGCGGTCGTGGGTGCGCAGTTGTGATCTTCATGCCCCCAGACTGTTACGCTCTTTCTTCCCGATAAACCCGGTGGTAGGGGTTCTTTGACCCCTCGTCAGAGGGGGGGTACTGTTAGGGTCTCCTGCTCTGTGCTGCCACGTCGTCATGGCAACCGGGAGACAAGTGCTAGCGGAGTAACCTGAGCGTAGCTGATACTCCGGTTCAGGTCTTTTGCTGTGCAGTGGTTACAGGCTCTGTGCACGGCAGGGGATCCGGTGCTGGTTTTTGTGCTCACAGTCTGTGAGGTCTGAGTGGGGCGTGGACAGCACCTGCTATATAAACCCTCTTCTCAGGTTAGGCAGATGCTGCTGAATCTTTGTTGGTTAGTCAGTTCCTGAAAGCTAGCTAGTACTGTGTAAACTTTGTATTTGTTTGTTGCTTACTGCAAATAGGCCTTGGGATTTGGTATTACACTCTGCCAATCCAGACCTAGCAGTAAGACTGGAGTCAGTCGTTTAACCTGCTGGGGTTCTTTTGCTACTCTGTGAACCTAGCAAGTTTGCGGCTGTATTCTCAGACTTGCCTGCCAAAATCCTTTCTCACTGTGCAAGGTGTTCAGGTGTCAGTTTAGTGGCAGTAAGCTGAACCAGTGCACTGCAAGTGAGGACTAGGATTGTGGAGACTCTCCTTGTGTCTATTATTCCATCTCTGACCAAGGAGTTTACTGCCACACCCGTTGGTAACCCTTTAGGGTTTTGCTGTTGCCCTTAGCAACAGCATTTCGGGTTCTCTACGTATTAAATCACAACATCTCGCTTCTTTCCATCTGAGCATTCCTAATACTAGGGAGACACCCAGTTTCTTAGCCTTTGGGCTTCTCTGTTCACTTTGTGTTTATTTTGTTACCCTATCACCTTCTGTGTATGTAATGTCATATTCCCCAGTCTGTCTGTGAGTTCATTTGTTTTGCATCCCTCTCCGTTCAGACACCAGTACATTCCTGCTGGCACTGGTGTGCATAACATATTCAGCAGCCCAATACTCCTGTTGAAATTTTGTGGGAATATGGAGCATACCCCTCAAAATACTTTGCAACAGGTGGTCGATCAGGTGCAGGTCCTGACTCGACAATTTAATGATTTGTCCATTAAAATGCACACCTCGCAGGCCGCTGGCGGAGCTCCCGCAGCAGCAGTACCTTCAGGGGTTAAGGAGCCGAAAGTAAATCTCCCGGATCGTTTTTCTGGAGATCGCTCGCAGTTCTTTTGTTTCAAGGAGAGCTGCAAGCTATATTTCCAGCTTAGGCCTCAGTCTTCTGGGTCAGAGATTCAGCGGGTGGGCATAGTGATTTCCTTGCTACAAGGAGACCCACAGGTCTGGGCATATGGGTTGCAGCCTGACTGTCCGTCGCTTAAAAGTGTTGATGCTTTTTTTACGGCACTGGGCATGTTGTATGATGACCCTGACAAGACGGCCTCAGCCGAGGCTCAGATTTCGATCCTTAAGCAAGGGCGAAGGCCAGTTGAGGTTTATTGTACGGAGTTTCGGAGGTTGGCCCATGATACCCAGTGGAATGACCCAGCCCTGAGACACCAGTACCGAAGAGGTCTTTCTAACCAGTTAAAAGACCAACTGGTACAATATCCCTTGCCTGATAGCTTGGATCAGCTCATGCAGTTATCCATTCGGGTGGATAGACGGCTGAGAGAGCGCAGGCTTGAAAGGGAGACCGAGGTTTCCTTCTTTCCCAAGGGAACCTCAGACTCTGAGGAATTTTCCGAGGCGCCTATGCAGATTGGGGCTACCCGCCTCTCCTCGCATGAGAAGACGCGGAGGAGACAGCAGGGGTTATGTTTGTACTGTGGGAATAAAGGTCATGTGGTAGTATCATGCCCAGAAAAGCCAGAAAACTTCAGGGCCTGAGGGTGATGGGAAATATCCTGTCAGGCCAGAAGTCAGAATTTCCCAAGAAGACTTTTATCATTCCGGTGACCTTGAAGATCCTCGGTCAAACTGTCAAGACTGAGGCCTTTGTGGACAGTGGGGCTGACGGGGTTTTTATGGACCGCCAATTCGCCCTGAAACACTCTGTTCCCTTAGTACCCTTGGCATCGGAAATTGAGATTTGTGGGTTAAACGGGGAACCATTATCCCAGGGTAAGATTACCTCTTGCACTAGCCAGATTTCTTTGTTTATTGGAGCCACACACTCTGAAAAATTGTCCTTTTATGTGACTGTCTGTACTTTTGCCCCATTGGTGTTGGGGTTACCCTGGTTAAGGGCCCACAATCCTCAATTTGACTGGGTCTCTGGGGAGATTCTTAGTTGGGGTACTGATTGTTTCAGGAGTTGCTTGAGCCTTCCAGTCAGGCTTTCGCAGCTAAATTTGCCAGGATTGCCAGAATGTTATGCAGATTTTGCGGACGTGTTCTCCAAAAGAGTTGCAGAGGTACTACCTCCACATCGCCCCTATGACTGTGCCATTAATTTGTTGCCGAATGCTAAGCTTCCCAAGAGCAGGTTGTACTCCCTGTCTCGTCCTGAGACTCAGGCTATGGCAGAGTACATTCAGGAGAACTTGGCTAAGGGATTTATCAGACCTTCACAGTCTCCAGTTGGGTCGGGGTTCTTCTTCGTGGGTAAAAAGGACGGTTCGTTGCGACCCTGCATCGACTTCAGGGAATTGAACCGTATCACGATTAAAAACTCATACCCACTGCCTCTCATTTCGGTCTTGTTTGACCAGCTTTGTACTGCCACCATTTTTTCTAAGATTGACCTACGCGGTGCGTACAATCTAATCCGAATAAGCGAGGGGGATGAATGGAAGACTGCCTTTAATACCCACTCAGGGCATTATGAATATTTGGTGATGCCTTTTGGGCTCTGTAATGCCCCGGCAGTCTTCCAGGACTTCATGAACGATGTGCTCAGGGAATATTTGGATAGATTCTTAGTTGTATACTTAGATGACATCCTAATCTTCTCCCATTCCCTGGAGGAACAATGGAAGCATGTACGCTTAGTCCTCCAGAAACTCAGAGACCACTGGCTTGGGGCGAAGCTGGAGAAGTGCAAATTTGAAGTTCAGCAAATCGCATTTCTAGGATATATTATCTCCCCAGAAGGTTTCCAAATGGAGGGTTCCAAGGTACAGGCAGTCCTGGATTGGGTGCAGCCCACTAGTTTGTAGGCGCTTCAGCGTTTTCTGGGCTTTGCGAATTTTTATAGACGATTTATCGCTGGATTTTCGTCTATAGTGGCGCCCTTGGTGGCACTCACTAAGAAAGGGGCGGATGTTGCTCACTGGTCTTGTGAGGCCAAAGCGGCTTTTGCCCATCTCAAAAGGGCATTTGTCTCGGCCAAGGTGCTGCGACACCCAGATCCAGAGCGTCCTTATGTGGTGGAGGTGGATGCCTCTGAGATGGGTATTGGGGCAGTGCTCTCTCAGATGGGGGTGTCTGATAATCGCCTTCATCCCTGTGCTTACTTTTCCTGTAAATTTTCGCCTGCCGAGATGAATTATGACGTGGGTAACCGGGAATTGTTGGCTATTAAGGATGCACTCGAGGAGTGGAGACACTGGCTTGAGGGGGCTAAGTTTGTGGTCTCAATTCTCACCGACCATGAGATTTTGGCATATTTAGAGTCAGCGAAGCGCCTCAATGCCAGGCAGGCACGATGGGCTTTGTTTTTTGCTCGCTTTAATTTTTTGATAACATATCGCCCTGGGTCAAAAAACATCAAGGCTGATGCGCTCTCGCGGAGTTTTGCTCCAATCCAGGAGACCACCGAGGAGCCATTGCCCATTGTGTCCCCATCATGTATTAAAGTGGGCATTACCCAGGACCTCTTGTCATTAGTCCTTAGAGCACAGGAGCAGGCTCCTCCAAACCTTCCGGTAGGTCTTTTGTTTGTGCCTCCTAGGTTAAGACAGCGAGTGTTCCTGGAATTCCATGCCAAGAAGTCGGCAGGTCACCCGGGTATTGCCAGAACTCGGGAGTTGCTATCTAGGGCGGTGTGGTGGCCCTCGGTGGCTAGGGATGTGGATCAGTGGGTTCGGGTATGTGACATCTGTGCCCGAAATAAGACTCCTAGAGGGGTTCCTGTTGGCCCATTACATCCACTCTCTATTCCATCTAAGCCATGGATCCACATTTCAATGGATTTTGTGGTGGACTTGCCCAAATCCTCGGGGATGACAGCCATCTGGGTTGTCGTTGACAGGTTTTCGAAGATGGCGCACTTCGTTCCATTGGTTGGGCTGCCATCGGCCAGACGCCTGTCTGAATTATTTATGCTGCATGTTGTGCGCCTCCACGGGTTGCCACTTGATGTGGTCTCTGACCGCGAATCCCAGTTTGTGGCCAAATTCTGGAGGGCATTTTGTTCCGATCTCCAGATTTCTGTCAGCTTGTCGTCAGGCTACCATCCGCAGTCTAATGGGCAGACTGAAAGGGTGAACCAGTCCTTGGAGCAGTTCCTCAGGTGTTATGTCTCCAAGTGTCAGACTGACTGGGTTGCTCATCTGTCCATGGCGGAGTTTGCCTATAACAACGCGGCTCACTCTGCTACAGGGATCTCTCCCTTCCTTTGTGTGTATGGGCATCATCCTAAGGCCAATTCTTTTGACCCCCAGGACTCCACGCCTGGTGGTTCCTCTGTGGTTTCGGTCCTTAGAGGTATTTGGAGGAAAGTGAAGAAAGCCCATGTGTCTGTGTCATTAGTGACCAAAAGGGTTTTTGATAAGCGGAAAAGACCCTGCAGCTTCAAATTAGGAGACTTCGTCTGGTTGTCTACCAAGAATTTGAAGTTGAGACAGCCATCTCATAAGTTAGGCCCCCGGTTCATCGGTCCTTATAAGATCACTAGGGTTATCAATCTGGTGGCATTTCAGTTAGATCTACCCCGTTCTTTGGGTATCAATAAAACATTTCATTGTTCCCTTTTAAAATGGGCGATTAGTAATCCTTTTTCCAGTGGAAGACCTTCCCCTCTTCTGATACGTGGCCAGAGGGAGTTTGTTGTTGAAAGGATTCTTGACTCCAAGATGGTTCGGGGTCGGCTGTCATTTTTGGTGCACTGGAAGGGGTATGGCCCGGAGGAGCGGTCGTGGGTGCGCAGTTGTGATCTTCATGCCCCCAGACTGTTACGCTCTTTCTTCTCGCAGTTCCCCGATAAACCCGGTGGTAGGGGTTCTTTGACCCCTCGTCAGAGGGGGGGTACTGTTAGGGTCTCCTGCTCTGTGCTGCCACGTCGTCATGGCAACCGAGAGACAAGTGCTAGCAGAGTAACCTGAGCGTAGCTGATACTCCGGTTCGGGTCTTTTGCTGTGCAGTGGTTACAGGCTCTGTGCACGGCAGGGGATCCGGTGCTGGTTTTTGTGCTCACAGTCTGTGAGGTCTGAGTGGGGCGTGGACAGCACCTGCTATATAAACCCTCTTCTCAGGTTAGGCAGATGCTGCTGAATCTTTGTTGGTTAGTCAGTTCCTGAAAGCTAGCTAGTACTGTGTAAACTTTGTATTTGTTTGTTGCTTACTGCAAATAGGCCTTGGGATTTGGTATTACACTCTGCCAATCCAGACCTAGCAGTAAGACTGGAGTCAGTCGTTTAACCTGCTGGGGTTCTTTTGCTACTCTGTGAACCTAGCAAGTTTGCGGCTGTATTCTCAGACTTGCCTGCCAAAATCCTTTCTCACTGTGCAAGGTGTTCAGGTGTCAGTTTAGTGGCAGTAAGCTGAACCAGTGCACTGCAAGTGAGGACTAGGATTGTGGAGACTCTCCTTGTGTCTATTATTCCATCTTTGACCAAGGAGTTTACTGCCACACCCGTTGGTAACCCTTTAGGGTTTTGCTGTTGCCCTTAGCAACAGCATTTCGGGTTCTCTACGTATTCAATCACAACATCTCGCTTCTTTCCATCTGAGCATTCCTAATACTAGGGAGACACCCAGTTTCTTAGCCTTTGGGCTTCTCTGTTCACTTTGTGTTTATTTTGTTACCCTATCACCTTCTGTGTATGTAATGTCATATTCCCCAGTCTGTCTGTGAGTTCATTTGTTTTGCATCCCTCTCCGTTCAGACACCAGTACATTCCTGCTGGCACTGGTGTGCATAACAGCCGCTTGATGAAGGCTGTTGTACACAGCTCTCAACTCCAGAACGTTTATGTGAAGGAGAGTTTCTTGACTTGACCATCTTCCTTGGAAACTTTCCCCTTGCGTGACTGCTCCCCAACCTCGGAGACTTGCATCCGTGGTCACCAGGATCCAGGTCTGAATCCCGATCTTGCGTCCCTCCAGGAGGTGAGAACTTTGTAGCCACCACAGAAGTGAAATTCTGGCTTTCGTTGACAAGATTATCCTTTGATGCATGTGGAGATGCGACCCGGACCACTTGTTTAGTAGGTCCCACTGGAAAACCCTGGCATGGAATCGGCCATATTGTAGCGCATCGTAAGCCACTACCATTTTCCCCAGCAGGCGAATGCACTGATGAATTGATACTCGTTGTGGTCTCAAAAGTTGTTTGACCATTCTCTGGATTTCCTGAGCTTTTTCCACCAGTAGAAATACTCTCTGTACTTCGTTGTCCAGTATCATTCCCAGAAATGATAACCTCATCGTCGGTTCCAATTGTGATTTTGGAAAGTTGATGATCCAACCGTGCTGTTGAAGCACAGTCAGGGACAATGCTATGTTCTGGACTAACTTTTCCCTGGATCTCGCTTTTATGAGGAGATCGTCCAAGTATGGAATTATGTTGACTCCTTGCTTGCGAAGGAGAACCATCATCTCCGCCATCCCCTTAGCAGAGGCGTAACTGTGGGAGGCAACGGAGGCGACTGCCGCCGGGCTCCTGCTCTGTAGGGGGGCACCTCCCCCCCCCATTCCGTGTGTTCAGTGACAGCATTCAATTAAGTTAATTGATAGCAGCCACCATCTCTTACTCCCTGCATCTTATAAGTCACACCCTCTTTCTTATACATACACATTTTACAAGTATCATACCCAGAACCCATGACCTATTATATTGGAAGCAGACAACTTATTGACGGAGCTATTTGCTCCTGTATAGGAAGCATGAGAATTCTAACTATATGAAGTTACTTTTTTTTACTGACAATTACACGTAACTTCATATAGTTAGAATTCTCACACTTCCTATACATGAGTAAATAGTTCGATCAGTAAGGTGCCTGTTTCCAGTGTAACAGGTCGTGGATTCTAATCCTGGGTATGACACTTGTAAAATAATTGTTGTTTGAGAAATAATCAGCATTGTGAGTGACTGAGCAGATGTATGTAGTGTGTGGCTGCACGCTACATAGATCTGCCTAGTGGCAATGGTTTTCAACTGACAATTCTAGAGCAGGAGCAAATAGCTTTATCAGTAAGGTGTCTGCCTTCAGTGTAACAGGTCATGGGTTCTAATCCTGGGTATGACAGCTAAGAAACGGGTGATTTAAAATAAGTGACAAAGAAGTGTGTGTATATATATATATATAATTTTTTTTTCCATTTATATATAATATATCTATACATACATACATACATATTTGTATCTATCTATATATATCTATATATATCTATATCTATATATATATATGGAAATATGGAGAGATAGGGAAGCGGCGCTCAGTGTTGCTAAGAAATGGTTATGATTCTTATAATTTAAGAGCCAAACGATTGTAAAAAATATTTATTAAAAAATATATTTAATACATATGAGAGTAAAAAAGTTATACAATTACATTAAAAAACCATAAAAAAAAGTTTTCATATAAAAGACCAGAATATGGACCGAACAGAATTAAAAAGGATAGTAGATCAAACTCAGCTTACAATCAGCAGGGGGTTAGTGCAAGAAATCCAACGCGTTTCGTCTCATCAGACTACATATAGCGAGGGGGGGGGGGGGGCACCAATATTTATCTTGCCTCCGGGCATCTGGGACGAACTTACGCCACTGCACCTTAGTGAATATTCTCGGTGCCGTGGAGAGCCCGAAAGGTAATGTTTGGAATTGGTAGTGGCAGCCCTGAACTGCAAACCTCGGGTATGCTTGATGTGGAGGAAAAATGGGAACATGCAAGTAAGCATCCTTGATGTCCACTGACACCAGAAATTCCTTTTCTTCCAAGCTGGAGATCACCGCTCTCAGGGACTCCATCTTGAATTTGAACCTTTTCAAATAAAGATTCAGAGATTTTAGGTTTAAAATCGGTCTGACCGAGCCATCCGGCTTCGGCACTACAAACAGGCTTGAATAAAAACCTTGGTTCCTTTGTTCAGCAGGAACCAAGGAAATTACTGTGTCTTGACATAATTTCTGTATTGCGTTCAGCACATTTGTGCTGTCATGAATAGAAACTGGCAAGGTTGATTTGAAAAATCGGCATGGGGAAGGTCTTGAAATTCCAACCTGTAACCCTGGGATACTATCTGTAATATCCAAGGATCCAGATCTGAGTGAACTCAGACCTGGCTGAAAAACAGTAGCCATGCCCCCCACCCGATTGTACTCCCGCAGGGGAGCCCCAGCGTCATGCTGAGGCTTTAGCAGAAGTAGTTGTTGACTTCTGCTCCTGCGAGCCTCATGGTGTTGTAGGTTTTATACCTCTTGCTCTCCCTCTTCCTGCGAAGAAAGGAGTACCCTTTGCCTTTTTGTACTTGTTGGGCCGAAAGGACTGCATAGTATGAGAATGATATACCTTTTTGGCCGGTGCAGCTGCCGATGGCAAAAATGCTGATTTGCCAGATGTAGTAGTTGATATCATGGCATCCAGCTTTTCACCAAAGAGGGCCTCACCATTGTAGGGGAGCACCTCAATATTTCTTTTGGATTCTGCGTCAGCATTCCATTGGCGAATCCAGAGTGCCCTGCGGGCCGAAATCGCCATAGCAGAGGATCTTGAACCCAGTAAGCCAACATCCTTCATAGCCTCACTACTTACTAAGTAACCTGCAGAATTTTTGATATGACCTAGAATTAGACGCATATCATCTTTATCGACAGTGTCAATATTAACAATTAAGTTGTCTGCCCATTTTCCCACTGTGTTACCTACCCACGCAGAAGAAATTGTGGGCCTGAGTAACGTACCCGTTGTTGACATATAGGTAATTGTCCGCACTCAATACAATATTAGGGCAATGGATGTTGTCTGAATCAAAATATAATTCATTATAAATAGGCGATGTAACCATAGTGAACATGCATAGGAAGTATCGATCTAGTTAGATGGCATATATGTGTATGCTTTTGTGTGTATAGGCATAGTAGGGAATAATGTAATGCAATGTCTGCATACAGATATATGTCTGTAGCAAATGAATAATTTGATTCTGATAGATAAAATCAGCAAGCCACTTGGTTTAGGTCACTTCAAAGGCACACAGGTAATGGCATGCGCAAGGAAGTGCCTAAGACTACAATCAGGAATCTGCATATCCTGAGCAATGTATGTTATTCGGCCTTCTGCTTTGAGACAATGACTCCTAGGATCAATTGAATTAACGAAGTCTCAAATGTTGATGAACACTAGCAGTATTTACACTCCAAAATAACCAAAGGAAAACCTTGATAGACAAACAAATATCAGACGCTATGACTCCAGAATTCACCCCCTGCTCGTCACTGTTGAACAAATTATCTGATATGTTTTACAACACCTTTGAATATGTAAATTGGGATTGTTAAAGTTGGGATATAAGACAGGGTTTGGAACAGTCTTTAGTTAGTGCAGAGGGAAAGAGACAAGGAAAGGATCCTAAGACATCAGAAGAAGGTAGCTATGCATTTAACCCTCAATAATTCTTGCAAGTGTACAGTATGTGTGTTAATTGTTTAAGTTTGTAATATTGTTTGTGTTTGTTTAATATGTACTGCAGTTAATAATAATTATAGGATTTATTATCATTGTGTTTTTCATATCTTGTATTTTGTATACCTAGAATAAAGTGTTATTGAAATAGAGCTATTATTCCATGGTTCAAACTCATTTTTTGGAATCTCTAAATCATACAAATCTGCATATATTATATAAGGCTCTGCAAAGTTGGACAATATATTTATACCCCTAAGGTATAGAGCATTGATATATCAAATGAGCCAGAAGGATACATCCCTGCATAAAGTATATTTACCATGTGCACAGATGTATTGCTTGGACAGTAATTGTTTTCAGTAGCTATATTCATACCCACATAGTCAATGAGCCAGGATTATATATCTCTGTAAAGTATAATTACACTTTACCTTGACATATCTCTTGGACAAGTAGATATATAATTCCTAAACCCAAATGAGCCAATCACATGCATATGTATAGGAATGTTCATATAATGTACATTGCTGTGTGATTGGACTAGTGCTAATCTCTGCCCCTTTAGCTATGAGCCAACCTAATTTGTAAGTCTATTATAATATATTTGCAGATGTAAGATACATAAAGCATAAATCAATATATGATATAATAAATATATATTATATAAGATTCCACACTTCAATAATTGGCACCCCAGATGGGACCATGGAATAATTTGGTATCTATTTTAAACTAATACAATATTGATTAGGAGCAGTGAAAGGGCTGTAAGCCTACTGGCAAACTACAAGATCACATTGGAATAAGTTGTGTATGACTAGAAAAGGCCTAGAATAGAAAATGTGCACAGTGGAAATGAGTATTTCCAAATAAATGTACCAGGTATTAGAGTTTAACCTTAAGACACCGGTCAATCTTAAGGAGAGGATACCTTCAGTACTAAAAACAAAGAATATATAATTTTAGCATTGTAATGTTAAATATGCAAAAAGTTGCAGCAGCATTAGGAAAAATGCGCAGAACTGCGGATTTAGAAGCCAAACAGAAATGTAAAGAAGGATCAGGTTCACGTCTTCGTAAGGCGTGCCTGACCATTAATGCAAAAATGCATTCATTATTTAAGTCCCTTAAACAGAAAAATAAACAGAAAAAGTTTGGGGCAGAAGCAAAAAGCCTGGCAGATTGTAAGCAAACTGTCATGACCTCTCAGGAGGAGATAAAAGAAAGTACAAGGGAGAACATTGTAGATGTAGGTGAGACTCAGGACAGCATTGTCCATGTGCAGCACACAGAGTCTGCTATGGTCACACAGACCACCAGCAGAACAGCCTCTGTGGTAAAGGAAGAAAGTAGCAATGTGCCGGATGTGTCTATCATCAGACAGCACATTAATGTAAAGGAGGTAGCAGCAATAGGAGATGTCCCCTATACTGTTTCTACTAAAGGGGAAGATTATTGTAACTCAGATTATGAGTATTCTGCTGAATACACTCTCAGAGTTCCCAATGTAAATGAAGAATTTGTTATGCCCTTAGGCAAAGGTGAATTGTCAGCAGATTTAAACACTGATA
This sequence comes from Pseudophryne corroboree, assembly GCF_028390025.1. Classification (NCBI taxonomy): domain Eukaryota; kingdom Metazoa; phylum Chordata; class Amphibia; order Anura; family Myobatrachidae; genus Pseudophryne; species Pseudophryne corroboree. Next base: position 735,176,097 of record NC_086444.1, read on the forward strand.
GCAGCAGTACAGTGCACACAGGGGTGGAGAAGTTCCCCATGGTGAAAACTCCCATGGCAACCAGAGTTGCAAACCTTGAAATGTATTTACCTGGAAACATGTTTAAAGGGGAAATCCATGAAATTAATTCAGGAATGCATGTTTACAAACAAGGTTCCCAAACTTTTGTAACCCCCACACAACACTCAGAGACATCTAGTGATGGTGCAAATGTTTGCATGCTCTCAGAGAGACCACATGCAGAGTGTCATTCTGCAAACCACACACCAATTAACAATGACAAAAAGGATCACCAGGATGAAAATGTTTTTATGCCCTGGTGCCATAACCATTTTATTACAGGTGTGGAAAGACAGAAAGCCCTGGGACCTGCAATACATATTTGGCGAAGTCTAACAAGTTTCTCTCCCCACAAAAGTAGGTTTTTTCAGAAGCTCCAAGATTCTTCCAGACTAAGGAGCCATGCCAAGCAGCAAACGCTATGGTTGAGGACAGTCTGGGCCCAGGCTGCATCACAAGGGAGTATGGTCACAAGTGAATACGGTAGTATCATTCCTTTACTTGTTAGATCCAATGTAGCCATTGTTTGCTTTGATGTTCAAACAGCCACAGTTTCCAAATTAAACCTGCATCATATCTGCAGCGACAATTGTGCTGTCATTGACACACAATGTGACAGGAAAGATTGGCACAGGCCAGAAACAATTGTTTGTTTGTTTGTTCTTCAATCTTTAAAGACACATTTGTAAATTCTGTACCTGATAACATGCAGCAGATAGGACAGAATGCATAGCAAGCTATGTTAAATCACTGTATAAATATCTGTGATAGTCATTGTATGTATTTTTGTTTGATTCATAGTAATCCTGGCAACCTGTATACAGAATGGTGCAAGACTCCAAAAAGACTCCAATTTACAAGGCAAAAGGTCTTCATTAACCCTTTCATCGCTGCTATCCAGCAAAATCTACATAGCATCCCTAAAGACTGATATATGGACAAATCCTCAAGGAGTTTTCCAGGTTCACAAGAAAGGGGAATGTTTTCATTAACCTTTTCATCACAAGTAATCATTACTTGTCTTTCAAACTACATGTACATTCCCACAACAGTGTACAGCACATCTCATCACTGTGATTATACAGAACTGTCTCATCCCTTCATATACCTTAATCACATATATGTAAACATTTGTCTGAGATATATTTTATATCATTGTATTATATACCTTGTAAATATTTGATTTTTTTTATATATTACACAATAGATACTACCTATGCTTCCTTCGTAAAAGCTTCAAAAGTAATTAAATATCTAAAACAGGATGGTATACCACGTTTTAACAAATTGGGACAAGATTATTAAGTGGGATGAATAATTCTCTTAATAAAGACTGTAACAAGTCAAAGGGAATTATTTGTAGCGTAACAGGGTCAACTGTATATGCACATGGCTGCATATAAAATAATATTGGATGGAATTAGATATATTTAAAGCCATTCCTAAAAGATATTTAATATCTGTTTGAAGCAAAATTGTATTCATTTATTGTATTGATAGGATGTTACTATATACACATCAAAAGCATTTTAAATAATTATTAGTCAAAATATAGGTAGGATAGAAAACGCCTTTATATGGGTTAAACTGGTATAAGTTTATTTAAGATTGAGATGTATAAATAGGTTCAAGGTAGAATAAGGAGACTTAAGACTGCATGGTAATTTATTCAGTGAGGAAATACAGTAAACAGAGTAGGTGTACTACTCGCAGCCATTTGTGGTACTATTGCCCGAAGACAATTAAGACCTACTATTAACAAGCAAAGAAAGAAAGAAAGACTGGTTCATATATGACTGTTCTATTCAAAATCACAACCTGTTTTGTGCAAAGCAATATGGACACTGGTCACAACTGCGGCATTGGATAAACGCAAAGGAAACAGAACTGCTAAGGACTGTATAAAGACCATTACCGAGGGTCATCACAAGTACTGAGTTGCAAACTCAAGATCACAGTACGCAAAATACACAGCACTCGACGTACAAAGCCCTCTGCCTCAAACAGCGAAATGGCAAGCAAAGGAGCAGCTGCTATGAAGAATTCTACTTCAACTGCCTCCATAATGCAAACGCAAGGCGTCTCCAATTGCAAGCAAATCACGCAGATGACAGTCTTATCCCAATAAATTGCTACAGCCAAGAACAGCAAAAATGTCCAAACGTACTGATCCAGATACAGAAAAAAGGTCTACAATTGGGCTATGGTATTCCAAATGTCTGTAGAAATTAGTTTTCCTCATGAATACTGAATAAAAACCTCAGTCTTGTCTGCTTTAGTTAAAAGTAAAAGTAGAATAAGGTTAGGTAAGCTAAGAATTTTTTGAGATTTTTAAAATCATAATGGTTATTATTATTACACTTATGGTATATATTATGGTTACAACAAAAGTTATGTTTTGAAGAAATTTTGAAATGTATTTGGAAGCAATTACGCTAGTTTAATGTGTGGCCAATCAAAATAATTTCTCATGGCCACAAGGGGGCGACTGTTGACATATAGGTAATTGTCCGCACTCAATATAATATTAGGGCAATGGATGTTGTCTGAATCAAAATATAATTCATTATAAATAGGCGATGTAACCATAGTGAACATGCATAGGAAGTATCGATCTAGTTAGATGGTATATATGTGTATGCTTTTGTGTGTATAGGCATAGTAGGGAATAATGTAATGCAATGTCTGCATACAGATATATGTCTGTAGCAAATGAATAATTTGATTCTGATAGATAAAATCAGCAAGCCACTTGGTTTAGGTCACTTCAAAGGCACACAGGTAATGGCATGCGCAAGGAAGTGCCTAAGACTACAATCAGGAATCTGCATATCCTGAGCAATGTATGTTATTCGGCCTTCTGCTTTGAGACAATGACTCCTAGGATCAATTGAATTAACGAAGTCTCAAATGTTGATGAACACTAGCAGTATTTACACTCCAAAATAACCAAAGGAAAACCTTGATAGACAAACAAATATCAGACGCTATGACTCCAGAATTCACCCCCTGCTCGTCACTGTTGAACAAATTATCTGATATGTTTTACAACACCTTTGAATATGTAAATTGGGATTGTTAAAGTTGGGATATAAGACAGGGTTTGGAACAGTCTTTAGTTAGTGCAGAGGGAAAGAGACAAGGAAAGGATCCTAAGACATCAGAAGAAGGTAGCTATGCATTTAACCCTCAATAATTCTTGCAAGTGTACAGTATGTGTGTTAATTGTTTAAGTTTGTAATATTGTTTGTGTTTGTTTAATATGTACTGCAGTTAATAATAATTATAGGATTTATTATCATTGTGTTTTTCATATCTTGTATTTTGTATACCTAGAATAAAGTGTTATTGAAATAGAGCTATTATTCCATGGTTCAAACTCATTTTTTGGAATCTCTAAATCATACAAATCTGCATATATTATATAAGGCTCTGCAAAGTTGGACAATATATTTATACCCCTAAGGTATAGAGCATTGATATATCAAATGAGCCAGAAGGATACATCCCTGCATAAAGTATATTTACCATGTGCACAGATGTATTGCTTGGACAGTAATTGTTTTCAGTAGCTATATTCATACCCACATAGTCAATGAGCCAGGATTATATATCTCTGTAAAGTATAATTACACTTTACCTTGACATATCTCTTGGACAAGTAGATATATAATTCCTAAACCCAAATGAGCCAATCACATGCATATGTATAGGAATGTTCATATAATGTACATTGCTGTGTGATTGGACTAGTGCTAATCTCTGCCCCTTTAGCTATGAGCCAACCTAATTTGTAAGCCTATTATAATATATTTGCAGATGTAAGATACATAAAGCATAAATCAATATATGATATAATAAATATATATTATATAAGATTCCACACTTCAATACCGTAGCTACATAGATGGACTTTAAAGTTGTCTCTAACTTGCGGTCAGCAGGTTCTTTTAATGAAGCTGACCCTGGGGCAGGCAAAATTATTTTCTTCGACAACCTTGTCTACCATTGGGGGCGACTCCCACTTACACCTGTCCTCTTCAGGGAAAGGGTACGCTACCCGCAACCTCCTAGGAATAGCAAACTTCTTTTCCGGGTTAGACCAGGATTCTTCAAATAATGCATTTAAGTCCTTAGACGGAGGAAAAGTCACCACCTGTTTTTTATTTAATTTAAAATAATATTTTTCCTCAGGTGCAGGTGTTGTGTCAGTAAATTCTAACACCTCCTTTATAGCGACTAACATACATTGAATGCTCTTAGCTAGTTTGGGGTCTACCCATCTCAAATCCCCTGTGTCGACATCAGTGTCGGTATCCGTGTTAGTGTCCCTTTTTCATAATCTGGGCCAGAGACCTTTTCTGGGAACTGGAGGGGTCCCGAGTGGATGACGTGGAGGAATCAGCAAACAGTGCATCCTCCACAGACTGTCTCCAACACTTTGTCTGTTGTTCAGACTCAGAGAATTTCTTTGCCAGCTTAGACATATTACTCTGCAACTTTCTCACCCACACCGGCTCAGAACACTCTTGTGCATCCAAAATGGGTTCCTCTGGGGAATAGCTTTCTCTAGACATGGTACACACTTGTACAGCCACACCACTCTCACACAGGGGAGCTATTGGGGACAGAGCTACCCTAATGTCTGTCAGAGGGACCCAGAGGGATTTGCCAGTCCACAACATGCGCCCTATATGTATTGCATACAGTATACACAATCACAGCGCTGTTTTTAATATATGAAGTCCGTAGACCTCAATACAATATGTGCTCCCCTCCCCTTCTATAACACCCTGGTACTTGTATCAGCGATGTGTGAGGAGAAGCAGCGTTCAGGATCAGCACTCTGGCATTTCTGCAGGAGAAAATGGCACCCAATGAGTGTTACTGGCAAGTCTGAGGAGAAGCCCCGGCCCCCTATAATGGCGCAATTCTACCTCAGTGAATACAATATTTATACTGGCAGGGGTATGTACATCAGCGACTCACATGTATGTACTGTTATGCCAGTGAGAGTAAGGATTTTACCATGTCCCCCAGAGCACCCCTCCCCGCACGCTCTGCACCCTTGAGCTGCGTCCCGTGCTGCGCTGGTACCTTTATGCCGCCATGATGTCCGGAGGACCCCTCTTTGCAGGCCTCCGGTAAATACTCACCAGCCTTCTGACTTCTGGCTCTGTTAGGGGGTGGCGGCAGTGCTGTGGGAGTGAGCAGCAGCCAGGCAAGGGCTGTGTTCAGTACCCTTCAGGAGCTAATGTTGTCCTGTCAGCGGAAGTCCCACGAAGCAGGGAAGCTGTTGCCAGCAGCTTCCCTGTAAAATAAAAAACCTAGCAAATTCATTTCCAGCAGAACTCTGTAGAGCTCCACTGGTGTGCATCCAGTCTCCCGGGCACAGTTTCTAAACTGAGGTCTGGAGGAGGGGCTGTTAAAAAGTCTTAAAGTGCCGAAGGCTCCTGCGGAAACGTGTATACCCCATGGTACTAAAATGGACCCCAGCATCCTCTAGGACGTAAGAGAAAGGTTGACATCTGGGTACTGTCTACCCCCCTTGTGATGCTTTTGCATAATGCAAATCAAGTTAGATGTTGTGTTAAAACTCCCCAGTCAAGACTCATATGTAAGGCCACTTACAGTAAGGATTTCATCAATTATTCTGAGGCATCGGGAAGGGGGGCTTCTTGAGTCATGGACTGTAGATGATTGGTGATTGTTGAATATTAGTTATGCTTTTCTGTCATCTTATACTTTCTGGATGTTGGCAAACATATTTACTCAATTAAAATGCATTGCATGCAAATCTCTCTAAATCCCTGCTTTGTTGAAAACCAATATTTAATTATGTCTTTGATTAATAAGCAAGTTCTTAAACATGACTCATGCCAGTACTCATTCCATACAGTTAATTCCATACCTCTCAAAAACCCCATAGATGCTGGCTGTCTCCCATAGGATGGGGTAGCCAGCTGGGAAGTTCTCAGTTCACTTGGGAAGTAGGTGGAAGCATATGGCAGCAAGATCCAAAGAGAGACTTACCTAATTTTCTGGGTGACCAGTACAGCAACCAGAGATTCAAGAGTATCATGGAAGTTCCAGGAAAGTAGGTAAGTATAGGAAAATAAGAATTTACTCACCGGTAATTCTATTTCTCGTAGTCCGTAGTGGATGCTGGATACTCCGTAAGGACCATGGGGAATAGACGGGCTCCGCAGGAGACTGGGCACTCTTAAAAGAAAGATTAGGTACTATATCTGGTGTGCACTGGCTCCTCCCTCTATGCCTCTCCTCCAGACCTCAGTTAGGGAAACTGTGCCCGGAAGAGCTGACATTACTAGGAAAGGATTTGTAATCCAGGGTAAGACTCATACCAGCCACACCAATCACACTGTACAACTCGTGATAACCATACTCAGTTAACAGTATGAACAACAACTGAGCCTCAGTAACAGATGGCTCATAACAATAACCCTATAGTTAAGCAATAACTATATACAAGTATTGCAGAAGTCCGCACTTGGGACGGGCTCCCAGCATCCACTACGGACTACGAGAAATAGAATTACCGGTGAGTAAATTCTTATTTTCTCTGACGTCCTAGTGGATGCTGGGTACTCCGTAAGGACCATGGGGATTATACCAAAGCTCCCAAACGGGCGGGAGAGTGCGGATGACTCTGCAGCACCGAATGAGCAAACTCAAGGTCCTCCTCAGCCAGGGTAACAAACTTGTAGAATTTTGCAAACGTGTTTGACCCCGACCAGGTAGCAGCTCGGCAAAGTTGTAAAGCCGAGACCCCTCGGGCAGCCGCCCAAGAAGAGCCCACCTTCCTCGTGGAATGGGCTTTGACTGATTTTGGATGCGGCAGTCCAGCCGCAGAATGTGCAAGTTGAATCGTGCTACAGATCCAGCGAGCAATAGTCTGCTTTTAGAAGCAGGAGCACCCAGCTTGTCGGGTGCATGCAGGATAAACAGCGAGTCAGTTTTTCTGACTCTAGCCGTCCTGGAAACAAAGATTTTCAGGGCCCGGACTACGTCCAGCAACTTGGAATCCTCCAAGTCCCGAGTAGCCGCAGGCACCACAATAGGTTGGTTCAAAAGAAACGCAGATACCACCTTAGGGAGAAATTGGGTACGAGTCCTCAATTCTGCCCTGTCCATATGGAAGATCATATAAGGGCTTTTACATGACAAAGCCGCCCAATCTGACACACGCCTAGCCGAAGCCAAGGCCAAAAGCATGACCACTTTTCATGTGAGATACTTCAACTCCACGGTCTGAAGTGGCTCAAAACAATGTGATTTTAGGAACTCCAACACTACGTTGATATCCCAAGGTGCCACTGGAGGCACAAAAAAGGGGCTGAATATGCAGCACTCCCTTAACAACGTCTGAACTTCAGGCAGCGTCTTTCCTAGCCTTTAACAGCGTAGGAATCACTTCATCTGGAACAACCTTTTCCGTTAGGATCCGACGTTCAACCGCCAAGCCTTCAAACGCAGCCGCGGTAAGTATTGGAACAGACAGGGCCCCTGCAGTAACAGGTTCTGTCTGAGAGACAGAGGCCAAGGGTCCTCCGAGATCATTTCTTGTAGTTCTGGGTACCAAGTTCTTCTTGGCCAATCCGGAACTACGAATATAGTTCTTACTCCTTTCTTACTTACTATCCTCCGTACCTTGGGTATGAGAGGAAGAGGAGGGAACACATAAACCGACTGGTACACCCACGGTGTCACTAGTGCGTCCACAGCTATCGCCTGAGGGTCTCTTGACCTGGCGCAATACTTTTTTAGCTTTTTGTTGAGGCGGGACGCCATCATGTCCACCTGTGGCCGTTCCCAACGGTCTACAATCTGCGCGAAGACTTCTGAATGAAGTCCCCACTCTCCCGGGTGGAGGTCGTGCCTGCTGAGGAAGTCTGCTTCCTAGTTTTCCACACCCGGAATGAACACTGCTGACAGTGTTAGCACGTGATTCTCCGCCCATCGGAGAATCCTTGTGGCTTCTGCCAACGCCATCCTGCTTCTTGTGCCGCCTTGTCGGTTTACATGGGCGACAGCCGTGATGTTGTCTGACTGAATCAGCACCAGCTGGTTTTGAAGCAGGGGTTCTGCTTGACTTAGGGCATTGTAAATGGCCCCTAGATCCAGAATATTTGTGTGTAGGGAAGTCTCCTGACTCGACCATTGTCCTTGGAAGTTTCTTCCCTGAGTGACCGCTCCCCAACCTCGGAGGCTTGCATCCGTGGTCACCAGGACCCAGTCTTGAATGCCGAATCTGCGGCCCTCGAGAAGATGAGCACTCTGCATCCACCACAGCAGAGACACCCTGGCCCTCGGGGACAGGGTGATCAGCCGATGCATCTGAAGATGCGATCCTCACTTGACTAACAGGTCCCACTGAAAGTTCCTTGCATGGAACCTGCCGAAGGGAATTGCTTCGTAAGAAGCTACCATCTTTCCCAGGACTTGCGTGCAATGATGCACCGACACCTGTTTTGGTTTCAGGAGGTCTCTGACCAGAGATGACAACTCCTTGGCCTTCTCCTCCGGGAGAAACACCTTCTTCTGTTCTGTGTCCAGAAACATGCCCAATATCAGCAGACGCGTTGTAGGAATCAGCTGCGACTTTGGGATATTCAGAATCCAGCTGTGCTGTTGTAACACCTCCTGAGATAGTGCTACACCGATCAACAACTGCTCCTTGGACCTCGCCTTTATAAGGAGATCGTCCAAGTACGGGATAATTATAACTCCCTTCTTTCGAAGGAGTATCATCATTTCGGCCATTACCTTGGTACACACCCTCGGTGCCGTGGACAGACCAAACGGCAACGTCTGGAATTGGTAATGGCAGTTCTGTACCACAACCTTGAGGTACTCCTGGTGAGGTGGGTAAATGGGGACATTTAGGTAAGACTCCATGATGTCCAGTGACACCATAAAATCCCCCTCTTCCAGGCTTGCAATAACCGCCCTGAGCGATTCTATTTTGAACTTGAACTTCCTTATATAAGTGTTCAAGGATTTCAAATTTAGAATGGGTCTCACCGAACCGTCTAGTTTCGGTATCACAAACATTGTGGAATAGTAACCTCGTCACTGTGGAAGGAGAGGAACTTTGATTATCACCTGCTGGAGGTACAGCTTGTGAATTGCCGCCAGTACTACCTCCCTTTCCTTGGGAGTAGCAGGCAAGGCTGATTTGAGGTAACGGCGAGGGGGAGACGTCTCGAACTCCGTCTTGTATCCCTGAGATACCTGTAGAACCCAGAGATCCACCCGTGAGCGAACCCACTGGTCGCTGAAGTTCCGGAGACGGGCCCCCACCGCACCTGGCTCCACCTGTGGAGCCCCAGCGTCATGCGGTGGACTTAGTGGAAGCAGGGGGGGATATTTGTTCCTGGGAACTGGCTGTCTAGTGCAGCTTTTTCCCTCTACCCCTGCCTCTGGGCAGAAAGGACGCGCCTCTTACCCGCTTGCCTTTCTGAGGCCGAAAGGACTGTACTTGATAATACGGTGCTTTCTTAGGCTGTGAGGGAACCTGAGGTAAAAAAGTCGACTTCCCAGCTGTTGCTGTGGACACGAGGTCCGAGAGACCGTCCCCAAACAGTTCCTCACCCTTATAAGGCAAAACTTCCATGTGCCTTTTAGAATCAGCATCACCTGTCCACTGCCGAGTCCATAATACTCTCCTGGCAGAAATGGACATTGCATTAATTCTAGATGCCAGTCGGCAAATGTCCCTCTGTGCATCTCTCATATATAAGACTACGTCTTTAATATGCTCTATAGTTAGCAAAATAGTATCTCTGTCAAGGGAATCAATGTTATCTGACAGGGAATCAGACCATGCTGCTGCAGCACTACACATCCATGCTGAAGCAATAGCAGGTCTCAGTATAGTACCTTAGTGTGTATACACAGACTTCAGGATAGCCTCCAGCTTTCTATCTGCAGGCTCCTTTAAGGCGGCCGTATCCTGAGACGGCAGAGCCACCTTTTTTGATAAGCGTGTGAGCGCCTTGTCCACCCTAGGGGATGTCTCCCAGCGTAACCTATCCGTTGGCGGGAAAGGGTACGCCATTAGTAACCGCTTAGAAATCACTAGTTTCTTATCTGGGGAACACCACGCTTCTTCACACAATTCATTTAACTCATCAGATGGGGGGAAAGACACTGGCTGCTTTTTCTCCCCAAACATAATACCCTTTTTTGTGGTAACCGGGTTAATGTCAGAAATGTGCAACACATTTTTCATTGCCGTAATCATACATCGGATGGCCCTTGTGGATTGTACATTTGTCTCATCCTGGTCGACACTGGAGTCAAACTCCGTGACGACATCTGTGTCTGCCATCTGAGGTAGCGGGCGTTTTTGAGCCCCTGATGGCCTCTGAGACGTTTGGGCAGGCGCGGGCTGAGATGCCGGCTGTCCCAAAGCTGTTACGTCATCAAACCTTTTATGCAAGGAGTTGACACTGTCGGTTAATACCTTCCACATATCCATCCACTCTGGTGTCGGCCCCGCAGGGGGCGACATCACACTTATCGGCTCCTGCTCCGCCTCCACGTAAGCGTCCTTATCAATCATGTCGACACAGCCGTACCGACACACCGCACACACACACACAGGGAATGCTCTAGCTGAGGACAGGACCCCACAAAGTCCTTTGGGGAGACAGAGAGAGAGTATGCCAGCACACACCACAGCGCTATATAACCAGGGATTTACACTAAAGTGAGTGATTTTTCCCTATAGCAGCTTATTATACACAGTTTGCGCCTAAATTTAGTACCCCCCCCTCTCTTTTTTACCCTTGAAGTCTGGAAACTGCAGGGGAGAGCCTGGGGAGCGGCCTTCCAGCGGAGCTGTGAAGAGAAAATGGCGCCTGTGTGCTGAGGAAGATAGCCCCGCCCCTTTCTCGGCGGACTTCTCCCGCTTTTTTATATACTTTATGGCGGGGGATTATGCACATATACAGTTTATTAGCTGTATTATGTGCTATTTAGCCATGTAAGGTACTCTAATTGCTGCCCAGGGCGCCCCCCCCCAGCGCCCTGCACCCATCAGTGACCGGAGTGTGTGGTGTGCAGAGGGAGCAATGGCGCACAGCTGCAGTGCTGTGCGCTACCTTAATGAAGACCGGAGTCTTCAGCCGCCGATTTTCTCCGGAATCTTCCGTCTTCTGGCTCTGCAAGGGGGACGGCGGCGCGGCTCCAGGAACGGACGATCGAGGTCGGGCCCTGTGTTCGATCCCTCTGGAGCTAATGGTGTCCAGTAGCCTAAGAAGCCCAAGCTAGCTGCAAGCAGGTAGGTTCGCTTCTCTCCCCTCAGTCCCACGTAGCAGTGAGTCTGTTGCCAGCAGATCTCACTGAAAATAAAAAACCTAACAAATACTTTCTTTCTAAGAAGCTCTGGCCGGGCACAGATTCTAACTGAGGTCTGGAGGAGAGGCATAGAGGGAGGAGCCAGTGCACACCAGATATAGTACCTAATCTTTCTTTTAAGAGTGCCCAGTCTCCTGCGGAGCCCGTCTATTCCCCATGGTCCTTACGGAGTACCCAGCATCCACTAGGACGTCAGAGAAAGTATGTCAATTACAATACTTTGCCTTGGATAAAGATCACTTTCTATATGCTTTTCAATGTTTCCAGAATATTCTGGCGGGCCTTCGGCATCCCGAATCCCTGACACACTATATGTGTGTGACACAAATACAGTATGCTGGGATGCCGATGGCCCGCCTCGCTCTATAGCTGACATCACAGGCTCCGCTGTCAGTCAGCAGCCCTACACCACCCACAGCTCCAGTACTTACACACAGAGCAGCACTGTATAAGAGGTGGGAATACATCAGGCTCATGGCTGCCATCGAAGTTGAGAAACTAGCTGGTAAAACTATTTGACATCGGCCAGTGACCATTGATGATTCCTAATCATCGATGGTCCATGGCCATCTCTAGCTTACACTCAACTCTATATCACCCTCTTACAGTTAAAACAAAGTGGGCAGCGGAGTGGCACTGCGCATTGCTGCCTCAGAACACCAGCGTCCTTTGTTTTCCTCCCACAATCCAAATAAAATTTGGTACGTCAATTGAAATGTGAGAAAATTAACCCTAGTGTGTCCATTTGGTAGACAATCATTACACAATTTTACCCAGAATATCCAGGAGACTCTGGAATTTTGGAAAGTACTCCCAGATTTGCATAAGAGCAGTCTACCAGACAGATATGGCTGAAGACTACATGGGTCCCTAGGCAAAATACTTCTATGGGACTCGATTCTCCCATCCCCCTCCAGTTTATTACCGCAAAATACCCTACACAGGAAAAATGGCTATAAACACATACATACATACATACATACAACACACACACACACACACACACACACACACACACACACACACACACACACACACACACACTTTTGGATTCTCTCCACTGTGAACATGAGGCACGTGCCTGGGGCGCCACTTGTTGCGAGCCCTGCTTCTGGTGGTGTGTGTGTGTGTGTGTGTGTGTGTGTGTGTGTGTTTTGCAATGGGCAACACATTGTGGTGCAGGAGGTAATGATGAGGGTGAGGTTGAGTCCGCTTTGGTGGTCTGGAGGCAATCGGGTCCAGTCCCAACATGAAGGGGAATGGTAGGTTCAAAACTGAAATCTAAATTGCAGTGTAGAGCAGCCAGTATCTACCCTGCACAGAAACCATATAACCCACCGAAATCTAACTCTCTCTTACATCTGCCCCACATGCAATGCAAGTTGCTTGCTTTTCTTATTTACTTACAAACATAAATCATGCCCAAAGCATACTAACCTACTTCTGAAAAATAGTTTCAGGGAGATTGTAGGTGTTAGCAGAATGCGCAGCAAGTCTTTGAGGGGGCGTGTCATGTTCCATCCAAAGGGCGTGTCTAGCTCCACCTTTACATATAAATACACTGATGATATTATCTGTCCTGAGAAATAAAGCTGTCACAAAACTTTATATAGCAGGAATACAAAACTGCTTTCACATACTGGTGTACACGTCATATTGTCTGTTATAAGGCTGCAGAAAATATCATAAACTCCTAAGTATCAGAGTATTTTAACTACATGAATATGCCAATGGTGCTATTCATATAAAGCGGCAGGTATCAATCCCGCATTCACATATCGGTGCCCTAATAGTGCTGTTCATACGTATGGTATGTGTGGTATGATGAGATTCATCTCAGACAGGATGCAAACGATTAATTCCTATACTGCTGCCCAGAAGCGTAATAAGGATCAATGGCGCCGAGGACAAATAAAAAAATGTTGCCCGTTGAAAAGGTGTCTTGTGTTATGGTCCCCCTTGTATTCTCTGTATAACGGCCCCTTACCTGTATTTTCTGTATAGTGACCCCCTCTGTCTGCATATTTCCCATAGTAACCCCCTTGTCCGCATATACCCTGTAGTAACCCTCTTGTCTGCATATTTCCCATAGTAACCCCATTGTCCACGTATTCCCCGTAGTAACCCCATTGTCCACGTATTCCCATTAGTAACCCCATTGTCCACGTATTCCCCGTAGTAACCCCATTGTCCGCATATACCCTTGTCTGCATATTCCCTGTAATGACCCCCTTGTCAGCATATTCCCTGTAGTGACCTCTCTGTCAGCATATTCCCCCGCAAAAGATGAGAAAAAAGATGCAGGCGCATGCGCAGCGCCCGTCCTGCGCATGCGCCCGCATTTTCTGTGGGCGGCTGCAGAAAATGCGATCGCCTCTGTCTGTCAATCAGGCAAAGGCGGTTGCTGGGCGTCAACGCTCCATTTCCAGGGCGGATATGGAGCATTGCGGGGGCAGAGGCGGGCAAATGGGGGGCGATGCGGTGCGAACAGGGCAGGGCGGGGGCGTGATCGCAGCGTCTCTATGTCATGCACAGTGGGCGCGACAGGAAACATGGCGGCGTGCCTTCTTAAATTTCTGGCATCCTTAATTTCTGCTAACAAGCAGAAATTGCGATGCATTCGCAATTTCTGCTTGCTGAAGGGGAGGGGAGGAGGTTAGCGGCGGTCAGCATGCTGGGCGATGGGCGGCCCCCAGCATGCTATCAATAGGATTGCAAATTCTGCTAATTTGTAGAATTTGCAATCCTTACTGAATTAGCCGTATTATCTGTAGTGAACTACCTGTCTGCATAGTCCCCATAGTGACCCCCTTATCTGTGTGTTGCCTATAGTCTAGTTTCTCCCCTTGCTTGCATTTTTCCTATAGTGACCTCACCCTGTCCTTATTATGTTTACTGCCCCCCCTTTAAGTAATATGACGCCAGCTGACATTACGTCTTCTGTGCAGGCCCTGCCCCCCAGAATTTCCGGATTTTCATGGAGGGACACAAAAACCGGAAGGTCTGGAAAGGTTTGCGAGGCAGCGGGAGGCTCATTTAAAAATGGGAGCCTCCCACTAAATGTGAGAGGGTAGGCAAGCTTGGCCCAAAGTGTGCTGACAGATTTAGTAGGCGGCATGTCCGAGGTCAACTCTAGATTCCAGCATTTGAGTTCTAAATGTGAAAAGATGAGTATTTTCCCTGTATGCAATAATACATAAATAAACAAACAAATAAATAAATAAATAAATAAATTTGCACCCCTTACAATGCAACCTAGTTTGTCCAGGAGCAAACTATCTTCTTCCTTTTCTTTCTTTGCTTGAATCTTAGGCATACTTACCTAGTCCGGGTGAAGCCCGGAGAGGAGACGCTGTAGGGAACTTCGGTGGCAGGGCTGGTTTGTGACATCATCAAGCCCCACCCCCACATTAATTTTATCGCCTACCCCACCCCTCTGACCCCCGAATACTGGAGAGTATCTGTCCATCCTGCCCGCATCACTAGGGTGTGTGCAGCATGCAGGAGATCTGTCTGCTCTTCCGGTGGTGAGGGGGGCTACCGCAAAAATTAGGTGCCTCCCGCAACTTGTGGGAGAGTAGGCGAGTAGGTAACAGTGTGCAGCGTGATGTGTGTATACTAAAAGAACTAGGCAATCCTGAATAGAACATCCATTTCCTTTCTGCTATAGCCCTGCACACATACAGTAACATTCTTAGGAAAGCTGTTTAGTGCTATTTGATGGAAATACAGACTAGAGGCCTAATTCAGGTTGGATCGTATAAGAGATGTTGATCCCAGCGATTATGATCCCAGGCTGCGACACAGTCACAGTGCTGTAATCGCAAATGCAGCAAGAAGGTGTGTATACACCTCAAACTGCATTTACATTGCTATGGATTGCATTTGCAAAGTTGCTGCGAGCAGCTTTGCAGTTGCAATCCATGCTGAATTAAGCCCCGTACACACATCTATCACCCCGCTCAGCACACAGCGCGATGTGTACTGAGCGAGGGGTGGGGTGGGGGCGGTGGGGTCTTGGGGCGCTCACTTCACACAGCAGTGAAGTGAGAGATCTACTAGATTTGGCATGTATGCATGCCAAATCTAGAGTCAGCGATAGCGACGCAAGGGGTCGCGCATCGCTATGGGAATACACACGGAGGATCTCTCTGTGTGTACCCCCCTTTAGACCCTATGTTCTCTAAAAATGAGTGCAAAGGACCTCATTCCGAGTTGTTCGCTCGCAAGCTGCTTTTAGCAGCTTTGCACACGCTAAGCCGCCGCCTACTGGGAGTGAATCTTAGCTTATCAAAATTGCGAACGAAAGATTAGCAAAATTGCGAATAGACACTTCTTAGCAGTTTCTGAGTAGCTCCACACTTACTCGGCAACTGTGATCAGTTCAGTCAGTTTCGTTCCTGGTTTGACGTCACAAACATTCCCAGCGTTCGGCCAGACACTCCTCCGTTTATCCAGCCACTCCCGCGTTTTTCTCAGAAACGGTAGCGTTTTTTCACACACACCCATAAAACAGCCAGTTTCCGCCCAGAAACACCCACTTCCTGTCAATCACATTACGATCACCAGAACGAAGAAAAAACCTCGTAATGCCGTGAGTAAAATACCTAACTGCATAGCAAATTTACTTGGCGCAGTCGCACTGCGGACATTGCGCATGCGCATTAGCGACTAATCGCTCCGTTGCGAGAAAAATATAACGAGCGAACAACTCGGAATGACCCCCAATATCTCTTCTCCAAAGTTGGAACACTTCAATGGAACAATCTTCTATATAGCTGTATAACCCACGTCCTCTATTTTAACGGAAACAAATAATACCTTTACAATATTGCAAAACTGTGTACTTTGTATAATTAATTTCAATGACACAATAATTAATTAAACCAAGCAGTGGGCCTAAAACCAGAATTCCTGGGTGGCCATTCCAATACTGCATAGCTATTGAATAAAAAGAAAAATACCAAAGCACTCTGATTAATTTTAAACTCCTATTTTCAGCTGGATGGAAGCCAAAGCCTCAGTGCTGAAGTGGACATGTCCAGTCTAGCACAACTTAAGACTAGATTAATCACTCAGTTGATTCTGTTATGGAACATTGCAACAAAAGCAGTTTCTCATATGTAATGAGTTCATTCCTTGCACACTTTCCTTTCCTGTGAGTATATATATAATTTTTATATATGTATCGATGGTGCCCGGCACTCCCGGTCCTGCTGGTGTAAATTGCCTGGGTGCCCTCCGTGCTGGTCTCAACATGCATTCAAACAGATGACGGCGTCACTCCAGGTCTTTCAAATAGTAAAAGTGTATTTCAAATAAAAATCACAAAATTTTGTGATGTTTATTTGAAATACACTTTTACTATTTGAAAGACCTGGAGTGACGCCGTCATCTTTTTGAATATAATTTTTATATATATATAGTCAAACTAAGAGTAAAAGGAAGAATTAGCATTCAAAGACATGGACAGCACACCATAAAGACCTTACTGCATATCTCCCAAATGTCCCGATTTTCGCGGGACAGTCCCATTTTTTTTGGGACTGTCCCGCTGTCCCACTCGCGGGCCACAGTATCCCGCGGTGAGGGGGGGGGGGGAGAAGGGGGGCAGTCGGGAGGCTCCTGTCAGGGCCGTAACTACGTGTGTGCCAAGTGGGCTTGGCACACAGCGCAGTTGCCCTGAGGGCGCACGGCCAGCGGCATGTAATGAGTCAAATTGACTCATTACATGCCGCCTCTAAGTCTCTGCGCCGTGCGCCGCGCTGTGAAGATAGAAGACATCAGCCAATACGGAAGGAGAAGGGGATGCTGCAGCGGCGCTTACTACCAATAACATAGCGCTGCTGCGGCTCCCTGCTCCCCCTCCCTCCTCCTTCTTCTCACCTCACTGCCTGCACCGAGGGAGCTGCACGAGGAGCCTGTCAGCGGGGAGAAGGTAAGTATATCCCCCTCTCTCTCTCTCTCTCTCTCTCTCGGACACCGCCTGCCGCAATGTGTAAAAAATGGGACTGGCTGCCGCAATGTGTAAAATGGGACTGGCTGCCGCAATGTGTAAAAAATGGGACTGGCTGCCACAATGTGTATATAGGGGGACACCGTCTGCCGCAATGTGTAAAATGGGACTGGCTGCCGCAATGTGTAAAAAATGGGACTGGCTGCCGTAATGTGTAAAATGGGACTGGCTGCCGCAATGTGTAAAATGGGACTGGTTGCCGCAATGTGTAAAAAATGGGACTGGCTTCCGCAATGTGTAAAATGGGACTGGCTGCCGCAATGTGTAAAAAATGGGACTGGCTGCTGCAATGTGTAAAAAGGGGGACTGGCTGCTGCAATGTGTAAAAAGGGGGACTGGCTGCTGCAATGTGTAAAATGGGACTGGCTGCCGCAATGTGTAAAAAATGGGACTGGCTGCCGCAATGTGTAAAAAGGGGGCCTGGCTGCCGCAATGTGTAAAAAGGGGGCCTGGCTGCCGCAATGTGTAAAAAGGGGGCCTGGCTGCCGCAATGTGTAAAATGGGGTCCTGGCTGCCGCAATGTGTAAAAAATGGGACTGGCTGCCGCAATGTGTAAAAAGGGTCTATCTGCCGCAATGTGTAAAAAGGGGGACTGGCTGCCGTAATGTGTAAAAAGGGGGACTGGCTGCCGCAATGTGTATAAAGGGGGACACCGTCTGCCGTAATGTGTAAAAATGGGGACGCTGTCTGCTGTAATTGTAAAAAGGGGACGCTGTCTGCCGCAATGTGTAAAAAGGAGGACCGGCTGCCGCAATGTGTTAAAAGGGAGATTGGCTGCTGTAATGTGTAAAAAGGGGGACTGCCTGCCGCAATGTGTAAAAAGGGTCTATCTGCCGCAATGTGTAAAAAGGGGGACTGGCTGCCGCAATGTGTAAAAAGGGTCTATCTGCCACAATGTGTAAAAAGGGGGCCTGGCTGCCGCAATGTGTAAGAAATGGTGGTCCTGGCTGCCGCAATGTGTAAAAAGGGAGACTGGCTGCCGCAATGTGTAAAAAGGGGGACTGGCTGCCGCAATGTGTAAAAAGGGGGACACTGTCTGCTGTAATGTATAAAAGCGGCTCTACCTGGTGTAGTGGCGCTACTGTGCAGCGTAATTTGAATAATGTAGACTACTGTGCACCGTAGTATGAATTGCTATTATTTTGTGGCCACGCCCCTTCCCCGTGAAGCCACGCCCCTATAATTTTTTTGCGCGCCTGCGGCGCGCACTGCCCCTATCTTGCATGGGGGGGCGCCACTGTCGTTTCTTGCACACAGTGCTAAAATGCCTTGTTACGGCACTGGCTCCTGTCATCGCTGCCCTGCTTAGCAGAGCAGCGGTGAATAGACGCTGGGCACATGCGCACAGCGTATATTCACTGGAAACAGGAGGAGGGGGGCATGCCAGCAGCTCACAGAGCGCTGGGCATGCCCCCTCAGTGACGAAAACGGGGCGTGGCTCGCGATCACGAGTCTTCCCGTGAAGCCATGCCCCTTTTTCATAGGTCATGTTGCAGAAAAACACAAAAAAATCATCAGGTGATTATTTAGTGGGACTCTTTGTCTGAGCAAAACATGCATTTCCAGGAATAATGTCAGCTCCAAAGAAAATATACACAATGCTCTGCTCCTGGACTTTTCTCTTACTGTACGATTGCTGGCACCTGCTTTGAACAGGTTAATGGATAATGAAGGTGTTTCAGCACAGGTGATGGCAATCATAAAGTAAGAGGGAAGCCCAGGAGCAGAGCATTATATCTCTCCTGGAGAGGGTCATGTTGGGACTGGGAGGTATGAATTATGACCACAATATGATTACTATAGCTGACGCTGCAACATGCAGTTTTAGGGACAGAGCGGAGCTCTTGCACATGCCCAGTGTAGCAGTTTCTTCTACCAAGTTTGCTGTGTGTGGATCTGAGCCCTCAATCAGTGCACTGGAGTAGCTGAAGAGACAGTCAACTTACCATCAAGTAGGAGTGCTTAGAAAGTGCAGTACTGTCTCCTACTGGTTCTATTATGTTTGCGTATTTATTTTGTACTAAGTGATTCACCGCGCCCTACGGTGCCGCAGGAGGAGGAGGGTCGGTTGAGGGGGTGCCGCGGGTTGGGGAGGGGGTCCGGAGCCATCGCGGGTGGTGGAGGGAGGTGTGAGGGTGCTGTGGATGGGGCCCGGAGGTACTGTGAGTGGGGGAGGGGCAGGTAATGCTTCTCCTTCTGGAAGCAGCTAAGCTGCTGTCCTCTCTTTGGCAGTGGCTCTCCCGGAGACTTGCACAGCAGCCAAGCAGCCAGTCACTATTGTTAGCGCCGGTGTCCCAATGCGCCGAAGTACAGGGAAGAAGATGCACTCAATAAACTACAGCTCCCAGCAGGCTTTAGCGTCGGAATGCTTCGGCGCTAAGGGCTGCTGGGAGCTGTAGTTTATTTAGTGTGTCTACTTCCCTGTAATGTGGCGCGTTGGGACACTGGCGCTAACAATAGTGACTGGCTGGCTGAACTGACTGACTCGCTGAAGCAATGTAAACACTGCACACCCACTGCACTGCACAGCACTGTCACCTTTTACATTGATTCAGCATCCAGGCATTATACCCTCAGCGATATCACCCACTCCGTTACATTAGCCAACTCGGGGCTTCCAGGCCGGCAGCCCAGCTGCTGTGTTGCGGAGTCAGGGCCTCTGGGGATCTGGGCATGGCTGTGGCGGGGAGGAACTTCTGTGACATCATGCTCAGCGGAGGCTATGAGGGACCAGAGAGTATGTGGCACAGGGAGGGCTATGAGAGCCTTCCGCTGCGCCGCTTTCATACACATCTATGCCGGTGGCCGCAGCAGATTTTGTTCCACTTGCGCCGCGGCTAGGGAGTGGGGATTATTGATGCCGGAGGGGGCAGGCTGACTTGCAGCAGGACATAGGACGCTGCAGTAGAAGGATTCCCCCCCCCCCATCAACAGCGCAGAGACTTGCTGCAGATGCAGTGGCATACCCTCCAGCTGCACCTTTTTGGCAGGGATAGTACCTTTTTTTTACGGTGTGTACCAAATTTTGGCTCTCCAAACTTCCTTTGAAAGTACAGGAAAAGAGGCGTGGCACCACTTTTCCCGTTGCCACACCCCCTTTTTAGAATTTTTACCGATTTTTATGTGTAAATTGTTGGAGTGTATGTTGCTGCAGATGCAGTGGGCCTCTTTTGGGGTGTGGACCTGGAGCAGCAGCAGCAGCTCCATCAGCCCCATCCTGCTCTGGGAACACACAGCAGCCAAAGGGCAGAGCCTCCCATTGCATGTAACCTGTGTGGCAGGGCGTTTCTCGCCCAATCAGCTGTGAACTGGGTGTGATAGACCAGCTGCTAACCCAATGAGAGCTCCTAGCCACGCCCAGCGTTATACACACAGTCACTCTGGGCTACTATATATGAAGATGGGATGTTTAACCTATTGCTGACCACTTATTTATATTAGTATAATATGCTTGATACAGCTTATACTATGCACAATCTATAGTGTTAATTATTAAAACAGTACTCCATACACTATCCAAGGTATAAAAAGACCAATGGGTACATATATTTCCTGGGTTGGATCTACCAGACCCTCCAACAGGACCCGCCCCACTAGGTACTGCTCTGTTTCTGGACTTCCCTCTTAATTTAATATTTCCATCACCTGTGTTGAACTAGTTAAATGATAAGAAAGCTGTTTCTTCACAGGTGATGGCAATAATAAACTAAGAGGGAAGTCCAGAAACAGAGCATTTTGTACCTAGTGGGGCGGGTCATGTTGGAGGGTATGGGATCTACCACTCCATCAGACTCCTGCGTTTGCCCCTGGATAGAGTAAGTAAACCTATCAAGTTGTTCTGAGGCAAGATCGGTGCTGTGCCATACAAACCCCCCACCTCGCTCCTTGATATCTTAAAAGAGCAAGACAGTATGATAATGTCTTTATGTTAGACTTGACACTGCTCCAGTGTTACCAAATATTTATAGATGATCAAGCACTTGAGAGTGATAAAATGCACGGGGATAAAGTACCAGCCAATCAGCTCCTGTCATTTTTCAAACACAGCCTGTTACATGGCAGGTGGGACTTGATTGACTGGTACTTTTTCACTCTCCATTTTATCACTTTCCAAGCGATTATGCATCTAGCTCACATCCTGTAACATGGCAGTTAGGAGCTGAATGGCTGGTACTTTATCACAGCGCAATTTAACACTCTCCATGGCTTGATAAATCTGGGCCCAAGGATGTTATTCTTTTACAGTTTCTGACTGGCCACTGCTGCGTCTGCTGCCTATCTGCTGCTCTCCTGAGCCCCAATTCCCATCCACAGACACAGTGATAGCTGCGCCGCCCTCCTCTTTGCACATCCGCACTGTCTCCTGGGCCCAGCCAGTTCCTCAGTCAGGGTCGCGGGCAGATATACATGACGTCCGCGACCAGAGCACAGCAGAGCACTGAGTCCAGGTCACAGAGGAGGGGCACTGCTGGTGCTGAGAGGTGCTCTACTCACTGGCTCCTCTATTAAAGCATGAACAGAATGGAATGGGGGATAAAGGAAATTATGACAACTTCAGGGCTGGAGCCCGATGACTCCATTGTCTTTGGCAGTCCCCCCATCCGCCCCACCCCTAAATCCAGGGTTTCCCCCAAATATACTCACTGTATATTACCATGCTTGCCTAAAAGAACCCCTTGTTCTCAAGTGTAGCTGGACAAATAAATCTCCAAGAAACCTTCATTTTTTTTATTTATTTTTTAAATTAAGTGTAAGATGCAATATGCAAATGTGGATATCCTAATTCATCCTAGTTCAAAAAAAGTTTCCTCTCATAAACATTGGCTTGTTTTTATCATTAATAAAGTCCTTTATTATGAATACATTGTCAAGTCCTGTTTATTAACATACCTCCCAACTTTACTGCTCTGTGGAGTGGGACACTTGCGCGGCGAAGGGGCGTGGCCTATGAAAAGGAGGCGTGGCTTCGCGGAAGGACCCGCAATTGCGAGGCACGCCCCCGTTTTCGTCACTGAGGGGGCATGCCCAGCGCTCTGTGAGCCGCTGGCATGCTCCCTCTCCCTCTGACTCCACTGAATAGACGCTGTGCGCATGTGCACAGCGTCTATTCACCGCTGCTCTGCTAAGCAGAGCAGTGATTGACAGAGCCTCCCAACTGACCAGTGGCGGATTTAGCGGGGGGCGATTAGGGCGAACGCCCCCCCTACATATACCGGCACCGGGATGGAGGCCGGGTCCCGGCGCGGTATTGGGAACGGGGTGGACAGCGGTGCAGCGCGGCGGGGGACGAGGAGAGAGAGGAGCGTCCTGACTCGCGTACAGCGACCTCTGTTCTGACCACGCCCCCTCCTTCCTGTACGCGCGTCAGGACGCTCTCTCTCTGTCTTCGTCCTCCGCAGCGCTGCACCGCTCTGCACCGCTCTGCACCCCGTTCCCAATATCCTGGCGGGCCCGGCCTCCATCTATGAGGTGTGAGTGTGTGTGTGTGTGTGAGTGAGTGTGTGTGAGTGTGTCTCCCATTTCTCTCCCCCCCCCCCCCTCTTCTCCCTGCATTATTTGGCTGAATTTTGCCTAGATTCTGTGTGCTATGTAATTTTTGCCTCATACAGTGTGCTGTAATGTGATTTTTCGCTCATTCTGCGTGCTATCATGTGAATTTTGCCTCATTCTGCGTGCTATAATGTCAATTTCGGCTCATTCTGCGTGCTATAACGTCATTTTTGTCTCATACAGTGTGCTATAATGTGATTTTTCCCTCATTCTGCGTGCTATCATGTGAATTTTGCCTCATTCTGCGTGCTATCATGTAATTTTTGCCTCATACAGTGTGCTATAATGTGATTTTTCCCTCATTCTGCGTGCTATCATGTTAATTTTGCCTCATTCTGCGTGCTATCATGTAATTTTTGCCTCATACAGTGTGCTATAATGTGATTTTTCCCTCATTCTGCGTGCTATCATGTGCATTTTGCCTCATTCTGCGTGCTATAATGTCAATTTCGGCTCATTCTGCGTGCTATAACGTCATTTTTGTCTCATACAGTGTGCTATAATGTGATTTTTTTCCTCATTCTGCGTGCTATCATGTGAATTTTGCCTCATTCTGCGTGCTATCATGTAATTTTTGCCTCATACAGTGTGCTATAATGTGATTTTTCCCTCATTCTGCATGCTATCATGTGAATTTTGCCTCATTCTGCATGCTATAATGTCAATTTCGTCTCATTCTGCGTGCTATAACGTCATTTTTGCCTCATACAGTGTGCTATAATGTGATTTTTCCCTCATTCTGCGTGCTATCGTGAATTTTCCCTCATTCTGCGTGCTATCATGTGAATTTCGGCTCATTCAGTGTGCTACAATGTGAATTTCGGCTCATTCAGTGTGCTATAATGTGAATTTCGGCTCATTCAGTGTGCTATGATGTGAATTTCGGCTCATTCAGTGTGCTACAATGTAAATTTCGGCTCATTCAGTGTGCTATGATGTGAATTTCGGCTCATTCAGTGTGCTATGATGTGAATTTCGGCTCATTCAGTGTGCTATAATGTGAATTTCGGCTCATTCAGTGTGCTATGGTGTGAATTTCGGCTCATTCAGTGTGCTATGATGTGAATTTCGGCTCATTCAGTGTGCTATAATGTGAATTTCGGCTCATTCAGTGTGCTATGATGTGAATTTCGGCTCATTCAGTGTGCTATGATGTGAATTTCGGCTCATACAGTGTGCTATGATGTGAATTTCGGCTCATTCAGTGTGCTATAATGTGAATTTCGGATCATACTGTACTATAATATGAATTTTAGCTCATTCTGTGTGCTATAATGTGAATTTCGGCTCATTCAGTGTGCTACAATGTGAATTTCGGCTCATTCAGTGTGCTATGATGTGAATTTCAGCTCATACAGTGTGCTATAATGTGAATGTCGGCTCATTCAGTGTGCTATAATGTGAATTTCGGCTCATTCTGTGTGCTGTAGAAACAGAATTTGTCGGCAGATAAGAACCACTTGGCCCATCTAGTCTGCCCCCTTTTTTTTTTTTACATTAGTTTTATCTCTAACCTTATCTGATCCTTATTTCTTTGTAAGAATATCCTAATGTCTATCCCATGCATGTTTAAATTGCCCTACTGTCTTATCCTCTACCACCCCTGATGGAAGGAATGGCGATTCGCCAGTCTGTATCACCAGTGCGCAGGGTACTCTCCACTAACTGGCAACATTT
Source organism: Pseudophryne corroboree (assembly GCF_028390025.1). Classification (NCBI taxonomy): domain Eukaryota; kingdom Metazoa; phylum Chordata; class Amphibia; order Anura; family Myobatrachidae; genus Pseudophryne; species Pseudophryne corroboree. Next base: position 735,200,785 of record NC_086444.1, read on the forward strand.
TATTAGTAATGGCAACAATAGGAAATTTTAGAAGCGAACGGGAAGGGCATTACTAAGTGGGAGGGGCTATGATTAGGGGGAGGAGTCATCATTCTTAAACCGCCCCCCCTAAAAGTTAAGACTAGATCCGCCACTGCAACTGACCCCCCCACCGCGGGACACTGCGGCCCGCGGGTGGGACAGCGGGACAGTCCCCAAAAAACGGGACTGTCCCGCGAAAATCGGGACAGTTGGGAGGTATGTATTAATATTACCTTATATTAAAAGTTATTTATTGTGCTGATAGAAAATCGATTAACGTTAAATTGGGCAAGAAGAGCATTAGCACTCGCAGTCTAGTCCTGGTCCCCTATGTGCAAGCATGGCCTGGCTTTGCTGGTCACACATGAACACTGCACAGAAGCTCAGCCTTGGTGCAGGCACATTGATTCAAGTGATTCTGCTCCTCTAAAAAGTGTGCTTTGTGGTTGTTACAGTGCAGCTTACACCATAGCATCCAATAAATTGAATCAGTCACATGATAAATGTGGTGACTATGCAAGATGCAACATGTTGTTCAGCTGTACAGAAAGCAGATGCTTTCCCTGCGCTTCAGTGACTACAGCAGAGACAATGTGCACTCATCAGAGGGAAGTTTAACTCTTTCAGCTTTCTTTTTTCCCCAATACAAAGCTCTTTTCAACAAAGAAAAGATATGTTGTAATGTTATGTACACTACTGTATATTATTTTCAGGATTTTCCAATCAGATTATTTTTATACAGCCTTCTAATGGGTCTATTTATCATTGATTGATGGAAGGGGACCCCCGGAATATATTATTTATTAATGATGAATATTGGCAGCTATACGTAAAACTTCCTACCAGGATAGTGGCTCTGATGGGAGTCTGTCCAGGAAATGAGATCTGCAGTAAAGTGACAGCACAAATTAGAGATGAGCGCCTGAAATTTTTCGGGTTTTGTGTTTTGGTTTTGGGTTCGGTTCCGCGGCCGTGTTTTGGGTTCGAACGCGTTTTGGCAAAACCTCACCTAATTATTTTTGTCGGATTCGGGTGTGTTTTGGATTCGGGTGTTTTTTTCCAAAAACACTAAAAAACAGCTTAAATCATAGAATTTGGGGGTCATTTTGATCCCAAAGTATTATTAACCTCAAAAACCATAATTTACACTCATTTTCAGTCTATTCTGAATACCTCACACCTCACAATATTATTTTTAGTCCTAAAATTTGCACCGAGGTCGCTGTGTGAGTAAGATAAGCGACCCTAGTGGCCGACACAAACACCGGGCCCATCTAGGAGTGGCACTGCAGTGTCACGCAGGATGTCCCTTCCAAAAAACCCTCCCCAAACAGCACATGACGCAAAGAAAAAAAGAGGCGCAATGAGGTAGCTGTGTGAGTAAGATTAGCGACCCTAGTGGCCGACACAAACACCGGGCCCATCTAGGAGTGGCACTGCAGTGTCACGCAGGATGGCCCTTCCAAAAAACCCTCCCCAAACAGCACATGACGCAAAGAAAAAAAGAGGCGCAATGAGGTAGCTGACTGTGTGAGTAAGATTAGCGACCCTAGTGGCCGACACAAACACCGGGCACATCTAGGAGTGGCACTGCAGTGTCACGCAGGATGTCCCTTCCAAAAAACCCTCCCCAAACAGCACATGACGCAAAGAAAAAAAGAGGCGCAATGAGGTAGCTGTGTGAGTAAGATTAGCGACCCTAGTGGCCGACACAAACACCGGGCACATCTAGGAGTGGCACTGCAGTGTCACGCAGGATGTCCCTTCCAAAAAACCCTCCCCAAACAGCACATGACGCAAAGAAAAAAAGAGGCGCAATGAGGTAGCTGTGTGAGTAAGATTAGCGACCCTAGTGGCCGACACAAACACCGGGCCCATCTAGGAGTGGCACTGCAGTGTCACGCAGGATGTCCCTTCCAAAAAACCCTCCCCAATCAGCACATGATGCAAAGAAAAAGAAAAGAAAAAAGAGGTGCAAGATGGAATTATCCTTGGGCCCTCCCACCCACCCTTATGTTGTATAAACAAAACAGGACATGCACACTTTAACCAACCCATCATTTCAGTGACAGGGTCTGCCACACGACTGTGACTGATATGACGGGTTGGTTTGGACCCCCCCCAAAAAAGAAGCAATTAATCTCTCCTTGCACAAACTGGCTCTACAGAGGCAAGATGTCCACCTCATCTTCACCCTCCGATATATCACCGTGTACATCCCCCTCCTCACAGATTATCAATTCGTCCCCACTGGAATCCACCATCTCAGCTCCCTGTGTACTTTGTGGAGGCAATTGCTGCTGGTCAATGTCTCCGCGGAGGAATTGATTATAATTCATTTTAATGAACATCATCTTCTCCACATTTTCTGGATGTAACCTCGTACGCCGATTGCTGACAAGGTGAGCGGCGGCACTAAACACTCTTTCGGAGTACACACTTGTGGGAGGGCAACTTAGGTAGAATAAAGCCAGTTTGTGCAAGGGCCTCCAAATTGCCTCTTTTTCCTGCCAGTATAAGTACGGACTGTGTGACGTGCCTACTTGGATGCGGTCACTCATATAATCCTCCACCATTCTATCAATGTTGAGAGAATCATATGCAGTGACAGTAGACGACATGTCCGTAATCGTTGTCAGGTCCTTCAGTCCGGACCAGATGTCAGCATCAGCAGTCGCTCCAGACTGCCCTGCATCACCGCCAGCGGGTGGGCTCGGAATTCTGAGCCTTTTCCTCGCACCCCCAGTTGCGGGAGAATGTGAAGGAGGAGATGTTGACAGGTCGCGTTCCGCTTGACTTGACAATTTTGTCACCAGCAGGTCTTTCAACCCCAGCAGACCTGTGTCTGCCGGAAAGAGAGATCCAAGGTAGGCTTTAAATCTAGGATCGAGCACGGTGGCTAAAATGTAGTGCTCTGATTTCAACAGATTGACCACCCGTGAATCCTTGTTAAGCGAATTAAGGGCTGCATCCACAAGTCCCACATGCCTAGCGGAATCGCTCCGTGTTAGCTCCTCCTTCAATGCCTCCAGCTTCTTCTGCAAAAGCCTGATGAGGGGAATGACCTGACTCAGGCTGGCAGTGTCTGAACTGACTTCACGTGTGGCAAGTTCAAAGGGCATCAGAACCTTGCACAACGTTGAAATCATTCTCCACTGCACTTGAGACAGGTGCATTCCACCTACTATATCGTGCTCAATTGTATAGGCTTGAATGGCCTTTTGCTGCTCCTCCAACCTCTGAAGCATATAGAGGGTTGAATTCCACCTCGTTACCACTTCTTGCTTCAGATGATGGCAGGGCAGGTTCAGTAGTTTTTGGTGGTGCTCCAGTTTTCTGTACGTGGTGCCTGTACGCCGAAAGTGTCCCGCAATTCTTCTGGCCACCGACAGCATCTCTTGCACGCCCCTGTCGTTTTTTAAAAAATTCTGCACCACCAAATTCAAGGTATGTGCAAAACATGGGACGTGCTGGAATTGGCCCAGATTTAATGCACACACAATATTGCTTGCGTTGTCCGATGCCACAAATCCACAGGAGAGTCCAATTGGGGTAAGCCATTCCGCGATGATCTTCCTCAGTTGCCGTAAGAGGTTTTCAGCTGTGTGCGTATTCTGGAAAGCGGTGATACAAAGCGTAGCCTGCCTAGGAAAGAGTTGGCGTTTGCGAGATGCTGCTACTGGTGCCGCCGCTGCTGTTCTTGCGGCGGGAGTCCATACATCTACCCAGTGGGCTGTCACAGTCATATAGTCCTGACCCTGCCCTGCTCCACTTGTCCACATGTCCGTGGTTAAGTGGACATTGGGTACAGCTGCATTTTTTAGGACACTGGTGACTCTTTTTCTGAGGTCTGTGTACATTTTCGGTATCGCCTGCCTAGAGAAATGGAACCTAGATGGTATTTGGTACCGGGGACACAGTACCTCCAACAAGTCTCTAGTTGGCTCTGCAGTAATGATGGATACCGGAACCACGTTTCTCACCACCCAGGATGCCAAGGCCTCAGTTATCCGCTTTGCAGTAGGATGACTGCTGTGATATTTCATCTTCCTCGCAAAGGACTGTTGAACAGTCAATTGCTTACTGGAAGTAGTACAAGTGGGCTTACGACTTCCCCTCTGGGATGACCATCGACTCCCAGCGGCAACAACAGCAGCGCCAGCAGCAGTAGGCGTTACACGCAAGGATGCATCGGAGGAATCCCAGGCAGGAGAGGACTCGTCAGACTTGCCAGTGACATGGCCTGCAGGACTATTGGCATTCCTGGGGAAGGAGGAAATTGACACTGAGGGAGTTGGTGGGGTGGTTTGCGTGAGCTTGGTTACAAGAGGAAGGGATTTACTGGTCAGTGGACTGCTTCCGCTGTCACCCAAAGTTTTTGAACTTGTCACTGACTTATTATGAATGCGCTGCAGGTGACGTATAAGGGAGGATGTTCCGAGGTGGTTAACGTCCTTACCCCTACTTATTACAGCTTGACAAAGGGAACACACGGCTTGACACCTGTTGTCCGCATTTCTGGTGAAATACCTCCACACCGAAGAGCTGATTTTTTTGGTATTTTCACCTGGCATGTCAACGGCCATATTCCTCCCACGGACAACAGGTGTCTCCCCGGGTGCCTGACTTAAACAAACCACCTCACCATCAGAATCCTCCTGGTCAATTTCCTCCCCAGCGCCAGCAACACCCATATCCTCCTCATCCTGGTGTACTTCAACACTGACATCTTCAATCTGACTATCAGGAACTGGACTGCGGGTGCTCCTTCCAGCACTTGCAGGGGGCGTGCAAATGGTGGAAGGCGCATGCTCTTCACGTCCAGTGTTGGGAAGGTCAGGCATCGCAACCGACACAATTGGACTCTCCTTGTGGATTTGGGATTTCAAAGAACGCACAGTTCTTTGCGGTGCTTTTGCCAGCTTGAGTCTTTTCAGTTTTCTAGCGAGAGGCTGAGTGCTTCCATCCTCATGTGAAGCTGAACCACTAGCCATGAACATAGGCCAGGGCCTCAGCCGTTCCTTGCCACTCCGTGTGGTAAATGGCATATTGGCAAGTTTACGCTTCTCCTCCGACAATTTTATTTTAGGTTTTGGAGTCCTTTTTTTTCTGATATTTGGTGTTTTGGATTTGACATGCTCTGTACTATGACATTGGGCATCGGCCTTGGCAGACGACGTTGCTGGCATTTCATCGTCTCGGCCATGACTAGTGGCAGCAGCTTCAGCACGAGGTGGAAGTGGATCTTGATCTTTCCCTAATTTTGGAACCTCAACTTTTTTGTTCTCCATATTTTATAGGCAGAACTAAAAGGCACCTCAGGTAAACAATGGAGATGGATGGATTGGATACTAGTATACAATTATGGACGGACTGCCACGGTTAGGTGGTATAAAAAAACCACGGTTAGGTGGTATATAATACAATTATGGATGGACGGACTGCCTGCCGAGTGCCGACACAGAGGTAGCCACAGCCGTGAACTACCGCACTGTACACTGGTTGATAAAGAGATAGTAGTATACTCGTAACAACTAGTATGACGACGGTATAAAGAATGAAAAAAAAACCACGGTTAGGTGGTATATATTATAATACAATTATGGTTGGACGGACTGCCTGCCGAGTGCCGACACAGAGGTAGCCACAGCCGTGAACTACCGCACTGTACACTGGTTGATAAAGAGATAGTAGTATACTCGTAACAACTAGTATGACGATGGTATAAAGAATGAAAAAAAAACCACGGTTAGGTGGTATATATTATAATACAATTATGGATGGACGGACTGCCTGCCGAGTGCCGACACAGAGGTAGCCACAGTCGTGAACTACCGCACTGTACACTGGTTGATAAAGAGATAGTAGTATACTCGTAACAACTAGTATGACGACGGTATAAAGAATGAAAAAAAAACCACGGTTAGGTGGTATATATTATAATACAATTATGGTTGGACGGACTGCCTGCCGAGTGCCGACACAGAGGTAGCCACAGCCGTGAACTACCGCACTGTACACTGGTTGATAAAGAGATAGTAGTATACTCGTAACAACTAGTATGACGACGGTATAAAGAATGAAAAAAAAACCACGGTTAGGTGGTATATAATACAATTATGGTTGGACGGACTGCCTGCCGAGTGCCGACACAGAGGTAGCCACAGCCGCGAACTACCGCACTGTACACTGGTTGATAAAGAGATAGTAGTATACTCGTAACAACTAGTATGACGACGGTATAAAGAATGAAAAAAAAACCACGGTTAGGTGGTATATATTATAATACAATTATGGTTGGACGGACTGCCTGCCGAGTGCCGACACAGAGGTAGCCACAGCCGTGAACTACCGCACTGTACACTGGTTGATAAAGAGATAGTAGTATACTCGTAACAACTAGTATGACGACGGTATAAAGAATGAAAAAAAAACCACGGTTAGGTGGTATATATTATAATACAATTATGGATGGACGGACTGCCTGCCGAGTGCCGACACAGAGGTAGCCACAGCCGTGAACTACCGCACTGTACACTGGTTGATAAAGAGATAGTAGTATACTCGTAACAACTAGTATGACGACGGTATAAAGAATGAAAAAAAAACCACGGTTAGGTGGTATATAATACAATTATGGTTGGACGGACTGCCTGCCGAGTGCCGACACAGAGGTAGCCACAGCCGTGAACTACCGCACTGTACACTGGTTGATAAAGAGATAGTAGTATACTCGTAACAACTAGTATGACGACGGTATAAAGAATGAAAAAAAAAACACGGTTAGGTGGTATATATTATAATACAATTATGGATGGACGGACTGCCTGCCGAGTGCCGACACAGAGGTAGCCACAGCCGTGAACTACCGCACTGTACTGTGTCTGCTGCTAATATAGACTGGTTGATAAAGAGATAGTATACAATACTACTAATATACTGGTGGTCAGGCACTGGTCACCACTAGTCACACTGGCAGTGGCACTCCTGCAGCAAAAGTGTGCACTGTTTAATTTTAATATAATATTATTTATCATGTACTCCTGGCTCCTGCTATAACAACCTGCAGTGCTCCCCAGTCTCCCCCACAATTATAAGCTTTATATACAATACATTGATGTGCAGCACACTGGGCTGAGCAGTGCACACAGACTGAGTCACTGTGTGACTGTGTATCGTTTTTTTCAGGCAGAGAACGGATATATTAAATAAAACAAACAACTGCACTGTCTCTGGTGGTCACTGGTCACTGTGGTCGTCAGTCACTAAACTCTGTCTGCACTCTCTTCTAATCTACAGTATCACAGCAATCTCTCTCTCTCTCTCTCTTCTAAATCTAATCTAAATGGAGAGGACGCCAGCCACGTCCTCTCCCTATCAATCTCAATGCACGTGTGAAAATGGCGGCGACGCGCGGCTCCTTATATAGAATCCGAGTCTCGCGAGAATCCGACAGCGTCATGATGACGTTCGGGCGCGCTCGGGTTAACCGAGCAAGGCGGGAAGATCCGAGTCGCTCGGACCCGTGAAAAAAAAAGTGAAGTTCGTGCGGGTTCGGATTCAAAGAAACCGAACCCGCTCATCTCTAAGCACAATTGTCCACACACATGCAGAACAAAACTGTGGGCCTTATTCAGAGCTGATCGTAGATGTGCTCAAAATCTCTGACATGTGGGGGGGAAAGCCCTGCACAGGGCTAGTCCGCCCCGCATGCCAGGCCCTATCTCAAGCGTGTGACAGCATAGTTTGTCCGGACCGCAACCGCCCCAACACGCCCCCTCCCATGTCGTGCAACTCACTGTCTGCACACACGCGCTGTGCAGATCCTGTGCATGCAAACACTTCACCGGCCATCAGACTGTGAACGCTGCGGCTGCAGCGTTCCAGTCTGAAATAGGCCCTGTGATAGAAGGGATGAATAACTGGTACTGCGGAGTGCAATGTTTAGTTTCTCTACCGCAGCATTTCCCATACTGATACCGCTTTCAGATCGCTAATGCTGGGTCACACCCAGGAATTGGAAACGGGTCCTTCCCGTGTTGCCATCGGGGGTGGGGACCATGGTACAATCGGGGGTGGGTGCGGAGGCGGCGCTAGGAAATCTCTGCATCGCCTCTCCCTATCCTGTGAACGGGTACGAAGTTGCATCGACCCGAGAAACCCGTTCATACTGTACCTGACTCGGTAATAGCCTGGGAATAACCCTTCTTTTCGACCCGGGCATTCGGGACTGGCACTTTCTTACCGCACAGCGTCTGGGCTATTTGTGCGGTGTAAAAGGGGTATGACAGTCCAAGATTTCGTTTTAGTGATATCTATTGTATGCTTCAGCACAGATGGCTAAATCAAAATACTGAGGTACTAATTAAGTCTTGCCAGGTGATAAATTTGGGTAAAATCCCTATTTTAAGTAAAAAAAATGATGAGATTTGTTTCTGAACCTCTGGGACAACACCCTAAATGACTAATTAGGCACTTAGAAGTTTTTAATTATTTTAAATTAGCCAAAAGTGAAATGTCATTTTTTGGGTGAAAAAGTGCAAAATGATGAAAATTGGAGTACAGGGTATAGAACAGGCATATTGGGGTGCTTTATGAGTGGGGCAAGTGTTTTTTAGACTTGCAGGTGGGTGTAATTGGTCTGTTTCCACTTTTTTTTAAAGTCCCCTAAAATGAGTTTAATTTTAGCACTTATTTTGCTGAAAAACAATGCTTTCTGTCATTTTTTTGCATTTAAAAAAAAAATGCATATAACAGCCATCCGACCCAATTTAAGTACCAGAAATACGTTTTTTTATAACAAATAATCAACTTTTATGTTATTCGATGTTAGTTTAGCCTTTTGGGAGGCTACGGACAGATTTACCCATTTTTTACTTGTCACTTTCGTCACCAATTTTCATGGTAATCCTGCCTTCACTAATTTGCTTTTGAATAGGGCGAATCACGGGAGCAGGCATACCCACGAAAAGTCCATGTTTGCAGCAAAAAAGACGCGAAAATGGCAAAAAGGGCAATTACAGCGATTTCGCTGCTAATTGAATTCGGCCCTATGTAGGATTCACCCCCTTTTTTTGGCTCAGAACTGGAGTTCCACCAAGGCTGGTGCCCAGGATGAGGCCAAGGGGTGATCTCACAGTTACAGGGAGCTCACATCAAAGTAGAGTGCTGCTGTCCAGATTTTGTGCCACCTACGACAGGTGACTACTGTCTTTTCCTGACAAAATAAAGTTTTATATCCAGAACTGCACCCTACCAACCAGTGCTGTAACTAGACATTTTAGCGCTGTGTGCAAGAAACAGCACCGAATCCCCCCCCCCCCCCCCCCATATACAAGACAGGGCCAGTTTGCGCTCTAGGCGTGCACAAAAAATGTAGGGTCGTGGCTTCATGGGGAAGGGGTGTAGCTACAGAGCTCCCTTTTATACATTATGGCAGCAGAGCCCCCCTTTTTACACATCACGGCAGGAGAGTCCACTTTTTACACATTATGGCAGACAGCATCCCCCTTTTTACACATTACGGCAGCAGAATCCCCTTTTTACACATTACGGCAGACAGCGTCCTCCTTTTTACACATTACGGCAGCAGAATCCCCTTTTTACACATTACGGCAGACAGCATCCCCCGTTTTACACATTTCGGCAGCAGAGTCCCCCTTTTTACACATTACGGCAGACAGCGTCCCCCTTTTTACACATTACGGCAGCAGAGCCCCTCTTTTTACACATTACGGCACACAGCATCCCCCTTTTTACACATTACGGCAGACAGCATCCCCCTTTTTTACACATTACGGCAGCAATAAGTTATGATAGAGGAGGGACTCACCACAGCCAGTCCTGGTGTCAATATGGACGGCTGGGGATGGGGGCTGCGGGTTGTTGCTGCACTTTGTATGTCCCCCACAGACTCATGTCTGGCACCGGCGGGAGGCTGGACAATAGTATTGCTGGGCTCCATAGAGTGCGCTGCAGTGGGGGACAGGGAGAAGTGCCCAGCGCAGCACAGCTTCCTTGTTATGCCCGGCATCAGGTCTTGGGAGTCCGGACAGAGGGGGTGGAGCGTGCAGGCATTCAGCTGCAGCGTGCCGCTGCCCAGCTACATGTTATCAGTCAGAGAGGGAGCCAGGGCTTGGGTGCTCTCCTCCTTGGACGGCCGCAGCGCTGCAGATAACTGGCAGCGATGGCTGGCTGGCGGGCGGTAGTGTGGCGAGGCCCGGCGGGAGATTTTTCGGACTCACAGCGCATCACTACCAACAATAGTGACCTACTAGCACCTGTAAAAGATGAGTTATTTGTTGAATACTGTATATATCACTAATGCACCACACTGCTCCATCAAAATACAAATTACTGAAGAAACAACCAAATACAGCACTACCTTACAGGAAAAAAGGAGGGACATAATCCACATGAAGGCAAAATAAATCTGTAAAAAACCTCTGAGAACCACAAGACAATTAGGTTCTCCTAAGGAGTTAAAAATTTTCATGTCAAAAACCTTCAAACCTCACAAACAACGGTGGTGAGTGGCATATACCTAGAGTTAACTTGCGCAGGGAGTGCCAAATCTGTGTCACTATTGCTACAGTTGTTCTTTTTATAACTGCCAGACTTCCATCTGCCCAAAGTTTAATACTGTTGATCGTGCAACCCAGTGGTGCAAATGGTATGCACAATACTGCCGCTGGGATCCTGACGGGGGCACCATACTGCCGCTGATATACCGTAGAGGGAGAATAGAACCTGTGGTGAGCATAGCTCACCACCAAGCTCGCAGCATGGAACGTACAGCGAGCCTGCGAAGGGCTTTGTTGCACTCGCCCCCTGCTGGCATTCTACCACTTGGGATACCGATCTTGGGATACTGACATTCGGCATCTCAGCAAACGGTAAATCATACCAAACCCTCTTAAATAAATACATCCCATAATCCATTGCCACAAATTATTTAGACAAAGGGGCAGAATGTCTAAGCACTAACCAAGTGCTCTCACTTTGGTTTCTAATCCTCAAATAGTGTAACAGGACACACAGGGGCAGATTTATTAAGCTCGGTGCTGTGATAAAGTGGAAGGTGATAAAGGACCAGCCAATCAGATCCATACTGCCATCTCACAGGCTGGGTTTAAAAAATGACAGTTAGGAGCTGACTGGCTGGAGTGTTATCACCTTCCACTTTATCACTTCACCAAGTTTAATAAATCTGCCCCACAGTGGGGGAGATTCAAATGTTTGAAAAGTCAGTTGGGAGTCTGTTTTTTCCTATCTAATGGACAGGAAAAAACAGACACCCAACCGACTTTTCAAACATTTGAATCTCCCCCAGTATGTTCTTGCTTGTGTTAGAATAAAGGGTAACCCATCTTCCTTTTCCTAGTTGAATAGTTTAAGATTTGCGTATTTTACAGATCATTGACTTACCACCTACCCCATATCTGGTTAGTTCCAATCCAAACAACATCTGGACTCCGTTCTAATGAGCCATGGCAATACTACAGCAGTTGCTAATCCATTGACTCCTTGTAGGAGTGCATTTGTCACGGCTCCACATTTGGGTGGGTTTAAACACTGCATACTATATCATACCTCCCAACTTTGTCCTCGTTAGAAGAGGGACACACGCCGTGCGCTCAAGAAAAAGGGGCATGGCCTATGAAAAGGGGGCGTTGCTTTGCAGAGGACCTGCGATCACGAGCCACGCCCCGTTTTCATCACTGAGGGGGCATGCCCAGCGTTCTGTGAGCTGCTGGCATTCCCCTCTCCCTCTGACTGCAGTGAATAGACGTTGTGCGCATGCGCACAGTGTCTATTCACCGCTGCTCTGCTAAGCCTCCCAACTGCCCCCCTCCCCCACCGCGGGACACTGTGGCCCGTGGGTGGGACAGCGGGACAGTCCCCAAAAAATGGGACTGTCCCGCGAAAATCGGGACCTGAGGTCTGCTATAATGTGTACATAACCAAATGCGATCTCTGCTTTTAAATGCCTTCGGACTTATAAAGTCTTTAGCTGTTCTTCTGCAATAAATAAACCATGCTAATAAGAATGATGACATTATTGAAGATTATTGACATTATTGAAGAGGACAGGCAGCACAGTACAGAGTAAATAGTTTGAGCCATTCAAATTACAGAATTTTAATATTACTCTACTATGATAAGGCTGAATTTTTTTTATTGTCACAATCAATTTAACAAAAAAATAAAAATATGGTTTATGGTTAACTTACATTTTTTATAACCTGTTGGGGACAATGTATGTTTTTTTCCTGTCGGGCCAGTGTGTGATTGTTTTTTCAATCAGTTAGGGCCAGAGTGTGCTTTTATAACCTGCTGGGGACAATGTATGGTTTCTTCCTGTCGGGGACAATGTTTGTGGTTTTCTTCCTGTCGGGGACAATGTGTGTGGTTTTTTTCATGTCGAGGACAATGTGTGCATGTTTTGTCATGTAGGGGCCAGTGTACTTTTAATAACCTATTGGTTAGGTTTCCTGTCCGGGACAATGTGCCTGTTTTTTTTCATGGCGGGGACAATGTGTTTGGTTTTTTACCATGGGGGGGCCAATGTGTTTTTTTTTCTGTGTGTCCAATGTGTTTGGAGGCACATAACAAATAATACAAATACAGGTTGCTCACAGTAAATATTAAAAAATAAGAATTTACTCACCGGTAATTCTATTTCTCGTAGTCCGTAGTGGATGCTGGGTACTCCGTAAAGACCATGGGGAATAGACGGGCTCCGCAGGAGACTGGGCACTCTTAAAAGAAAGATTAGGTACTATATCTGGTGTGCACTGGCTCCTCCCTCTATGCGCCTCCTCCAGACCTCAGTTAGGGAAACTGTGCCCGGAAGAGCTGACATTACTAGGAAAGGATTTGGAATCCAGGGTAAGACTCATACCAGCCACACCAATCACACTGTACAACTCGTGATAACTATACCCAGTTAACAGTATGAACAATAACTGAGCTTCTCTCAACAGATGGCTCATACAATAACCCTTTAGTTAAGCAATAACTATATACATGTATTGCAGAGAGTCCGCACTTGGGACGGACTCCCAGCATCCACTACGGACTACGAGAAATAGAATTACCGGTGAGTAAATTCTTATTTTCTCTGACGTCCTAGTGGATGCTGGGTACTCCGTAAGGACCATGGGGATTATACCAAAGCTCCCAAACGGGCGGGAGAGTGCGGATGACTCTGCAGCACCGAATGAGCAAACTCAAGGTCCTCCTCAGCCAGGGTATCAAACTTGTAGAATTTTGCAAAAGTGTTTGAACCCGACCAAGTAGCAGCTCGGCAAAGTTGTAAAGCCGAGGCCCCTCGGGCAGCCGCCCAAGAAGAGCCCACCTTCCTCGTGGAATGGGCTTTTACTGATTTAGGATGCGGCAGTCCAGCCGCAGAATGTGCAGGCTGAATGGTGCTACAGATCCAGCGAGCAATAGTCTGCTTTGAAGCAGGAGCACCCAGCTTGTTGGGTGCATGCAGGATAAATAGCGAGTCAGTTTTTCTGACTCTAGCCGTCCTGGAAACATAAAGTTTCAGGGCCCGGACTACGTCCAGCAACTTGGAATCCTCCAAGTCCCTAGTAGCCGCAGGCACCACAATAGGTTGGTTCAAATGAAACGATGATACCACCTTAGGGAGAAATTGGAGACGAGTCCTCCATTCTGCCCTTTCCATATGGAAGACCAGATATGGGCTTTTACATGACAAAGCCGCCAATTCTGACACACGCCTAGTCCAAGCTAAGGCCAAAAGCATGACCACTTTCCACGTGAGATATTTTAGCTCCACGGTCTTAAGTGGCTCAAACCAGTGGGATTTTAGGAATCCAACACACGTTAAGATCCCAAGGTGCCACTGGAGGCACAAAAGGGGCTGAATATGCAGCACCCCTGTAACAACGTCCGAACTTCAGGCAGTGAAGCCAGTTCTTTTTGAGAGAAAAAGGGATAGGGCCGAAATCTTGGCCTTTATGGATCCTAATTTTAGGCCCATAGTCACTCCTGACTGTAGGAAGTGCAGGAATCGACCCCCCTGGAATTCCTCTGTAGGGCCTTCCCGGCCACACACCAAGCAACCTATTTTCGCCATATACAGTGAAAAAGTCTTGCTGTCACGTCTTTCCTAGCCTTTATCAGAGTAGGAATAACTGCATCCGGAATGCCCTTTTCCGCTAGGATCCGGCGTTCAACCGCCATGCCGTCCAACGCAGCCGCGGTAAGTCTTGGATCAGACAGGGTCCCTGTTGCAACATTTCCTGACTGAGAGGCAGAGGCCATGGGTCCTCTGAGAGCATTTCTGGCAGTTCCGGGTACCGAGTCCTTCTTGGCCAATCCGGAGCAAAGAATATTGTTCACACTCCTCCGTTTATTACAGTTCTCAGCCCTTGGGTCTGAGAGGAAGAAGAGGGAATATATAGACCGACTGGAACACCCACGGTGTTACTAGTGCGACCACAGCTATCGCCTGAGAGTCCCTTGACCCAGCGTAAAACCTTTTTTATCTTTTTATTGAGGTGGGATGCCATGTAGTCCACCTGAGGCAGTTTCCATCAATTTGCAAAACTGCGTGAAGACTTCCTGATGAAGTCACCACTTTCCTGGGTGGAGGTCGTGTCCACTCCCGGAATGAACACTGCTGACAGTGCGCTTACTTGATTCTCCGCCCAGCGAAGAATTCTGGTGGCTTCTACCCTCGCCACCCTGCTCCTTGTGCCGCCCTGGCGGTTTACATGAGCCCCTGCGGTCTGACTGGATCAGAACCGGTTGGTCGCGAAGCAGGAACTCCGCTTGACTTAGGGCGTTGTATATGGCCCTTAGTTCCAGGATATTGATGTGAAGGCAAGCATGTTGGCTTGACCACAAACCTTGGAATTTTCTTCCCTGTGTAACTGCCCCCCACCCTCAGAGGCTTGCATCCGTGGTCACCAGGACCCAGTCCTGAATGCCGAATCTGCGGCCCTCGAGAAGGTGAGCACTCCGCAGCCACCACAGGAGAGACACCCTGGCCCTGGGGGATAGGGTGATTAACCGATGCATCTGAAGATGTGATCCGGACCACTTGTCCAGTAAGTTCCATTGTCCTTGCATGGAACCAGCCGAAGGGGATGGCCTCGTATGATGCCATCATCCTTCCCAGGACTCGAGTGCAGTGATGCACTGACACCTGTTTTGGTTTTCAATGGATTCCTGACCAGTGTCATGAGCTCCTGAGCTCTCTCTATCGGGAGATAAACCCTCTTCTGGTCTGTGTCTAGGATCATGCCTAGGCGAGGCAGATGAGCTGTAGGAACCAACTGCGACTTTGGAATATATAGAATCCAGTCGTGTTGCCGTTTCACTTCCAGAGAAGGTGATACGCTGTCCAGCAACTGCTCTCTTGATCTCGCTTTTATGAGGAGATCATCCAAGTATGTGATAATAGTGACACCTTGCTTCCGCAGGAGCACCATCATATCCGCCATTACCTTGGTGAAATTGGTAATGACAATCCCGTACCGCAATTCTGAGGTACGCCTGATGAGGTGGATAAATGGGGACACGAAGGTATGCATCCCTTATGTCCCGATTCATTTCAGGCATGCAATGACCGCTCTTAGCGATTCCATCTTGAACCTGAACCTTTTCAGGTATATGTTCAGGGATTTTAATTCAATATGGGTCTAACCGAACCGTCTGGTTTCGGGATTCTAACATGGTCGAATAATAACACCCTCTTGTTGAAGGAGGGGACCCTTGACCACCACCTGTTGAAGATACAATTTACGAATTGCAGTTAACACTGGCTCCCTCGCTTGGGGGGAAGCCCGCCGGGTCCTCGGTGAGGGGGCATCTTCTCACAGTCCAGCCTGTATCCCAGCGATACAATTTCTATTGCCCAGGGATCTAACAGGGAGTGAACCCAATAGTGGCTGAACTTACGAAGGCGTGTCCCCACCGGGCCTAGCTCCGCCTGTGGAGCCCCAGCGACATGCGGTGGATTTTTGTAGAGGCCGGGGAGGACTTCTGTTCCTGGGGACTAGCTGTGTTGTACAGCTTCTTTCCTCTGCCCCCGGCTCTGACAAGAAAGGACGCACCTCAGACTTTCTTGTTTCTTTATTCGAAAAGCTGCATTTAATAATGTCGTGCTTTCCTAGGCTGTGCAGGAATATAAGGCAAAATATCAGAATTACCAGCTATAACTGTGGAGACCAGGCCCGAGAACCTTTCTCCACACAATCCTCAGCCTTCCATATGCCTCTTAAGTCGGCATCATCTGTCCAATGTATATTCTACAGGACACGTCAAGCAGAAATCGACATAGCTTTTGTCTCTAGGACCCAGTATACTCATGTCCCTTTGGGCATGCTTTATAATTATATATCTATCACTTAAGACAGCATCTTAAAATATTTATATGCATACTAGGGTCTCAATCTCTGCTGATAAGGTACCTGTCCACGCTGCCACAGCGCTATAAACCCATGCCGACACAATCGCCGGTCTGGGTAGTATACTAGAATGTGCACGCTATCTGCAGGATCCCTGAGAATAGCTAGTGCAAACAGGACAACCAAGGGGAAGATTCTCAACACATCCTGGCCCTAGTGGGGAAAGGATACAGCCTGAGAATTCTCTTGTGGGAAGCTGCCGTCTCTTGTCTGGAGATTCCCGCTCTTTTTCCTCATGAGAGGAGGGGAATTTACCTCAGCATTCTTCCCCTTAACATGTGTACTCTCGTGTCAGGGACAGATGAGTCATCAGTGATATGCAAATCATCTTTTATTCCAATAATCATATATTGAATATCTTTTAGCCCTCTTGGCTGTAACTTTGCATTATCGTAGTCGACAGTGGAGTTAAACTCTGTGTCGATACTTTGTTATTTTGGATAGTGAACATAGAGAGACTCTGAAGGACTCTGTGACATAGGGACAGACCAGGGTAGATTTCCTTTCTGTTCCCTAACCTTTTGTGCAATAATTTTACCTCAGCACTTACACATATCCAAACAGGTGTCGGCGTTGTTGACGGAGACACCCTCCCATACACTTATCCGCTCTATCACCTCCTTAGAGGAGCCTTTTACCCCAGACATGTCGACACACGCGTACCGACACACCACACATACAGGGGATGCTCAATTTGAAGATAGTTCCCCCACCAGGCCCTTTGGAGAGACAGAGAGAGAGAGTATGCCAGCACACACCACAGCGCTATATAATACAGGGATGTACACTATACTGAGTGATTTTTCCCCTATAGCAGCTTATATACACAGTTTTGCGCCTAAATTTATGTGCCCCTCACTCTCTTTTTTACCCTTTGTGTACCAGGATACTGCAGGGGAGAGCCTGGGGAGCTTCCTTCCAGCTGAGCTGTGAAGAGAAAATGGCGCCGGTGTGCTGAGGAAGAAGGCCCGGCCCCCTCAGCGGCGGGCTTCTGTCCTTTTATTTACTTTAATGGTGGGGGTTAATGCACATATACAGTTTATCAGACTGTATTATGTGCTTTTCGCCAAGTAAGGTAATCTAATTGCTGCCCAGGGCGCCCCCCCCCAGCGCCCTGCACCCATCAGTGACCGGAGTTTGTGGTGTGCTAAGAGAGCAATGGCGCACAGCTGCAGTGCTGTGCGCTACCTTAATGAAGACCGGAGTCTTCAGCTGCCAGCGAACGGCCCCTGTTGAAGAAGGTCCTCGCGAAGAGGAAGAGGCCTCGAATCCTCCAACAGTAATGCCAGAAGATTTGCATACCTAGCCCTTCGTGGCCAGTCCGGAGCAATGAGGATCGCCTGAACTCTTGTTCTTTTTATTAGTTTGAGAATCCTTGGTATGAGTGGAAGTGGAAGGAACACATACACTGACTGGAACATCCATGGAGTTACCAGTGCGTCCACCGCCACTGCCTGTGGGTCTCTCGACCTGGAACAGTACCTCCGAAGCTTCTTGCTGAGGCGAGAGGCCATCACGTCTATCTGAGGTACACCCCATCGGCTTGTCACCTCTGCGAACACCTCCAGGTGGAGGCCCCATTCTCCTGGATGGAGATCGTGTCTGCTGAGGAAGTCCGCTTCCCAGTTGTCCACTCCCGGAATGAAGATTACTGAGAGCGTCACTGCGTGCTTTTCTGCCCAGAGGAGGATTCTTGTTACCTCTTACATTGCTACTCTGCTCTTCGTTCCGTCCTGTCGGTTTATGTAGGACATTGCTGTTACATTGTCCGACTGAACCAGAATGGCTTGATCTTGCAGAAGATGCGCCGCCTGTAGAAGGCTGTTGTATATGGCCCTTAGTTCCAGAAGGTTTATCGGAAGGATGGATTCCAGACTTGACCACTTTCCTTGGAAGTTTTCCCCAACCTCTGAGACTTGCATCCGTGGTTAGAAGGATCCAATTCTGAATCCCAAACTTGCAGCCCTCGAGTAGGTGAGAAGTTTGCAGCCATTAGAGGAGTGAAATTCTGGCTTTTGGTGACAGGCGTATCCACCGGTGCATGTGAAGATGTGACCCTGACCATTTGTCTAAGAGATCCAGTTGGAATGACCTCGCATGGAATCTTCCGTATTGTAGAGCCTCGTAAGAGGCTACCATCTTCCCCAGAAGGCAAATGCACTAAAGAACCGATACCCGGGTTGGCTTCAGGACATCCCGTACCATTGATTGGATCACCAATGCTTTCTCCAACGGTAGAAACACCCTCTGCACTACCATGTCAAGTATTTTCCCCATGAAAGGCAGTCTCCTTGTTGGCTCCAAATGTGACTTTGGAAGGTTCAGGATCCACCCATGATCCTGGAGTAGTCGAGTTGAGAGTGCAATACTCTGCAACAACCTCTCCCTGGACGATGCTTTTATCAGATCATCCAGATATGGAATTATGCTCACTCCCTGTCTGTGGAGTAGCATCATCTCTGCCATGACCTTGGTGAACACCCTCGGTGCTGTGGAGAGGCCAAACGGCAGTGCCTGGAACTGATAGTGACAGTCCAGTAGCGCAAATCTGAGATAAGTCTGGTGAGGCGGCCAGATCGGAATGTCAAGGTACGCATCCTTGATATCCAGGGATACTAGGAATTCCCCCTCCTCCAGACCTGAGATCACCGCTCTCCAGGGACGTGCAGTCAGGGGAGGCAGGGGAGGCAGTGCCTCCCCTGTCATTTATGATTAAAATAATATAAAAGAATATACTTATGACACAGATTCTGTGTCATAAGTATCTGCTTTTGCCTTTATATTATTTAAATCATTTGTAGTAGGGAAAAAAAAAATAGAATTCACTCTCTGGAGGCACTGCTCTCGGTGCCTCCGGCTGCCATTAAGGGATGGCTGGAAATGGGGGGCGGGGCCAAACATCGGGCAGTAAAAGCCCACTGAAAAAAATACACATATGCGGCACCTAATAGCAGTGCCTCTGTGACATGGGCGTGCTTTAAGCCCATACGAAAGCACGCCCCAGTCACTATGGCTGGTGTGATTGGGCACCTAACTCCCGGGGCTGGCTGGCTGCTGCGAGCATTAGCTGGCCGCCCGCCCGCGGACCCCCCCCCCCTCCCCCCTCCTCCCCGCTAGCTTACAGCGGCGGCCGATAATACATCGCTGGAGTTTACAGACGCGGACGCGGTGGGCGCATCATACGGCGGGAGAGAAGTCCTGCACCAGAGGTCCCCGCTCTGCTACCCTGTGCTGCTGGGTCCACCTACGTTACTGCCGCTGCACTAGTCAAACTGACAGGCAGCGGCGTGGACAATGTAGACAGCGGCGGATTTCAGCGCCGGGGCCTGCCATGTGGTGCTTAGCAAGCTGCCGCTGCAGGGTTCCCAGAGGCAGCATTAAAGAAGACCAGGATGGGTGAGGAGACTCCAGTCCGCCGGCTGCAGAGACTCCATAGCGGGATGTGTCTGGAAGGACTCTGCTGGTGCATGCAAGTACCAGGACTTCAGGCTGAAGGTGGACTCCAGATAGCAGCAGCCAGAAGGTAATGTAGTGTAACTCTAATCCTACCCCCCCCCAGCCTAACCCCAACTCCCCCGAAGGCCTAACCCTAACCCAACCACGCCCCGCAGCCTAACCCTCCCTCCCCGTAGCCTAACCCTCCCATTCTGCAGCCAGACCCTAACCCTCCCCTCCCACAGCCTGACCCTAACCTCCCCTCCCGCAGCCTGACCCTAACCTCCCCATCCTCTCCCACAGCCAGACCCTAACCTCCCCTCCTGCAGCCTGACCCTATCATCCCCTCCCGCAGCCTGACCCTATCCTCCCCTCCCACAGCCTAACCCTAACCTCCCCTCCCGCAGCCTGACCCTAACCTCCCCATCCTCTTCCACAGCCTGACCCTAACCTCCCCTCCCGCAGCCTGACCCTATCCTCCCCTCCCGCAGCCTGACCCTATCCTCCCCTCCCACAGCCTAACCCTAACCTCCCCTCCCGCAGCCTGACCCTAACCTCCCCATCCTCTCCCACAGCCTGACCCTATCCTCCCATCCCGCAGCCTGACCCTATCCTCCCCTCCCACAGCCTAACCCTAACCTCCCCTCCCGCAGCCTGACCCTAACCTCCCCATCCTCTCCCACAGCCTGACCCTAACCTCCCCTCCCGCAGCCTGACCCTATCCCCCCCCCGCAGCCTGACCCTATCCTCCCCTCCCACAGCCTAACCCTAACCTCCCCTCCCGCAGCCTGACCTTAACCTCCCCATCCTCTCCCACAGCCTGACCCTAACCTCCCCTCCCGCAGCCTGACCCTATCCTCCCCTCCCGCAGCCTGACCCTATCCTCCCCTCCCACAGCCTAACCCTAACCTCCCCTCCCGCAGCCTGACCCTAACCTCCCCATCCTCTCCCACAGCCTGACCCTATCCTCCCCTCCCGCAGCCTGACCCTATCCTCCCCTCCCACAGCCTAACCCTAACCTCCCCTCCCGCAGCCTGACCCTAACCTCCCCATCCTCTCCCACAGCCTGACCCTATCCTCCCATCCCGCAGCCTGACCCTATCCTCCCCTCCCACAGCCTAACCCTAACCTCCCCTCCCGCAGCCTGACCCTAACCTCCCCATCCTCTCCCGCAGCCTGACCCTAACCTCCCCTCCCGCAGCCTGACCCTATCCTCCCCTCCCACAGCCTAACCCTAACCTCCCCTCCCACAGCCTAACCCTAAGCTCCCCATCCTCTCCCACAGCCTGACCCTATCCTCCCCTCCCGCAGCCTGACCCTTTCCTCCCCTCCCACAGCCTAACCCTAACCTCCCCTCCCGCAGCCTGACCCTAACCTCCCCATCCTCTCCCACAGCCTGACCCTATCCTCCCATCCCGCAGCCTGACCCTATCCTCCCCTCCCACAGCCTGACCCTAACCTCCCCTCCCGCAGCCTGACCCTAACCTCCCCTCCCGCAGCCTGACCCTATCCTCCCCTCCCACAGCCTGACCCTATCCTCCCCTCCCACAGCCTGACCCTAACCTCCCCTCCCACAGCCTAACCCTAACCTCCCCTCCCGCAGCCTGACCCTAACCTCCCCTCCCGCAGCCTGACCCTAACCTCCCCTCCCGCAGCCTAACCCTAACCTCCCCCTCCCGCAGCCTAACCCTAACCTCCCCCTCCCGCAGCCTAACCCTAACCTCCCCCTCCCACAGCCTAACCCTACTCCTCTCCCCTTCCCCCTAGCAGCCTAACCCTCCTCATCATACTTATGTTCAGGATTCTGGCACTGGTCTCTTGATGACCGGCATTCGTACTTTGGGATGCCAACTAGATCCCGCTGAAATGATGTTTGTCCTTACTACTACTCCCAACCAGTACCTACCGCTACTATGATCACATAGATTATAGGTTATTTCTGTTGAAGTGTTGGTAGGGGCAGCGACAGTAACGGGGATTAAGTTGGCGGTGGTAGGAGTCACCGTCTGTACTCACAATGACATTTTGACTGCAGTGCCTCACCAGACACTAACCTCACCGCACGCCACTGCCGCTCTCAGAGACTCCATCTTGAATTTGAATTCTCTCAAGTATAGGTTCAATGACTTTAGGTTTAATATCAGCCTTACCGAACCGTCCAGTTTCGGTACCACAAACAGGTCTGAGTAATAACCTTTGTGTTTTAGGTGAGGTGGAACTGGAACAATAACATTTGTTTGAACCAATTTTGAATGGCTTCCTCTAAGATAGCACTTTCTGTCAGCGAAGCTAGTAAGCCTGATTTTAAAGAGTTCTTGAAACTCCAGTCTGTACCCCTGGGCAACAATATCTTTTACCCAGGGGTCTGGGCATGATGACGCCCAGATGTGACTGAAATTTTTTAGTCTCGCTCCCACTGCCCGATCTCCAGGCTGGGAGGACCACTGTCATGCTGAAGATTTTGAGGAAGCAGAACCAGGTTTCTGTTCCTGAGAACCTGTTGGTGCAGGTTTTCTGGATTTTCCCGACCACCCCTAAAGAAAGTGGAAGGGGGTTTGGACTTCTTAACTTTTGCGGTCTGAAAGGACTGCAGCATAGACGTAGGATAAGATATCCTAGTCGGTTGTGTTGCTGAGGAAAGAAAGGTTGACTTACCTGCAGTTGCCGTGGAGAGCCACGCACCCAATGCATCCCCAAACAGAGCCTGACCTGTGAAGGATATGTTCTCCACACTTTTCTTGGATTCTGTATCCGCCATCCATTGGCGTAGCCAGAGTCCCCTGCGCCCCGAGACCGCCATGGAAGAAGCCCTTGCGTTCAGCATGCCAAGGTCCTTCATGGCCTCCACCATGAAACCTGCAGAATCCTGAATGTGACGTAAAAACAATTCAATGTCACTCCTATCCATAGTATCTAAGTCCTCTAGTAATGTGTAGGAAAAAACAATGGTTCCCTAATGCACACCGAGTGAAAATTATTACTACACATAATAGTCAGATAATACGGAGATTTTGGTTGCGTATATCTGCAGATATAGGGTTAAGCCCCCAGGCCGATCGACAAGGCCTCTCCGTCACTGGGGGTCCCTAATACTAGGTGTGGGTCCGGGGTGCAGGACCCAATCATGTCGGCACAGGTCGGCTACCTTAGGTCAGCACACAGGTGAAAATTAATAAGGGTTAATAAGAAGCACAGAAGTGCTATGTAAGTGGTGTGATTAAAATAATACAAAAATATATACAAAGTGATAGAGAAAATCATAAGTGTTAATAAAGTGTTAGGGTGTGCCGACCTGAAGCAGCCCAGCCATACCGACACAGGGGCCACCACACCCCACACCCATTCTGCCTCTGATGAAGCGAACAGCGAAGCGTGCGTCAGGCTAGCTGCGCACTTTAGATAGTCACCTGAAAATGTTATATTAGGAAGGATTATAACCTAGTGAAGAGTGTTCTATCCCATGCAAGCTGCGGGGATATGAACAGGAAACAGCCTAATTAGAAAGCAAATGTTTGACTCCATTGTGTATATTGAAACACACTGTGCATAGTGAATGACATGCATTAAGTGCTCTTTAAAACGCAGTACTTAGTTCTGATATGAACAACATCGGACATCCGATGTGCAAATATATATATTGAAAAGTGCCATATAAAGGACTGAATACACGTTGGGATATCAGTGACATGGTTCACATTTATAATGATCTCCCAATTGCTATATAATCATTAAGCTTGCTGAACCCTTTTCTTATCACAATAAAGGTTTAAAATTGTTCAATTGTGGGCATTTGCTACATTAGGGTATCAGAATATATTTACAAAGGCTTAACCCATTACTGCACTTCTCTGGGACATCTTAATAGAGGAGTGAATAGTGCATAGATTATAAAATCAGTAGATACTGTATATAGATGAGAACCAAGTGAGCCTGCATTATCTCCTGCTCCAATAGAGAGAGATTAAACCTTGAATGTTCTTATATGGAGTATTCAAGAGTATACATTATATAACTATATTGCGATTCAGAGAGGGAAAGTGTCAAGTAATTAACATCGTGACAAGGGACTACTGATTAGTCATTAACAGCAGCGGCATCAGCTGCATATAAATCCTTTATTTTGTCACAATAAAACCAAGATTAGATCATCAGGTATGAACAGCCAAAAGTTACAAGGCTGCTAGAGTTCAATCTGTGAATAGACACTTGTTTGTTTCTCTCCTATGTGATACAATTGTATCATTATGTACATGATTTTCTTATAGTGGATGTAACAACATTTAAGGAGTTCAGGAGGGCACTCAGATGCTTCTGAGATATAATTGGAGCTTAGCAAGAATTTTGTTACCATCCCAGTGATACAATTAAAACACAGCATACAACATTGGGAGATCATTTTATTGCGTTTATCTATTACTAGACACAGTAAATCATTAGAGCATTACTATCATTCTACTAGAAGCACACATCATGAAAACTGGAGTCCTGTTTTCCTAACGGTCTCACATTATATATCCTGGAAGGGATAAGAAAACCAGAGACTTTTATTTAAGGAGTTCCTCCATAGCTAGCAGAAATATAGCCATATAGGAAATATATACTCCTGACACACTCTTCATTATCCTGAAACCTTATGAACAACTTAGGAGTCATATGGGTGACATCTAGTGCGCAGCTCTTTTAATTTTAATCACGGTTTCTTTCTTACTTACACTACTTTATTCTTCCTTTTAATTTTCGCTGGTTTTACTATATAATATAATAAAAGTTATATTTTAATATAAGATTGTGTGCACCACTTTAGGGCATTTCGAACCCTTCTCCTCTTTCTCTTTCACTGTCTGTTAAGACCTTCCACATATCCATCCAATCCGGTGTCGGCCCCGTCGGGGGCGACACCACACTTATCTGCCCCTGCTCCGCCTCCACGTAACCCTCCTCATCAAACATGTTGACACAGCCGTACCGACACACCGCACACACACAGGGAATGCTCTGACTGAGGACAGGACCCCACAAAGTCCTTTGGGGAGACAGAGAGAGAGTATGCCAGCACACACCACAGCGCTATATAACACAGGGATTTACACTATAATGAGTGATTTTTCTCAATAGCTGCTTATTATCCTATTTGCGCCTAAATTTATGTGCCCCCCCCCCCCCCCTCTCTTTTTTACCCTTCTTGTACAGGATACTGCAGGGGAGAGCCTGGGGAGCGTCCTACCAGCGGAGCTGTGAAGAGAAAATGGCACTGGTGTGCTGAGGAAGAAGGCCCCGCCCCCTCAGCGGCGGGCTTCTCCCGCGTTTTGTATAACTTAATGGCGGGGTTTTTTACACATATACAGTTTTCCAGACTGTATTATGTGTATTTAGTGCCAAAAGGTATTATAATTGCTGCCAGGGCGCCCCCCTCCCACCCCCCAGCGCCCTGCACCCAACAGTGACCGGAGTGTGTGGTGTGCTGTGGGAGCAATGGCGCACAGCTGCTGTGCTATGCGCTACCTTAATGAAGACAGGAGTCTTCAGCCGCCGTTTTCGTCGTTTCTATTGTCTGCTGGCTCTGCAAGGGGGACGGTGGCGCGGCTCCGGGAACGGACGATCGAGGTCAGGCCCTGTGTTCGAACCCTCTAGAGCTAATGGTGTCCAGTAGCCTAAGAAGCACAAGCTAGCTGCACGCAGGTAGGTTTGCTTCTCTCCCCTCAGTCCCACGTAGCAGTGAGTCTGTTGCCAGCAGATCTCACTGAAAATAAAAAACCTAACAAATACTTTCTTTCTAGCAAGCTCAGGAGAGCCCACTAGGAGCACCCAGCTCTGGCCGGGCACAGATTCTAACTGAGGTCTGGAGGAGGCGCATAGAGGGAGGAGCCAGTGCACACCAGATAGTACCTAATCTTTCTTTTAGAGTGCCCAGTCTCCTACGGAGCCCGTCTATTCCCCATGGTCCTTACGGAGTTCTCAGCTTCCACTAGGACGTCAGAGAAAACGCTGCCGTTTCTGGGAAAAACGCGGGAGTGGCGGAAGAAACGGGGGAGTGTCTGGGCGAACGCTGGGTGTGTTTGTGACGTCAAACCAGGAACGACAAGCACTGAACTGATCGCACTGGAAGAGTAAGTCTCGAGCTACTCAGAAACTGCATAGAGAAATCTTTTCGCAATATTGCGAATCTTTCGTTCGCAATTCTGCTAAGCTAAGATTCACTCCCAGTAGGCGGCGGCTTAGTGTGTGCAATGCTGCTAAAAGCATCTTGCGAGCGAACAACTCGGAATGAGGGCCCATGTGCACTGTAGGGGGGGCAGATATAACATGTGCAGATAGAGTTAGATTTGGGTGGGTTATTTTATTTCTGTGCAGGGTAATACTGGCTGCTTTATTTTTACACTGCAACTTAGATTGCAGATTGAACTCACCACACCCAAATCTACCTCTCTCTGCAAATGTTATATCTGCCTCCCCTGCAGTGCACATGGTTTTGCCCAACTGCTAAAAATATTCCTGCTGCGATCAACTTGGAATTACCCCCATAATGCAGATTCATACATCTACCTCCGTGTTTGAAAAATGACAGGAGCTGGTTGGCTGGTAATTTATCTCTCTTCATTTTATCTCTCTCCAAGGCTTAGTTAACTAGACCCCATAGTCTTTCAGGTTTTAATTCCCCAAGTCCCCTTACAAACTACAGGGGATGCGGTTAAGATCCCAACAGCCAGAATGCTGACACAGGAATCTCAACAGCCATCATAATGCCAATGCCAGAAGCCAAACAGACATCATCCCAACTGTAAGTATAGCAAGCGGGTCAGGGTGGGAGGGGGTATAAGTTTAGGCGCCACCCGAGGGGGTTAGGGTCAGGCTGCAGGGAGGGGGTGTTAGAGTTGGGCCCCACCAAGGGAGGTTAAATTTAGGCTGTAATGGGAAGGGTTAGGGTTAGGCTGCGGGGCGGGGGGGACTTAGGTTTAGGCACCGCTGGCGGAAGGCTAGGGTTAGGCACTTAGGGGGGAGGTTAGGGTTAGGCTGCAGAAAGGGAGGTTTAGGGTTAGGGGGTAGGGGAGAGGGGGGAAACAGTCTTACCGGGATATCATACTGAATCCAACTACAGTCATAAATTCAAATGGTGTCAGTTCTTATCATGCTGCTTTTTGGATATCTTATTACATAAAAACTAAAAGTGTTTCTACTATAGGCCAAATATACCATTTTAGGCTAACCCATTTTGGCTGATATATGAAGACACTCGTGGTTCTCCCTACCTGACTGTTACATGAGGCAGGCACCTCTATGTTACCAAAGTCTAAACTTGATCTCTGAAACTCTTGGGGGAAAGGTCAGGTTGGCGACCAGTGGGGTCGGGGGGATTACCAATGAGAAATGGCCAAGCTTGCACCGGGACAGTGGTCACATAATAGTACATTTCAAATACACACACAATTTTTATGTTTAAAAACATACAGGGACACTGTGAAGGGGAGGGAGGCTGCACTTCTAAAGTAATAATGGTGGTTCCTATAAACTGCATGGGGTATATTTACTAAGGTCCTGAATTTGACCAAGTTTTTTTTTTTTTTTTTAAAGAGTCATCTCGGGAATTTACTAAACTCAAATCTCAGCAGTGATGAGGGCATTCATATTTGTTTTAATGGCAGAGTTCACAAATACGAATGAATACACCATCGGTCAAACATGCCTGTTATTATATACAACCCGGTAATTTACTATGAATTCGTATTCACAATCACTGCCGGCAAAAGCCAAACACTGCCGGTAAATCATAGAATTCGTATAAAAAAGCAGTTCTAAAATAGACCTGCTTTTTTAATCCGTATTCTGATAGGCATGCACGGATCAGTGAGATCCGTGCATGTTTATCTGTGGGTAGGGGTGTGAAAGTGTGATAAATGAAAGAAAAAAATTCCGTGTGGTCCCCTTCCTAAGCATAAGTAGCCTCGGGCTCTTTGAGCCGGTCCTGGTTAAAAAAATACGGGGGACAAATGACGTAGGGGTTCCCCGTATTTTTTAAACCAGGGCTCCACTAGGCAGAGAGATAATGCCACAGCCGGGGGACACTTTTATATAGATCCCTGCGGCCGTGGCATTACCCCCCTAACTAGTCATCCCTGGCCGGGGCACCCTGGAGGAGTGGGGACCCCTAAAATCAAGGGGTCCCCCCCTCCAGCCACCCAAGGGCCAGGGGTGAAGCCCGAGGCTGTCCCCCCTTCCGTGGGCGGTGGATGGGAGGCTGATAGCCATTGTGTAAAAAATAGAATATTGTATTTTTGTAGGAGAACTACAAAACGTGGATTACGACGAGAAAGAAGAGGACAGATCTATACTGGATTGCTTGTAAGTATAATTTTATTTTTTACAGGTAATCCGTGGATTCTACTGGACAAGTGGCCGTGAATCGTAGCGTTGGAGGTAGGTAAGTATGTGAGTGTGTAAGTGTGTGTAATTAAAATTGTACTGTCACTGTGTCTGTGTACTGTTTTTTTGGGGGGTATTTTTTTTTAGGAACTACAGGTACCAGCGGGCCCCTTATTTCCCTGCATGCTGGTACTTGTGGTTCTCCAAGTACCAGCTTGCGGGGGAGGCTTGCTGGGACTTGTAGTTCTCCTACAAAAACCAATATTCTATTTTTTACACAAAGGCTATCAGCCTCCCATCCACCGCCCACAGATGGGGTGGGACAGCCTCGGGCTTCAGCCCTGGCCCTTGGGTGGCTGGAGGTGGTGACCCCTTGATTTAAGGGGTTCCCACTCCTCCAGGGTACCCCGGCCAGGGGTGACTAGTTAGGGGGGTAATGCCACGGCCGCAGGGACCTATATAAAAGTGTAATTATCTCTCTGGCTAGTGGAGCCCGATGCTGGTTTAAAAAATACGGGTGACCCCTACGTCTTTTGTCCCCCGTATTTTTTTAACCAGGACCGGACGCAGAGGCCGGTGCTGGTTATTTAAATATGGGGGGACCCCAGTCATTTTCCCCCCTGTATTTTTACAACCAGGACCGGGGCTCAAAGAGCTCAAGGCTGGTTATGCTTAGGAGGGGGGACCCCACACAATTTTTTTCTATGATTTTTAACACTTTCACACTACTCATACTGTACACAATGAAGCCCTGCATGGATCTCACAGATCCGGCCGGGATTCATTGTGTTATGTCCGGCAGTGTTTTACTAATCACTTCCGTAAAACACTGTCCGACATAACGAATCACATCGACATCGGAAAAAACGAAAATAGAAAACTCGACAGCTTAGTAAATTACCGTAGATGGATTCAAAAAGTTGCAGTAAAATACGACCAATACAATTCGAGATCAAACTCCCTTAAAATCGGCACAAACATGAATATTAGTAAATATACCCCCATGTGGTTAACGCTAAGCCACATGTGAGTTAGGGATTCCGTTTTGACCATGCAAATTGTTGGATGATCACTCAAACCCACCCCAAAACAAGAAAATTTACTTTGACAAATGTACCTCATAATATGATGCAGGACATAGAAAGTGACCGAGAAAGGAGTTATGTTTGAAAAGTCGTTTGGCTTTTCAGGCAGATATCAGATAGGAGAAAATGAAAGTTTTGCAGGAGAGGGTGTAACTATAAAAGCCTTTTTTTTCCTCTCTAAGAAATCTAATTTGAAATCATTCTTCCTCCAGTGTCGTTCTGCCACCTGGTAGTACTACAGTGTTTCAGCTTTTTTTTTATTTTGGAAGCAGCCCCCCCTCTCTCTCTCTGCTTTCTTTTGTAGAAGCATGATTTACTCCAGGAAGGCATATCAGTGACTGGCACTATGGGGGTAATTCAGATCTGATCGTAGATGTTCTAAATTTAGCAGATCTACAATCAGTTTCTCAGACATGCAAGGGAATGCCCAGCCCAGGGCTAGTCCGCCCCGCATGTTTGCCCCCCCCCTCTTCCCCCCCAGCAAGGGTGCAAAAGTATCGCATAGTGGCTATGCTTTTGCACCCGCTGAGTAGCCCCCTGCCAGCTGGCAGGCTGCTACTCACCGCATCCCGGGATGCAGCGGCTGCGTGTGACGTCACACATCAGCTGCGGCCCATCCCCGCAACGGTCCGAACATTCCTGCGTTGTCCGGACCGCGCCTGCCAACAGCATTCTAATGCCATTGGCATGCCCCTCCCACCCTGCGATCGCAGCCCAGAGCTGTTAGCATCTCAATGGGGTGCGCACGCGAGAAAGGGATTCAGACTGCAAGTATGTACAGTATACACAACATACTTGCCTATTCTCCCGGAAGTTGCAGGAGACTTCAGAATTTTTGGCCAGTCTCATATACCCTGCAAGAGTAGGCATATCTCCCGCATTCCGTCCGCTTCTAAGTGAAATGGGCAGGATGGGGTGATAATTACAAAAATAGTAGCGCCGCATGTAGGGAGCGGGGCTAATTTGCAAATGCCAGCGCATTTGCTGTGGGAAGAAGACTCAGCGGACTCCTGATAGTGTCCTTTGATAAATAGGCTCCTTAATCCTATAGCATGCGCCATACTTCATTTACAGGCAGGAAAACAGACTGTAAATATTATCTTGTGGAATGTTTATATGATGCGGAACGGCAGGATCTCTCCATAAACATTACACCAGTTGAACTTCAAATATTTATGTTCATACAGTCAGACAGGTCCACGGTAGCTGAACACACACTTTCTATTATTACAGTTGAATTGTTTTCAACCAAATGAATGAGCTGGCATACACACACTGACACTGAGTATTATTATCTGCTTAGATCAGAGATGTCATATTTACTAGGGTTATTGAACATGGTATGCATTCAGTATTTCTCAACACCGCATTTAAAATAAACATACAAATTATATTAATAATAAAAAGTCTCCAAAGCAATGTTTCTTTAACCAGTACAACATGTTTGCCAGATCCATTATCACATGAACTACGGTAAATAATTTTAAAATTGTTTTACAAAATGTTATACATATGATACTTAATATGTTAGCCATGGTTCTCTGAATGCATAAAAATGCAAATATGTAACATATTCTAAAAGACTTTTTATGAGACTGATTAGATCTATGTAGGACAAGAAAAGTAACTATTTGTATGAATAAACTGACAGCAAGAGCATGCCGTTGTTTGTTGAATCCCAAGCACAACCCTGCTTGTCCACTCAAGAGCTGTAAGTGCATGCTGGGACATGTAGTTCAAAAATAGCAAATACATTCCAATACATTTTAAATGAATGAATGAATGAATCAATCAATCAATCAATCAATCAATTCCAAATTCACAACTCTATTATTATAAAAAATGTTTGCTTTTCATTCTTCAATATTCTGGGAATTTTTTCTCTCAAATGACCAATGGGGGTCAAGATAGAAATAAAAGACCAGAAATGTCCTTTTTTACGATCTCCTCCCTCTTATAGTGCAGATTGGAGGTTAGATTCAGATTGGACACTGAAGTTGCTTTTTATACATTTTAATAAACATATGTATGGGAACCTACTGAGTGTTTCTGAATTCTACGAAATGTTATGCTGTGTACAGTATGAGCAGTTGATGTGATCAATTTTGGGTGTTATAGTTACTCTTAGGTGCCAGTTTCATTGCTGTTATTTGTTTTCCATTTCTCGTTATATATATATAATGGCAGAACTGTTCATCTGAGTGACTGGACAACCCCTATTCTCACACTGCACATGTTCAGTCTTTTGCAATTTTGAATGCCCAAGTGTAATGGGCCCTACACACTTGGCGATATACACGGGCGATATGAACGATATCGCTAATAAGTGAACGATATATCGTTCATGTCGTTTAGTGTGTAGGCACCAATGATGAAAGATGCGCGTTCCTGTGATCGTTCATCTATGGATTCCATCGTTTAGCATAGCAATAGCAAGCCAATTTGGACGATGGTCGGTAATCGTTGAAAACGAACATTGTCCAAATCGGAAACATCGCCAAGTGTGGAGGGCCCATAACTCTAGTTTGTTCTCCTATCATAAGGACCTGTGTTTTATCAGGATGAGTCACGGCCAACTGGCTCTCATCCAAACCTTAGTGATCACCTAAATATCTATGATATCTCCAGCATCCAGTTCTAAATAGATCCAATACTTAATTTTGCTATAATCCAGAAAAAAAATATTTTGCAGGATTTATGGCTTGAAACTATTTCAGAAATTGCTCCATAAATTATTTTGGGTTGCTGATATTTAGAAGAATGCTCATGGCAAGCAGCTAATTTTTATGTCAGATTTTTAGATTACAAAAACAGAAGAATATCCCATTGGGTTCTGATAAATCTCTTCCTCTCCTCTCCATAACCGCAGACCCTCCTTTACCACCTGGCACCTGCTCTTATAAAGCCCCTGGGACCCGAGACCCTCCTCTTTCTCCCTTGCTTCAAAATGCTGACTGGTTCTATGGGCCCCGTCAACCACCCTCCCCCAGGTCACTCTGCCCTACAACCCAGGGACCCAATGAGATACCAGAAATTTTCCTGGTCCAGGTGTTGCTGTACAGAAGGGAGACGCAGAAACATACAGTGGCGCCAATCTATGCCTGCCAGGGCTGACAGGGTCAACAAAAGTTCAGCCCATTGTACTGCTATGGGCTATTTAGGATTAACTGACTGTGTGTAAACTCTCACGAGCAGGGCCCTCTTCCCTCATGTGCTTATCCTTCTCTTTCTTTAATAATCCTAACTGCCCCAAATCCATCAGTCTTCTGCCACCTGATACTTATTCCAGTGTCATCTGCTGATGTAACTATAGAAACGCTTCAGTTGTGTAGCCGTAATAAACTAATAAATATCATGAAATGAGTTGTTGGTATTAAATTACGTTGCTGTAGTTTGGCCTTAGCCACTATCTTATGCTATGTTTTACAGAAATCTTATCTGTAGTCAATAAGAGCATAGTATATTTTCTTTGACTTGAAATATTAAAAGGCCTTATCTATGCCCCATGCTGTACAGTTACTTTGAAATATGTTTCCTGCAGAGCAATCTAACTGTAAACCAGAAATGTTTTATATTGTTAAAAAATAGATGTATAACTATAAAAAAAATTCCAGCCACTGTTATATCTGTCATTTTTAAGCATTGCCTATATTTTTCAGGACACAGCTCTTAGCAAATGATGAAAACATTATAATCACTGCACATTACAGTTCACAAGTAGTATATCCCTAAATTCCATTACCAGACCTCTATAGCCTGGGCTGCTAAAGTGGAAACCAGCATCAGACTTATATATATATGCATCAGAGTGACCTGCAGCATGTGGCTCAATTGCCTAAAAATTAACCTGTACCAGGTTGTGGGTTAGGAGCCAGCATCAGTTTGAGTCTGGAGTCTTTCCAGTGTGTGGGGCCAAAAAAAACACTATGGGCAGTATTCAGTTGATCCGACAAACTTTTATTGGTCGAATCTGGATTCAACCTATTCAAGTCAAGTGCCGTTTTTACGCCAAGTCGGGAATTCTGACTTGTCGGAAACCATGTGGATTGGCGGATTAGCCGCGGATTCACGTATTTTGTCGGATTTGTGGCCATTTTCATCCGGTTCTTGGCCCGTTTTTGACAATGCCAATCCGACATTAAAAAAAGTTGGATCGGCATTGTTGAAAACGGGCTAAACCTGTCGGAAATGCCCGGAAATGAAATAGTGCAGTTGAATAGACCCCTATGCCTACCCATCCCAGAGTCTACAAGCATAAACATATATGTAATACCCCCACACATTTTTGTTTTTAGCAGGAAACCCCTTTGATCATTATTTTAATTAGCTGTCCCCACATTATTATTATCCTTTATATGGCACCACAAGGGTTCCGCAACGCCCAATTACAGAGTACATAAGCAAATAATAAAAACAGGAAAACAGTGACTTACAGTTGTAGACAATATAGGACAAGTACAGGGTAACTAAACTTACTGTATTTTAGCCCCGAATTAAGACTGCCTATTGTCTCTTTTCATAAACCTGAGAGGCCTTTGGCTCACTTTCAAGTTTCATAGACTTATGATTGTTATCTAAACTATGTGACCTCTTCTTTTTTTCCTCTCGTCATTTAAAGGACAAAAGCAAATAATTACTATGCTATGGTACTAACTCTCTCATATAAAAACTTTTAGTCATATTACCCAATTCATGGTAAAACATATTCGCAATGTAAGATAAACATTTAAACTTACCTATGATACTTTGAATATAATGATTTGTTGAAAAAGTGTGAGAAAACTTATTGGGCGCTGGAAAGGGGATGGGCAGCCTGGGGTACACCTCTGGGGTTTTCCTCTTCCCCCAAAAAATAGAACAGCAGGTATGGGGTGGTGTAACCGGGGCGCCCTCTTTCCGTGGTTATGTATGGGGACCAAAGCAATGGTCACCTTAACTGTTGGATAGTGAACCCAATGGTGATGTGTTGATATAAATTCTGATAAGTTTCAATAAAAACATAAGATTTAATACAATGAACAATCACATACATATAAGTAAAAGCATACCAAAAAGGTAAGCTAGGAGCCGCAGGTGTTAGAGGAGGCGAGGTGGTCGAAAGGTAGCCAACGTGGTCGAAAGATAGCCAACGCGTTTCGAGATTTACAATCTCTTCCTCAGGGCTTGATCAAGCCCTGAGGAAGAGATTGTAAATCTCGAAACGCGTTGGGTATCTGGATCCATCAGGAGCTCGAACTTTTCATCCACTGGACATCTACCTCGTGGTTAGCTTGGGAGCCAGAGCAGGGTGAAGTCTGGACCACCCTGCTTATCATAACACCTGCGGCTCCTCAGCTACCTTTCCGGTATGCTTTCCAACCTTGTTTGAATTGTCATTTGAGCTGTTTTGAATACTCATCATTACCCATCCAGGGGTTCACGACCCATCAGTAAGCTTTGGAGCCTAGGCAGGGTGTACCTTTCGACCACCTCGCCTCCTCTAACACCTGCGGCTCCTAGCTTACCTTTTTGTTCATTGTATTAAATCTTATGTTTTTATTGAAACTTATCAGAATTTATATCAACACATCACCATTGGGTTCACTATCCAACAGTTAAGGTGACCATTGCTTTGGTCCCCACACATAACCACGGAAAGAGGGCGCCCCGGTTACACCACCCCATACCTGCTTTGAATATAATGAGTTTTCAATTACAGAATATGAGTCAACAGAAGGAACATATTATCCAACAAGATAGAAAACTACGGAATAATTCTTATTATTAGCACTAATATTTTAAGTAGCGATGAGATAGCACATGGAAAGACAAACAGATGCTACATACAGTAATGATGAAAAGTTCTCCTTCTTGCTTACCAATTCCAGTTACCGCCATTTTATTTATCAAATATTTCCTCTCTCATCGTTGCTGCAGTAACATTAAACAGCCCTTCGAGTTGCACCTATTTGTGAGCGTGTTTACTACTGTATTTCTGGGTGTCTTTTTGTGCATTTTTTCTCTCCGAAAATACATCTTATTTGCATTTTGCAGTTGGATCTGCATATAAAATTCTACGTTACAATGTTTCTGAAAACAGTCACTGATACTGTATCGTAGCATTTCGTATGCAGATACAGCCACAGTTGCACACAGAGTATAGGCATGCTGCATATCAATTTAATCAGCAAGTATGCTCATGCGTCTTTGCATCTTCAGCAAAAAAAGATGCTTGATATTAGCAGAGTTGCATGGGAACTGCCGGCTCACTCATATCTGGCATCTCACGGTGCATGGCGTATTGAGGCTAGATGTATGAAGACACATCTGTAATATTAGTTTACCATGGGAGATCCCACTAGAAGATCTGGTGTGCCTTTATGATTTAATTACGGTATAACTGGAGTGTTAGTCATGGGTCTGAATAGAGAAAATATACTAGAATCAGATCTTCCCTCTAGAAGCCTTTTTATACCTTACAGCGTTATAGAATTACTTTGGCTGTAGGCAGGCAGCAGTGGTAACATATGAAAAGTAGGACCCTACAACACTAACAGCAGGATAGTATACTGGAAATACAGAGAGAGGGAAAAATAAACTTTAGATCCGCAGGTTATAGCCCATAGGCACACCATCCAGGAGGATTTTGAAGCACAGTGTAATACTTCACAGCAATGACCAGAAAGCAGTGAATGAGTGGTCTCTATCCAAACCAAGATGAGAGTGGTAAAATATCCAAAGACAAGATTAGGGAAGACAGCAAACAAGAGAATGTTAGAGTGTCCAAATGAGGTTCATGGCAGGCAGCAAGGATATGAGTGGTTAAATATCAGTCAGGGCAGGTGGCCATCAAGACAGTGGGGTAACATCCAAAGTCAAGGTTATGGCCACAATAGTGGAGCAAAATAAAAAGCCAAGGTCATGGCAAGTGCAGGCAAGAGAATAAGCCCAAGTCTTTGACCAAGTTCAAAACCAATCCAAAGCAAGAAACTGTCTAGCATTTAGAACAGCCTAAAAATGACAACCATGATACAGTGTTGGGATCGTGGTTGAGCACACTTGCCCTCACTTGCTTTAAACAAGAAATAGGTTGGGTATAAGGAAACTGGGATATCCATATGACATAAGTATTGACCATTCTAAAACAGCCACCTCACACTTCGCTCTGGGCACCAGATTAAGTAAATTTGTGATATAATTTGCAATCCAGGTAATTCAAGGCAAGGAAATATGAATTCTGATTTACATATTTCTTGTGGTCTAGTAGCTGAAGGATTGTTGAAGGGTTCTATTGACCCAGAGATGTGCACTAAAAATTGAGATTGATTTTCAGTGAAAAGATCTATGACTTTTGTCTACATGAATGAATGAATGAATGAAGATCGTCACAATACAAGAAATTTCAACAAAGTTCTGAAAGGATTTGTAACTATATCCCCTATAGCCTCCGCAAATTTTTTTAAAGTAAAATGACAATGAAATTTAGATCGAGAAATGAGTTCTGCTGTAAACTTATTTTGTTAAAACAGCTTATTGGGTAAAAATTCAATTAAGCATTATAAATGATTTGAACCCCATATACAGTATGAAAGAGATGATTGGTTGGCACTTTATCTCTCTCCAATTTATCTCACTCCAAACTTTGCTACATATCCCCTCGTGTGTAAGTTCATTGGACAAAAGTCCCACATTTTCTCTGCTTGAAATTTTGGGACTTCTCTTGATTGATTCTCAGCTCTCAACTTATCACTGCCAGAATACTATTATTCACAGATGCAAATAAGAAAATAAATGCAGTGAAATTGAAGCAGGGCTGGACTGCCCATCTGACACTTCTAGCAAATCTCAACTGCACGGCTCACAGAAACAGGTTCTGGCTGAGCAGCTCTGCCTCCCGGTGCTCTGCTCGGGTGCCCAAAACACAGCGAGACAGGGACAAGCTGCGAGGCCAGGCACCCGTGACTTGTGATACACCCCTGTGAACCGTGACCATGCACCGCTGGTCGTGCATGGACAGCACTTTACAAGGGCTAGTTCATATCCCAAGTCCGTCTTTGGTTGGAAGGCATGAGGCTGTTCACCCTGGAAAGGGACTCAGAACTTCATAGCACAGTGCTGCACAGGACACAATGAGCATAATGCTGGGTACACACTACGCTATGTGTGTACCCAGCCAATCCAATAGGTGATGGGAACCAGCATGCGACAAGTGCATACACAGTTGCCAATGCTGGGTGGTCAGACGGGCGGAGAATTTAGAATGTCAACATTCCGAATGTCAACAATAGAATGTCAATGAGGTCTTATTGTCAAAATACAACAGGATATCACCAATGACATCATGTTGACATTGGGGGTCATTCCGAGTTGTTCGCTCGCAAGCGGATTTTAGCAGATTTGCTCATGCTAAGCCGCCGCCTACCGGGAGTGAATCTTAGCATCTTAAAATTGCGAACGATGTATTCGCAATATTGCGATTACACACCTCGTAGCAGTTTCTGAGTAGCTCTAGACTTACTCGGCATCTGCGATCATTTCACTGCTTGTCGTTCCTGGTTTGACGTCACAAACACACCCAGCGTTCGCCCAGACACTCCTCCATTTCTCCGGCCACTCCTGCGTTTTTTCCGGAAACGGTAGCGTTTTTTCCAACACGCCCATAAAACGGCCTGTTTCCGCCCAGTAACACCCATTTCCTGTCAATCACATTACGATCGCCAGAACGATGAAAAAGCCGTGAGTAAAAATCCTAACTGCATAGCAAATTTACTTGACGCAGTCGCAGTGCGGACATTGCGCATGCGCATTAAGCGGAAAATCGCTGCGATGCGAAGATTTTTACAGAGCGAACAACTCGGAATGACCCCCATTGTAAATGTCTACAGCCAGCAAGAACAGATTACTTTAATGTTAGGCATGAATTAGGGTTAGGGGTAGGCTGCTGATAGGATCCATTATAGTTACATTTACATTAGGGTTTAGGTTAGGCTGCAGTTAGGATCAAAGTTCTGGTTACATAAGCATTTGGGTTACCCTACAGTTAGGATCAGAGTTATGGTTACATTAGGGTTCGAATTAGGCTGCAGTTAGAATGAGAGTTATGGTTACATTGGGGTTTGGGTTAGGCTGCAATTAGGATTAGATTTATGGTTACATTAGGTTAGAGGTAGATTGCAGTAAGGACTAGATTTATGTTCCCATTAGGGTTTGGAGTAGGCTGCAGTTAGGATCAGAGTTATGGTTACATTAGGGATTGGGGTAGGCTGCAGTTAGGATAAGAGTTATGGTTACATTAGGGTTCGAATTAGGCTGTGGTTAGAATGAGAGTTATGTTACATTAGGATTAGAAGTAGGCTGCAGTTAAGATTAGAGTTATGGTTACATTAGGGATTGGGGTAGGCTGCAGTTAGGATTAGAGTTATGGTTACATTAGGGATTGGGGTAGGCTGCAGTTAAGATTAGAGTTATGGTTACATTAGGGATTGGGGTAGGCTGCAGTTAGGATAAGAGTTATGGTTACATCAGGGTTCAAATTAGGCTGTGGTTAGAATGAGAGTTATGTTACATTAGGATTAGAAGTAGGCTGCAGTTAGGATCAGAGTTATGGTTACATTGGGGTTTGGGTTAGGCTGCAATTAGGATTAGATTTATGGTTATATTAGGTTAGAGGTAGATTGCAGTAAGGACTAGATTTATGGTCACATTAGGGTTTGGAGTAGGATGCAGTTAGGATTAGAGTTATGGTTACATTAGGGTTTGTGTTAGGCTGTAATTAGTATAAGAGTTATGGTTACATTAGGGTTTGGGTTAGACTGCAGTTAGGAGTAAAGTTATGGTTACATTAGGGTTTGTGTTAGGCTGCAGTTAGGATTAGATTAATGGTTACATTAGGGTTTGGGTTAGGCTGTAATTAGTATAAGAGTTATGGTTACATTAGGGTTTGGGGTAGGCTGCAGTTAGGATTAGATTTATGCTTACATTAGCGTTAGGGAAAGGCTGCAGTTAGGATTAGAGTTATGGTTACATTAGAGTTTGGGTTAGGCTGCAGTAAGGATTAGAGTTATGGTTACATTAGGGATTGGGGTAGGCTGCAGTTAGGAGTAAAGTTATGGTTACATTAGGGTTTGTGTTAGGCTGCAGTTAGGATTAGATTAATGGTTATATTAGGGTTTGGCTTAGGTTGTAGTTAGGATTAGATTTAAGGTTACACTAGGGTTTGGGTTAGGCTGCAGTTAGGAGTAAAGTTATGGTTACATTAGGGTTTGGGGTAGGCTGCAGTTAGGATTAGATTAATGCTTACATTAGGGTTTGGGATAGGCTGCAATTAGGATTAGATTTATGGTTATATTAGGTTAGAGGTAGATTGCAGTAAGGACTAGATTTATGGTCAGAGTTTTAGGATTAGAGTTATGGTTACATTAGGGATTGGGGTAGGCTGCAGTTAGGATAAGAGTTATGGTTACATTAGGGTTCGAGTTAGGCTGTGGTTAGAATGAGAGTTATGTTACATTAGGATTAGAAGTAGGCTGCAGTTAGGATCAGAGTTATGGTTACATTGGGGTTTGGGTTAGGCTGCAATTAGGATTAGATTTATGGTTACATTAGGTTAGAGGTAGATTGCAGTAAGGACTAGATTTATGTTCCCATTAGGGTTTGGAGTAGGATGCAGTTAGGATTAGAATTATGGTTACATTAGGGTTTGGGTTAGTCTGCAGTTAGGATAAGAGTTATGGTTACATTAGCATTAGGGTGAGGCTGCAGTTAGGATTAGAGTCATGGTTACATTAGGGTCTGGGGTAGGCTGCACTGCAGTTAGGATAAGAGTTATGATTACATTAGAGTTTGGGTTAGGCTGTAGTTAGGATAAGAGTTATCGTTATTTTAGGGTTAGGGTTAGGCTGCAGTTAGGATAAGAGTTATGGTTACATTAGTGTTAGGGATAGACTCCAGTTAGGATAAGAGTTATGGTTACATTAGCGTTTGGGTTAGGCTGTAGTTCGGATGAGAGTTATGACTACATTAGCGTTAAGGATAGGCTGCAGTTAGGATAAGAGTTATGGTTACATTAGCGTTAGGGATAGGCTGTAGTTAGGATAAGAGTTATGGTTACATTAGCATTAGCAATAGGCTGCAGTTAGGATAAGAGTTATGGTTACATTTGCATTAGGGATAGGCTGCAGTTAGGAGTAGAGTTATGGTTACATTAGTGTTAGGGATAGACTCCAGTTAGGATTAGAGTTATGGTTACATTAGCGTTTGGGTTAGGCTGTAGTTCGGATGAGAGTTATGACTACATTAGCGTTAAGGATAGGCTGCAGTTAGGATAAGAGTTATGGTTACATTAGTGTTAGGGATAGACTCCAGTTAGGATAAGAGTTATGGTTACATTAGCGTTTGGGTTAGGCTGTAGTTCGGATGAGAGTTATGACTACATTAGCGTTAAGGATAGGCTGCAGTTAGGATAAGAGTTATGGTTACATTAGCGTTAGGGATAGGCTGTAGTTAGGATAAGAGTTATGGTTACATTAGCATTAGCAATAGGCTGCAGTTAGGATAAGAGTTATGGTTACATTTGCATTAGGGATAGGCTGCAGTTAGGAGTAGAGTTATGGTTACATTAGTGTTAGGGATAGACTCCAGTTAGGATTAGAGTTATGGTTACATTAGCGTTTGGGTTAGGCTGTAGTTCGGATGAGAGTTATGACTACATTAGCGTTAAGGATAGGCTGCAGTTAGGATAAGAGTTATGGTTACATTAGCGTTAGGGATAGGCTGTAGTTAGGATAAGAGTTATGGTTACATTAGCATTAGCAATAGGCTGCAGTTAGGATAAGAGTTATGGTTACATTTGCATTAGGGATAGGCTGCAGTTAGGAGTAGAGTTATGGTTACATTAGTGTTAGGGATAGACTCCAGTTAGGATTAGAGTTATGGTTACATTAGCGTTTGGGTTAGGCTGTAGTTCGGATGAGAGTTATGACTACATTAGCGTTAAGGATAGGCTGCAGTTAGGATAAGAGTTATGGTTACATTAGTGTTAGGGATAGACTCCAGTTAGGATAAGAGTTATGGTTACATTAGCGTTTGGGTTAGGCTGTAGTTCGGATGAG
This sequence comes from Pseudophryne corroboree, assembly GCF_028390025.1. Classification (NCBI taxonomy): domain Eukaryota; kingdom Metazoa; phylum Chordata; class Amphibia; order Anura; family Myobatrachidae; genus Pseudophryne; species Pseudophryne corroboree. The sequence goes on from NC_086444.1 coordinate 735,242,218, forward strand.
AGTTATGACTACATTAGCGTTAAGGATAGGCTGCAGTTAGGATAAGAGTTATGGTTACATTAGCGTTAGGGATAGGCTGTAGTTAGGATAAGAGTTATGGTTACATTAGCATTAGCAATAGGCTGCAGTTAGGATAAGAGTTATGGTTACATTTGCATTAGGGATAGGCTGCAGTTAGGAGTAGAGTTATGGTTACATTAGTGTTAGGGATAGACTCCAGTTAGGATTAGAGTTATGGTTACATTAGCGTTTGGGTTAGGCTGTAGTTCGGATGAGAGTTATGACTACATTAGCGTTAAGGATAGGCTGCAGTTAGGATAAGAGTTATGGTTACATTAGCGTTAGGGATAGGCTGTAGTTAGGATAAGAGTTATGGTTACATTAGCATTAGCAATAGGCTGCAGTTAGGATAAGAGTTATGGTTACATTAGCGTTAGGGATAGGCTGTAGTTAGGATAAGAGTTATGGTTACATTAGCATTAGGGGTAGGCTGCAGTTAGGAGTAGAGTTATGGTTACATTAGGGTTTGGGTTAGGCTGCAGTTAGGATAAGAGTTATGGTTACATTAGCGTTAGGGGTAGGCTGCAGTTAGGAGTAGAGTTATGGTTACATTAGGGTTTGGGTTAGGCTGCAGTTAGGATAAGAGTTATGGTTACATTAGCGTTAGGGATAGGCTGCAGTTAGGAGTAGAGTTATGGTTACATTAGCGTTAGGGATAGGCTGTAGTTAGGATAAGAGTTATGGTTACATTAGCGTTAGGGGTAGGCTGCAGTTAGGAGTAGAGTTATGGTTACATTAGGGTTTGGGTTAGGCTGCAGTTAGGATAAGAGTTATGGTTACATTAGCGTTAGGGGTAGGCTGCAGTTAGGAGTAGAGTTATATTAGGGTTTGGGTAAGTCTTAAGAGTAATAGTGAACAGAAAATCCTATTGTTGGCATACCAATTGTTGATATTCACAATGTTCACATTCTGGCAATGTCAGCATTATGTCGGTGTTGACATTCTGTAGATGTCAACATTCTAAATGTCGTCAAAATATACTTTACCCTCTGTATTATGTGCATGGAAACAAAACACTGACATTCAGCAATCTATCATAGTTTTACATCGAACAATGGGGGTCATTCCGACCCGATCGCTCGCTGCAGTTTATCGCAGCGCAGCGATCGGGTCAGAACTGCGCATGCGCCGGTACTGCAGTGCGCCGGCGCATGTCAGCCGTCATTGCCTAGCGATCGCCTCTGAGGCAGAGGCGGTCGCTGGGCGGGAGGGGGCTGGGTGCGCGGTCCGGCCAACGCAGGCGTGGCCGGACCTTTGGGGGGGCGGGCCTCGGCGGCTGCATGACGTCACATGCAGCCGCTGTGACTCGGGGCAGCGAAGAGGTTCTCCCGGCAAGCCGCAGGAGCTGCGCTGACCGGGAGTTACTCCTGAAATGCAAAAGCATCGCCGCTGAGCGATGCTTTTGCATTTCTGCGGGGGGCGGCACTGACATGCGGGGCGGACTAGCCCTGTGCTGGGCGACCCCCCGCATGTCTGAGTGCCTTATTGTAGCTGTGCTAAATTTAGTACAGCTACGATCAACTCGGAATGACCCCCAATATCTCACTAGAATGGTTTTCAAACTTGTCCTCAGGCCCCCAAAGATTTCACGTTTTCCAGCTCTCCTAGCAGGTGCACAGGTGTAGTCGTTACTCACTGACACATTTTAAACGATCCACAGGTGGAGCTATTTTTTTTAATTTGCAATTCTGTGAGGTGACCTGGAAAACATGGTTACATTAGCGTTAGGGATAGGCTGCAGTTAGGATTAGATTCATGGTTACATTATGGTTTGGGTTAAGGGCCCCATACACTAGAACGATAATGCCCGATTTCATCCGATTTCAGGCATTCGGGCCGATATATCCGGTGAAATCGGGCATTTTGGAGGTGTTTCCGATCCGATCCGATTCGCGTTCCCGTGAGCATGGGATCGGATCCCCTAGATTGAATGTGCTGCACTAACGATCATGACGACCCCGCAGGCATGGCTGGGATCGCATATGATACATCGTATGCAAAAGGACTGCATACGATGTATCGTATGCTATCCTGCCACCCGGGAAGCTGCCGGGCAGTTCAAGGGAAATCGCCTCTGACTTCAGCCTCAGACATATCGTTGTAGTGTATCGGACCCCTAAGGCTGCAGTTAGAATTAGATTTATGGTTCATTAGGGTTTGGGGTAGGCTGCAGCAGGGACGTGCAGTCAGGGGAGGCAGGGGAGGCAGTGCCTCCCCTGTCATTAATGAGTAAAATAATACAAAGAAGATAGTTATGACACATAAGTATCTTCTTTATTATTTTACCATTCATTAATGTGTGTTAAAATCACTTTGGGAGGCACCGATCGTGGTGCCTCCCGTAGTGATTAGGAAAAGTATGGGGAGCGGGGGGCGGGCGCAGGTGGGCCCTAGCAATGGGCTGGAAAAGCCCATTGAAATAACATGGGAAAGCGGCACCATTAGTGGTGCCGCTTTCCTACAGGGACGTGCTTTCAACCTATGAAAGCACGTCCCTGTGAGTGAGGCCACAGTGATTGGCCAGCGGATCCGTCACTGGATCCGCTGTCAATCACTGTATGGGGCGGCATCGGTACCTGCGGAGGTGCGGGCGGCGGAGGTGCGGGATGCGGCGGGCCGGGCGGCGGAGGTGCTGGCGGCGGAGAGGCGGGCGGCGGTAGCGGCGGCGAGACGCGCTTTCAGGCTCCATGTGCAGAGTTTGGCAGCGGAAGCGGTACCCATTTCAAAAATGGCGCCTCAGCGTCATTTTTGAAATTCAAGATGGCCGCCGCGAGCCAATCATGGCTCGCCGCGTCATCGCCCCTCCCCCTCCCGCTGACTTATATAAGTCAGCGCGAGGCAGCGGCTGTCAGTCCGACGGCGGAGGAGGAGCGGAGAAGAGCTCCCGAAGACTGAAGACGCCGTGGAAGTCCTGGATGGGCGGCGGCTATGCAAAAGAGCTTAGCAGCCGCCGCCCACCAGCTGAAGATGCTGGAAGTCCTGGGAAGGCGGCGGCCATGCAAAAGAGCTTAAAGGCCGCCACCTCCCAGGTGAAGACGTCGTGGAAGTCCTGGATGGGCGGCGGCTATGCAAAAGAGCTTAGCCGCCGCCGCCCACCAGGTGAAGACGCCGGAGAAAGACCCCAGAAGCCCTGGGGAGGTGGCGCCCTCCCAGGTGAAGACGCCGGAAGCCCTGGGAAGGCGGCGGCCATGCAAAAGAGCTTAAAGGCCGCCGCCCCCAGGTGAAGACCCAGTTTAATAAAGGATTTTTTAAAGAATGTGTTGTGTGTTTTTTTTTATATTTTCTTTACAGGTGGACTACAGGTGCCAGCGGGCCCTTTATGTCCGGGCATGCTGGCACTTGTGGTTCTCCAAGTGCCAGCATGCTGGGGCAGGCTTGCTGGGACCTGTAGGCCACCTGTAAAGAACAATATTACTATTCTTTGCAGGTGGACTACAGGTGCCAGCGGGCCCTTTATGTCCGGGCATGCTGGCACTTGTGGTTCTCCAAGTGCCAGCATGCTGGGGCAGGCTTGCTGGGATCTGTAGGCCACCTGTAAAGAACAGAACATACAATGAACCCCGCACCCACCGCCACCAGGGGTGCGGGGCATAGCACTGGGCTATCAGCCCAGTGCTGGTTGTTGCTCGGGAAGGGGGACCCCATTTTGATTTTTTGGGGGCCCCACTTTCCGAGGAATTCCAGCCCTGGGCTGACTGGTTTGGGGGGTGTTTAATGGCATGGCAGGGGGACCCCACACTGAGGGGTACATTTACTAAGATTCGTATTTTCCCGTTTCAGGTCAAAGTTCAATCACGAATGACATCGAAAGTGTAAAACTGCAACTTTTTGAATTGATTACGACTAATTTACTAAGCTGTCGTATTCGGGTTTTTCTTTTGTTCCGATGTCGATGTCATTCGTGGTTTTTTTTCTATTTTTACGGCAGTGATTAGCAAAACACTGCCGACTTTTTTACAATGAATCTCGGCCGGATCTGTGTGATCCGTGCTGGGGTTCATTTTTTTTGTTTTTTTTAAATTAAACACTGTCAAATATTTAAAAAAAAATTGCGTGGGGTCCCCCCTCCTAAGCATAACCAGCCTCGGGCTCTTTGAGCCGATCCTGGTTGCCGAAATATGGGAAAAAAAATGACAGGGGTTCCCCCATATTTAAGCAACCAGCATCGGGCTCTGCGCCTGGTCCTGGTTCCAAAAATACGGGGGACAAAAAGAGTAGGGGTCCCCCGTATTTTTAAAACCAGCACCGGGCTCCACTAGCTGGACAGATAATGCCACAGCCGGGGGTCACTTTGATATAGTGCCCTGCGGCCGTGGCATCAAAAATCCAACTAGTCACCCCTGGCTGGGGTACCCTGGGGGAGTGGGGACCCCTTCAATCAAGGGGTCCCCCCCCCCAGCCACCCAAGGGCCAGGGGTGAAGCCCGAGGCTGTCCCCCCCCCATCCAATGGGCTGCGGATGGGGAGGCTGATAGCCTTTGTTGTAAAAGAAAAGATATTGTTTTTAGTAGCAGTACTACAAGGCCCAGCAAGCCTCCCCCGCATGCTGGTACTTGGAGAACCACAAGTACCAGCATGCGACGGAAAAATGGGCCCGCTGGTACCTGTAGTACTACTACTAAAAAAATACCCAAAAAAACACAAGACACACACACCGTGAAAGTATAATTTTATTACATACATACACACATACATACATACTTACCTTATGTTCCCACGCAGGTCGGTCCTCTTCTCCAGTAGAATCCAAGGGGTACCTGTTGAAGAAATTATACTCACGAGATCCAGGGGTCCAGGCTCCTCGGGGAATCCAGGTGTAATCCACGTACTTGAAAAACATAACAAAACGGACACCCGAGCCACGCACTAAAAGGGGACCCATGTTTGCACATGGATCCCCTTTTCCCGACTGCCAGAAACCCACTCTGACTGATGTCTAAGTGGGTTTCTTCAGCCAATCAGGGAGTGCCACGTTGTAGCACTCTCCTGATCGGCTGTGTGCTCCTGTACTGAGTGACAGGCGGCACACGGCAGTGTTACAATGTAGCGCCTATGCGCTCCATTGTAACCAATGCTGGGAACTTTCTGCCCTGCGGTTGACCTAAAGTGACGTCACCGCTGAGCATAAAATAACAACTTTCCCACCCCTTCCCACTGATATACATGCACGGATCTCATGGATCCCTGCATGCCTATCCAATCACGGAAAAAAAAAGTAGGTCTGTTTTTTTTAGCACTTTTTTACGAGTTGTAATTTTTCACGGCAGTGTTTTTTTTTTTTTTGCTGTGCACTTCTTAGTAAATGACCGAGATTCATACTTAAACAGCCGCGTTTTGACCGATGGTGTATTCATTCGTGATTTTTTTCTTGGACTTCAAAATATTACGAATGCCCTCATCACTGCCGTGATTATTGCTTAGTAAATTACCGAGATGACACTTTGATTAAAAAACGGCATCTCGGTCAAAATCGGGAGCTTAGTAAATTTACCCCTGAGTGTCTCCCCTGCTATGGCATTATCCCCCCTGGCTGGTTCTGCCTGGTGCTGGTTTTAGTGGTGTGGGGGGATTGCACTTTTTTTTTTTTCTCGGGGGGGGGGGGGGGGTTTATTAGATTAGATTAGAGCTATGGTTACATTAGCGTTAGAGGTAGGCTGCAGTTAGGATAAGAGTTATGGTTCATTAGGGTTTGGGGTAGGCTCAGTGGTGCAAGTAGAAAAAATGTCTTATAGATAAAAAAGTGGGTGTGGCCAAATGTAGCATGGGGGGGTGGCCAATGAAAATGGGGTCGTGATACACATATGGGGGGGCCAGATACACTTATGAAACCAATAGTGCAAGATACACATATGCCCTCACAGTGCCAGATATGCCCCCACCTGCCAGATATGCTCCTACAGTGCCAGATGCATAAATGCCCCACGGTGCCAGATGCACATATGCTCCACGGTGCCACTGCCAGATGCACAAATGCCCCACGGTGCCAGAGATACAAATGCCCTATGGTGCTAGATAGATGCCCAGTAGTGCCATATATGCACCCACAGTACCAGATACACAATGCCCCAGAGTGTCAGATACACATTGCCCCAGAGTGTCAAATACACATATTCTCCCACAGTGCTAGATATGCCCTGTCAAAGTCAGAAAAATATCTCTATGCACACTACCATATTTGCACCTCACACAGGTCCGTGCTGCGCATGCGTACGCTCTCCCGTACGTGCGCATACTCACAGTCGCGGGCACCCGCAGGCGCATGGTATGCGTATTTACGGTAGAGTTTATGCGATCGTAGCGTGCGACTCAATCATTACATATTTTCACTAATAAGGTATTTTATAGATCATGGTCCCTTTGATAGATTCTGAAAGTTTGGTTAATATAGAATGTTCATGAACAGAGAAATCCCTCTTTGTTTGATACGAAGGGTCAGACAGGAGTAATACAGTGGTGTTTAGTATCCATCGGAAGAATATTTAATTAGAAATATTCCGGTGTTGGTTTGAAGCAGATCAATCGCTCGTGCGAATAGTTATGGACATAAGAAGTTTATGAACATTTACTTTATTTGCACTTTATTACCCATGCGGCGGGAAACCCAGTTTCCCTCCCACCTGAGCAGTTGGAAATAGTCACAGCCCACCTGTATGAATCAACCTATGACCTTTTGTTATAATGCGAAGCCGAATTCCTGTGTCCAATGAACAATGAGATTGTAGGGACCATTGAATTGTATTGTGTGTGGGGCATAAATAGGCAGGCCGACCGTATCCAGTTCACTCTCTTCAACGGTTCTCATTGCTGATAATCGGGAGCTGGATATCGAGGCGCATGCGATCGTTTCCCCTTGTGCGTAAGTTTTCTCCGTAATCATATTGTCTTACTGTGAGCCATCTCTCTCTCTCTCTCTCTCTCTCTCTCTCTCTCTACTCTTTCTCTCGTATTTTCCTTTAATTGTATTGTATTGTATTTCCCGTGTAGTTATCTGGTTAGTTGGTCTATGTTATATTGTAGTGTATCATTTGTACTGTGATTCCTTTTTCAAGTATAATAGTTATAATACATATAATAGGTTTTGGACCCTAAGCCCAGGTATCTGTGTATTCTTTATAGGGTTAAGTATTCTCTGAGCGTCGGTGACGCTCAAGCAGCTTTGTAGTTAATCAGGTTACACCAGGTTGCACTTACACTCTGTCTCTACACTAAGGTATACTGTGTATCTCATTGTTAAAGGTATAGATATAAAGGTTTTAACGTTGTAAGCGTCTGCACCGCTGGTGATCTCCTCGTGGTCCCGAGCGTACGCTACGCTATAGCGAATCATTACGTTAGTCGGCAGCCAATAGCGTGCCTGCCTGTGATCACTGGGCCGTAAGCGAACGTGACGCTTGAGCGTCTCGACTACGGTTGAGCGATCGCTACACAACTTGCGTACCCTTACGGTACTTCTTACGTAGATAGCGTACAGTGTTCTTAGACCTCTTAAAGTGTTTTATATACGATAAATATTTAGCTTTATCAATTGGCGGCTCACCCGTCCTTCACATATCTGCACTAGGTAGATCAGCAGACATTATCCCTCAGCAAAGGGCGGGAGGTTGTATCCCTCGTAGTGCTGACAGGATAAGCGTCTGCTTCGCTTAGGTAAAGAGTGCTGAAGGAATCCGGGAACCGGAGGTAAGAACAAAACGCTAGTGTCTTTTAAAACTGTTTTATTTTTCTGTCTTGCGTACACACGCACGCACACATATATATATCTGCATTTCTTTTTCTTTTTCATTTTCGTATATCACTCTCCTGTCTGCCAGTTTTATAGTTGATAGAAGTGCTAAAAGAGATTTGCCGTTATTTCATAGTTTAAGAGTAAAGGTAATATAGTTAAAAGATAGACAAACACACAGTTTTGCCTGGGAGATAAGGCGAAGTCAGTGTGTTGTGTGGTAGATGATCAAGGATCATCTACATTGATAAAAGTATAAATTGTGTTACGGTGGATCTTTGCTTTGCGTATACGTGTCTCTAACAAAGACTTGCGTACGCAATCCAAAGGCCGACGCACGCAGCGTACATTACGCAACGGAGCGTCCGGTTACGCCCACGTAGCTCAAGTCACGATAAGTTGATAAATAACGCAAAGCGATAAATAACGCGAGGCGAGAAATAACGCAAGTCTATTTTTGGGTGTCCGAAATTTAATTAACAGATCCTGCTCCTAATTGGTAACACACCTGATCTAAAGAAAAATTTCTGCGCAGAAATAGAAATAGAAACAAAAGTGTACATGTGATGAGTGAGTGTTTTTACAATTTTTAAAGGTTGAACCACAAGAAAAGTCGAGTACTCGTGAGGTACATGCGTGTAAGTGACGTGCACGGTGGCTAGGGAGGCATCCCTGGTTAAATATACAATTTTGAGCATTAGAGTATAGCAGACCAGGAGGTCATACTGTAACAAGACCAGGAGGTCATACTGTAACAAGACCAGGAGGTCATAGCAGACCAGGAGGTCCAGGTACAGCCGACAAGGAAGTCCGCTATACAGTTCACAGGCACAACACCGAAAAGGGTTGGTGCAACACCCATATAGGCCATATAAGCTCTGGCTGAAGGAATTCGCAGTCGTAAGTTTCGATTCCATTGGTCTTTCCGTACATAAGCTTAGTTTGTGTACTGAACGACTGGACCGCACGTAAGTGTGTGCAGTAGTTAGTAATCTGACCTAATACCATTAGAGTAAAGGGGTCACAAACGCTATTTGTACACTCTAACGTGATTTGTGTAATTTTTTTTATTTTAAGGGAAGTTTGCTGCTCACTCAGGAACTATCCAGCAACCAATAGTTACTGGAAAGAGTAAGTGTTCTTCGGATAACCCTCGCAGGTTCCAGTAAATAGAGGTTCAGGTCGCAGGGGCCCTAGGTCGAGTACGCCAGCACCATATCGGTGTGATCAGGTCGTATTGGTCGGCGTGGGCGAGTGAGTGGGGTACTCGGTAAACCGCCACCGTCAGCCTATTGTGGACATTTGGTTTTGCGTAAGGGTTGGCTAAATAAAGCAACACTTTCGAACTATGGGGGCCACTTGTTCAGGTAGGGGGCGATCAACCTCGGTTCGGGTTGATTCAGTGGTCCGACCAATTGGGTCGGCCAGGTATATAATGTGTGAGAAATATGGAAGTCACACAGAAACTTTATGTGATGAATGGGAGAGAATGACTGTACATGACGGGGAGAAATTCCCAAGAGTAGGTAGCTTCAGCTCAGAAGTGTTACAAAATTTAAGGAGGAGGATATGTCTCATAAAATCAACAAAGAGACGAATCCAGCATTATGATTATTTACAGTTGTGGCAACAGGAAGGTGAGATACAGAGAGGTTTGGCTCAGGCGGCGGGATCTGGCTCTAACAGAAAACTGATTGCCACGGCCCCACCGCCACCATATATATCAGGAGAGAAGTTGATTGCGGAGAAAGACGCACTAAGGTGTAACACAAAATCACTTAGTAACTGTGTAAATGTTAATGATAATGTTAACCCATTAACCCATGCAAGTATTAACCCGTGCAAGTTGTACCCTGTTTTGAACTTTCCTCAGGAGTGTGATCAAGAGGACGAATCGGCAACGATTTCAGCGCTCTCTCTAGCAGCCACCATAGCAGAGACCACAGTAGGCACAGCTCCACCCACGAGATTAGTAAAGGCCCCTAGCGGAGGGATAGGTGAGGTCGTATCAACTGGTAAGTACGGCACCATGCATTATGCTGAGACTATTTCACCACAGCCTGTAGAATCTACACAGAATGAGGTTGTTAGAATTACACCTGTTAGAGTAATAGCAGTGCCAAATGGGAAAACAGACACATCAGGAGCCACTCCCATTAGGAACATTGCCATGTACACCCCATTTTCCCGAATGGAATTAAGGACCATAGTGTCCGAATTTCCTGACCCTAGAAAAGACTTAGTTGCCAGTCAAAAATACATCAGAGACTTAGGTAACACTGTAGAGCCCAACAATAAAGACTGGCAGATATTGCTGAGAGCATGTTTACCCTCAAATGTCGACGCAACTCAATTTTTAGCTGATTGCGGACTAGATCATGATGTACCTCTTACAGATGTGTACAACCAAGATAATGTGAAAAGAATAAACTTGCAGTTAAAAGAGTATTTCCCAGCGGTAGCTAAATGGAATAAGATATTCTCCATTAAACAGAAGGAGTCAGAGACAGCTGCAGAGTATTTTCACAGAGCATTATTAGAAATGGCAAAATACACAGGCATAGAGGACATTAAAACAGACACAAACCATCGGGAAGTAGCAGTATCGGTACTGATGGATGGTTTAAAAGAGTCATTGAAGACTAGGGTACAGACCACACAACCATGTTGGCGAGGTCTGTCTGTGGCTACTTTGAGAGAGGCTGCTATTGATCACGATAGAAACATCACCAGACACAGGGAACAACAAGGTGATAAATTAATGTCAGTAAGTATACAGGCTCTGACCACAAGGCAGCCTTTGTTTGTATCACCAAATCCTGTGGGTAAGTCAAGTATGGTTACTTGTTATTCTTGTCACAAACAGGGACACATGGCACGAGATTGTAGAGTAAAGAATCCACGAAACTCATACCAACCCCCTAGACAACGACACGACACACGACATTGGGATCGGGGTCCACAGAAACGGAGTTATGAGCCACATACAGGGGAAACAAAAAGATATCCCCCGAACAGAGACTGGCATGCCTCTGGTAGTTCCCAGCTAACTCCCTCACAAGTAGTTGCTGCCAGCGGGATTCAGGAAGGTCACCATACCCAATAGGGGTGTGGCCATACCTGTAATCTGCAGCCAGTAAAGTTAATTGCCAACCTTGGAAGTGAACCCGAGATCGCAATTAATGTAGCTGGTAAAACTTTAAACTTTCTTGTAGACACAGGGGCGGCCAAGTCAGTGATAAATTCGACAGTGGGCATGAGAACCACTGGTAGGACAATTCCAGCCATGGGAGTAACAGGAGTAGTCCAGCACTACCCTGTTAGCAAACCAGCCGAGATTACAATAGGGCCTTTGCATACCAAGCATTCCTTTTTGCTGGCTGCATCGGCACCAACTAATCTCCTGGGAAGAGACTTACTGTGTAAAATGGGGTGCGTCATTTATTGTACTCCTGAAGGTGTATTCTTGGACATACCTGAGAAACACGCTCAGGAAGTGCGAGACATGTTAGACTCCCCATCAAAATTAATGTCACATACCATTATGACAAATAGGAATCCATCCCAAATAGAAGAGATGACATCTCAGATACCAGAGTCACTTTGGACAAAAGACGGACAAGACACTGGATTAATGGCAAACGTAGCTCCAGTAGTTGTACAAGTAAAAGATGGTAGGATAGCTCCAAAAATCCCACAGTACCCTCTGAAGCCAGAGGTGGAGTTAGGAGTTTACCCAGTAATAGAGCGCTTGCTACAACAGGGCATTCTGGTAAGAACGTCCAGCACTGCCAATAGTCCCATCTTCCCTGTTAAAAAGAGTGGGGGGAGGGGTTACAGACTAGTGCAGGATCTAAGGGGGATTAACAAAATAGTTGAGAGTCAGTTCCCCGTAGTGCCAAATCCAGCTGTCATCCTAATGCAAATCCCTCCCACTGCCAAATTTTTCACTGTTATTGACCTCTGCTCCGCTTTCTTTTCGGTACCTCTGCACCCTGACAGCCAATATTTGTTTGCATTTACATACAGAGGAGTCCAATACACGTGGACTCGATTACCCCAAGGTTTCATAGATAGTCCAAGTATATTTTCTCAGGCTTTGCATGATTGTTTACAGTCTTTCCAACCAGACAGTGGATCAGTATTGATACAGTATGTGGACGATTTACTACTGTGTTCAGATTCACTGGAAGCATCTCTGAAGGATACGAAACAGCTCCTGTTTCATCTTTCAGACACAGGACACAAGGTTTCCAAAGACAAGTTGCAATTATGCCAAACTAAGGTAAAATATTTGGGACACTGTCTAACACAAGGACTGAGACACCTGACCGCTGATAGAATCCAAGCAATTAGAGACATGACTCTGCCACAAACCCAGCAACAGATCAGAACGTTTTTAGGAATGTGTGGGTATTGCCGTAATTGGATCCCAGGGTTTTCCATTTTGGCGTTACCTTTGCAGGAAATGGTCTCCTCAAACAAACCTGATAGGATTTCGCATACAGACGAGTCCGAAACAGCATTTGAGAGACTCAAACAGTGCCTAACGCAGGCACCAGCACTAGGTATGCCAGACTATGGGAAACCCTTTGAACTATACGGAACAGAAAGTGCTGGTTGCGCGGCAGGTGTACTAACCCAAAAACACGGTGATGCCAGCAGGCCAGTTGCATACTACAGCGCTCAGCTAGACACGGTAGCGCGATCCCTCCCCACATGCTTGCGAAGCGTTGCTGCGATAGCATTGCTAGTGACAAAAAGCGAAGATGTCGTGCTAGGCCACAACCTCACAATCCATACGCCACATGCAGTATCAGCCTTATTGAATTCTGCCCAAACCAGACACGTCTCATCAGCGAGGTTTACAAGATGGGAATTGGCACTAATGGCCCCCGTAAACATCACCATAAGGAGATGCAGTGCATTAAATCCTGCAACGTATCTCCCAGGTGTGCCTGGTCAGGCACAAAGGGTGGAAGGTGAGAGTGATGGGGAAGGAGGATTTAATACAAAGGAAGATACACATGATTGTATGGAATATTTGACCCAAAATTTTACCGCAAGGCCTGACATCAGTGACAACCCACTGGAAGATGCAGAACTTACGTTCTACACGGACGGTAGTTGCCATAGACAGTCAGACTCGGGAGACTTGTGTACTGGATACGCAGTCGTAGATGACCAAGACACCATAGAAGCGGAACCGCTAGGCCCACCTCACTCAGCCCAAGTTGCTGAACTGGTCGCCCTAACCAGAGCATGTGAATTGGCTAAAGGTAAGTCAGCCAATATCTACACCGATTCTAGATACGCATTCGGAGTAGTCCATGATTTCGGAGCCCTATGGCGTCTCAGAAATTTCATGACGGCCGCTGGTACACCGGTAGCGCATGCAGCTCACATAAAAAGGCTTCTAACAGCGATACAGGAACCCGACAGAGTGGCTGTTATCAAATGTAAAGCACACACATATAGCCAAGACCCAGTATCACTTGGTAACAGCCGAGCAGACGAAGCTGCTAAGTTAGCAGCTGCTACCCCCATACAGACAGACACCACACAATTGATGGTATTTAATACCATTAACACACAGAAGTTGTGTGAAATGCAAAATTTGTGTTCCACACAGGAAAAGGCAGTCTGGAAGGCAAAGGGATATGGCCAGGAGTCCTCAGGACTCTGGACGGATGGACATGGTAAACCAGTGGCCCCCAGAGCATATCTTCCATGTCTGGCTGAAGCAGCTCACGGGCTGACTCATCTAGGCAAGGAAGGGATGTGCAAATTGGTGAGAGCATATTGGTGCGCCCCAGGATTCTCCTCTCATGCGAGTAAAAGAGCAATGTCATGCCTTACCTGTTTGAGAAAGAATATTGGAAAGGCAATACCTACAGAACCATCCCATATCCCACCTGCCGGCGGCCCTTTCCAGGTAATACAAATTGACTTTATACAATTACCCCCTTGTCGGAATTTGAAATATGTACTTGTTTGTATAGATGTTTTCTCAAATTGGGTCGAAGCATTTCCTGCGGCTACAAATACCGCTATGTTTACTGCTAAGAAAATTGTGCAGGAATTTGTATGTAGATATGGTATCCCTAGAATAATCGAAAGTGATAGGGGTACCCATTTTACAGGTGATGTCTTTCAAGGAATGTGTAAGTTGATGGGAATTGATAGCAAGCTGCACACTCCGTACCGTCCACAGGCGAGTGCGAAGGTCGAAAGAGTGAACAGCACTATTAAAAATAAATTGAGTAAAGTGATGGCAGAGACAGGATTGACATGGCCAGAAGCTTTACCCATTGTATTGTACAGTATCAGGACCACTCCCAGGTCCCCTCTTAATCTGTCTCCCTTTGAAATCTTGTTTGGTCGACAACCGCATGCCATGATTAACCCTCAGGATGATTTGAAATGTAACAATGAAGTAACTGTAAAGTACTTGATTAACATGAGTAAACAGTTAAGGAATCAAAATGATAATCTGAAGTTGGTGATTCCTGATCTACCTGATAGTAATTGTCATGACATTGAACCTGGGGATTATGTAATGATACAGAATTTTCTACGCTCAGGTTGCCTTATTGACAGATGGGAAGGACCATACCAGGTCTTATTGACTAGCACTACAGCATTGAAGGTTGCTGAGAGAGAGACTTGGGTCCATTCATCCCACTGCAAGAAGGTTGCTGATCCAGAGAAGTCCCGTGATAAGGAACAGACGGTAGAGGTTGTATCACTGGAGTGTCTGTTCCAGGAGGACTGAGGCGGCACCTGAGCCTTGAAGACCGAGAGCTGTTGTCGACTCCCCACTCCCTTTTATTGTTTTTCTCCACCTCCCATCCCCTCTCCCTCAAATTTCTTCTTCCTCCTTCTCATTTTTCTCCGTTTCCTCCTATAAGATGGACTTGCCCCAAGAGACTGTGACCCGGATTTTCCTGTTGACCATGATGTTGACCAGAGCAGTCTGTTCCGGCGAGAGTACCATGGAGGTCGATAGAGGTTCTGGAATGGGTTCTGATGATAAAGATGGAGGCGTAGTTTTCCAAGATCAACTTAACCAACAAGCAAAGGCGAGTATCAGAAAACGATCCGATAGCATTGACCATAGAAGGAATTGTGACGGATTGTTAGCTGAGGAAAACTGTATCTGTAGGCTCTGTAACAATGTCATTGAAGATGGGTGCATTAAGAAATGCCAATCCAGTTTTAATATCCATATGGACCGGCATCCATTGAGTGACTATCACTCCTTAGTGGGTAATGTGTTAAACAAAACAGATTGTTGGGTATGCTCTCAAGTACCTCAAGGTCATAGCAAATCAGGGCTAGTACCATTTCCTTTAACGATAGGGGAGGTACTTGAGTTAAATGATGGGAGACCGGTGGACCGGAGGTTTAATATCTCCAGCCCTCCTAGTTTGAAGCTCCACCAATACCATGTGGATAGGTCCCTATTATGTTTCAACATCTCCAATCCCAGAAAGCCGGGAAATTGGGAAGTGTCATGGAGTAACCACACCATGACCTTTTCGCATAGAGCAGATAGAATGCCTACAGATACAGAGCTTGTACGCCACATAGCCAGTAGAGGAAAATCTTTCCGGTATAGGTACACCTTAGGAAATAGGATTACGAGAGTTGGAGAAGTATCACCAGGATACTGTGCACATATCGTACAACCTGATACGTGTATTAAGCAGATGGAAGAATTAGGGTTAGGAGATTTCACCTGGAAGGTGTGTAATATGGTTATGTCCTTCTCCGTCCCATATGTTCTCCCCGATGATGCATATTTCATATGCGGGAGAAAGGCGTACAAGTGGCTTGCCCCAAACTCTGAAGGATTGTGTTATATTGGAAAAGTATTGCCTGAAGTGATGACTGTAACACATGATAAAATGAAAGACATACATCGTGGTGCCCAAGCTCCTTATACTCACACCCATTACGAGCACGTTGTTAAAAGGCACCTGATAGAGAAGACAGAGCATCCGGCCTCTGATCTGATAAGTGAATCCACCGGGATTCAATTCTTAATCGCGTTAGATTTCACCCGCACCGCTAGAGGAGTGCTAAATTATAAATACATATCGGCGCTCGCAAATTTGTTAGATAATATCACTGAAATGTATGATGACACGTTTAGATATACTGGAAGGGAACTTCAAGCTTATAAAACAGAACTGGTGCAGCATAGAATGGTTCTTAATTACCTCACAGCAGTGACAGGCGGATATTGTGTTACATTGGCAACACAGTACGGCGTGAAGTGTTGCACGTATATCACGAATAGCACCGAGGATCCGGTCGAGGTCATAGACCAAAAGATGGACGATATTCTCCAATTGAAGTGGGAATTTCGCCGAAAACACAATCTCACTCTTGCTGCTGTAGGTAATGAGCTGACTGGTTGGGTGTCATGGTTGAACCCGCAAAATTGGTTCTCCGGTTTGGGAGACTGGGCTCAAGGAGTCATAATGGATGTTGGGAAGTTTCTCCTATGTATCTTAGGTGTTGTCATATCAATTGGCTTGATATTTAGATGCGGTCAGGCTTTAATGAAGTGCAAACATCGTACCAGGGTAATGAGTTTGAGGAGTGAGGAAACTGTAATTAACCTGGATTTGATTTATGACCCAATGATAGAAATAATGATGTAATGAAAATGCGATTATACGGTCCGTTTCTTTCACCTGTTTTTCTGGTTTTTCTCCAAGATAAAAAGACCCACTTGGACGAGGAAGTTGACGAGACGCTATACAGACAACGGATAGACCAAAGAAGAAGTTTTGACCACTTGAGATACGGACATTTGATGAACTTTGCCATGGATCCACAGTTTCCCTAGAATTCTTAAACTTACGCTAGCCCAACATTTTTTTGTAAATCTAATGGCATTGACAAAGCTTTTTGCTCACACCTAATGGGCAACACAGCGCAAAGAAGACGACTTTCAACTGATACCGAACAAAACTTCAACCGACAGATGTACATTAACCTGACATAGAATACCACCGCATTTACCGTAATTATGTCTTTTCTTCATTTCTACAACCCTCAGGTAATGACACACATAGTATAGGGAATACAGGCACAGATATCAGCAATCACATATTCCCCCATTCATGTATCATCAACTAAAATGTGCTCCCCATTTTGTTCAAATCCGAAAAGAGCTCGGTAAAGTTTGACAGCCCATCCACAGACCCGTACCACGGGATAAGAAGGAATTCAAATGTATACTTCGCAATACCTCGAAGCTTGATTTACAACACGTACGGCACGATGATACATGACCCCCCAAACACGGATTCATACACACATGCTTCTGCTATCTCACTAGGTCATACCCTCTTCACACCTACTCCTCTCTCCTCCCTTACCCAACCATGGAAATGAATTAACCCCTAACATATATTTTTCTCCTTTTGAAATGTTTTCAGGAAGTGGCAGTTATTATTGACTGCCAAAGGGTGGACTGTCAAAGTCAGAAAAATATCTCTATGCACACTACCATATTTGCACCTCACACAGGTCCGTGCTGCGCATGCGTACGCTCTCCCGTACGTGCGCATACTCACAGTCGCGGGCACCCGCAGGCGCATGGTATGCGTATTTACGGTAGAGTTTATGCGATCGTAGCGTGCGACTCAATCATTACATATTTTCACTAATAAGGTATTTTATAGATCATGGTCCCTTTGATAGATTCTGAAAGTTTGGTTAATATAGAATGTTCATGAACAGAGAAATCCCTCTTTGTTTGATACGAAGGGTCAGACAGGAGTAATACAGTGGTGTTTAGTATCCATCGGAAGAATATTTAATTAGAAATATTCCGGTGTTGGTTTGAAGCAGATCAATCGCTCGTGCGAATAGTTATGGACATAAGAAGTTTATGAACATTTACTTTATTTGCACTTTATTACCCATGCGGCGGGAAACCCAGTTTCCCTCCCACCTGAGCAGTTGGAAATAGTCACAGCCCACCTGTATGAATCAACCTATGACCTTTTGTTATAATGCGAAGCCGAATTCCTGTGTCCAATGAACAATGAGATTGTAGGGACCATTGAATTGTATTGTGTGTGGGGCATAAATAGGCAGGCCGACCGTATCCAGTTCACTCTCTTCAACGGTTCTCATTGCTGATAATCGGGAGCTGGATATCGAGGCGCATGCGATCGTTTCCCCTTGTGCGTAAGTTTTCTCCGTAATCATATTGTCTTACTGTGAGCCATCTCTCTCTCTCTCTCTATCTCTCTCTCTCTCTCTACTCTTTCTCTCGTATTTTCCTTTAATTGTATTGTATTGTATTTCCCGTGTAGTTATCTGGTTAGTTGGTCTATGTTATATTGTAGTGTATCATTTGTACTGTGATTCCTTTTTCAAGTATAATAGTTATAATACATATAATAGGTTTTGGACCCTAAGCCCAGGTATCTGTGTATTCTTTATAGGGTTAAGTATTCTCTGAGCGTCGGTGACGCTCAAGCAGCTTTGTAGTTAATCAGGTTACACCAGGTTGCACTTACACTCTGTCTCTACACTAAGGTATACTGTGTATCTCATTGTTAAAGGTATAGATATAAAGGTTTTAACGTTGTAAGCGTCTGCACCGCTGGTGATCTCCTCGTGGTCCCGAGCGTACGCTACGCTATAGCGAATCATTACGTTAGTCGGCAGCCAATAGCGTGCCTGCCTGTGATCACTGGGCCGTAAGCGAACGTGACGCTTGAGCGTCTCGACTACGGTTGAGCGATCGCTACACAACTTGCGTACCCTTACGGTACTTCTTACGTAGATAGCGTACAGTGTTCTTAGACCTCTTAAAGTGTTTTATATACGATAAATATTTAGCTTTATCAGCCCCCACTGCACCAGATACACATATGCCCCCACAGTGCCAGATACACATGCCCCCACGGTGCAGATACACATATGCCCCCAGAGTGCCAGATATGCCCTTTCAGTGCCAGATATGTCCCCAGTGTCAGATATGCCCCCACAGTGCCAGATATACATGCCCCCAAAGTGCCAGATATGTCCCCACAGTGCCAGATACACATATACCCCACATTGCCAGATATGCCCCTTCAGTGCCAGATATGCCCCACAGTGCCAGAAACACATGCCCCCACAGTGCCACATATGCCCCCACAGTGCCAGATATGCCCCTTCAGTGCCAGATATGCCCCGCAGTGCCAGATATGCCCCCCACAGTGCCAGATACACATGCCCCCACAGTGCCAGATATGCCCCCACAGTGCCAGATACACATGCCCCCACAGTGCCAGATATGCCCCTTCAGTGCCAGATATGCCCCACAGTGCCATATTCACATGCCCCCACAGTGCCAGATATGCCCCCAAAGTGCCAGATACACATATGCCCAAAAGTGCCAGATATGCCCCACAGTGCCAGATATACATGCCCCCACAGTGCCAGCTATGCCCCCACAGTGCCAAATACAGATGCCCCCAGAATGCCAGATATGCCCCCACAGTGCCAGATACACATGCCCCCAAAGTGCCAGATATGCCCCCACAGTGCCAGATACACATATACCCCACATTGCCAGATATGCTACTTCAGTGCCAGATATGCCCCCACACATGCCCCCACAGTGCCACATATGCCCCCACAGTGCCAGATATGCCCCTTCAGTGCCAGATATGCCCCTCACAGTGCCAGATACACATGCCCCCACAGTGCCAGATATGCCCCCATAGTGCCAGATATGCCTCTTCAGTGCCAGATATGCCCACAGTGCCAGATTCACATGCCCCCACAGTGCCAGCTATGCCCCCAAAGTGCCAGATACACATATGCTCCACAGTGCCAGATATGCCCCACAGTGCCAGATATACATGCCCACACAGTGCCAGATATGCCCCCACAGTGCCAGATATACCCCCACAGGGCCAGATACACATGCCCCCAGAATGCCAGATATGCCCCCACAGTGCCAGATGCACATGCCCCCACAGTGCCAGATATGCCCCCAAAGTGCCAGATACACATATGCCCCATAGTGCCAGATATTCCCCCACAGAGCCAGATATACATGCCCCCACAGTGCCAGATATGCCCCCACAGTGCCAGTTATGCCCTCACAGTGCCAGATACACATGCCCCCAGAGTGCCAGATATGCCTCAGCAGTGCAACTCACCATTGTTGCTGCTGCCTGGGGCTAGCACTATCTTCTGCTGCTGACCTGCTGCTGGGGAGAGGAGAGCGCAGCATGTGCTCCTCCTTCCTCTCTCCTGCCCTCAGTCCAGTCTCCTGTATATTAGAACAGGTGCCGGTCCGCGAGCCAATCAGGGCTCGCGGTCCGGCAGCAGCGGCTCCTGATTGTCTGCTGGTCTGCGAGCTCTGATTGGCTCACGATCCGGCTCAGTGCACGCCGCCGCTGCCGGACTCAGGGCACTCGGGCAGACAGGAGCGGAGAGGCGCATGCTGCGCTCTCCTCTCTCCAACACCCGGTGTCTGGAAGGTGACGGCCCAGCGGTACCGCGTACTTGCTATGATTTTCTTACAGGTATGCCGTACCGCCCCGTACTGCCATACTTCCAGCACTGGTTAGGCTGCAGTTAGGATTACAGTTATGGTTAAATAGAGGGTTTGGGGTAAGCTGCAGTTAGGATTAGTTATGATAACATTAGGGTTTGGTTTAGGCTGTAGTTAGGATTAGAGTTATGGTTACATTAGGGTTTGGGGTAGGCTGCAGTTAGGATTGGAGTTATGGTTACATTATGGTTTGGGTTAGGCTGCAGTTAGGATAAGAGTTATGGTTACATCAGGGTTTGGGGTAGGCTGCAGTTAGGATAAGAGTTATGGTTACATTAGTATTTGGGGTAGGCTGCAGTTAGGATAAGAGTTATGGTTACATTAGGGTTTGGGGTAGGCTGCAGTTAGGATAAGAGTTATGGTTACATTAGGGTTTGGGGTAGGCTGCAGTTAGGATAAAAGTTATGGTTACATTAGTGTTTGGGGTAGGCTGTAGTTAGGATTACAGTTATGGTTACATTAGGGTTTGGGTTAGGCTGCAGTTAGGAGTAGAGTTATGGTTACATTAGCGTTAGGGATAGGCTGCAGTTAGGTTTAGAGTCATGGTTACATCAGCATTAGGGATAGGCTGCAGTTAGGAGTAGAGTTATGGTTACATTAGGGTTTGGGTTAGGCTGTAGTTAGGAGTAGAGTTATGGTTACATTAGCGTTAGGGTTAGGCTGCAGTTAGGTTTAGAGTCATGGTTACATCAGCGTTAGGGATAGGCTGCAGTTAGGAGTAGAGTTATGGTTACATTAGGGTTTGGGTTAGACTGCAGTTAGGAGTAGAGTTATGGTTACATTAGGGTTTGTTAGGCTGCAGTTAGGATTAGAGTCATGGTTTCATCAGCTTTAGGGTTAGGCTGCAGTTAGCATTAGAGTTATGGTTACATTAGGGTTTGGGGTAGGCTGCAGTTAGGATAAGAGTTATGGTTACATTACGGTTTGGGGTAGGCTGCAATTAGGATAAGAGTTATTGTTACATTACGGTGTGGGGTAGGCTGCAGTTAGGATTACAGTTATGGTTACATTAGGGTTTGGGTTAGGCTGCAGTTAGGATTACAGTTATGGTTACATTAGCGTTAGGGATAGGCTGCAGTTAGGTTTAGTGTCATGGTTACATTAGGGTTTTGGTTAGGCTGCAGTTAGGAGTAGAGTTATGGTTATATTAGCGTTAGGGAAAGGCTGCAGTTAGGATAAGAGTTATTGTTATATTAGGGTTTGGGTAAGTCTTAAGAGTAATAAGCCCTACACACTTGTCGATGTAACTGAAAGATATGAATGATCTCGTTCATTAATGAACGAGATAACGTTCATATCTTTCAGTGTGGAGGCACCAGTGATGAACGATGCGTGGCCCCGCACTCGTTCATCGCTGGTTCCCCATTGGCTGTGCATGCAGGCCAATATGGACGATCTTGTCCATATTTGCCTGGACTTCAATGGAGCCAGGTGACGGGGGGGAGTGAAGAAACTTCACTCCCCTTGTCACTGCCCCCCTGCCGCCGGGTCGCCCGTCTGCCGTATCGGCGGTCGGGCAACTCGGCGGCATGTCGCCATGTCTGTAGGGCCCATTAGAGTGAAGAGAAAATCCTATTGTTGGCATACCAATTGTCGATATTTACAATGTTCACATTCTGGCAATGTCAGCATTATGTTTGTGTTGACATTCTGTAGATGTCAACATTCTAAATGTCAAAATATACCTTATCCTCTGTATTATGTACATGGGAACAAAACAAAATCATAGTTTTACATTGACCAATATCTCACTATAATGGTTTTCAAACTCGTCCTCAGGCCCCCAAAGAGTTCACGTTTTCCAGCTCTCCTAGCAGGTGCACAGGTGTAGTCGTTACTCACTGACACATTTTAAACGATCCACAGGTGGAGCTATTTATTAATTTGCAATTCTGTGAGGTGACCTTGAAAACATGACCTGTTTGGGTTCCTGAGGACCGAGTTTGAGAACTTATGTTTTACTGGATAATATAGAGACAGGGTTCTCATTTGTGGTAATCTTATTAACTGTATATCTGCATGCTTCTGCGTGACATATGGGATTGTGATGCTTATTTTTCTGTGTGTGGCTGTTAAACTGAAGCATCAGTTATACAATAAAATAAATGCACAACAAACATATTGTTCCACACTTCAGTTTTATCTTTGTACGTAAACTATAGAGTCTCTAATTAGAATATAATTACACTGGTAACAACATAGCAACAGAAAGGAACTGATCTTCCACTTGCATGTACCTCATTCACTATTGTCACCTGCTGAGTATGTTATTACTCCAAGGAACTCTTTAAATGTGGCCTTTCAGAGTACTTAAGGTGAAACTTGAGAAACAATGTCATACCTCCCAACATGACCCTCTCCAGGAGGGACAGAATGCTCTGCCCCTGGACTTCCCTCTTAATGTATGATTGCCAGCACCTGTGCAGAAATACCTTTCTTATCCATTAACCTGTTCAATACAGGTGACAGCAATCCTAAATTAAGAAAAAAGTCCAGAAGCAGAGCATTCTGTCCCTCCTAGAGAGGGTCATGTTGGGAGGTATGCAATGTGCTACTACATCTTCAGACCCTCCAACATGACCCGCCCCACTAGGTACAAAATGCTCTGTTTCTGGACTTCCCTCTTAATTTATGATTTCCATCACCTGTGTTGGACTAGTTGAATGATAAGAAAGCTGTTTCTTCACAGGTGATGGCAATAATAAATTAAGAGGGAAGTCCAGAAACAGAGCATTTTGTACCTAGTGGGGCGGGTCATGTTGGAGGGTATGCATCTTCTGTGGAAATACATATGCTAATGATTTAATAGATTTACATGTTCAAACTCAGGACCTGATTTGAAGATGTCCGCAATGCATTTGCAGCTACAAATTTGTACACAGTTGCTACACAAATACATGTGGACAAGTTACAGCTGCCTGGGTCTTTGTGAGTCCCAGTGGCTGCATAAAAAGATGCAGCATTGGTCATAGAACAGCCGATTACTAAAGTTCTGAGCAGGGCCGGCCCGAGCAAAAACATTTTTGTTAAGCGAATATATATTTTGGTGCTCCTGAGTGGAATATATAGGGGCGTGGTTTCATGGGGAAGAGGCGCGGCCACAGAATAGTACCAATTCACATTACATCGCACAGTATGCTCCATTGGCACATTAGCTATATCTCTGTGCCAGCCACTGATTGGTATCATGCTATGCGCTTCTTACTCTGCAAAGAATTTGACATATCACAGTTGTATTCTTATATCGCTGACCACCTATGCTTTACCATCGCAGACAAATAGATGCAACCAGATTCTTTTTCATGCGTCACTTGTACCTGAAAAATTATTGTAGTCATGTGTAACAGTTTAGGGCTTTTTATGGCTTTAAGGCCATGTGGGTGTTTGCCCCATCACATACCATTATTGCTGTATGCATAGGTGACCTTTCTGTGTTATAAAAACTATAATTATAATTACAGTTCATAGAGGTAGATTTCATAATTACCTTGAAAGAACCCCCTGCGTAGATCTTCAAGGTTACCTTCAACTTTGTGGATGCATAGAAAAATATCAATTGTAACATGCGTACATTTTGTCTGCCAGTCTATTGACCAGACTGCAGTGGTTGCACGGATGTAATTTAATACATTTTGTATCCACATTGATGAGATACAACTGTGGCCACAAGGAGCAGTGGTTACAAGAGAACAGATAATTGATACTCTGTCTCTGATCTTTAGGCATACGTATGACTGATCACTGTAAATATTGGCTACTTCTCTCTATGATGGTTCATTTCTAAATTCATATGCGAAGATGTATATCACATTTAGAGAGCATTTATTACAATGATGGTCATCAATTGTATTGGATACCTAGATAAATGACAGAATCTCGTCCCATCAGGCACATGTATTTTGACAATCACCTATATATTGTAGGTAATCCACACAAGAGGAAACAGTGGTACTGCAATATGCTAATACTGCCAATCTAAATCTCTAATTGATAAATCAAATTCAGAGACATTAATTCTCTGGTTGTCTCTTATTATTCAGACTATTTCATAATTAACATAGACCACATCGGTATTCTTTTACACACATGTTCTTTCATATCATAATTGACCTCTTCCATTTACTCTCCCCTTTTGTTAAACATCGCTTTTAAATTTTCACAGATTGATATATTATATAGAGGAATGGTGTCAATTGTAACAGCTATGACAGTCTGCTGCTATTATCTATTCAAGTGAAAGAATTGCTTCATTATTGATAGGTGTAATAATTAAGAGATGTAGAGTCCCAGGTATGTAGTGACGGTTTCCCTTTCTACTGTTGTTCCATGTGCCGTGGTAAACCCTTGGCAGTGAATGGAAGCAATGAGAGCAGGGAAAAGCCGCCCACCTGGAGACAGAAAGGACAGAGTAGTGCGAGCCGCTTCTGCTGTCCACGCTTCACATCCCCCCTCCCCTGTTGTGTATACACATTGCAGGGGGGGCCCGTAGATGTCTAGCGATGGATGAGAGGGCGGCTCTGAATACCTGTTTGGAGTCCAGGTCTATTATGTCACTGAGCTGGGTCAGATCTCTGAAGATAGCGGATAGCCGCTCGCGGGAGCCAGACGCCGGGTCGGGTATATATCCCGCACCTCCGTGTTCTCTGCACGTCCGCACCTCACTGGTAATCTCTTGGCAAATTGCTGCTGCAGGTACTGGTCGTCGGATCGGGTGTATTACCCGTACTTCCGTATAATCTACGCGTCCACGTCCCGCTAGAAGAAACGATGACGTACGTTTCACATGTAGCTTGATCACATGGAACAGCACCTAGAGATAGGAACGTACTAGGAGGGACAGGGCCCTGTGCCCCCTTGGGGCGGTGAGGGGAGCGAGAACAGCTTTGCGGCGCCTGTCAGGCCAGCTGCGCCAGACTGAGGCTTAAAACTGGTGGCACTAGTCATATACCTACAAGTTGTACAATTAACGCATCGACAGCAACCAGATTTAAGAGACAAAAAATTAGACTGAGACCCTGAGTATGTATATAACCTGCAATACATGTGTTGTTAACAGAGGCAGAACTCTGGGAGGCAACGGAGTCATCTGCCGCAGGGCTCCTGCTCTAAAGGGGGGCACCTCTACTCCCATTCTGTGACACCATTGAATTAAGTTAATTGATAGCTGCACTATCTTTTCAGTGGCCGACTTCCTCACTGGTCCCTGCACCTTACAAATCACACCCTCTTTGCTATACTGAATATACACATTTTACAAGTATCACACCTAAGATTAGAAACCACGATCTAATACACTGGAAGCAGACACCTTACTGATGAATCTGTTTGCTCCTGTATAGGAAATATGAGCATTATAACTATATGAAGACACTTCTCTGACAATTACACGTAACTTAATATAGTTAGAATTCTCATGCTTCCTGTAAAGGAGCAAATAACTACATCAGTAAAGTGTCTGCTGTTAGTGTAACAGGTCATGGGTTCTAATCCTGGGTATGACTGCTAAGAAATTTGTGATTTAAAATAAAAGACAATTAAATGTATAAATACAGTATATACATTTTTTTTCAGAACACTCCATACACACACACACACACACACACACACACACACACACACACACACACACACACACACACACACACACATATTTATCTTAATATAGGAAATAGGGGGGCACCAATATTTATCTTGCCTCTGGGCAACTATGATGAACTTACTCCACTGGTTGTTAAACATTTACAGTTATATAAAAAATTATTGTGTGTCAACACCATAGTCAAAAGTTCCAATATCAAGTTTATATCATGGTAAATTTTACCTGCAGGTCTCTGGGTGTGCGATGGGGTCGAATGTGGCCCCATCGTACGCTAATGCCTATATGATGGTAGTGGAAAGAGAGATTTTCACAGGTATTGCAGGTTATATACATACTTACTGTCATTATATTGATGAACTGTTCATGACATGGACAGGCACAGAGGGTCAGTTTATTCAGTTTATTGAAACACAAAATGCATCATTTTTTGGATGTGGCTGTGGCAATACAGAATGGTCATATTAATACTACATTATTCCATAAAGCTACTGACAGCAACACATTGTTGCAAGCCACTAGTTTTCATCCTAAACCATGTAATTATGGGCTTCCTTTTACACAGTTTACAAGAGCAAAACGTATATGCAGTGATGAGTTGATTGTAGAGCAGCAAATTGATATTGTGATATAGAAATTTCTGATGAGAGGATATTATAAAGAATCCTTGCTGAAAGCTAAAGTGCGAGCTATGGCAGTACCATGTGCACAGCTATTAGAATGGAGAAAAAAGTGCATGGTGAATTCATACCTTGGGTTAACCATTACAATCCATGTAGTGGTGTATTCAAAATGGTCCAGCAAAAATTATGGCCAGTGGTACAATCTGACCCTTCTTTGAATTTAAGTGAGAATCGGATCATGCCTTGTTATACAAGAGGCCGCAATATACGTGACATAAGGGGAGATCTACTAAGCAGTGAAAAGAGTGGAGAAGAGAACTAGTGGAGAAGGTGCCCATGGCAACCAATCAGCACTGAAGTAACATTTATAATTTGCATACTATAAAATTATACAGAGCAGCTGTTTGGTTGCCATGGGCAATTTCTCTACTGGCTTACTTCTCTACTCTTTTCACTGCTTAGTACATCTCCCCCATAGTCATGAAAACCAACATCACTGAAATTCAATTGAAGTGAGGGTCTCAGTATAATTTTTTGTCTCTTAAACCTGGTTGCTATCGATGCCTTAATTGTACAACTTGTAGGTATATGACTAGTGCCACCAGTTTTAAACATTCACATACTGGCAAGAGTATCGTTATTAAACATAGACTTACTTGTCTAACCAAATTTGTGGTGAATTTAATCACATGCCCATGTGGCCTTAGCTACGTGGGAAAATGGAGAGAACCCCACGGGAGCGGATAGTTATGCACTGCTCTCCTATTAAAGCAGCCTTCGAAACCAGTCAGAGCGACCAACCTGTCGCCCAACATTTTCTCAGAGCTGGACATAATATATCTGCCTTTAGATTCATTTTAATTGATCATATACCAGAATCTACATGGTGTGGCGACCATGCTGGGAAACTACTGCACTGTGAGGCACAGTGAATACACAAGCTAGGGGCGCTAGCCCGAAGGGCCTAAATAACAACCTGTGTATTCATTGTTTTCTTTGAATGCATTATAATTATTGCTGGGACATTACAGTATTTGTTAAATTACAGCATTTATTTACCGTGTTTTGACGTGATGTCTATAAGATTAGTGTAAATCAATATGTGAGGATCAGTGGATGATATTTTCTATTACCATATTTTCCCTCTGGATTCTGATGTTGATGTTATGTGAAAAGGCCTGTACACACTAGTCGAAATAGTAAACGACATCGCTCATTTTGAGCCTTCCTGAGTGACGTTGTTTGCTATATCGACTAGTGTGTACGCTGTAAACACTGAGCGATGCGCGGTCCTGTGGGTCGTTAACGACCCTCAGTTTTGACTGTGCATTTAGCTCAATTTGGACTCATTGTCCAAAGCTGCATGCTCCGGCCGCGGCATGATATAACTGTGCGATATCGCTAGCACAGTGTGTATGCCCATATCGGCCCGGCCGGCCCGGGAGGGGGAGACACTAGGCGATGTCGCTCACTGAGCACATTGCCTACTGTGATAACTATGTTTATGCAGTATCGTTACATTTTTGCACAAATTATAACTGCTAAAATGTTATTGTATGCTCTGAGCATTTATTCTTGTGTAAGATAGCTATTTGATCATTTTTCGCAGTGTATTTTGCTACATTGAATGTTTATGTTTGGTTGGCAGCTTAGCCAACGGGCATTATGTGATGACGTCCATGGTGGGCGGCTTCCGGCAGGTGCTACACACGATGATTATGTGGTATATAAGGTCAGTTTTGTTTTATATGCATGGATATCACCCCTGCTATGTGCGTGCATGTCTATAGCACTGTTTTTATTGAGTGCCTCTATATATATATATATATATATCTATCAGAAGAAGGCGGCACTCACGACGACTTGTAATTAACACACGGACCCCAATGTAGAGTTCTAGGTTTCAATCTTATTATCAGATTTTCGGCAGGATAAAGGTAAGTAACAAGACCAAGGCTTAAATACACCCACCAAGTGAAGACACGCCCCCGGCCCGTATAATCCATGTACGCAGTTATGACGTATACTTTGTCCTTCAGAATATACGTCATAACTGTGTACATAGATTATACATGCTTTCACTGCCAACCGCTGTTTTAATTACCGTATATACTCGAGTATAAGTCGACCCGAATATAAGCCGAGGCACCTAATTCTACCACAAAAACCTGGGAAAACTTATTGACTCGAGTATAAGCCTAGGGTGGGAAATGCAGCTCTAGCCGTACACAGCCCTCAGTGCCAGATATGCCCTCATACTGCCAGATATGCCCCCACAGTGCCAGATATGCCCTCATACTGCCAGATATGCCCCACAGTGCCTGATGTGCCAGATATGCCCTCATGCTGCCAAATATGCCCCACAGTGCCAGATATGCCCTCATGCTGCCAGATATGCCCCTCATGCTGCCACATATGCCCCACAGTGCCAGATATGCCCTCATGCTGCCAGATATGCCCTCATGCTGCCAGATATGCCCCTCATGCTGCCACATATGACCCACAGTGCCAGATATGCCCTCATGCTGCCAAATATGCCCCACAGTGCCAGATGTGCCAGATGTGCCCTCATGCTGCCAAATATGCCCCACAGTGCCAGATGTGCCAGATATGCCCTCATGCTGCCAAATATACCCTCATGCTGCCAGATATGCCCCTCTTGCTGCCACATATGCCCCACAGTGCCAGATATGCCCTCATGCTGCCAGATATGCCCCTCATGCTGCCAGATATGCCCCACAGTGCCAGATATGCCCTCATGCTGCCAGATATGCCCCTCATGCTGCCACATATGCCCCTCATGCTGCCACATATGCCCCTCATGCTGCCACATATGCCCCCTCCCAGTGCCTGTTACTTACCCCTCCGTCGATCCCGCGCTGTCTTCTGAAGGAGGGACACGGAGCGCACTGCGCGCGCCTCTCCTGTGTCCCTCCTGCATCTCCGGCGGCCGTGGCGGGTCTATTAAAGGAAGTGCCGGTTCGTGATCAGAGGTCACGAACGGGTACTTCCTTTAATAGACCCGCCGCTGCCGCCGGAGATGCAGGAGGGACACAGGAGAGGCGCGCGCTGTGCGCTCCGTGTCCCCCCTTCACACTGCTCTGCCTGTCACACTGCACTGACTCGAGTATAAGCCGAGGTGGCTTTTTCAGCACAAAAAAAAGTGCTGAAAAAGTCGGCTTATACTCGAGTATATACGGTATATTTGTTAACTGTTGTAATTGTTTGTAATTTTCTTTATTCTTTATATCTATTTTTGTTTTGTCCAAATACCTTAGGGGCGTTTAATCTTGTTTTGTCTCAGGAGATATAGGAATATCACTTTTTAAGGACATACAGGTATATTAAAAGTTAAGTTTTATTTCACCAATCTGACACATGATTTCTCATTAAAATTGTTTCTTAAGAGTGCGCCCACAAAGAAGTCTACTTTCTTTCTCTTGTATTTACACTCACAGTAAGCAATTACTGACTTCTGGGTGCACCACCAGCTTAAATTAATAAGGACATTAAAAAACCCTAGTATCTACTATATACTGGTCACTATAATATAAACATACATATTTTTCAGGAATTATTACCAGTGCGGAATCAAACCACATTTGTTTGCAATGTGTGTGTATATATATATATATATATATATATATATAGATATACACTGCTCAAAAAAATAAAGGGAACACTAAAATAACACATCCTAGATCTGAATGAATGAAATATTCTTATTAAATACTTTGTTCTTTACATAGTTGAATGCGCTGACAACAAAATCACACAAAAAATTATCAATGGAAATCAAATTTATTAACCCATGGAGGTCTGGATTTGGAGTCACACTCAAAATTAAAGTGGAAAAACACACTACAGGCTGATCCAACTTTGATGTAATGTCCTTAAAACAAGTCAAAATGAGGCTCAGTAGTGTGTGTGGTCTCCACGTGCCTGTATGACCTCCCTACAATGCCTGGGCATGCTCCTGATGAGGTGGCGGATGGTCTCCTGAGGGACCTCCTCCCAGACCTGGACTAAAGCATCCACCAACTCCTGGACAGTCTGTGGTGCAACATAGCGTTGGTGGATGGAGCGAGACATGATGTCCCAGATGTGCTCAATTGGATTCAGGTCTGGGGAATGGGCGGGCCAGTCCATAGCATCAATGCTTTCGTCTTGCAGGAACTGCTGACACACTCCAGCCACATGAGGTCTAGCATTGTCTTGCATTAGGAGGAACCCAGGGCCAACCGCACCAGCATATGGTCTCACAAGGGGTCTGAGGATCTTATCTCGGTACCTAATGGCAGTCAGGCTACCTCTGGCGAGCACATGGAGGGCTGTGCGGCTCCCTAAAGGAATGCCACCCCACACCATTACTGACCCACTGCCAAACCGGTCATGCTGGAGAATGTTGCGGGTAGCAGAAGGTTCTCCTTGGCGTCTCCAGACTCTGTCACGTCTGTCACATGTGCTCAGTGAGAACCTGCTTTCATCTGTGAAGAGCACAGGGCGCCAGTGGCAAATTTGCCAATCTTGGTGTTCTCTGGCAAATGCCAAACGTCCTGCACGGTGTTGGGCTGTAAGCACAACCCCCACCTGTGGACGTCGGGCCCTTATACCACCCTCATGGAGTCTGTTTCTGATCATTTGAGTAGACACATGCACATTTGTGGCTTGCTGGAGGTCATTTTGCAGGGCTCCGGCAGTGTTCCTCCTGTTCCTCCTTGCACAAAGGCGGAGGTAGCGGTCCTGCTGCTGGGTTGTTGCCCTCCTATGGCCTCCTCCATGTCTCCTGATGTACTGGCCTGTCTCCTGGTAGCGCCTCCATGCTCTGGACACTACGCTGACAGACACAGCAAACCTTCTTTCCACAGCTCGCATTGATGTGCCATCCTGGATGAGCTGCACTACCTGAGCCACTTGTGTGGGTTGTAGGGAGGTCATACAGGCACGTGGAGACTACACACACTACTGAGCCTCGTTTTGACTTGTTTTAAGGACATTACATCAAAGTTGGATCAGCCTGTAGTGTGTTTTTCCACTTTAATTTTGAGGGTGACTCCAAATCCAGACCTCCAGGGATTAATAAATTTGATTTCCATTGATCATTTTTGTGTGATTTTGTTGTCAGCACATTCACCTATGTAAAGAACAAAGTATTTAATAAGAATATTTCATTCATTCAGATCTAGGATGTGTTATTTTAGTGTTCCCTTTATTTTTTTGAGCAGTGTATATATATATATACGGGTTGAGTATCCCATATCCAAATATTCCGAAATACGGAATATTCCGAAATACAGACTTTTTTGAGTGAGATTGAGATAGTGAAACCTTTGTTTTCTGATGGCTCAATGTACACAAACTTTGTTTAATACACAAAGTTATTAAAAATATTGTATTAAATGACCTTCAGGCTGTGTGTATAAGGTGTATATGAAACATAAATGAATTGTGTGAATGTATACACACTTTGTTTAATGCACAAAGTTATAAAAAATATTGGCTAAAATTACCTTCAGGCTGTGTATATAAGGTGTATATGAAACATAAATGCATTCTGTGCTTAGATTTAGGTCCCATTACCATGATATCTCATTATGGTATGCAATTATTCCAAAATACGGAAAAATCCCATATCCAAAATACCTCTGGTCCCAAATCCCATATCCAAAATACCTCTGGTCCCATATATATATATATATATATATATATATATATATATATATAGAAATACAGAGTCCACGGCACTCCCAAATCCCGAAGGTATATGCAATGAAATAGTAATGCCGGTGCCCTCCCAATGGTAAACAGCGCTGCTGTGTCCAATGATATATATTGCAGAAACAGGCGGCACTCTCGGCGTTTGGAATGAAGACAGACAAGCAAGTCTGATGTTTCAACGTTTCAATGTCAAAAGCGGCATTTTCGTCAGGATCCTGACGAAAATGCCGCTTTTGACATTGAAACGTTGAAACATCAGACTTGCTTGTCTGTCTTCATTCCAAACGCAGAGAGTGCCCCGCCTGTTTCTGCAATATATATATATATATATATATATATATATAACATTTGCAGGGCAGACAAGGGTGAAATGTGAAATGCAACGACCCGGGAATAATAGGGTCTAACTTATGGAGTGAAAAGTGTTTGAGGCGCTGCAAAACGGGTCATCAGACATAGGATTTTGGTGTGCAAGGGTTATTATACTGCTAAAACTCCACCAAGCTTTCAGATTCTCTGAAACTTAGTACTTGAAACTGGAATTTATTTTTAAATATACCTACCTACCTACCTACCTACAAGAATATTTCTGTTTGTAAAGTAATTCGCACATTTTTACACTTGCCCCATTCCTATCCACCATCCCTATTTTTAATTTGGGTACTAACATGTTATTTTCATTTTCTGTGTATTATACAACATTTATTTATTTTCTATTTCCAACTGTACATCTTCTGTATGTTTTTGTTAATATATACTGTATATACAATCTATAATTAAAAAAAGAAAAAAAACCCCACCAACATATTAAACATTTTATTATGCCATAGATTTTTTCAATACCCTCAATAGGCATAGATGGCTGGAGTCCATTGTTCATCTTAAAGCCACTTATATACATTGAGGACTAGAAATGACAATGGATCTAACAGACAACGCACATGTATGGTGGATGTTATACATAATAAAAGGTTATAGTGTATCCCTAATTTATTGTCCACTTCTTCCTTTGTGGACCACAGAGCCACGATCACCAGAACTCCCTGGCAAAAGTTGTATAAACATAACAAAACCACATGATTACTTAAACATAAATATTATCCTGATCAACCATCTTATTGTTCTGGAGTTGGTTTCTAAGACATGCCCATGTAAGGAAACACTAAACAAAAACGGAATGTTTCACAAGTAAAATACAATTCCATTCCAGTCTTCTACATACTTAACACATAATGCACTAGCCAACTAATGTCATAATTCTTGCTATAAGAAAATGAAAGGATTATTTTCTTTACTTGGATTACATCCAAACTTAAAATGCAGTTTCATGTGTCGACCTGTCTCAAGTCTACCATTTTAATGTGTCAACCTTTTTCCTGTGTCGACCATGTCAATGCTGACCAACAGTGGACAACCTATTGATTGCTGACCTAATCTAGGTCCACCCATTGATCCATACCCCATTATTGTACTGCTCTCCAGTCCTTTGGCCAACAAACTGCCTTCTGTTATGGGATCAGTACGAAATCCCCCTGGACGGGATCCCGGCGGTCGGAATACTGACACCGGAATCCCGACCAGCACAATCCCGACAGGGGCGGCGAGCGGAACGCAGCCCCTTGCGGGCTCGCTGCGCTCGCCACGCTGCAGGCACGGTGCCTCGCTACGCTCGGCACACTAATTTATTCTCCCTCTATGGGTGTCGTGGACACCCACGGAGGGAAAATATGTCGGGATTGTGGCGGTCGGGATTCCGGTGTCGGGATTCCGGGATCTTGACTGCATCCCTCTGTTACAGCCAAATGAACACTGCAGGTAACATTGAAATTGATACAAGACACACTATCAACTTCATAACAGATGTGTCTACTCCAGCAGACTGTGAACGTACATTAAACATTTAAAAACAAATTGTTTGAGATATATATATATATAATTTTTCTAAGGACAAAAGGAAAAATCACAGACTCAAAACTGTTCAGGATGTTGAGTACAGAGGAAGAGGCAAAAATAGTGATGGGCAACAGGTTGCCAAAGGGCTACCTATGGCCCAAGAGTTCACCTGCAGCGCCTGACATCTTCTCAGCCCGGAGTTCCCGATGCCCAGCAATGCTGCCTAGAGGCTGTACAGACCTGGTACCAGTTGGTGGTGGTTTCCAGGCAGTACAGTGCAGAGACGTGCAGTGAGCTAAATGTCTCAGGAGACACTGGCTAACCCCAGAGCCAGATTTACATGCAATACATGA
This sequence comes from Pseudophryne corroboree, assembly GCF_028390025.1. Classification (NCBI taxonomy): domain Eukaryota; kingdom Metazoa; phylum Chordata; class Amphibia; order Anura; family Myobatrachidae; genus Pseudophryne; species Pseudophryne corroboree. The sequence goes on from NC_086444.1 coordinate 735,276,766, forward strand.
GCCAAATGGTACATCTGGACATTATACACAGGTGCAGCAGTATAAACGCATGGAAATTTGGTGAGTTTTGATCAGAGATGTGCGGAAAAGATAGACAGGTGAGGCACTGCCTCACCTGCCATAGACTTTTTACTACAGAGTTTTGCCTATAAAAATGATTAGAATATTGCAAAGAAGATATTTCTAACATATTCTTTGTATTTTTCATATACTTTATACAGTCAAAACTCTGGCACAAATGTTAGTATGACAGGAAAGGCTCTGCCTCACCTGCCTCACTCCACCGCTTGCCACTGGTACAGTGTCACCTTCTTGCACTGACGATGTTCTGCAGCCACCGGGTCAGGAGCTTCTCTGGAGGCCAATGTCAGCACCAGCAGCCACAAACTCTACAAGCTGGGCCTGGGAGTGGGGGTATGGAGAAAGCTGGAAAATGGCTTTCATGGGTCGAGTGGCAGCCGCAGCCTCGGCGGGGGTGGTGATGTCGGACAAAATCTCCATCAGGGCCTCATGGTTGAGGGTGGCCCTGGAGCTCGGGAGACCTGGGCAGCAGCCATCTATAGATAAATATGCTACTGGTGATGGGTCACAGTGGGGTCAGGCATAGTGGCAGCTGTGGCTGATAGGACTTGCAACCACAATGTAAAAGAAGGATGTTTTTTTCAGAGATATTCTTCATTTCTTTTACTGAAGTGATTATGTGGTGCCCCCCAGGTGGCTGGCACCCTAGGCAGCTGCCTAATGGTAGCGCCAGCCCTGTGTGTATCTCATTATTGTTAAATGCCTTATAAAGTGCATATGTAGTTAAAATATAACAGTATATACCAGAGGTTCCCAAACTGTGTGCCGTGGCTCCCTGGGGTGCCTCGGGACACTTGCAGGGATGCCCTGGGTTGGTGGTCCAGGACCAATTCAAATGATTCATGGTCAATGGAATAGGCAAAACCAGTACTGGTCGCTGCCAGTCATAAAATATGTGGCCAAACAGAAGCAAATCTTGTCCCTCACCACACAACTGACCCTAAGGATGACATATAAACGCAATCTACTTAATGTAATATTTCTTTCTAAATTTCTCAATAAGAAATTTTTGGCTTAGGGGTGCCGTGAAAAAATTCTGATATTCTAGGGCGCCGTGATTCAAAAAAGTTTGGAAACCACTGGTATATACCATGCATAAAAATACACAAAAATATGATATCCTATAATAGCTACAGTACAGTATATACAAATGTTACCCTCCCAACCCCAAGCAGGACTGTGTTTGCAAATGCAAAGACCAGTTTTAGGGGCTGATTCAGGTTGGATCACAATAAGCGGTCCAACTGCAAAAATTACAAAAAGGAGGCGGGCACATGCGCAACGCCCGTCCTGCACATGGGCCCGCATTTTCTCAATCAGGCAGTGGCGTTCGCGGGGCAGAGCAACAACAATCCGTTTCCTAGGCAGAGGTGGAGCGTTGCAGGGGCAAGGAAATGGGGGTGGCTTTATTAAAACGTGGGGCGTGGCATGGGCGTGATCGCAATCCTTACTGAATCGGGCCCTGCAAAATGACTCTAACCTTTGATAAATACACTCCATGATGCTATTACAATACTTTTTGAATACAGCTTATATTATATATTAATATAAATCTTTTAGGCAACAGATGCTCCTAAATGAACAGGATTAGTGACACCAGATTCCTGTAACTATATAAAATATGATGTGACTTTATGGGCTGAGCTAAATTCCTGTCCTATTCGAGTCACTGGTTTTTGTTTCAGAGTTTGAAAGTGCTGTACAAATTTCACTGACATCTAAACAACTAATAGATAATGTTAACCTTTTAATATATGAGAACAGATGTATTGTACAGGTTTTCTGAGCTCAGTAAATACAATATGGCTGCTGTGTATTTAAGTTGCTGGCTCACACATGTGCAAGTTTGTCAATGACAAATATGGCTCTCTAGCTATATGAGCAAGAATTGTTTTTCATAGTGACTCAGCCCAAAATCATGCCTAAAATGTTGGACAGGTAAGTGATCTTCTGCATTTGAAAAAACTGTGATGGCCACGACTGGCATTTACTATGGGGCAATTGTGTTTTAAATAGTAAGGGCCCCAAGTGTTTTATTTTTATAGCTCCTGTTGCTTATCTTGTTTTCTCCTTCTGCTCTTACTCCTGTTAAGTTCTCTAGTTAAGAATGACACACACCAGTATGTTTAGCATTAACAGTATGGAATGTTTTTTTTATGAGTTGCATAGTAACGGCAATAACTAATATTTGATTGACATCATGACCACAATTAGCATTGTTTAACATAAGCAATGAAAGCTTTTTTAGATTTATCAATAATTAATTATTGTCTGAGTTCAAATAGCGGTCCACAATCTGTTCTATCTCTGTAGAAATGATTTGCAGTTATTGTTGACCATAGCTCAGCAACAGTGTACGTCCACAGAAGGAAGCAACAATGGTATTAAGCATACATAAAGGATTTGGTGAAATAGAATAGAGCAGTGGTTCTCAAACTGTGTGCCATGGCACCTTGGGGTGCCTCGGGACACTTGCAGGGGTGCCCTGGATTGGTGGTCCAGGACCAATTCAAATTATTTATGGTCAATGTAATAGGCAAAACCAGTGCTGGTGACTGTCAATCATAAAATATGTGCACAAACAGAAGTAAATCTTGTCCCTCACCACACAATAGAACCTAAGGATGAACACAAGTATAAACACAATTTACTTAATATTTCTTTCTAAATTTCTCAATAGGAAGCGTTTGGCCTAGGGGTGCTGTGAAAAAAAATTCTGATACTCTAGGGCGCCGTGATTCAAAAAGGTTTGGAAACCACTGGAATAGAGCATTGGTTGTTAACAGCTGTCCATAAAAATGACATTATAAAAATGTATTGCATATGTCACTTGTGTGTTTGAATCTTTTATAACATTATTCAAAGTGCACCTATAAAACACGCTCTCTCTCACAAGTGCAACTACAAAGTGCAATGTGCTTTACATTTTAAGAACATAGACAAGACCTATTCTCCGAGACATCATAGTAGGCCAAGAATTTAATTTCTTTGGTAGGGAGGAAAACCTCCTGTGCCCTCGTAGACAGCTGCAGTACTCTAAATACCTAAATATGTCCTCTCTGCATCAGTCCTGTACAGCAGTGCAATTTCCACTTGGCAAGGAACATCCTTGTTTGTATGCCTTTCAGATGCCGCAATCTTAGCCCACAAAACCCAGTAAAACCAGGTGTAACTGCGCAGTGATTGTACACTTCTAAATGACTATTAAAATCTTTCAAATACCAAAATCATCATATCTTCATAAACACAAACGTACTTCTAGATACTATTATTAAAGCCTGTTGTAACCCATTTAACCCTAGTTTTCCCAGGGGAGAAAGAAGGGAGAATACAATTAGATGTGAAGGAAGAAAATCAGTCAATGCCTGGCATTTCAGCACCGGCAACGGCAGACCCATCCTCCCCCTTTAAACGGCTGGACGAATTCCAAATTCGCCTAAAAGTGCTTGCTGTCTTTTGTGCGCGATCCCCACCGCCGTAAAGTTCGGCAGTGTCGGGTGGATTCGCTGGGCAAATCCTCCTGGCACCTAATTGAATTCTTCCGAAGTGTGATTAACTACATATTGAGCAGTGGCAGTCCCTCACCCACAAGCCTCACATCCATTTAAACAATTCTTATTGGTCTAGAGGAGGGGTTCCAAACCAGGGTCTTCAAGGCACACTACCAGTCCAGGTTTTAGGGATAGCCATGCTTGAGAACAGGTGACTTAATTAGCACTTCAATTATTTTGATTTCACCATCTGTGCTCAAGCATTGATATCACTAAAACCTGCACTGTTAGGGGGGGGGGGGGGGTATCCAATTGGGTGCAAAGTTTTGACTGCAAAAAAACCTCACAGACCTTATGCCAATTTTGGATTACCGTGGGTATGGTTGCTCCCGATATGAGGAAGTAGACACTGCTTCGGAAAGTGAGTCACTGAGGACTAATTAAGCTAATTGTAAACTTACAATTGCTTAATTAGTCATTAGGGGGGTGTTCAAGGGGTTCCAGAGCAAGTCCCGACCACTGTTCCTGAAAAATAACGATTTTAGGAAACACTCGGGGTGCAAGAAAAAAGATGTAATTATTAATTTCCTTCACTTGTATAGGAAAAACCCCATAGCTACGGGTGTTCCTTGAGGATCAAAGTTGGGAAACACTGGTCTAGAGCATACAGATGTGTTCTTGCTTGCCGTGTAGCAGACGTCCACGGACATGAGCGCACATTGCGGCATGCAAATTTCACACACGTGCCCGTCATAGAACGCCATGCTGTGGCACTGTTTGCACCATGCGATCCTATATCTCACAGGTGCGAACGCCACACATGCGCCCAACAGTGGGCACTTTTTCTCAGCATGCATGCTGTAGCAAGTCACTGTGCTGGCAACAAACTAAAAGGACACATCTGTAAGATCTCAGACTCTGCCATCAGGAACCCAAAACAGTTCATGTTTTCTCAGAATCTTTTTTTAAATGTATCAGTGAATAATGAATACACCTGTCACCTGCTAGGTGACCTGGAACACGTCAGGTGTTTGGGGTTCTGAGGACCAAGTTTGAGAACCTACGTCTAGACTCTAGAGCATTGACACAGAGTTAGAAGGTGTCAGTCGTGGAGGACAGAATGCTAAAAGTGCTGTTTAAGATGGCAGACTGGCTACAAAACATCCTGATTAGCTAACTAATAGCCTGCCCAACTTACCTGAGCATCTGCAAATACGTGAGCTTTGGCATAAAATTGAAAAACATAATTTTTGAAAGTAGATTTGCATTCCCTGTTTACAACTGTATTGTGGTTTTTGTAGATGGATCATAGGGAGTCATCTTGTAGATGCCAGTACTACACACTCTATTGCTCCTTGGCAGAAGACATTTTCTTCTAGTACTATGCTTATTTTTCTGTTTTCTTTCCCTTATTTGCATATATCCCAACATTCCTATGGTTTACTCCGCAGCAGGGGTGTGAGGATTGATAATATTTTACCTCCCTACAAACCGAGTAGTTAAGACTTTATTATTTATTTATTCATTCATTTATTAACAGTTTCTTATATAGCGCAGCAAATTCTGTTGCACTTTACAACTGGACACAATTAGAAGACAAAACTGGGTAATTACAAACAGTCATAGAGGTAGGAAGGCCCTGCTCGTAAGCTTACAATCTATGGGGAAATAAGCATTGATACACAAGGATAGGTGCTATCTATTGCATAATGGTCCACCAGATTGCAAAGATAAGGGGTATATTTATCAAAAGCCAAAAAGTCCTGTCCGGGAAAAAAAGATGATACTGTATAATGCAGGAGTTAAGTTATGATGTGATTTGTATCAGGTTACTTCATTCAGTACATCAGGTCACCCATAAGAATTATGGCCCTCGGAAAATTTTTGACCCTGTCATGAAGAGATCATTGAATTAATAAAATTAGATTTTTAAGTCTGTTAGTATTATATGTTGGGGCAGGGCCATATTAAGAGAGGAGGGGGCCCATGTACAGTCTCCATCCGGACCTACTCACCCATTAAAGATATATGCCACTGTATTGGGAGTGGGAATAGCAAACAATTGGTGGGTTAAAGCACAGTTCATAATATGAGTTCTTGCAGTAACAGACACCGGCCCCTTGAGGTCACGGGCCCATCGACATATGTACTTGTCTCACCCTGTGTGTTATCCTGGGGGATATGTACTGTTTCAAGCCCTGGATTGAGATAAGGTGTAGTGAGATAAAGGACCAAGCAATCAGTGTATGTTATTGCAAATATCTATTGACCCTGAACTGACTTTTAGGCATTTTTGTTAACTGGTACCAGGGAGCCAGCCCCCACCACTGCTTGAAATATTCTCATTTTGTATGTGGCTGTTATTCTTGTGTTCATACAGTAACATACAGTATACAAAAGACAAAGCTTTCTAACCGAATAATGAGCATGCTCTTAATTCTTGCAAACATTTTGCTCAGGAGTACTTATTCTTACTATTCTGATGTCATTTACACGTTTTATGCTCAAAAACATATCTGTTTTGTAAATAAATAAGCAACACATGAAAGGATCATACCAGAGGGTAAAGTAGAAGTGATATTGCATTATTCCCTGTTATGTACAAATGAAACCTAGAAATCCAAATAGCTGTATGACCCTTTTATTACCAAATGTAAACGCTCCACATTCCAGTGTTATCTGGCACAACCACCGCGAATCTAACCCGAGCTGCCCAGCACACACGGATACGTGTACAGTAGCTCCAGTATGAGACGGAACACATGTATTCAGATACTCACAGGCGGCGGGGAGTGGTGTCCTCGGAGGAGCCCTTGGTACAGTAACAGAAGGGAACTGTGCGCGTCCTTAGCAATAACAGACCATAATTACTAAACTTCACTTTCCAGCGAGTCTATGCAACTTCAGCAGCAGCTTAAACTTTCCTTCCCCGTGCAGTGACTGTCTCCGGCTCCTGGTCACAGCGCCCACTAACTCCCTGCACTGCTCTCCTTTCTGTAGTGTACACAGTACAACAGTGATCTGCCAGCACCGGGCTGGGTCACTGGTTGTATTAATGTTCCTGTATGCCAGAAGATCGCTATTTGTATCATGGAGGAAAATTAGAAAATAGTCATTTGCTATTCTGTGTGTGAAACCAATCTGCCAGTGTTACTACTGTATATTTTATTCTCTGCCTAACTTTCCCTTTCAACTACTGTTGTAGACATAACTAGTAGTAAGTGGTGTACTACTGTATATATGAAAGACATAAAACCGTTTTTTTCTTCAGAATTATGGCTGGTGAAAGCGGCAGAATTCATTTCTCCTTGTTTAGGAAATACAAAAGTGCATTTTCTTGGCCTTTTCTTTCCCATTCTCAACCCTGCAGTCTCCATAGGTACCAACTGAGAGAAGTGCCAATCACACTACAGTTATCTGTTCGCATTGACATACTGGGGGAGATTCAAATGTTTGAAAAGTCAGTTGGGAGTCTGTTTTTTCCTATCTAATAGACAGGAAAAAACAGACACCCAACCGACTTTTCAAACATTTGAATTCCACCCACTGTATCATTTTCGAGTTCTCTGTCCCATCTATCTGTTGAACAAGCAATCAACCGATCTGTCTGTCAATTTATCTATCTATTTATTTATTTAGCTTTAGCGTAAATGTCATTGTGAAAAAAGTAAAACAAAAAAGCCAATAATTTTAAAGTGATTTTACTAGAGCCCTAAATCTTCATTATCTTCTACTTTCCGATCCCTTATGTCCTCCGGCTGCTGCCCTACTCATTGCCAGGGGTTTCATGCTCTGGGTTCCATGTTTATTGCCAGGGGTTTCATGCTCTGCCTTCCATGCTCATTGCCAGGGGTTTCATGCTCTGGGTTCCATGCTTATTGCCAGGGGTTTCATGCTCTGCCTTCCATGCTCATTGCCAGGGGTTTCATGCTCTGGGTTCCATGCTTATTGCCAGGAGTTTCATGCTCTGGGTTCCATGCTTATTGCCAGGGGTTGCATGCTCTGGGTTCCATGCTTATTGCCAGGGGTTTCATGCTCTGCCTTCCATGCTCATTGCCAGGGGTTTCATGCTCTGGGTTCCATGCTTATTTCCAGGGGTTTCAAGCTCTGGGTTCCATGCTCGTTGCCAGGGGTTGTATGCTCTGGGTTCCATGCTTATTGCCAGGGGTTTCATGCTCTTCACAAAAACCCTGCACCCCAAATGGGGTACTATGGAAGGAAGGAGGGAGAGCAGGATAGCAGCCAGCATGGGTTGCGGCGGGCACCACGCGCAATCGCATAGCTTGCCCGCCGCTAGAAATGACACTGTGAATAGGCCCCTAAATTACCAGAGTAAATACATTTAAATAATTTAAATATAGTTCATCAGGAATGAGGTGTAATGCTTCTATAATCATATATATTATCTTAAGCAGATTTCTATTAAATGTATTTTTATAGCATCTATAGTATACTGTATATTCGAACTATAAGTCAAAAGTACAGGGGTGGGAGTCCCAGGGCACCCCTCTATCACAAGGCAGTGGCGAGTGATGAAATTATTATAATGTGTGTTTTGGTATTATTTTAATATGTGTATGATGACATTAATATACATGATGTGTGTGTAGGGGGGTGGTATTAATGTAATAAATGACTGTTATTAGTGTAATGTAGTGAGGGCTATTAAAGTTATGTAGTGGCAATATTAATGTAATTTGTAGTTGATGGGAGGTAATAAATAATGGGTGTCCATCATTAGATCTACACTAAAAAGTTCTGCAGTCAATAGGTCGACTACTAATGGTCAAATAATATTAGCTTTTATTTTTTAATATATTTATTTAATATATTACCGCTGTCCTCCTGGCCACTGGTGCTTTTCATCCATAGATAGTTGCCATATCCATAGGTAAGTGGTTATTCCTAGCTGCTGTAGGTTCACTGGTAAGAAAGAAGTCTCCTCTCACCAGTAAGAAAGAGGTCTCTGTATGCTGCCGCTGCCTTGAGCAGAAACTCCTGCTTGACTGAGAGAGTTCAGCGCTGCCACTGTGTGTGGCATATAGCGCTGACCACTGTAAATGAGCTGGCTCCCATGTGTGCTAGACGCTGCTAAACTGTGTGGCGGCTGGCTCCGTAACTGATGACGCGTTTCCCCGCCTTCCAAGTATCAGCAGCTTCCTCAGATCAGACCTAGGAATAACCACTTAACTCTGGATATGTCCACTATCTATGGATGAAAAGCACCAGTGGCCGAGAGGACAGTGGTAATATTCTGTATATGTCTATTGACTTTTCCTCTGTATGCTGCTTATTCATACTAATGCTCTGAGCCTTATATTATTACTGATGAAATAACCTCAGTTCAATTACTTTTTTTCTGCACGTTGACAATTAACATCAACGCTCTGAGCTTTGTAGTATGATTGATTTAATAACTTCAGCATTTACAACTGAAAATTACCCAATCGACGTTTTGATCCTATTGATCTAGTTCAGTGGTTCTCAAACTCGGTCCTCGGGACCCCACATGGTTCACGTTTTCCATGTCACCCAGCAGCTGCACTGTGTATCACCAACTGTCACATTTTAAAAATCTACAGGTGACCTGCAAAACATGAACCGTGTGGGGTCCTGAGGACCGAGTTTGAGAACCTGTGATCTAGTTAATACATGTCTACCATTAGTGGTAGACCTATTGACTGTAGACTTTTTTAGTGTAGATCTATAGTCCGGATACCAGTGCCATGTACTGTACTAAAGGATATCAATAACATGTATATTTATACCACCACCCTGGGTCATCTTAGCTATACCCCTCAGGCCTCACCCATCTTCCCAATCAACTTGCCCAATCATTTGCCTGCAAACAGTATTACAGGTTGAGTATCCCATATCCAAATATTCCAAAATACGGAATATTCCAAAACACAGAATTTTTTGAGTGAGAGTGAGATAGTGAAACCTTTGTTTTCTGATGGCTCAATGTACACAAACTTTGTTTAATACACAAAGTTATTAAAAATATTGTATTAAATGACCTTCAGGCTGTGTTTATAGTGTATGTGAAACATAAATGAATTGTGTGAATGTACACACACTTTGTTTAATGCACAAAGTTTTTTTAAATATTGGGTAGAATTATCTTCAGGCTGTATGTATAAGGTGTATATGAAACATAAATGTATTGTATGCTTAGACTTACTGTAGGTCCCATCACCATGATATCTCATTATGGTATGCAATTATTCCAAAATACGGAAAAATCCGATATCCAAAATACTTCTGGTCCCAAGCATTTTGGATAAGGGATACTCAACTTGTGTGCCATAAGTTATACATAATTTGTACCTCTAAAGTATTGGCATTTTTGTGCACCTCAATTTTCTCTGTATTTAGTAAAAGCAGCACCTACTGGAGATGTCCGGCATAAGCGTAACTCTCTGGAGAGTTAGTTTTAGTCCCTAGTCATCAGCATAATGCACATGCAAAGCAAGCTACTTCCTTCTTCGTGCATTACCCATGCGTTAGCTGGTAAGGCCAAACATGTGCACAAAACAGCCTAGCTGATCTCAAACACGCATGGTCTTAGCTGTTTGTTTTTACACCATAAAAAAAATGCCATTATTAGACTGCTCATGCACAGTAGAAGATTTGAATGATGCAAACATGAGGTTGGACTTTGCAAGCACTTAAGGTACACAGCGCGGAATCAGTATGATATCTCGGCTGTTGGGATCCTGGCCAGAATACCAGTGGCCAGAACAGCATGTTCCCTCGCGGGCTCGCCACGCTTTGGGTCCGGTGGCGACCTTGGGTTGCCACAGGGTTATATTTCCCCTTGGGTGGTGGCGTGGACCACTGGGGATTTCGGCTGGCAGACAGGATTCTGACCGTCGGTATTTCACCGGGTGTCGGGATTACTGCGTTGGTATCCTGACAGCCGGGATCCTGACAACCAGCAAATTGAATGCCTCCCCACATAACATTATCCAGAGCTGACATTACAATTTAAGCAAAAAGAGAGAAAAGCTAAGCTTCTCATAGCTTTATAAATATGGCCTGCACATCCCCCATTGCTAGCTATTGGGCTGCAAGAATATGACAATTGAAATGAAAAAGTGGGGAAATCGGTGATTTCGCCCCACTTTCAGTGTACTAAATATGTATTAAAGGAAATACTGCTTTCTTCAGCTAAAATGCGTGAGAAAAGCTTTATGGGCAAAGCAATGCACAGGGGCCCCTGCCCATCCTACAGTGGTAGGGGTGAGGAGGTGGTATTAGTGGCAGCTTTGATGTCCCGCCGGCGGAATGGGTGTTCTATCGGGATGCAATCAATTTGCCGGCTGTCGAGATCCCGACGGTTCAGGATACAGATGCCGGAATCCTATCAGCCAACAATGTATTAGCCGGAATCCCGGCACACAGGGGCTACTCCCACTTGTGGGTGCGAACGACACCAATAGAGTGAGAATAGAACCTGTGGGGAGCGCAGCGAGCCACCGAGCCCACAGAGTGGCAAGTGTGGTGACCCTACAAGGGGACTCTTAGCGATCGCCCCACTGCCGGCATTCTGGAGGGATGCCTCTGTCGGGATCTTGACAGCTGGCATCCCGCCTGCTGGTAAATAGTATGTATTCCGTTCTATCTTCCGCTTAGCATGTAGGTCCTGGAGCAGTAATTTCTACTAAGTACTCCTTTACTGCACAGATGGTGGGAGATGGGGCGGGAGGGAGAACACAAAATTGTAGAAGGGGGCATTGGGCTCAATAAAGGGGCCCAGTACAGGGCTTCCAGGTTGGCAAGGGGTGTTTAATACACAGGGGTGGCGTGAACACTCGAGTGGGCTTAATATTCACCATTTTCCAGTGTGTGTGTGTGCATGTGTGTGTGTTGGGAGGAGTAGGGGGATCACAGCTTGCTTGCTAAAGAAAACTAGAGAGATTTACTGTGCCTTTCAGGAGGTACTGGGGACTTGGGGATCAGAATTCATGGGGTCCGGTATGAATGGTCGACAATGTTAAGGTCGACATTCATTAGATCAACCACTATTGGTCGACATTGACATGATCGACATGTGCAAATGGTCAACATATGAAAATGGTCGACACGTGAGAGGTCAACACATGAAAAGGTTGACATGGATTTTTTAACTGTTTTTGGTGTAATTTTTTCTGTAACATGACCCTGAACCCCAATTAGTGTACTGCGTCTCCTTGCATGGCTCATGGCTGCAGGCAAACTGCCTCGCTCCTCTACCGCTGCGCTCGTCACAGGTTACCATTTCCAATCGTAGTCCACGTGGATGGTAACGTATGAAAAAGTTAAAAATAATTTTTTTTTTTAAAAAAAGCCATGTCGACCTTTTCATGTGGCGACCTTTCATGTGTCGACCATTTTCACGCGGCGATCATTTGTCAATGTCGACCATGTCGATGTCGACCAATAGTGGTCGACCTAATGAGTGTCGACATTAACATTGTCGACCATCTGAACGGTTACCCAATTCATGAGCCAGAGCAATCCACCGTCACACATATAAAACTGCATACCAGGTGTGTGGAGCTGGAGTAGGGACCAGCTGCTGGAAGGCTGATACCTCTGGTTCTGGGCACAGTAGAGACAAGCTGCCAGTGTCCTCCGAAAGTCCCAGCTTTTGGAGTATACCCTCAGAAAAACTCTAAGTCATACAGAACACAAGATATCTGGCTGGGAAGAGCAATTAACAGGCTTGGATGGGGTCCACTGCTTTGAAGTCGGATATCTCCTGTTCCCAGGGCCGATTTTCAAAAATCTGGCACCACTAGAAAAAGGCACCTTCTGCTATCAGCCTAGGGCCCTTATACTCCTGGGGCACTTGGGCAACTGCCCATTGAGCAAATATGAATAGAAGGCTCTGGGCAACACACAGAAGAGAGTTCTTACCCCTTGCCATGAGTGAAAGCTTTGTTCGCCCACAACAACAATTCCTTAACTACTTTTTAATTACAGGTTCCCATGCAGCTCACATTTTGCATGCATTTGCGTGCCTGTGACCCATTGAATGAAAGATCCAAAATTCTAGTGTTACCTTAAAGCCCATATGGAGACATACAAATGTGTCCTGCTACATCTTTGCCCCATACGCCATGAAGCAGGCTTTTCTAGTCACGTCTTGCGATGCCGCTGCCTGTAACAGAATGTTGTAACGTAACATCCCGGTCCAGGCCTCGAACCTGAGATGTCAGCTATGTAGGGCGCTGGCTTTAACCGCTCGGTCACGCTAACCAGCCGTAGCAGCATCGATACCTACTGGGAATATGATGTGAAGCGTACGCCTTACGTCACATAGGATGTACACAATACAATATCATACACACCCTAGTACTGAAGTCATGAATAGTGTCTTAGAGTGTAATGCTGCCGGGTTGGAGGGGGAGAGCGGATAATTTCAGAATAGTGAACCTGAAATGAACTGTCTTTCTGAAAAACTTACTGCGCGTTTTTTACAGCAGGATTCTTTACATCAGGCAACAACAGTTTATGGACAGCCCCGATAAAGGCTTGAATACAATGTCCGCATACAGTAGAGTATTGTAGCGTACTGTAGAAATGAAGCTTGGGAGGAGATGCCAAGCACAATGACTATTTACACTGCCTTAATGGCCAGCTTATCAGGGATCACTGTCCACTGACACATATTGTTATCAGTACTGTAGTTTTCGTCCATGGAGCATTCGCCATCCAGCGGTTAAACTATGTATTACATGGCGTAGATTAATGACTTGTTGGTACTAAAATGCTGCGCCACAACATGCCGGGATTCGGAGGCTCGAATGCTGCGTTCAGAGCAAAGATGCAAGATGACACATCTGTACTGTACACATCTACGTGGTTGCATGTGAGGCCATATGATGGTACAGTAAATTAGTGTATATTAGTTATGTGTTGACATATTGCTATTATAGAGGCATTATCCAAATTATACTATTTATCGTTGGCCTATCATGAACATAAAATAGTGATATTGTTACCATATATAAATGTAACCAAACATTCAATGTATTAATTTCTTTGTCATGCCTTCAGCATTATTTATTGTTTGTTGTACAGGTATGCACTTATTCTGTGTATGCTCCACCTTGTGGTCAGCCTCATATCAGTTTAGTTTGACCCTCATAAACCGCCACTTAAACTTTCCAATGCACTCTGAGCATATGCTAGCACACGTCCACCATTTTAGCCTTATGTACACCATCATACAGGTGCATTTATATTCTCCCTTTTGTAGCAGCAACAATATTTATAGATTGGACAGAACATTCTTGCTGCAATAAGGATGCATTCATCTCATACTTGTTGTGCCTCACACTCAGAGCTAAAGTAATTCTTATCTTTATTTGTTTTCATGAAGTGGCTAGGATGACTATGGAGTCAGTGGGTGACAGGTAGAGGGTGGCAGGGAGAGGTAGATGACATAGCGATAGTGGGTGATGAGGAGTGGCAGTTGGTGACTGGGGAAGGTAGAGGGTGACAAAGAGATAGTAAGTAATGGGTGGAGGCAGTGGGTGCCTAGGGGAAAGGCAGAGGTTGACAGGGAAAGGCAGAGGGTGACAGGGAGATAGAGGGTTATGGGGAAGCAGTGAATGTCAAGGAGAGGCAGTGGGTGACAGGAAGAGGGTGGCATTGGGAGGACGAACGTGGCAGGGAAAGGCAGAAGGTGACAGAGGAAGGCAGAGGATGACAGGGAGATAGTGATGATGGTGAGGGGCAGTGGTTGAAAGCGATATAGTAGCTGATGGGGAGAGGTAGTTTGTGGCTGGGAAAGGGAGAGGGTGACAGAGAGATGAGTAATGGGTAGCCTCTAGTAGGTAGCTGGGGGAGAGGCAATGAGTGACAGGGGAAGGAAGAGGGTGACAGCAAGGCAGAGGATGACTTGGAGATAGAGGGTTTTGTGGATGCAGTGAGTAACAGGGAGAGGCTGAGGGTGACAGGGGAAGACAGAGTGTGACCAGGATATAGTGGATGATGGGGAGAGGCAGTGATTGATAGGGAAGAGACAGTGGGTGATAGGTTAGCAGTAGGTTACAGGTAGAGAAAGATGGTGATGGGGAGAGGCAGTAGGTGACAGAGAAGGCAGTGGATGACAGGGGAGGCAGTAGGAGAAAAGCAGTGGGTGTTGAGGGAGAAGCAGTGGGTGACAGGGAGAGGCAGTGGGTGACAGGGGAAGGCAGTGGGTGACAGGGAGATATTGGGTGATAGGTAGAGGCTGTGGTTGACAGGGAGAGGCAGAGGGTGATGGGAAGAGGCAGAGGGTGACTTGGACACCAGATGGTGACAGGCAGGATTATAGAGTGGGTAACAGGGATAGGCAGTGGGCGAAAGGGGAAGGCAGAGGGTGACAGGAGAAGGCAGAGGGTGACAGGGAGATATTGGGTGATAGAGAGAGGCTGTGGTTTACAGAGAGAGGCAAAGGGTGACTGAGACACCAGGTGGTGAACAGGCAGGAAGAGGGAGTGGGTAACAGGGAGAGGCAGTGGGTGACAGGTAGAGGAACAAGGTGATGGTGAGAGGCAGTGGATGACTGGGAAAGCAGTGGATGACAGGGTGAAGCAGTGGGTGATAGGGAGAGGCAGTGGGAGTAAGGCAGATATTGGGTTATGGGGAGAGGCTGTGGTTGACAAGGAGAGGCAAAGGGTGATAGGCAGAGGGTGGCAGGGACATATTGGGTGATGGGGAGAGGATGTGGTTGACAGGAGAAAGGTGGTGGACAACTGGGAAGGCAGTGAATGATGGGGAGGCAGTGGATGACAGGAAGAGGGAGAGGGTGTTAGGGAGAGGCAGAGGGTTACTGGGACACCAGATGGTGACAGCTAGGAAGAGGGAAGGGGTGACAGGAAGAGGCAGTTCTAGAGAGTCAGGATGACAGGGAGAGGCAGTTGTTAACAGGGGAAGGCAGAGGGTGACGGAGATATTGGTGATGGGGAGAGGCAGTTAGTGAAGGAAAGGTGTGAGGGAGAGGCAGTCGTTGATTGGGAGTGGCATGGGGTGACAGGAGAAGGCAGTTGGTGGAAAGGGGTGGCTAGCAGAAGAGGCATGTCATGGACGCATCAGTGTTAACACTAATTTGTTCCTGACATCGCACTATAATGTTTGCAGATAATAGCTTAGACCAGTGGTTCCCAAACTTTCTTAAGTCATGGTATCTTAGCATATGCGGATTGGCCCACTGGGGTCGCGGGTAGGTTACCACTGGGCCAGTCCAATTTCCCCCTCTGCCGGGCAAGCTCACCTCTGCCAAGCCCTCTATTTGTCAGCCCGGGCTGAAGCATGCAGCTGCCAGCTGGATGCTGAATGTCCATTATTGTGTTCCACCAATGTGGAATGGAAACCTGAAGCTATGATATGTGCCAGTTAGCGGGCACTTCTGGTGATATGGAGCTGGTGTGATGACACTGTGACTCCCTGCAGGCAGAGCCAGGGAGAGCCCGGAACAGCATAACTATGAGCCAGGCTCCCCCAGCCAGCAGCCTCAGACAGGTGACACACCAAAGGAGCAGAGCAGGGTACTCTGTCTCACAGGAGCCTCCCACCCCAGGAGACGGCATCAGAACGCAGTGAACCCGTATCCCCATCAGACCACCCCAGGACTTGGTGTGGCTTCATGGGGAAGGGGTGTGGTCACAGAATAATACCAATTCACATTACACCCACACAGTAATATCCATCAGTCACATTACACCACACAGTGGTATTCCTTATACGCATTATGCCATTTTAAGGCCCCTTACAGGCATGAAGCCACAGTAGAGAAGAGCCCTTATATACATTACGCAATGTGGAGCCCCTTATAGACATTGCACCACGTAGAGCCCCTTATACACATTGCGCCAGATAGAGTCCCTTGTACACATTGCGCCAGATAGAATCCCCTATACACACTGCATCAGATAGAGCCCCTTATACACATTGCACCAGGTATGCACTTTATATACATTGCGCCAGGTAGAGCCCTTTATACACATTGCACCAGGTAGAACCCCTTATACACATTGTGCCAGGTAGAGCCCTTTATACACATTGCGCCAGATAGAGCACCTTATACACGTTGTGCCAGGTAGAACCCCTTATACACATTGCTCCAGGTAGAACCTGTTAAGAGAGAATGAAAGAGAGACATGCGGGGCGGACTGGCCCTGTGCTGAGTGCCCCCCTGCTTGTCTGAGAAACTGATCGTAGATCAGATCTTAATACCCCCAATGTATTTGAACCAGTTGTGAGTCGCATAGTATGCAGTCAGAAAATTCTAAATATACCATGTGAACAGGATACAATAATTGATTATAAAATAGAACACCGTATGCATTGTATATACGGAAAAGTTATATCTGTGTAGCAAGTTTAAGGGAGAGAGGAATTTAATCTATTAAAAAGCATAGAAGTTCATATAAAATAGATAATAATTCAGAGACATGCTTTAAACATATACATTGTATCACAAAATATCAGATGTAGTAAGACATGTAGTAAGACATCAGAGCAGGAAGTAGACTATTTGGTGCCCTGTGTCAGACAGAGAATTGGTGCCCTCCCATTTTTTTCAATAGGGACTTAAGCCGCATGCCTCGTGGGGAAGGGACATAACAAGATTGATCCCAAAGAAAGCTCATTCTATGATGCGTCTTCCCACATTATATACAGTATATACAGTATATATATACTGTGACAAGAACACTGGAATAGTGTTTGAGGGCAGGTATGTGTGTCCCAGGTTCTTGTCTTAAATGTTTTAGAAAAAGGAAAACTTCCAGGAAATTGTTTTGTTTTGTTAGAACCTTTTTAGTCTGTTGGAAAAGCTGGATAAGGACCCTGAGAGAGAGAGAGGGCAAGTTCCAGACAGTGGGCCCAGTTCGGTCTTTGGCCTCACAGAGGGCTAATCAGGGTTTCAGCTGTGTAAGAGTGTTATAGGGCTGCTAGCCTGATCAGTGTGTGCAGACTGCCTGGGGAGAGACTGCAGAACCTTTGTAGGAGAAACATGCTTCCTTATACAAGTGAGCCATACAGTATTTACTGGAAAACTCTGTGTTTTGTTTAGAGACAGTCAGGAATGGCTTGTGTATAGTTAGCGCCGGACAGGCAAGGTATTTTCTTTTGATGTTTATTTTATTTTTTGCTTAATAAAACTGGTTGCAGCCAGTTGCACCACAAAACTGGACTTGTATGATTTCTCAGCTGCTGCTTGCTACCATCTACTCCAGGAGATGGCACCCTGTTCCCCTACAGTGTTACAACTTGGTGGAGAATGCGAGCATTCCGTTCTGAGAATAAGTGAAAGCAGCAGCTTTATGAGGCCTGCAGAAAACTGTGGTTTATGCACATACAACCCAGTGTGAAGTTGCTGAGACTCACCCCTGAGGATTCGATATATGTCCTGGGTGAAAGTAGCTACAAAGCCGCCCGAAAAATCTGTTGACATGGAGGAACTGCTTAAAGCCTTGCTGCAAGCTATAGCAGCTCAGCAGGAGGCCAACAGACAATAGCAGGTGGCAATGGAGGAAAATAGGAGACTGCAGCAGGTGGCTCTTGACAAACGTTACAGGCAACAGCGTCAGGATAGAGAGGCCTTAGCAGAAGTGGTGCAGAGCCTTGCAGCCCGGATTGGAGATGTCGCCGCCAGTGCTCCGACCAGCTCTAGTTCTATATGGGCCAGTCACTTCCTGCAGAAAATGACAGAGGCTGATGATGTGGAGGCCTATCTGACCACGTTTCAAAGGACTGCCGAGCGTGAGAACTGGCCAAAAGCACAGTGGGCCAGTCTGCTAGCACTTTTTCTTTCAGGTGAGCCCCAAAAAGCGTACTTTGATTTAAGCCCTGCCGAGGCTCGGGACTATGACCAACTAAAAACTGAGATCCTGACCCGCCTGGGAGTCACGCTGTCAGTATGAGCACAGTTGGGTGTATGCCATGGAGAAGCCTCCTCGCTCCCAGATGCACGACCTTATTCACCTAACAAAAAAATGGTTACAGCTAGAGACATTAACTGGTCTCCAGATGGTTGAAAGAGTCGTAATGGACCGCTATTTGAGATCTTTGTCCGTGGTCCTGCGCAAGTGGGTGAGCCATGGAAATCCGGATACCGCTGACCGGTTAGTGGACATGGTAGAGAGGTATCTGGCGGCAGAGGAACTACTGATGACCACCCAGCAACCTATAGATCCTCGATAGCGCCCTTCAGTAAAGACTGGTAAGACTGTTCCATGGGAAAATGTTGCTGGACAGTTAAGAGAACGCAAGACTGGAGAGACTGTAAATACTGGCCCTGGAGACAGGCCAATGGGGCTAGAAAGGTCTATGCCACCGAAACGGGTTGATAATCGTGTGGTTAAATGTTTTAGATGTGGTATGCCAGGTCATGTTGTTGCCAATTGCCCAGTCACGCAAGAACCCATGCAATGTGATGGTGCCTTTGAATGTCGCAGAATGTCTTTCTTTGCTAGGTTAGCCTGTACTGTGGTACCTTCACCTGAGCTGGAAAAACAAATGTGTGACGTGTTCTTAGAGGGTAACCAGGTAGAGGCCTTGCTAGATTCAGGAAGTTTAGTTACCCTCGTAAAAGCTGGGTTAGTGAACCCCTTAAAGGTCCAGCAAATACCTATTGGGGTAACTTGCATACATGGGGATACCCAACATTATGTCACTGCTGAAGTGAATATAGAAACTTGTTGTGGGTCAGCAATTGTTAAAGTAGGACTGGTCCCCACATGAGGCCATAATAGAGAGGGATTTTCCTCATTTTTGGAAACTGTGGGAATCACGTTTAGCAACAGATGTGAGAAGTAAAGAGCCAGTTGATAATACCGGTGATTTTATGGCTGTACGTGTGTCCTCTGAACTTTCTGACCCTTTACCTTTTGCTAGTTTGGCTGGGGAAGTGACAGATGGGGAGTCCAGTGAGGACCCTCTTGCTGGGAACAGAGACATAGTAGTTAGAACTGAAAGAGTGCCTGACCTGGAGGTAAAGAAGGATCTGTTTGCGTCTGAACAGTTAAATGATCCTACCTTAATAAAGGCTAGAGAGAATGTTAAGATTGTTAAATGGGAACCTGTGGTACCAGGTGACAGGGTTACGTATCCCCACATGGCCGTCTGTAATGAGCTATTGTACCACATTGTCAAAAGGGGTGAGGATGTGGTGGAACAGCTGGTAGTTCCCCAGCCTTATAGGAGAACGGTAATAGATATAGCTCATAGTCACGTTACAGCAGGACATTTAGGAGCAGAAAAAAACACTGTAAGAATTTTACGAAGGTTCTTTTTGTGAATGCTGATTATTTTACAGGACAAAAAGCAATACCTTATTTCACCAAAGTTCAAGCCGCTGCGGCCGCAGTATTTTATCTTTAACCCCTGTACTGTTTACACACCTTACGTACACAAGATCGTACCGTGTGCGCACGCTGCGTACCTATGCCGAACGGACGTAGTAAGTACACAGTTTGCGTACACAGGCCTATACCCAGATAGCACAATGCAGCAGCCCGAGATGCTGTAAATACACTTTAAACCTTAGCAGGAAAAGGGACACAACACCAAATTGTATTTACAAGTATGTTGGGGTCCAACCCACCAACGGTTATTTACTAGCACGGACAGCTAGCCTCCCTCAAACACGAGAGGTGCCATCGTGCAGGAGGAGCGATGTGCGGTCAGTTGAAAGACCACACATCACAACCTCCATGCAATGCAGGGAGTGAGCAGCGGCAGCAATATGTGGCTGCACAGCCCCTCTGTCCTGCTCCTAAGCCCAGTTCACAGAACGGGGCTATAAACACTAGAGATGAGCGCCTGAAATTTTTCGGGTTTTGTGTTTTGGTTTTGGGTTCGGTTCCGCGGCCGTGTTTTGGGTTCGACCGCGTTTTGGCAAAACCTCACCGAATTTTTTTTGTCGGATTCGGGTGTGTTTTGGATTCGGGTGTTTTTTTCAAAAAACCCTAAAAAACAGCTTAAATCATAGAATTTGGGGGTCATTTTGATCCCATATTATTATTAACCTCAAAAACCATAATTTCCACTCATTTTCAGTCTATTCTGAATACCTCACACCTCACAATATTATTTTTAGTCCTAAAATTTGCACCGAGGTCGCTGGATGACTAAGCTAAGCGACCCTAGTGGCCGACACAAACACCTGGCCCATCTAGGAGTGGCACTGCAGTGTCACGCAGGATGTCCCTTCCAAAAAACCCTCCCCAAACAGCACATGACGCAAAGAAAAAAAGAGGCGCAATGAGGTAGCTGTGTGAGTAAGATTAGCGACCCTAGTGGCCGACACAAACACCGGGCCCATTTAGGAGTGGCACTGCAGTGTCACGCAGGATGTCCCTTCCAAAAAACCCTCCCCAAACAGCACATGACACAAAGAAAAAAAGAGGCGCAATGAGGTAGCTGTGTGAGTAAGATTAGCGACCCTAGTGGCCGACACAAACACCGGGCCCATCAAGGAGTGGCACTGCAGTGTCACGCAGGATGGCCCTTCCAAAAAACACTCCCCAAACAGCACATGACGCAAAGAAAAAAAGAGGCGCAATGAGGTAGCTGACTGTGTGAGTAAGATAAGCGACCCTAGTGGCCGACACAAACACCGGGCCCATTTAGGAGTGGCACTGCAGTGTCACGCAGGATGTCCCTTCCAAAAAACCCTCCCCAAACAGCACATGACGCAAAGAAAAAAAGAGGCGCAATGAGGTAGCTGTGTGAGTAAGATTAGCGACCCTAGTGGCCGACACAAACACCGGGCCCATCTAGGAGTGGCACTGCAGTGTCACGCAGGATGGCCCTTCCAAAAAACACTCCCCAAACAGCACATGACGCAAAGAAAAAAAGAGGCGCAATGAGGTAGCTGACTGTGTGAGTAAGATAAGCGACCCTAGTGGCCGACACAAACACCGGGCCCATTTAGGAGTGGCACTGCAGTGTCACGCAGGATGTCCCTTCCAAAAAACCCTCCCCAAACAGCACATGACGCAAAGAAAAAAAGAGGCGCAATGAGGTAGCTGTGTGAGTAAGATTAGCGACCGTAGTGGCCGACACAAACACCGGGCCCATTTAGGAGTGGCACTGCAGTGTCACGCAGGATGTCCCTTCCAAAAAACCCTCCCCAAACAGCACATGACGCAAAGAAAAAAAGAGGCGCAATGAGGTAGCTGACTGTGTGAGTAAGATAAGCGACCCTAGTGGCCGACACAAACACCGGGCCCATTTAGGAGTGGCACTGCAGTGTCACGCAGGATGTCCCTTCCAAAAAACCCTCCCCAAACAGCACATGACGCAAAGAAAAAAAGAGGCGCAATGAGGTAGCTGACTGTGTGAGTAAGATAAGCGACCCTAGTGGCCGACACAAACACCGGGCCCATTTAGGAGTGGCACTGCAGTGTCATGCAGGATGTCCCTTCCAAAAAACCCTCCCCAAACAGCACATGGCGCAAAGAAAAATAAAAGAAAAAAGAGGTGCAAGATGGAATTGTCCTTGGGCCCTCCCACCCACCCTTATGTTGTATAAACAAAACAGGACATGCACACTTTAACCAACCCATCATTTCAGTGACAGGGTCTGCCACACGACTGTGACTGATATGACAGGTTGGTTTGGACCCCCCCAAAAAAGAAGCAATTAATCTCTCCTTGCACAAACTGGCTCTACAGAGGCAAGATGTCCACCTCATCATCATCCTCCGATATATCACCGTGTACATCCCCCTCCTCACAGATTATCAATTCGTCCCCACTGGAATCCACCATCTCAGCTCCCTGTGTACTTTGTGGAGGCAATTGCTGCTGGTCAATGTCTCCGCGGAGGAATTGATTATAATTCATTTTAATGAACATCATCTTCTCCACATTTTCTGGATGTAACCTCGTACGCCGATTGCTGACAAGGTGAGCGGCGGCACTAAACACTCTTTCGGAGTACACACTTGTGGGAGGGCAACTTAGGTAGAATAAAGCCAGTTTGTGCAAGGGCCTCCAAATTGCCTCTTTTTCCTGCCAGTATAAGTACGGACTGTGTGACGTGCCTACTTGGATGCGGTCACTCATATAATCCTCCACCATTCTTTCAATGTTGAGAGAATCATATGCAGTGACAGTAGACGACATGTCCGTAATCGTTGTCAGGTCCTTCAGTCCGGACCAGATGTCAGCATCAGCAGTCGCTCCAGACTGCCCTGCATCACCGCCAGCGGGTGGGCTCGGAATTCTGAGCCTTTTCCTCGCACCCCCAGTTGCGGGAGAATGTGAAGGAGGAGATGTTGACAGGTCGCGTTCCGCTTGACTTGACAATTTTCTCACCAGCAGGTCTTTCAACCCCAGCAGACTTGTGTCTGCCGGAAAGAGAGATCCAAGGTAGGTTTTAAATCTAGGATCGAGCACGGTGGCCAAAATGTAGTGCTCTGATTTCAACAGATTGACCACCCGTGAATCCTTGTTAAGCGAATTAAGGGCTCCATCCACAAGTCCCACATGCCTAGCGGAATCGCTCCGTGTTAGCTCCTCCTTCAATGTCTCCAGCTTCTTCTGCAAAAGCCTGATGAGGGGAATGACCTGACTCAGGCTGGCAGTGTCTGAACTGACTTCACGTGTGGCAAGTTCAAAGGGCATCAGAACCTTGCACAACGTTGAAATCATTCTCCACTGCACTTGAGACAGGTGCATTCCACCTCCTATATCGTGCTCAATTGTATAGGCTTGAATGGCCTTTTGCTGCTCCTCCAACCTCTGAAGCATATAGAGGGTTGAATTCCACCTCGTTACCACTTCTTGCTTCAGATGATGGCAGGGCAGGTTCAGTAGTTTTTGGTGGTGCTCCAGTCTTCTGTACGTGGTGCCTGTACGCCGAAAGTGTCCCGCAATTCTTCTGGCCACCGACAGCATCTCTTGCACGCCCCTGTCGTTTTTTAAAAAATTCTGCACCACCAAATTCAAGGTATGTGCAAAACATGGGACGTGCTGGAATTTGCCCATATTTAATGCACACACAATATTGCTGGCGTTGTCCGATGCCACAAATCCACAGGAGAGTCCAATTGGGGTAAGCCATTCTGCGATGATCTTCCTCAGTTGCCGTAAGAGGTTTTCAGCTGTGTGCGTATTCTGGAAAGCGGTGATACAAAGCGTAGCCTGCCTAGGAAAGAGTTGGCGTTTGCGAGATGCTGCTACTGGTGCCGCCGCTGCTGTTCTTGCGGCGGGAGTCCATACATCTACCCAGTGGGCTGTCACAGTCATATAGTCCTGACCCTGCCCTGCTCCACTTGTCCACATGTCCGTGGTTAAGTGGACATTGGGTACAACTGCATTTTTTAGGACACTGGTGAGTCTTTTTCTGACGTCCGTGTACATTCTCGGTATCGCCTGCCTACAGAAGTGGAACCTAGATGGTATTTGGTAACGGGGGCACACTGCCTCAATAAATTGTCTAGTTCCCTGTGAACTAACGGCGGATACCGGACGCACGTCTAACACCAACATAGTTGTCAAGGACTCAGTTATCCGCTTTGCAACAAGATGAGTGCTGTGATATTTCATCTTCCTCGCAAAGGACTGTTGGACAGTCAATTGCTTACTGGAAGTAGTACAAGTGGGCTTACGACTTCCCCTCTGGGATGACCATCGACTCCCAGCAGCAACAACAGCAGCGCCAGCAGCAGTAGGCGTTACACGCAAGGATGCATCGGAGGAATCCCAGGCAGGAGAGGACTCGTCAGAATTGCCAGTGACATGGCCTGCAGGACTATTGGCATTCCTGGGGAAGGAGGAAATTGACACTGAGGGAGTTGGTGGGGTGGTTTGCGTGAGCTTGGTTACAAGAGGAAGGGATTTACTGGTCAGTGGACTGCTTCCGCTGTCGGCCCAAGTTTTTGAACTTGTCACTGACTTATTATGAATGCGCTGCAGGTGACGTATAAGGGAGGATGTTCCGAGGTGGTTAACGTCCTTACCCCTACTTATTACAGCTTGACAAAGGGAACACATGGCTTGACACCTGTTGTCCGCATTTCTGGTGAAATACTTCCACACCGAAGAGCTGATTTTTTTTGTATTTTCACCAGGCATGTCAACGGCCCTATTCCTCCCACGGACAACAGGTGTCTCCCCGGGTGCCTGACTTAAACAAACCACCTCACCATCAGAATCCTCCTGGTCAATTTCCTCCCCAGCGCCAGCAACACCCATATCCTCCTCATCCTGGTGTACTTCAACACTGACATCTTCAATCTGACTATCAGGAACTGGACTGCGGGTGCTCCTTCCAGCACTTGCAGGGGGCGTGCAAATGGTGGAAGGCGCATGCTCTTCACGTCCAGTGTTGGGAAGGTCAGGCATCGCAACCGACACAATTGGACTCTCCTTGTGGATTTGGGATTTCGAAGAACGCACAGTTCTTTGCGGTGCTACTGCTTTTGCCAGCTTGAGTCTTTTCATTTTTCTAGCGAGAGGCTGAGTGCCTCCATCCTCATGTGAAGCTGAACCACTAGCCATGAACATAGGCCAGGGCCTCAGCCGTTCCTTGCCACTCCGTGTGGTAAATGGCATATTGGCAAGTTTACGCTTCTCCTCCGACAATTTTATTTTAGGTTTTGGAGTCCTTTTTTTACTGATATTTGGTGTTTTGGATTTGACATGCTCTGTACTATGACATTGGGCATCGGCCTTGGCAGACGACGTTGCTGGCATTTCATCGTCTCGGCCATGACTAGTGGCAGCAGCTTCAGCACGAGGTGGAAGTGGATCTTGATCTTTCCCTAATTTTGGAACCTCAACATTTTTGTTCTCCATATTTTAATAGGCACAACTAAAAGGCACCTCAGGTAAACAATGGAGATGGATGGATACTACTATACAATTATGGATGGACTGCTGAGTGCCGACACAGAGGTAGCTACAGCCGTGGACTACCGTACTGTACTGTGTCTGCTGCTAATATAGACTGGTTGATAAAGAGATGTAGTAGTAGTATGTATGTATAAAGAAGAAAGAAAAAAAAACCACGGGTAGGTGGTATACAATTATGGACGGACTGCCCAGTGCCGACACAGAGGTAGCTACAGCCGTGGACTACCGTACTGTACTGTGTCTGCTGCTAATATAGACTGGTTGATAAAGAGATGTAGTAGTAGTATGTATGTATGTATAAAGAAGAAAGAAAAAAAAACCACGGGTAGGTGGTATACAATTATGGACGGACTGCCCAGTGCCGACACAGAGGTAGCTACAGCCGTGGACTACCGTACTGTACTGTGTCTGCTGCTAATATAGACTGGTTGATAAAGAGATGTAGTAGTAGTATGTATGTATAAAGAAGAAAGAAAAAAAAACCACGGGTAGGTGGTATACAATTATGGACGGACTGCCCAGTGCCGACACAGAGGTAGCTACAGCCGTGGACTACCGTACTGTACTGTGTCTGCTGCTAATATAGACTGGTTGATAAAGAGATGTAGTAGTAGTAGTATGTATGTATAAAGAAGAAAAAAAAAAAACCACGGGTAGGTGGTATACAATTATGGACGGACTGCCGAGTGCCGACACAGAGGTAGCTACAGCCGTGGACTACCGTACTGTACTGTGTCTGCTGCTAATATAGACTGGTTGATAAAGAGATGTAGTAGTAGTATGTATGTATAAAGAAGAAAGAAAAAAAAACCACGGGTAGGTGGTATACAATTATGGACGGACTGCCGAGTGCCGACACAGAGGTAGCTACAGCCGTGAACTACCGTACTGTGTCTGCTGCGACTGGATGATAAATAATGATATAAAAAATATATATATATCACTACTGCAGCCGGACAGGTATATATTATATAATGACGGACCTGCTGGACACTGTCTGTCAGCAGAATGAGTTTTTTATAGAATAAAAAAAAAACACCACACAAGTGAAGTCACACGACGAGTGTTTAACTTTTTCAGGCAATCACAATATAGTATACTATACTACTAACTATACTGGTGGTCAGTGTGGTCAGGTCACTGGTCAGTCACACTGGCAGTGGCACTCCTGCAGCAAAAGTGTGCACTGTTTAATTTTAATAATAATATGTACTCCTGGCTCCTGCTATAACCTATAACTGGCACTGCAGTGCTCCCCAGTCTCCCCCACAATTATAAGATGTGTGAGCTGAGCACAGTCAGATACGAGTGTTTAACTTTTTCAGGCAATCACAATATAGTATACTATACTACTAACTATACTGGTGGTCAGTGTGGTCAGGTCACTGGTCACTCACACTGGCAGTGGCACTCCTGCAGCAAAAGTGTGCACTGTTTAATTTTAATAATAATATGTACTCCTGGCTCCTGCTATAACCTATAACTGGCACTGCAGTGCTCCCCAGTCTCCCCCACAATTATAAGATGTGTGAGCTGAGCACAGTCAGATATATACATAGATGATGCAGCACACTGGGCTGAGCAGTGCACACAGATATGGTATGTGACTGAGTCACTGTGTATCGTTTTTTTCAGGCAGAGAACGGATATATTAAATAAAACTGCACTGTCTGGTGGTCACTGTGGTCAGTCACTAGTAAACTCTGCACTCTCTACAGTTCTACAGTACTCCTAATCTCCAGTAAATCAGGTCAATCTCTCTCTCTCTCTCTTCTAATCTAAATGGAGAGGACGCCAGCCACGTCCTCTCCCTATCAATCTCAATGCACGTGTGAAAATGGCGGCGACGCGCGGCTCCTTATATAGAATCCGAGTCTCGCGAGAATCCGACAGCGTCATGATGACGTTCGGGCGCGCTCGGGTTAACCGAGCAAGGCGGGAAGATCCGAGTCGCTCGGACCCGTGAAAAAAAACATGAAGTTCGTGCGGGTTCGGATTCAGAGAAACCGAACCCGCTCATCTCTAATAAACACCCCCCCACCTTGCCAGGGATGGCTGCCATGAATCATGGCCATTTAGGGGTGTGGCCTAATGCCAAGAAGCCCCACCCCCTATGAGAGACCGGCACCACTTTATACTGCACCCGGCCAGCACAGCCAGGAGCCCTCAGCCTGGGCCCGGAGTGTGACCAGCCCCTGATCCCCCACCCTGCTGGCAGTACAATGAGGAGCACAGGGTAAGGCTGGTGCCAGGTCAATGTCCTTTGCTGGGCATGCTGTTTCCTATGTATGTTTTGTTGGTGGGTTACTGAGCACCCTTACCCCGGGAGTGTAATCAGAAGGGCAGGGGCTGTGTGCAGTCCCTGTGTGGCCCCTCACAATATGCCAGTGTCCTGCGTTTGCCCGTATCTCCTGTCAGGGAGGTAACTAGAACTTTTGTGGCTACCACAAGAAAACCCCCCTAGCCAGCCCTGCAGGCTCAGCCCCTCAGCACAGCAGCTCGGGTAATGTCATTCCCTCATCCTCTCAGTACCATCCTGTAGCTGTGCTGTTCAGGTAATGTCTGTCTCCCTGGCACTGTGTTTTTCCCTCTTTCTACCTGACACCCTCTTTCTCTCTCTCTCTCTCTCTCTCTCTCTATGTATCTCCATCTTTCTTTCCCTGACACTCTCTCTTGCTCCCCTCTCTGTCTTTCTCTCTTCCTCCCTCTGACAGGTCTGTGTCGAAGTCGAAACTATTACATACACACCACATGCAAACACCAAACA
Organism: Pseudophryne corroboree; assembly: GCF_028390025.1. Lineage (NCBI taxonomy): Eukaryota > Metazoa > Chordata > Amphibia > Anura > Myobatrachidae > Pseudophryne > Pseudophryne corroboree. The sequence continues at coordinate 735,304,951 of NC_086444.1, forward strand.
GAGTGGCCTCTGTGTGTGTGCGTTTTCACCGTGCGTGCGCATACACACACGCTACGTACACTGGTTCACGAGCCTTGCATATTGGCGCATGGTATGAGTGAATACGGTAGCATACACATTCGCACAGAAAAGCCAGAGTCATATTCAATATTCTATTTATATAGTGCATAATATACACATAGTCTCCATACACATTGCCAGCAACTTACATACACATAAAAGGTAGAACAATAGAGTTATTCAGCTTTATAGGATGTGAGGGGACTGAGCAAGGTTAAGACTTAGTGTTTGGTATCCAGATGTGCAGTATTTCGTGATCTACATTCCTACATTTTATTTTTGGGTTTTACTATATATGTACTTGAATGGCTCCATATTTACCAGTTCCACTGGTCTCAGCCACTTCCCCTGCAGGCTACTGCTCCTCTTTTACCGGTTGGATACTCCTCTGAGTGCATGAGAAATGGCTGAAACCAGTCAGGTCGCCTTCTCCTCCTAAATAAAACCTTGACATTCATTAGTACATATATAGGTTACATTCATATTTTTCATATTTTTATTTTTATTATTTTCTATAGTTTGTATGCTGGCTGTTACTGCTATCACATCCACATATGGCGGTGTACTTGCTATCTCTTTTTACTTATTTATTGTTGCTACAAGTTCAAATGGTTATTATGTTTTCGTTCTTGTCTTATATGACTTTGGTTAAACATACTACCTGCAATACCTCAGGATGAAACCCACCAATTCTAGGAAATGATGCCCTATCATCCACTGTCATTCGCACCTATTCGTCACAAAAAGCCTTTCCGCGTGGACCACACTTTCCACACATTATCACCTCCGCACATTTTACACACAGTACGTGCCTCAATACCGAGCGGACCCTCTTGGCCTCAGCTCTCCAGCCTGAACCCTGGCTGCCGAATGTTTCTCGCTTGTGCACTTGGCTCCCATCACGGACTTTTGACACGATCCCCAAATGAACAAGACGAGCAAACGGTGAAAGTCCTCCGAGTTCTCTCACCAACTCCAATAGTGATTCCCCGCGTACCCAGTGAGGATCCCTACCAGGCCTCTCTTCACTGTAAGTATTGACGTATTAACAGCAATAAATCAATACGCCACCTTTTTCAGTGGAGGTTCAAAATCAGCCTGATCTTTGTGGTTTCTTTTTTACACAGGAATTCCGCCTGGGAAACGTCACCAAGCCTTCCTATGGACTTCCACCAGGAATATTTCCTGAGAGAGAGTCAGCGAAAAATTCCTTCTACTTTACACAAATCACGTCTGCGTATGCTCTACACAGCACGTATGATGACACAATTGCGCGAAATTGCGCAAATGGCATCACACTGCACCGCGTATCACACACATAGATGCGCGGTCCAATCGCGCGGCCTATAGATACTTGTTATCTATATGCCCTACAATCACAGGAGTCAAATTCACAAGCTGCGCACCACAGCCGGAGCGTAACACTAAAAACCTCTACACGTTTTCACATAGTACGTGCCTCAATACACAATCTATCACGCTCCTCTACACATTTTAGTACGTGCCTACTTCGTCAATACGTAAGGTTGCGACCCTTTCACGCCGCCTGCCAACTCAGCGTCTCCCATGGGATCCTGGTTTCTCTGGGGTTCAATACATCCACACCTACTTTCAACTCACGCTAATACACAAGGTTTTCTGTACAGAAAAATATCACTCCCTTTGATTGATAGCTTGTCCCAGAGGTAGTACACTTTAAACAAAATATTATAATAATCTGCTTTTAAAATCGGATAGTTACTTGCTATTGTTTAAATTTATTCCTATTGTGTGGTTAAACTTGCGCTCGCTACTTCACACAACCTTGCATAAGCACGCAACCGTGCGCGTTCCCATACGTTTACCTCACATACTTTTACCGTACCACGTGTACACTGTGAGTTCACAACTGAATATTCCACACTTATCACGATCAACGTAAGCAAAATTCTACTGCTCACTACACAATACACTTTTGTTCCTCACACCTGCTGGACGTCGCCCACAAGGGTAATCCTCCTTTGAGTGCTTACCTAAACTTTTAGGCTGAAACTGCGTTTTGTGTGTGTTTTACAATTTACCCACTTAAGCAAATACACAAAATGTATAACAAATAAACGTATCCGATTCTATGCAGATCTATAATGGTTATTGACTATAATTTAAATGCTATGATTCAGATTGGATAGCTATCTTGCAGAACATACGATGATATAAATATACACATAATAATAATAATAATAATAATAATAATAATAATAATAATAATATATATATATATATATACACACACACACTATTTACTGCACTTCTATGAAATCCCTCACCCCTTCAGTGCCTCTAATTTGCATATCAACAGATTGTTCGCCTGCTTGTACTAAAGTGGCTGAACAGGTTTCAATTAACAGAGACTCACCAGTGTGGAGTTTGTATTTTTCCAAGTCTAAAACAAATCCTGGGGAAAAAAAAACCCTCTCATCTGTGTGTATTTTCTTACATCAAGTCAAGTATTTATCTCACTTTTTCTCTCTCACTAGGCCCAATTGAAACTATTTGTAATTGACTATAGCATGGGTTTGTTAAATTCATTGGTAGCTTTTAAATGGTGTTGGATTTGTACATATTTATTGTTTATTTGTGACAAAGGAAACTAATTGTTTTAAACACACTGAAAGTCAGCTGTTAGCTAGGTGGATAGAGTGACCTTCCTAAAATGGCCACTGCTCCTCCCTGGGGCAAACGCAGGATTTAGTGAGGGGGGTTTTCGTGGGTGGGTGTGTATGTATATGCGCATGTATGTGTAATAAATATATGTGTGTATATATATATGTGTATATATATATTTGTGTGTATATATATATATATATATATATATATACACACACACACACACACACACACATACAGTACATATATATGTACGGAGGCAGGACGGCACTCATAGAGACTGGTAAACCATAGAAAATCAGCATAGGACGCTGAAGCTGTTTGTCAACGTTTCAGAGTTAGACTCCTTTAAAAGTGTCTTACTCTGAAACGTTGACAAACAGCTACAGCGTCCTGTGCTGATTTTCTATGGTTTACCAGTCTCTGAGTGCCGTCCTGCCTCCGTACATATTATCTAACTCTGACGGACACCGGAGCATGTTGTGCGGTACTAGTAAGGAATGCCAATCATCATTTGCAGATAGGTATATATATATATATATATATATATACACACACACACACACACACACACACACACACACACACACACACAACATCAAGGGTGCGGCACTCTTGGCGACTTGGAGAAAAAACTTGTTAAACAGCGTGTAGAACCAACGTTTCAATGACTTTTACTCCGTCATTTTTATCAGGTTTAACAATTTTTTTCTCCAAGTCGCCAGGATTGCCGCACCCTCGATGTTGCATGGACTTACCTGTGAGGGCACCTGGTGCATTTAATTCAGTATTGGGAGAGTCGGGCATGTTGGTATATATGGAATTGATTTGGACCGAGCGCTTGTGTATGCTGTTGTGATGTACTGAATGAATAAATAAGAAATAAATTTAAATAACAAACAGAAGTAAATAAAAATAAAAATAAAAATAAAAATAAAAATAAAAACAAAAATAAAAACAAAATAAAAACAAGGGGAAGGGTGGGATGGAAGGTAGGGGGAAGTGCAATGTTTACAGCTCCTCTTGTGTATTTTTTGGAGCTTATGGACACTTTAAATGAAAAAAGGGCTCAGTCTGTTCGTTTGTAGCAGAAAAAACTTTCCCTGACTTACCCTACTATCCACTATGGATGTGGTTCTGGTGTTGCTCTGGCGGGGCAGGGGATGGCTTCTCCTGCCTGTGCTGTTCAAACCGGCTCCACTCTTTCTGGCCACACTATAGCCGCTGCGTCGTTCGCAAACCGGAAGTTCGGGTTTTTACTTCCGGTGTTCGGGCGCTTGCGGCGGCGGGCTCCGTGTCCTGTGTTTAAGGCTTCTTCTTGTACAAGAAGAAGCCTTAAACACAGGACACGGAGCCCGCCGCCGCAAGCGCCCGAACACCGGAAGTAAAAACCCGAACTTCCGGTTTGCGAACGACGCAGCGGCTATAGTGTGGCCAGAAAGAGTGGAGCCGGTTTGAACAGCACAGGCAGGAGAAGCCATCCCCTGCCCCGCCAGAGCAACACCAGAACCACATCCATAGTGGATAGTAGGGTAAGTCAGGGAAAGTTTTTTCTGCTACAAACGAACAGACTGAGCCCTTTTTTCATTTAAAGTGTCCATAAGCTCCAAAAAATACACAAGAGGAGCTGTAAACATTGCACTTCCCCCTACCTTCCATCCCACCCTTCCCCTTGTTTTTATTTTGTTTTTATTTTTGTTTTTATTTTTATTTTTATTTTTATTTTTATTTTTATTTACTTCTGTTTGTTATTTAAATTTATTTCTTATTTATTCATTCAGTACATCACAACAGCATACACAAGCGCTCGGTCCAAATCAATTCCACATACGTTAAACACTAACCTGAGCAGCTTTAATTCACAAGCGCAGCACACTATACTTATCCATGTTGGTATATATATATATGTGTGTGTGTGTGTGTGTGTGTGTGTATATATATATATATATATATATATATATATATCAGTACAGCAGCAGCCAGCACTCACAAAAACACACAGCCTGCTCAGGTGCCCGAATCCAACAGTCTGTGTAATATGACAGTCAACGTTTCGGGGCTTAAAGCCCCGTCGTCAGGACCAAAAAATACAATAGGTACACAATGTGACAAGGAACTTACCCACATAAATACCCCCAGTAGATTGGCGCCATCACCCGCGAATCTCCACGAGCATCTCACTGCCAGGGTCGGCTTCCGTCACCGCACTTCCGGGCCCGGCGCTGTCCGTCACCATAATATATACATAAATAACACGCATTTATATATACATACACAAACACACACACACATGTAAACACACACACATACATACATACATACATACATACTGCACATACACAAGCACACACACAAACCCACATACATACATACATACATTCCATACAAATACACACATAAACAAAGATTAAAAACTTACATATAGTATACAGCGTTGCACTACACCAGGGCTGGGAGCAGAGAGGCAGCCGCGGCAGCATGAGGGAGAGTGAGGACGGAGGGAGCTGCTGTGGCTGCGCATGTGCAGCCAGCAGCTCCCCCGGCACCCTGGACATTCTGTAAACAGAGAGCTGCATAGCTCTCTGCTCTTGCTGAAGTTCCGCATCCGCGATCGCGGTCGCGGCTTTTGCTGAGACGGAGACAGCTGTGTCTCCGTCTCAAACAATGTTTTGCGGTCATCGGGGGGGTTTCCAGGTACTCGGAAACCCCCCCCCTGCGTGCGCCACTGCCTCCCCCTTATTCACAAGACATGTGCATGGACAAAATGGTGGACAGACCATGTGGCTAGCTTTTTTGTCACAAAGAAATCACAATTTATACAAGCCCTGGAAGTTTGTTACTTTTAGGCCTGCGTTAGCAGTATGCGAATTGGACGCAGCATGCTAACATAGCTATATCATACCTATGCACCAACTTTTAAATGTTCTTAAATTTACTTAACATATAAACAATCCACTCTGAATCAAACACTATATGACTTATTTGAACTTTGTTTTGCAACAATAAAAATACGCTGTAGCATCTTAAATAGTGCATTTCTTTGTCATACTCACACAACAAAGAAATATATTTTGTCCCTTGAATATCATATCAGCGCCTTACTGATAACACAAAAAAACAAATGGCATGTGGTTCAGCAGCATATAGATGCGTCCATCGTTAGCTGGTAGACCACAGCAGCGTCTATACAGTGCATCATTAAGTACGTGATATCGTGGACGCTGCTCCCAACTGAGAAGTTCAAATTATTTCTAATAAATATTTAAAATGCCAGCGTTAATATATGTTGCGGATGCAAGGCGCATCTTATTACCATATACGATAAAAGTGCGCTGTATGTCGCAAACACTACATCCCTTAAGAGAAAACAAGTACACGCACACATTGTCTGAGTTCCAATGCTCATTGATGTATATATTTGATATTAAAAGGATATGTATACAATATATCACATGTACAGTATATATATGGTTACATGGTTACAATTACACAAGAAGCAGATAGATACAAAATAATCCATTACAGCCAGCAATACTTCACCCTATTTGCTCAATGCACATTCCGCTCCATCTTTGAATCTGTCTCAACACCAACAAACAGCAACTGAACAGAACAGCAACCAGCACACAGGACTTCTTGTGACTCTGCAATCACCTATGCACTGTGTATATTGGGGGAGTACAGGTCTGGGACTGAGTCTTCAGTTATTGGTCCACGGGAGGGAACTTTCTCAGTCATGATGTGTTATTGGTCAGTTCATATGCAAGCAACGTCCAGCCTTGAAGATGACATCATAGGGGTTGGCCACTGGTTTCCTGACCACACATGCTTTCCTTGGAATGTTCTTTGTTGTCATTAGAATTGTGGCTTCATATCATACATTCAATCATAACTACCCTATTGCAATGTGCTACAATCTAATCACAGGTATCAAATTAATCCACACATTCCTCTGATTATTTTGACACCAAGCATGACATGTTTATCTTGTTCCGTTCCATTACATATACATGATGTTATACTCCATTATATAATTTAAAACATTACAATGTCTGGTGCTTGACATGTTTAATTTATGTGTGGTATGAAATATGTGTTGAATATATCTTTGTGGCTTGTCTGTGTTTATCTACCATATATCGCTGTGCATGCTGCGCATATTAGCATGAACAGCGACTCACCAGTGTGGACTTTGTATGTTTTAGGTATGTAATATTTTTGACTTCGACAGGGGTATTGTAGTACAGTGGCAGGGGGTGATGTGTGGGTGGACGATGAATGGGACCGGAACCTGCTGCTTGACCTGGCCTAGGAGAAACAGCAATGCAAGGTGAGCGCACATCTGCCCTGTCCTGCACCACTCTGTGTGACACCTCGCAGTAACACACACACATTATATAGACCTACAGTCTATCCAGAGCCGGCCCTAACCAATATGATGCCCTAGGCAAGATTTTGGCTGCTGCCCCCTTACACAGACACTAGTTCTGCATCTGACCCTAAACCCCTTTCCCAGCACCATCTCCCCTCACCCATAGCAGTCCTTATTTTGGTGCTCCCTCTATATTTTAAATAGGAACAGTGTGCACATTCGGTGCGCAGCCCAAAGTGGTGCGTGTTCTTGCTGGGAAGGGGCATGGCTACACAATAGTATCCCCAGTTGAAATTACACCACACAGTACTGCAACTTTATTTACATTATATGATGCAATAGTGTCTCTTATTCACGTTACATCACACAGTAGTACCACTTTACTCCTCACAGTAGTGCCCCTTATTCACATTACACCACACCATATTACTCTTTATTCTCATTAGAGCACACAGTAGTGCCCTTTCTATACGTGATGCCACAAAGTACTGTAGTACACCTTATACACATAATGCCGCACATTAGTAATGCATTTCATATGCAGATAGAGCCGCAGTCACACATAGAATATAGGCATGCTGCATATCATTTTAATCAGCAGAAGCTGCTCTGCTTGTACCCCTCGGCCTTCCCATTGCCCTAGGCATTTGCCTAGTTTGCCTATGCCTAGGGTCGGCTCTGAGTCTATCTCTATATCACTCTGCTGCATACACCTGGCCCAGCAGCATGTGTGTGTGTGTGTGTGTGTGTGTGTGTGTGTATATATATATATATGCACCTCCCCTTCCTCACCCGCAGCGCCTCCGAAAACCCTCCCCGTTCCGCGACAGCCCTGCACCTGCCCCTCCCCCACCGCAGCACCCCGCCCCTCCCCCACCTGCAGCGCCTCCATACCCCCTCCCCCATCCGCGGCCCCCACTCTCCCGCCCACTCCCCGTCGCAAGGGGCTACACCCCCTTCACCATCGAACGCCCTTTCGTCATGCAATATTTAACCACTAACAAAACTAGGAATGCAGGTAATAATCCATATAATACAAATATTGAACGCCAGAAAGGTGTGCAGGGGTTAAGGGGGCGTAGCCCCTTGCGACAATGTGAAGAGCACCCACAGGGTTTTCAACTCTAATCAAACACCCTACTCATTGAGCTATTTGATCCTGCATAAAACTATGAACACTATATGAAGCTACTGGTACTTTGTAAAAAAATAATCAGCATTGCAATTGAGCAGATCTATGTAGTGTGCAGCTACTCATCCAATCTCTTGCAGCCACTACATAGATCTGCTCAGACGCAATGCTGATCATTTATTCACAAAGTACAAGGTAAGCTTCAAATAGTTAGATTTCTCTAGCAGATAGATTGCCTGACTGCAGTGCCACAGACAATGGTTTAGAATCCCAGGTACGTCAGCATCTTTAAATGTAATAAAGGAGAGTGTGAATGTTGTATACATAGGCAAACACGGGGAAGAAGGGGGGGGGGGTTCTGGTTGCCTGGAAACCCCCCTCCTCTTGGCAAGTGCCTCAAATTATAACAATAGCAATGGTATATAATACGAAGGTAGCTGTCAGCAAGAAGAGACAGGAGCGTTTCCAGTGAGGTGGGAGAATGTGTGCTTAGAAAGTGCACTTCTGTCTACTACTGGTTCTATTATGTTTGTTTATTTATTTAGTATGGCATGTTTAACCTTTTCCTGACCATTTATCTTATTTATATTGTTTGATACTGCCTATACTATAGACAATCTGTAGCGTTAAATATTAATACTGTATTCCATACAGTATCAAATGTATAAAAAGTACCAATGCTCAGGGTCACACTAGGTTCTTCTACCACTCCCCCAGACTCCTGCACTTGCTCCGCGGAGTGGGAGATTATGGATTGCATTTGGAAACCCCCCTCTAGAAATCCTGCGTTTGCCACTGGTATAGGTATTGGCGACAGCGGTGGTCAGGACATGCTAGGCTTCAAAAAGGGTGGAAGCTGCAAGTGAAAGTAATTAAAACAGATAATTGACAAGTTTCACCGACAGCGTCCCCTACCCTGCAGAGCTATGAGCGGTGCCCCCTCCGCACACACCTAGTTACGGCCCTGACATTTATCACAAATATATTGTATCACAAAATATCAGATGTAGTAAGACATTTATCTCATATACATTGCATCACAAAATATCAGATGTAATAGACATTTATCTTCTACTGTGTACACTATGTAGACAAAAGTGATTGGACACTGACAGCAAACAGATCAATGAGATTTCATTGATGTCAGTACTTTGTAGGTCCATCACGTGCAGTGGTTACTGCAGACACCCTTCATGGCAAACTGTCCACAAGTACCTTGACAACAGCAGGAGGTATGTTTTGCCATTCCACCTTAAGTACAGTGACAAACTACAACACTGAGGTCAAATCAGTCTAGAACACACCTGTCTCTCCAAGTCAACCTAGAGTTTCTCCGTGGGGTAAAGATATGGACTCTGAGCTGGCCAGTCCATCTGGGTTACCAAATTTTCTGTATACCAGTCCAACATCGCCCTGGAACATGGCAACCTACGATGATCCCCTTTTCAAACTTGGTTAGCTCCTTCTGGCAAGCAATTTTGTTAGCAGATGATCTAAAGAGTTCCCATAAGTGAAAAGGGTAGCCGTTTTATACCTTCACTAACATGTATCTACTGCAGGAGCAAAGCATTTCACTTGTGTGCGTGCATGCGCACGGGGAAGAGAGGGGGGTGTGAGGTGTGACCAATAACTCAGGTTATTGTTATCAGATCATATAGCATGTGCATAAGGTAGAACATAAGAAGCAAGGTTAGTGCAAAACTTTCAGTTTCTATTGCCCTCCTGTGCAGTGGCGGAACTTATGAGTGGTGGACCAGGTACAAAAGGATGCTTTGGGCCCCCCTCTGCCGCTCCACCCCAAGTTCATGATAAGCCACATGGAAGATGGTGACAGGGAGAGGCAGTCAGTGGGTGACGAGTAGAGGGTGATGCCAGTGAAAGACAGTGGTCGACAGGGAGCGGGTGCCAAAGAGAGGCAGAGGTCTACAGGGAGAGTGTGACAGAGAGAGGCAGGGGGTGAAAGGAAGAGGCAGTTAGTGGGCGATGGGGAAAGGGTGACAGGGAGAGGGCAACGTCAGGGATAGGCAGTAGGTGACAGGGAAAGAGTGCCGAGGAGAAGCAGTGGTGACAGGCAGTGGGTGACAGGGAGAGGCAGAAGGTGACGTCAGGGGAAGGCGGTGGGTGATGGGTAGGGGATGACAGTGGGAGGCAGTGAGTGATAGGGAGAGGGTGACAGGGAGAGGGTGACGGGCAACAGGTGATGGAGGGAGGCAATGAGTGATGCCAGGGAGAGGGTGACTGACAGTGGGTGACATGGAGATGATGACGGAGAGAAGCTTTGGGTTATGCTATGGAGAGATAGTGGGTGACACCAGGGAAAGGGATTCTGTGACGGAGAGAGGCAGTGGGTGACGGAGAGAGGTAGTGGGTGGAGTGACACACAGTTGCTGATAGGGCGAGGGTGACAGAGAGGCAGCGGGTAACATCAGGGAGAGGATGACAGAGAGTCAGTGGGTGATGCCAGGGAGAGGGTGACAGGCAGCAGGTGACACCAGGGAGAGGGTGACAGAAAGGCAATGGATGACGCTAGAGGTATGGCTGATACCAGGGAGAGGGTGGCAGGGAGGGAGACACAGTGGGTGACACCAGGGAGAGAGTGACAAGCAGCAGGTGACACCAGGGAGTGAGTGGCAGAGAGAGAGAGAGAGAGGCAGTGGGTGACACTAGGGGTATGGGTGACACCAGAGAGAGGGTGGCAGAGAGAGAGAGAGAGAGAGAGAGAGAGAGAGGCAGTGGGTGACAGCAGGGAAAGGGTGACAGGCAACGGGTGACAGAGTGTGGCAGTGGGTGAAACCAGGCAAAGGGTGACAGGTAGTGGGCAGGCCCGGCGACAGGGAGGTACAAAGGGTACACCCGTGCCGGGCTCCGAGAGTCTTAGGGGCCCTGAGGTTCAGTAAGTCTGGCTGCGCCGCCTAGTAAAGAATTGTAAATGGATCACGATTGCCACCCGCCGCCTGGCGGGGCACTACACCACTGCAGCACAGTTAATAACGCGCACCCCCTCCGGTAACCCCCCTGGTCACCTGTCCTGTCCTCAGCACTGTGCTTGAATGATGTTTAGATGCACCACACCAGCACGACGAATGGTACTGCACCCGCCCCCACTTCTCTGTTCTGTCTCTGCCCTGGTGTACATCTGCGAGGTGCAGGAGGAACAGAATTGGGAGACTGACTGGAACTACAGCAGGACAGGTTAGCAGCGCTTCCAGGCTTTTAGTAAGTGCCAGAGTGAAAGCGCTATTATTCTCATCCAGAATCAGTGGGTTTTTTTTTTATAATGTTTCTAATATTTTCTTGAGAGTATATTATAGAATATACAAATATTTGTATACAATTTACAATTTACAATGGAATAAAATAATACTTTTATGGCACATGCAGGGGAGGGATGTGTGGCTCTGAGGCAGCAGTAGCTCCTACCTTTTTTGTGTAGGGGGCTGCCACTACCCCTGCCAGAGAGCAGAGGAGAAATCCATGTCCTGGGTCACGGCTCCTGTGCAACGGGGCTGACAGATGCAGGGTTCAGCGCATGCACAAAAGTGGTGACTCAAGTGTCCTGGTGGTGACTGGCAAGTAACACTTCCAATAGGAAGTCACTGCCAGTCACAGTGAAACCACTGGGCCAGTGCAGTCACACAGACTGCAACTGGCTCAGCTGAGCTCTCTGAGAGGGCAGATCTTACTGGGAAGGCAAAAATAAGATTTTAAACCTACCGGTAAATCTTTTTCTCGTAGTCCGTAGAGGATGCTGGGGACTCCGTAAGGACCATGGGGATAGACGGGCTCCGCAGGAGACATGGGGACTTTAAGAAAGACTTTAGGTATGGGTGTGCACTGGCTCCTCCCTCTATGCCCCTCCTCCAGACCTCAGTTAGAGAAACTGTGCCCAGAGGAGACGGACAGTACGAGGAAAGGATTTTTGTTAATCCAAGGGCAAGATTCATACCAGCCACACCAATCACACCGTATAACTTGTGATATACTACCCAGTTACCAGTATGAAAACAACATAGCATCAGTCCAAGACCGATGAAAACTATAACATAACCCTTATGTAAGCAAAACTATATACAAGTCTTGCAGAAGTAGTCCGCACTTGGGACGGGCGCCCAGCATCCTCTACGGACTACGAGAAAAAGATTTACCGGTAGGTTTAAAATCTTATTTTCTCTTACGTCCTAGAGGATGCTGGGGACTCCGTAAGGACCATGGGGATTATACAAAAGCTCCCAAACGGGCGGGAGAGTGCGGATGACTCTGCAGCACCGATTGAGCAAACATGAGGTCCTCCTCAGCCAGGGTATCAAACTTGTAGAACTTTGCAAAGGTGTTTGAACCCGACCAAGTAGCAGCTCGGCATAGTTGTAGTGCCGAGACCCCTCGGGCAGCCGCCCAAGACGAGCCCACCTTCCTAGTGGAATGGGCCTTGACCGATTTTGGTAACGGCAATCCTGCCGTAGAATGCGCCTGCTGAATCGTGTTACAGATCCAGCGAGCAATAGTCTGCTTTGAAGCAGGGGCGCCAACCTTGTTGGCTGCAGATAGGACACATTGCTTCTGTTTTTCTGACTCTAGCCGTTCTGGCCACGTACATTTTCAAAGCCCTGACTACATCAAGGGACTCGGAATCCTCCAAGTCTCGCGTAGCCACAGGCACCACAATAGGTTGGTTCATATGAAAAGATGACACCACCCTAGGCAAGAATTGAGGACGGGTCCACAATTCCGCTCTATCCATATGGAAAACCAGATAGGGGCTTTTATGAGACAAAGCCGCCAATTCCGACACTCGCCCAGCCGAAGCCAAGGCTAATAACATGACCACCTTCCAAGTGAGATATTTTAACTCCACCGTTTGAAGTGGTTCAAACCAGTGCGACTTATGGAAACTCAACACCACGTTAAGGTCCCAAGGCTCCACCGGAGGTATAAAAGGAGGCTGAATATGCAGCACTCCCTTCACAAAAGTCTGTACTTCTGGGAGAGAAGCCAATTCTTTTTGAAAGAAAATGGATAAGGCCGAAATCTGAACCTTAATGGAGCCTAATTTTAGGCCCAAATTCACTCCAGTCTGTAGGAAGTGAAGGAAACGGCCCAGATGGAATTCTTCCGTAGGAGCATTCCTGGCCTCACACCAAGAAACATATTTTCGCCATATACGGTGATAATGTTTAGCTGTCACGTCCTTCCTAGCCTTTATCATCGTAGGAATGACCTCATCCGGAATGCCTTTTTCCGCTAGGATCTTGCGTTCAACCGCCATGCCGTCAAACGCAGCCACGGTAAGTTTTGGAACAGACAGGGCCCCTGTTGCAACAGGTCCTGTCGTAGAGGAAGAGGCCACGGATCTTCTGTGAGCATTTCCAGCAGATCCGGATACCAGGTCCTTCGTGGCCAATCTGGAACAATGAGAATTGTTCTCACTCCCCTTTTTCTTATTATTCTCAACACCTTGGGTATGAGAGGAAGAGGAGGAAACACATAGACCAACTGGAACACCGACGGTGTCACTAGGGCGTCCACAGCTACCGCCTGAGGATCTTTTGATCTGGCACAATACCTCTGTAGCTTTTTGTTGAGGTGGGACGCCATCATGTCTATCTGGGGCAGTCCCCACTGACTTGCAATCTGTGTGAAGACTTCCTGATGAAGTCCCCACTCTCCTGGATGCAGGTCGTGTCTGCTGAGGAAGTCTGCTTCCCAGTTGTCCACTCCTGGAATGAACACTGCTGACAGTGCGCTTACATGATTTTCCGCCCAGCGAAGAATCCTGGTGGCTTCCGCCATTGCCACTCTGCTCCTTGTGCGGCCTTGGCGGTTTACATAAGCCACTGCGGTGATGTTGTCTGACTGGATCAGAACTGGTTGGTCGCGAAGTAAGGTCTCCGCTTGACGTAGGGCGTTATATATGGCCCTCAGTTCCAGGATGTTGATGTGAAGACAAGTCTCTTGACTTGACCAAAGACCTTGGAAGTTTCTTCCCTGTGTGACTACTCCCCAACCTCGGAGGCTCGTGTCCGTGGTCACCAGGATCCAGTCCTGAATGCCGAACCTGCGGCCTTCTAGAAGGTGATCACTCTGCAGCCACCACAGGAGAGATACCCTGGCTCTGGGGGACAGGGTGATCAACTGATGAATTTGTAGATGTGACCCGGACCACTTGTCCAGTAGGTCCCATTGGAAAGTCCTCGCATGGAACCTGCCGAAGAGAATGGCTTCGTATGATGCCACCATCTTTCTCAGGACTCGAGTGCAGTGATGCACTGACACCTGTTTTGGCTTCAATAGGTTCCTGACCAGAGTCATGAGTTCCTGAGCTTTTTCTATCGGAAGATAAACCCTTTTCTGGTCTGTATCCAGAATCATGCCCAAGAAGGTCAGACGAGTCGTAGGAACCAACTGCGACTTCGGGATATTGAGAATCCAGCCGTGTTGCTGTAACACCTTCAGTGAAAGTGAGACGCTGTTCAGCAATTGCTCTCTTGATCTCGCTTTTATGAGGAGATCGTCCAAGTATGGGATAATTGTGACACCTTGCTTGAGCAGGAGCACCATCATTTCCGCCATTACCTTTGTGAAAATCCTCGGGGCCGTGGAAAGCCCAAACGGCAACGTCTGAAATTGGTAATGACAATCCTGTACCGCAAATCTCAGGTACGCCTGATGAGGTGGATAAATGGGAACATGAAGGTATGCATCCTTTATGTCCAGAGATACCATAAAATCCCCCCCTTCCAGGCTGGCGATGACCGCTCTTAGCGATTCCATCTTGAACTTGAACCTTTTCAAGTATAGGTTCAGGGATTTTAAATTTAAAATGGGTCTGACCGAACCGTCCGGTTTCGGGACTACAAACAGGGTTGAGTAATATCCCCTCCCTTGTTGAAGCAGGGGAACCTTGACCACCACCTGTTGAAGATACAATTTGTGAATTGCATTTAACACTATCTCCCTTTCCGGGGGAGAAGCTGGTAGGGCCGATTTGAAAGACCGGCGAGGAGGCACCTCTTCGAATTCCAGCTTGTAACCCTGAGAAACAATTTCTATTGCCCAGGGATCCACCTGTGAGTGAACCCAGATGTGACTGAAAACTCGAAGACGTGCCCCCACTGGGGCAGACTCCTTTAGTGGAGCCCCAGCGTCATGCGGTGGATTTTGTAGAGGCCGGGGAGGACTTCTGTTCCTGGGAACTAGCTGTGTTGTGCAGCTTTTTTCCTCTGCCCTTACCTCTGGCAAGAAAGGACGCACCTCTTACTTTCTTGTTTCTTTGTGATCGAAAGGACTGCATTTGATAATGTGGCGCTTTCTTAGGCTGTGAGGGAATATAAGGCAAAAAATTTGATTTACCAGCTGTAGCTGTGGAAACCAGGTCTGAGAGACCTTCCCCAAACAATTCCTCACCCTTGTAAGGTAAAACCTCCATATGCCTCTTTGAGTCAGCATCACCTGTCCATTGCCGGGTCCATAGGACTCGTCTAGCAGAAATCGACATAGCGTTGATTCTAGAACCCAGCAGACTAATGTCTCTTTGAGCATCTCTCATATATAAGACAGCATCTTTTATATGCCCTAGGGTCAATAAAAAGGTATCCTTATCTAGGGTCTCAATTTCCGCTGATAAGGTATCTGTCCATGCTGCTACAGCGCTACAAACCCAGGCCGACGCAATCGCCGGTCTGAGTAAGGTACCAGAATGTGTGTAAATGGACTTCAAGGTAACTTCCTGCTTGCGGTCAGCAGGATCCCTGAGGGTAGCCGTATCTTGGGATGGCAGCGCTACCTTTTTGGATAAGCGTGTCAATGCTTTGTCCACCCTAGGGGAGGATTCCCACCGTATCCTGTCCGTTGGCGGGAAAGGATACGCCATAAGAATCCTTTTGGGAATCTGCAGTTTTTTGTCTGGAGATTCCCAAGCTTTTTCACATAATTCGTTCAACTCATGTGAGGGGGGAAAGGTTACCTAAGGTTTCTTTCCCTTATACATGTGTACCCTCGTGTCAGGGACAGGGGGTTCCTCTGTGATATGCAAAACATCTTTTATTGCAATAATCATATATCGAATACATTTAGCCAATTTTGGCTGTAACTTTGCATCATCGTAGTCGACACTGGAGTCAGAATCCGTGTCGGTATCTGTGTCTACTATTTGGGATAGTGGGCGCTTTTGAGACCCCGAAGGTCCCTGCGACATAGGGACAGACATGGGTTGACTCCCTGGCTGTTCCCTAGCTTCAGCTTTGTCTAATCTTTTGTGCAATAAATTTACATTAGCACTTAAAACATTCCACATATCCATCCAGTCAGGTGTCGGCGTTGTCGATGGAGACACCACATTCATTTGCTCCCCCTCCTCCATAGGAGAGCCTTCTACCTCAGACATGTCGACACACGCGTACCGACACAGCACACACTCAGGGAATCCTCTTATCTGAAGACAGTTCCCCCACAAGGCCCTTTGGAGAGACAGAGAGAGAGTATGCCAGCACACACCCAGCGCTATATGACCCAGGAAAAAACACAATAAATATATGGTTACCCAGTAGCGCTGTTTATATATATATATATATATATATATATATGCGCCAAATTATGTGACCCCCCCCTTCTTTAAAACCCTCTTTCACCGTGGAATAAGCAGGGGAGAGTCCGGGGAGCTTCCTCTCAGCGCTGTGCTGTGGAGAAAATGGCACTGGTGAGTGCTGAGGGAGATGCCCCGCCCCCTCGGTGGCGGGCTTCTGTCCCGCTTAAATATACTAAAAACTGGCGGGGGCTCTTTATATATACAGTGCCCAGCTGTACATATATATATATATATATATATATATTTGCCAAAGAGAGGTTCATATGCTGCCCAGGGCGCCCCCCTTGCACCCTGCACCCTTACAGTGACTGCCGTGTGTGAGGTGTATGGGAGCAATGGCGCACAGCTTCACTGCTGTGCGTTACCTCAGTGAAGATCATGAAGTCTTCTGCCGCCTCTGAAGTCTTCTTTTCTTCTCATACTCACCCGGCTTCTATCTTCCGGCTCTGCGAGGAGGACGGCGGCGCGGCTCTGGGACGGACGGCAAGGGTGAGACCTGCGTACCGATCCCTCTGGAGCTGCTGGTGTCCAGTAGCCTAAAGGCCCGTACACACTGGTCGATATATCGGCCGTTCTCCTGAACGGCCGATATGTCGCGGGACCGTCGGCCAGTGTGTACGGTCGATACGTCTGTGAACTCCGTCGTTCACAGACGTATCGCGTCGGCCGTGCAGCACAGCCGACGGCCAATATATCTACCGATATATTGGCGCGTCGCTGTGTGTGTACGGGGCGGTCGGCCGACCGCCCGTACACATGCTGCGGCGGCCGGCGGTGATTGACAGCTGAACTGGGCGGGCGTGTGTACATGCCCGCACAGTTCATGACGTCAGTCCCCGACGGATCGAGCAGTGTGTATGCTGAACACACTGCTCGATCCGTCCATAGATATATCTGCAGATCAATTGATCTGCAGATATATCTGTTAGTGTGTACCCACCTTAAGAAACAGAGCCTAGCATTAAAGTAGGTCTGTTTCTCTCCCCTCAGTCCCTCGATGCAGGCAGTCTGTTGCCTGCAGGCTCCCTGAAAATAAAAAACCTAACAAATATACTTTCTGACAGGAAACTCAGGAGAGCTCCCTGAAATGCACCCAGTCTCCTCTGGGCACAGTAGTAAACTGAGGTCTGGAGGAGGGGCATAGAGGGAGGAGCCAGTGCACACCCATACCTAAAGTCTTTCTTAAAATGCCCATGTCTCCTGCGGAGCCCGTCTATCCCCATGGTCCTTACGGAGTCCCCAGCATCCTCTAGGACGTAAGAGAAAGGGGGTTTCGGCAAAATCCACCACTGGTCTGGGGTTGGAGGGGGGGAGCCCAGACATGTCAGTGTACCAGGCTCCAAGATTTTTGTTGCCGGCCCTGGCAGAGGGCAACTCCAGGGAGAGGGTGACAGAGAGGCAGTGGGTGATGATAGGGGTATGGGTGACACCAGGGAGAGGGTGGCAGGGAGAGAGAGGCAGTGGGTGACACCAGGGAGAGGGTGACACAAGGGAGAGGGTGACAGGCAGCGGGTGACACCAGGGAGAGGGTGACAGGCAGTAGGGGTAACCAGGGAAAGGTTGAAAGGCAGTGGGTGGCTAATATATTATAAATAAATGACCTGGCCCAGAGCTACAGCGTGCACCTCCATCGGCATTACGCAAGGGACTGTCACCAGATAGTGACATCAGATTCTCAGAGCCAGCAGAAAGGGCAGCAAAGCAAGGCACAGAAAAAAGGGTGTACATTGACAAGAGTTGCGCAATAAAAACAGACTGAGCAGCCTTGTTACTGCACCGGGAGGGACAAACACATAAATCCCTGTAAATTTGGAAAATAACAGCAATGTGCAGCATACAATGGCGCTGAGACCGTAAGATTTGTCCCTTGTAATGGTGTAGGGATATACTAAGTGAAACCAAAGTGGTTTAAAATACAGTGCATTTATTACAATGAAAACATATTGACATGCATGAACAATTAATGGGTTAAAAAATTAAAATTAAAAACATATGGACAAATAAAGTACATAATGGGTGCAGCTTGGACTGGGAGACAGTGACTTTATCAAAGTGCTCGTGCAATGAGATGGTAATCAATCTCTCACCATCTGTTGGCCCCGCGGTGGGCTAGCTTTAAGAAAAGCAATACTGGTGTGGCGCTGATATAGCCCGGCACCACCGCATGGGGCAGAAATCAGCTTCTGGATCCTTTACCACGAAGTCACCGCTCCTTTGTCCAGTCCTCAATCCAGATACAACGCGTTTCGGTCATTTGCCTTTGACCTTTCTCAAGTTTTTGGATTCAATCCAAAAACTTGAGAAAGGTCAAAGGCAAATGACCGAAACGCGTTGTATCTGGATTGAGGACTGGACAAAGGAGCGGTGACTTCGTGGTAAAGGATCCAGAAGCTGATTTCTGCCCCATGCGGTGGTGCCGGGCTATATCAGCGCCACACCAGTATTGCTTTTCTTAAAGCTAGCCCACCGCGGGGCCAACAGATGGTGAGAGATTGATTACCATCTCATTGCACGATGTTGCCATATAGACCAATGTTGATTTATGGAATCTTATATAACATATATTTATTATATCATATATTGATATAATGGTTTATGTATTTTATATCTGCAAATATATTATAATAGGCTTACAAATAGGTGGGCTCATAACAAAAGGGGTGATGTTTAGTACTGGTCCAATCACACAATATGTAATGCGTGGACGTTCCTATTTTCATACCTGTGATTGGCTCAGATTAAAGGAGCTATATCTCTACTGTCCAGGAAATATTTCCAGGCAAAGCCTAAATATACTTTACAGAGATATATAATCCTGGCTCATTGAACATATAAGTACTATACTTTGACTACAAGTCAGTTGTCCCAACTTGCAGAGCCTTATATAATATATGCAGATTTCATGTATAACTTTAGTGATTCCGAAAATGAGTTCAAGACTTGGAATACCAGCTCTATTTTGTCTAGTACATTTATTATAGGTGATACAAATTACAAGATAAGATAACACAATGATAATAAATCTTATAATTTATCTAAACTTCCTTAACCATGGTACATACATAAAACACAAACAGTTTTACAAACTTAAACAATTAATACACATACTATACACTTGCAAGAATATGTGAGGGCATAATTCATAGCTACCGTCTTAGGATCCTGACTCCCTCTGGACTTTGTTCCTTCCTCCTCTCCTTCTAACTCTCTAAAGGTATGAAGATCTTTGATTGTGAATTCCAATGTACCCTGTTCATACCAGTAACTGTTTGCATATTATGAGACCTGAGCTAGGTGACCTATTGACTTTATCCACCAAGTTATGATTATTTATTTGCTGTGTGTGAATCAAGTATACAGTATACATATATCTACATATCATGTAAACTTTGATTTAATTGTACTTGGTATAGCGCAGATCAGACGTTAATCCTTTGATTAATACAGATATGAATAATGGCATGGAAGGGATGAATTTGTGTAATGCTCAATGTATTGTGTATTCTGGCTATATGGCTTACACAGAGAAAACCTGTCTCTTACATAATGACCCATAATCTTGCAGTAAAACACACAGAAATACATGCTACTAAATTCTCAAAACATAAGACTAATACATTCAAACCTATTTAAGTTATACCTTACAATAATATATATATACACACACTCTTAACTGGTTAAAATCACATTGGGTAATAAATCATATTATTTAATTTACATAATTTGTTCTAACTTTGGTACCTACTAAATTATATTGTTATGTAATGGTCTATATGGCAACAGTCGCCCCCTTGTGGCCGTGAGAATTGATGATGATGGCCACACATACATTAACATAATAATTGCTTATATCTTGCATCTACCAGTTTTTCTAGCTTACTGCGTTCCTGCCTTATAAGGCGCTTAAGCCACAATATCAGTGAAATTAAAATGATTAGCAAGATTGTTTGACCGATCAGCAAGCCCTTTAAACCAATCTCCAGCCAGGTGTTTGTCATGGTTATTTCAAAATCTCCATCATGCAGTAATTTATTTAGTGTGGCATCTGCCTTCTCAACCATGTTATTAATTTGAACTATGTGTGTGTCTTTCCTATCCAGGAGTTTCTGTAAATCTAAGGTTAAACTATCTATGTGTATGTTGAACACAGGTATATATTCTCCAGGGTTAGAGATTTCTGGTTCACTATCTATATTTATGTCCTCTTCATAAACGGGGATTGGGGTGATAACCGTCTGACCAATGGTGGTATACTCATGTGGGCTAAAGCAGAAATTTGGGTTTGGCACTGGACATGACTTTTCCCCATACAAGAACTCTCCGTGATTTGTGACTATGCAGTACTGTCCATTCATGTTGTATGTAACCTTCACCGCTGGAGTTCTCCATTTTGTTAGCTGCACTGGACAAGCAATGTCTCTGGCTGTATAGCTGGTTGATGTATTTGGCTTTGCACTGTGTTCAGGTCCTCCCATATCCATATCTTTGCTGGGAATGGTGGCAAGTTCATTTATATCTGTGATTAGGGTACTTGGTTTACTTGATTCTAGGCCGCAGATTGGCGTCTCAATTTCAAAAACATTGCAGCGACACAAGTATTGGTTTCCCTTGACTGCACAGCAAGCAGTATGTGGAACTTTCCAGATGTCGTCGACTCGGACCAGTAGTTCTGGTAGGTCCAGCCGCTCTTTGTAAATGTCCTTTTCCAAATATCCAATGGAGTGAACTGTAGACAGTTTGTCAAATAAAGACTTGCTTGGGTCGAACACAGGTAGAGAAATGGTAAAGGAGACATATAGGATATCGCTGACTGCACAAGGTTGCTGCTTGTTGTAACAACGGGGTGAACCTCTATTTGGGTGGGGGGTCACAGTGCCTAAATTCCTAATTGTGGAGATGGGCAGAGGTCTGCAACCATCTCTTGGGGTATTTTCCCCATGCCCAATGTCAGATTGCGAGCAATACCAATTGGTCAGGTCATTATCTCTTAAAATGTCAGGTATTCTACCAGATTGTAGGTCTCTAATTACATGTGTGATTGCGTTGAGGACATAATTACCATATGCAGTGCATATTATTTCTTTCCCCACCTGATTTTGTCTGGCTTCTCTATTGTTCAGTTCAATGATTTCGTTTATCTTGGCTTGGGTCTCTGAAAACAATCTTGCTATGTCATGCATGTTATAAACAGTAAATTTTTCTTCACTGGCCAGACCCTCAATGCCCTGCAGGACAGGCTTCAAAACATATTGCCCCTCTTTCTGCTCAAAATTGCCTATGTGTCTGCGGATGACTTCCAAATCCGCCCTATTCCAAATTGACATCCCGGAACCAAACAGTCCAGGGATGGATCCAATGATCCCATCTAAGCTTTGTAATTTCCTGGATCTAAAAATACCTTTTTGGTTAGGGGTTGCCTGTCCTGTGTATGGGTCTTGAGTTCTGCTCTGGTGAGAAGCAACAATATCTACTAGTAATGAAGCATAGAATAAAGAAACATTACTATTTACACAATAACCAAATTCTGCCATATTCCATTTTGATAGATTTAGGACTACTGGTACATGTATATATTGTACATTGTTTATCAAGGAACCAGGAATGGAGGTGGCAGTAAGGCCACTTGTGGGTCCTTCACTTGTTGGTGGGCACTCAGCTGTTTTAGTAGATGGCAGTGATTTAGCCTTTGTTGTGGTACTTGGGGGAGTAGGGTCTCTTTTCTGGGACACATTCAGTGTGATGCTCCCAGGAACATACGTCCTCTTTACTGTGGGTGGATTCCCATACATGGGAATGGGGATGATAAAACCATATATCCAGGTTCCTGTGTCTGTAGGGTTTGCATGGCTAAGCAATAGTGATCCATTTGGAAAAACATGTATTCTACCCATGTAATGTGGTGAGTTTCCTGCGTTTCCATTATCCCAGGCTTTAATTTCTTTGTCTGCTGGGCCCCACCAGGATACCTGTTTCCCTGTTGTGCCTTGTACTGACACTGGAAGGAGGATGGATTCTCCCTCTTTACAGTGAATCGGATTGGCTTCCACTCTAATTGAAATGTTGACCTCACTGGTACACTGGATCTGGAGGCTCACCACGAAGGACAGGACCAAAGTCGGGATTCTCATTTTTCTGTAAAACCAAAACAAAACAAAATAAAATTATAAGAAAGAAAGAGAGATGCGCTACTCAGTTGACCCTTCTCCTTTGTACAGTTTAATCTGATTGGCATGTACCCATTTGTCCTGCACTTTCTTTGCATCGTTGATTCTTAATTTGTATACTGAGGGACTCAGTCTGTCCACTATTGAAAATGGTCCTCTCCATTTCTTGCCCAGACCATGGTCTGTGGGTCGGAGTTCTAGAAACATGACCCTTTCTCCAACTTCCCAACAATTTTCTCTTACACCTTTGTCAAAATAAGCCTTTGCTTTTCTCTGTGCTTTCCCTAAATGCTGTGCTGCAAACAGATGAACCTCTGTGAGTGCTTTTTGCAGTTTTGTAAGGTACTGATCCATTGACAGTCTATCAATAGTAGGGGTGTGTAGATCTATCCAAAGGTGCTCTGGCAATCTCATTTGCCTGCCTGTCATTAATTCAAAGGGGGTCAATCGGGTCGCTGATGAAGGTGTGGCCCTTATTGCCATTGCCACTAGGGGTAGCAAATTATCCCAGTTCTTACCATTTATGCCAACAAACTTTCTCAACATAGTTTTGATCTGTCTGTTGGCACGTTCCACCTGTCCAGAAGATTCAGGATGAAAAGGGACATGGAAGCTTTGTTTTATTCCCAGCATTTCCAGGCATGTTTGCATCACATTACCTGTGAAATGTGAACCTTGGTCTGATTCAACCGATGTTGGAAGGCCCCACCGTGTGAATATCTGATCAACCAGAATTTTTGCTGTGCTCAGGGCTGTGTTACTTTTAGAGGGAAAAATTTCTACCCATTTTGAAAATAGGTCAGTCACAACCAACACGTATTTGTTATTTTTAGCTGTGGCAGGCAGAGGGCCCATGTAATCAATTTGTAAGGCATTCCAGGGACCTTCCCTTCTCTGGATTCTCAGTGGAGCATTTATCTTTCTAGGTGCTGGGTTAACTTGGGCACATACCACACAGTTGTCACAGTATTGCTGTACATCTTTTACCATATCTGGCCACCAACCTATTGTTTTTAGTCTCTGCTGTGTCTTTTCTACACCCTGGTGTCCACCTGTGGGGAGGTCGTGTACAAGATATATCATTTCATTCCTGTACTCTTTTGGGACTACCCATGTTGTATCTTCCCCATTGTGGATAAGCATTTCCTTGTCCTCTGTTAGTGTTAGATTTGGTGTGTGTTTTGCCAATGTATTTCCCTCTGTTAAGTCCAACTCCTCATTCCTCAACTTTTGTATGATTTCTTTAATTTCAGGGTCCTGCATTTGGATCTCTGAAATGTCTGGTGCATTTATCATCTCTGGCCTTTTTGCCACTGCACATACAAGAGGGCACACTTTTGGCTCTGGGCTTGCTTTCGGTATCTGCCACAGCTCCCCCTCTTGTGCCCCTTGTTTGGCTAAAAGGTCAGACATTTCATTCTGTTCATGGTGTGGTGATGCAGGTGAATGCCCTTTGACTTTACAGACCCAGGGGACATGTGTTAGACTCTGTGCCAGGGAAACTATGTACTGGAGAAGGTCTGCATATTTAAGAGGGCTTCCATCAGATGAGGTATACTGATGAGTTTGCCAAAAGGGCAAAAATTCAGTAAGGGCATTACACACCCATGCTGAGTCCGAGTACAATGCGATTTCATGTTTGTGGTCTTGGAATAATTCAAGGGCATGTGCTACTGCTGCCAGCTCAGCGTACTGTGCAGACTTTACATCACAAGATCGAAAAACAGATTGTGGTGTGGTTTGGGGATGCATTATGTACAGACCAAAACCTGCATGGGGTGACCCATGTACATAAAAACATGAACCATCTGTAAAGATCTGGGTGGTTTGTTCAGGGGCTGTAGCCTCCTGTGGCATTGCTCTAAACAAATGTTTTGAATGGTCAGCTGGGAGTAAGTCACATGTGTGTGTCAGTCCCTGGTATATTAGTCCATATGCACAGGTGGATGGACTGTTAGTTGCCTTCACTGTTATATCTCGATCCTGCAACAAAAGGGCCCAATGTGCTAACCTGGCATTAGAGACATTCCCATCTTTGATTCTGTCTGTGAGGAGGAACCTTGTTGGTGTGTGCGTGGAATGTAAGATGATAGGGTTCAGGCCTATCATGTATGTGAACTGTTTTACTGCCCAAAATGTGGCAAGAAGGTGTTTTTCACACACAGAGTATTTTAATTCCACTGGTGTCAGTAACTTTGATGCATAAGCTATGGGCCTTTGCTGTGCATGTATTTCCTGTGACAGGACTGCAGACATGGCTGTTTCTGTTGCTGCTGTCTCTAAGTGAAAGGGTAACTGTGGGTCTGGATTTGCAAGGGCAGGGGCACTAGCCAGTGCTTCTTTTAATGTTTCTACTGCCTTTGTGTGACTGGGGGTCCATTCCCATTTTATATCCTTTTTGAGGAGAGAATAGAGAGGTGCAGATATTTGTGAAAAATCAGAAATGAAGGACCTAGAGTAATTTACCAACCCCAGGAAGGATCTCAGTGTAGGTATGCTGACAGGAAGGGGTAAACGAAGGATGGTTTTTACCTTATCTGCCGATATTGTTCTCCCATCAGCCGTAACACTGATCCCCAGGAAGGAAACAGATTCCCGTAAAATCTGAGCTTTAGATGGGTTACACTTCAAACCTGCGTCTTTGAGGATGCCAAGGAGTTCTCCCAGTAGCTGAAGATGCTCTTCCTTTGTCTCTGTTGCTAGTAAGAGATCATCTACATACTGCAATAAATTCTTGTGGGAAGAAAAATCAGTTAAAATTTCTCTCATCGTAGTATGGAAAAATGATGGAGAATTATGGAAGCCCTGTGGAAGACATGTAAACGTGTATTGCTTTCCCAGAAATGTGAAGGCAAATTTGTATTGACACTCTTCAGATAGAGGCAGAGACCAAAACCCATTTGAAATATCTAAAACTGTGAACCATTTATGCTCTGGGCTTAACATTTTTAGAATGTCTGGCATTGACGCAACAGTGGGTGCGCAGCTAAGCGTAAGGCCATTAAGTTTGCGGTAGTCAATTGTGAGCCGCCAGGAACCATCCGGTTTCCGTACTGGCCATATTGGCGCATTGTTAGTGGATACACATGGTCTGATTACACGCTGCTCTAACAGAGAGTCAATTGTTTCTTGAATGAAGCTTATGGCCTCCTGTGGGAAATTGTACTGCTTCTGTGGGGGAGGGTCAAGACCACTGACTTCAATCACCTTGTTTACCTTCCCACAGTCATGTTTGTGTTTAGCAAAAGCATCCTGAAACTGTTCAAGTAATGGTAATACCAAATCTTTGTAAGGATGATCAACATTAGCCTTAAGCACATCATATTTCGCATTATTGGGTTTTACAGCAGCAATTACATGGGAATCTGGTATAATTACAACCTCAGGTGTTACATTAGGAGAACTCTGCAGAAGTAAAAGGTTAGTCAGATCCAATATACACCCATTAGGGATCATAAAGTCAGACCCTAATAAATTAGTTTCACTTGGCAGTGAGGCTAATGCAAATGTGTGAATTGCAGATACATCTCCTATTTGTATTTGGAGAGGGTTTGACAGCACTGTATCTACCTTATTCCCTGCAAAGCTTTGGAGATGTATTGTTTTTCCTGCTGACAGAGGAGAGTGATGTGGCTGATCATCATGTAGGATTGATATGGCGGCACCGGTGTCTAGTAACATTGTGTGCTGGTGGCCCCTGACCAGAACCGAGACTTGAGGGCGCCCGCACCTATCTAAAGTGATTGGTGCAACTATCCTTGGGGCCACTGACTGTCAATTTTTCTCCTTTTGTGTGTCAGATTGCTGCACTTTGTTTGCTTTTTCTAAATTCTCATACTTCTCTTTTATGGCCTGTAGCTGGTGTCTTAGCTCTGTGTAAGTGGGACCCTGGTGTTTAAACTCTGTGTCCTTTCCTCTGTTCCCAAAATGTTGTGAGTAACCCATGTGTCTATTCCAAGCTCCATCATTTGAATGTCCTTGGTATCCTCTACCTCCACCTCTAAAAATGGATCTCTCTTTAAACATTCCCCCTCTCCTTTGTGACCCTGTGTTCCATCGTGGGTTAAATGGTGTGTTTACCTCCCCTGGAATGTGGGGCCCTTCAACCACCATTGGTTTACCTTCTGACTCTAATGCTGCAACCCTCTTTATAACACATTTCTCATTCCTTTCTGCCATCTTACGTTGCTTACTGGCCTGTACTGCTTGAAAGGACCGCTGCATTAATCCCATTATTTTATCATAGCTATGCTTTACGGTATCTATCAAGTGTTCACACTTAGCTTTAATTGTGGGGTGCGAGTTATGCACCAACAAGTTTTTGAAATCTTTGCTGTTTTTCTGACTGTTGTCATTTTTGCTGTTTCCTGCACTATATGCTGCCCACAATCTATTTGCATATATTAATGGGTTCTCCTCACTTTGCTGTTTGATTTCATATGCAACCATTGTGCCTGCTACTGAAGGGTTAATTATCTTTTGTAGCTCCTCTACAGTTTCTTCATATGTACCTTTACCTTCTTTAATCAGATCTGGCAAAGCGCTCCAAGCAGCTAATGGAATTGTTAATTGCAGTACCTTAACCTGATCAGTGAGATTTCTAATTCCTAGAAGTTCACACCTCTGCTGAACATTAGCTGCATGGGAGGTGATGTGTTCTCCTGAACTCATTTTTCCAATCATATCTGCCACTCCCATAAGTGTTTTTATGGGTTGTGGGGGATGATTGGCACTAGGGGCCCTTGAGTGAATGGCCTCTCCTTCACTATTGAATCCCAATAGGGTGTTCCTACTCTCAGTGAGGAATGCTGGCTGTTTATGAGCCCTGTGTGCCTCAATTTCTGTCTGTACTTCTTCATCACTACTATCTGTGCCTATTAATATAGAGCACTCCCTATTCGCTGCTGATTCTGCAAACTCTCCCATTGCTATGGGTACCCTGAGGGTAGATTCAGTAGAATTCCCCTCTCCCCAGCAGTCCTCTCTGTCCTCATGATTTGTGTCCCATTGTTCTCTTTCATAT
The DNA here is from genome assembly GCF_028390025.1 of Pseudophryne corroboree. Classification (NCBI taxonomy): domain Eukaryota; kingdom Metazoa; phylum Chordata; class Amphibia; order Anura; family Myobatrachidae; genus Pseudophryne; species Pseudophryne corroboree. The sequence continues at coordinate 735,332,929 of NC_086444.1, forward strand.
GCATAGATAGGATATGGGGCAGTGGCTGCAGTTCCTATCCTAATGTTTGCAGCAATATGTCCTTTCAGAACAGATATCTCTTGCTTAAGCTGCATCTCCCTGTCCACACAAGGGGTATGGTCAATTGCTTTCCCTTTCATACATTCTGTGAGCTGTCCCTGCATAACTTTATATGCACTTATTATCTCATCTCTCTCTGTTGTAACCTCTGTTAGAGCTCTCCTACATTCTGTGGATTCCCTCTGAGCATTTTTATGTTTCTGTAACACTTCATCCTGGGAGATTTTACTCATGTCATTAAGTGTTGTTAAAGTTTTAATTTGGATATTTAGCTGATCTATTTTTTCCTTGCTTTCTGTTTCTTTTAAATTAGATTCTTCTCTACATTTTTGTAGGGTTTTAGCTAAACTGCTTAATTTAGCATCCATAGCCAAACAGGCTGCATACAAGCCTGCAATGGCTATTCCTTTCTGTTTCCTTTTCTTTGATGATTTAATTTCATCATCAAACAAACCCTGGACATAGCTCCATGGGTTTTCTTTTAATTTGGCATCACAAGCAAAGTCTGTACACTTTTGCTTTGTGATGTATTTCACTACAATGCTGTCTATATTTGACATTGTAGCCATTTTACAGATTTATTCCCTTTCGTTATATGTATTCTATCACTGAGAATTACAAACTTTTAGTATTTGGGAACAATATTTCCTATATTTTGCACGTGGTATCCTCCCTTATCTGTTCGCTAGCCTGATAAGTTAAACTCTAACACCCGTGTTTTTTAATTTCTTACTTTAGGCCTTTTTTAGAAAATAAAATTCTCTAGTCATTTGCAACTTATTCCACTGTGATCTTGTATTTTGCCCAGCGGGCTTATAGCCCTTGCGCTGCCCCTAAATATTGTATTTAGTCAAAATTGATACTGAATAATTCCAAGTCCCTTCCGTGGTCGCCAATGTTGATTTATGGAATCTTATATAACATATATTTATTATATCATATATTGATATAATGGTTTATGTATTTTATATCTGCAAATATATTATAATAGGCTTACAAATAGGTGGGCTCATAACAAAAGGGGTGATGTTTAGTACTGGTCCAATCACACAATATGTAATGCGTGGACGTTCCTATTTTCATACCTGTGATTGGCTCAGATTAAAGGAGCTATATCTCTACTGTCCAGGAAATATTTCCAGGCAAAGCCTAAATATACTTTACAGAGATATATAATCCTGGCTCATTGAACATATAAGTACTATACTTTGACTACAAGTCAGTTGTCCCAACTTGCAGAGCCTTATATAATATATGCAGATTTCATGTATAACTTTAGTGATTCCGAAAATGAGTTCAAGACTTGGAATACCAGCTCTATTTTGTCTAGTACATTTATTATAGGTGATACAAATTACAAGATAAGATAACACAATGATAATAAATCTTATAATTTATCTAAACTTCCTTAACCATGGTACATACATAAAACACAAACAGTTTTACAAACTTAAACAATTAATACACATACTATACACTTGCAAGAATATGTGAGGGCATAATTCATAGCTACCGTCTTAGGATCCTGACTCCCTCTGGACTTTGTTCCTTCCTCCTCTCCTTCTAACTCTCTAAAGGTATGAAGATCTTTGATTGTGAATTCCAATGTACCCTGTTCATACCAGTAACTGTTTGCATATTATGAGACCTGAGCTAGGTGACCTATTGACTTTATCCACCAAGTTATGATTATTTATTTGCTGTGTGTGAATCAAGTATACAGTATACATATATCTACATATCATGTAAACTTTGATTTAATTGTACTTGGTATAGCGCAGATCAGACGTTAATCCTTTGATTAATACAGATATGAATAATGGCATGGAAGGGATGAATTTGTGTAATGCTCAATGTATTGTGTATTCTGGCTATATGGCTTACACAGAGAAAACCTGTCTCTTACATAATGACCCATAATCTTGCAGTAAAACACACAGAAATACATGCTACTAAATTCTCAAAACATAAGACTAATACATTCAAACCTATTTAAGTTATACCTTACAATAATATATATATACACACACTCTTAACTGGTTAAAATCACATTGGGTAATAAATCATATTATTTAATTTACATAATTTGTTCTAACTTTGGTACCTACTAAATTATATTGTTATGTAATGGTCTATATGGCAACAACGAGCACTTTGATAAAGTCACTGTCTCCCAGTCCAAGCTGCACCCATTATGTACTTTATTTGTCCATATGTTTTTAATTTTAATTTTTTAACCCGTTAATTGTTCATGCATGTCAATATGTTTTCATTGTAATAAATGCACTGTATTTTAAACCACTTTGGTTTCACTTAGTATATCCCTACACCATTACAAGGGACAAATCTTACGGTCTCAGCGCCATTGTATGCTGCACATTGCTGTTATTCAGCAAAGCAAGGCGTCAGAGAGGAAGCCGGGGTTACAACATATGCCAGAAAGGAGGTGGGAGGAGACTGGATCATGACCCCACCTCTCCCTCCTTTCAGACTCACGGTCACTGCACACAGACAGCAGCTCAGCTCAGGTCCTGCTGAGCTGCTCACTAATTAAGGAGGCACTGGCACTGACAGCTGGTGGGTCAGAGCAGCGACTGACAGTGGGTGGCAGCAGCACAAAATGAGTCCCTTTGACTAATTCTAATGCTTCGGACCCCTTCACTGCACCGGGCCAAGTTCTGCCACTTCTCACGTGTGTCTGAAAGGAAAGGTATACAGAGTGAAAGCAGAAGATGGCAGAGAAAGGAGATACTCTGAGGGAGTGATGGGATAGGTAGAAGATGAACTAGGAAAGAACAGTGCTGCAAATGTGACACTCTGTACTGGACCCCCTTAATTTGCACAACAAAGGGTATGCATTGCAGGCAACTGTTGGACTGGATAAGACATGAGTAAGGTCCCCTAATTTTCCCCTTGTTGAGCTTCGATTACTACCCATCCTGTTAATGCTGAAGGGGTTAACACTCCCTTCTGCTGTTGCCTGGGAGACGCCAGCAGGACCAGTGAGCAGACAGGCACTTGGACCCTTGAACTTATAATGGAGGAGGGAGTGAGAAGGCTGATGGAGTTTTAATTGGCTGTGGCAGAGCGGGAAAAAGAGGAGGCAGGGTTCGCACCAGTGTGTGTGAGAGGAGACACGCTGTGAAGAGTGGAGCTGCCACTGAGGAGACCGCTGTGAGGAGACATGCTGTGGAGAGTGGATCCGCTGCTGAGGAGACCGCTGTGAGGAGACACATCGTGGAGAGCGGAGCTGCCGCTGAGGAAACCGCTGTAAGAGTCCCCGACCGCTGCAGTGCCAGAAGCCGGGGCTTGAACACAGCCGCCAGCCCGGGTTGCGCTGAGAGAAGGCACTGGGAGAACGGAGCTGCTGCTGCTGCCGTGCGCTGAGGGGAGAGCATCCCGATTACCTGCCAGGACAGCCAGCAGGAGTGTGCAGGAGTACATGAGAGGCTGCAAGATGAGCTCTGAAGCTGGGGACCCACTGATTACAGCAGTAATCAGGTACTGGCCACCAGAGCCGGCCCTAACCAATATGATGCCCTAGGCAAGATTTTGGCTGGTGCCCCCTAGCACCGCCGCTAGTTCTGCAGGAGATCCCTGGCATGAGTCACCTGGCAGCTCTGCTAACATTGGGCGCCTTTTGTTTATGAAAATGCTTATTTGCATGACTATGTGGCTAGGATGCGCAAGCAGCTTCTGCTGATTAAAATGATATGCGGCATGCCTATATTCTGTGTGTGACTGCGGCTGTATCTGCATCCGAAAATGCTACATTACAGTGATTTCTAGGAATACACTGCAATGTAGCATTTCGTATGCAGATACAGCCGCAGTCACACACAGAATATAGGCATGTCGCATATCATTTTAATCAGCAGAAGCTGCTGGTGCCCCTAAGCATACCAAATGCCCTAGGCATTTGCCTAGTTTGCCTATGCCTAAGGCCGGCTCTGCTGGCCACCCATCATTTACTGTACCTCACATCTACAAGGAATCACTCAGCAGTCCCAGTGAAAGCAAACCCCGCTCAAGCTTAGTTCCCTGTTACTAGATAGTAAGCCATATCAGAGACTGTCAGAGCCCCAGTGGGAAATACCCTCCCCTTGCCAACCGTAGGCACTTAGATTCTTCACACTCAGTTAGCCAAACAGGGGCCTTCCTTACCCACTAAGACTGTGCACAATGTTAGCGAGTAGCTGAGGGAGAGACATTACCCTGCTGTCTTGATTGAAAAGTGAACTAGGAGCTAAATGCTAGTTTCTATTCTTTTACCCCCGCTGCATGAACTTTGCTTTGCCATTCTCTCCATTTAAAACTATTCAGACCTGATCGCATGCTAGGATTTTCCGCTGCGCTGCGATCAGGTCAGAACTGCACTTGTGTATGCACCACAATGCGCAGGCGCGCCGCACGGGTACAAAGCGGATCATTGCTGTGCAATGGATTGAACCATTCGCACAGGCGATCGCAAGGAGATTGACAGGAAGAAGTGGGTGGCAACTGACGTTTTCTGGGAGTGTTTGGAAAAACGCAGGCGTGTCCAAGCGTTTGCAGGGCGGGTGTCTGACGTCAAAAAGAGACTGCACAAAACCTTTTTGTACCACTCGGCTGCACATGTGTTCACACACTTGCAAAGCAAACATACACTCCCCTATAGGCGGCGACTATCTGTTCGCAGTGCTGCAAAAAATAGCGAGTGATCAACTCGGAATGACCCCCTTAGAGTAGCCAGAAACGGAGAACTTGCTTAGAGTTTATGTAGATTAAGAAGAATAGCAGAGACTAGACTGCCATCGTGTGCTCAGAACAAGTGACCAGTGCAACTTGCATAGTATAAGGAAGTGATCTACCAGTATATTGTGATGTTACATTTATGTTTCTCTTACGTCCTAGAGGAAGTACCATGGGGTATAGATGATCCCCCAGGAGCCATTGGCACTTTAAGAGTTTGAGAGCGTGGGCTGGCTCCTCCCTCTATGCCCCTCCCACCAGACTCAGTTTAGAAAATGTGCCCGGAGGAGCCGGTCACATCTAGGGGAGCTCTCCAGAGTTTCCCTAGTAAAGTTTATTTTTAGAGTGTATTATTTTACAGGGAGACTGCTTGCAACAGCCTCCCTGCTTCGTGGGACTAAGGGGGGGGAGTAGTGTCCGCCCTGCGGGGTCTGAGCCACTATCTCCTCTGACAGTACACTGAGCTCCTGAGGGGATCGATCGTTCCTCGCCACAGGGGATTGCTCACCCCAGCAGCATGCCGCCACCCCCTTACAGAGCCAGAAGATTGGTGGCGAGTGAGTCACCGACCCCCCTAGCAAGCGGGGGGCCGGTGTGAAGATGGCGGCAACAGGGTATGGAGCGCAGTACTAACTGCGCTCCAGGGCTCAGCGGTACATAGTGCGGCACTGTGAGCGGCGCCCTGAGCCAGCGCCTACACCCTACACTGACCTTCCAGCCTGTCAGGGTCCCTGGATCGCTGCCAGCAGAATTCCTCAGGCCAGCATAATCTTCTGAAGAGCCATTTTGGGGGCAGAGCTTCTCTTCAGAGCGGACCCAGCAGCGTTCAGCGCCATCTTCCTGCCTGCACAACGCTGTCAGTGAAGAGCAAGTCACTTCAGAACAACTCCAGCTATCTCTCACGGTACCAGGGGGTTGTAGAAGGGGGGGGGGGGGGGTGAGGCTGTGTAAAGGCTGTGCAACCTATTAAGGTGCACAGTCAGCGTTGGTTAGGGGTCTCCCTTTAAATAAAAAGCGCTGCGTGCGGGTTGGCTCCAATTTGGCTCCAATTTCTGTGTCTCTCTTGCCATTCTTGGGAGGGGAAACTCTGTCTGCCCTCCTCTGTGTGAGTGTGTGGAGTGTCTGTGGTCTCCATTAAGCTATGTCCAGGGACTCTGTGTCATATGCTGCAGAAGATATGTCCTCTCAGGATGATCCCATTCCATGTAATCAGGATTGCACTGTTTTAGCACAGATACCAGCAAGGGAGCCTGAGTGTTTATCCTCTATCAAATCTATTTCTCAGATTTCTACTAGGGTGGCACAAAATGAGTCTGCAACTAAGGCTTTACAGAACTCTATGGCAGTCTGGCCCAGTTCTGTTACCTCAGGGCCCCCCGCAGTATATTCCCCAAAACGTGCTCTTGCACAGATTATGCAAGACGACACGGATACCGATTCTGACATTGCGGACGGTGATGGGGATGTGTTGAGGGGGGCAGCATCTCTTGCAAAAGGGGTGCAGTTGATGATAGAGGCCATTAGGGATGTGTTGAATATTACTGATACAACACCTGAGCAGGTTGAGGAGGCTTACTTCACTGAAAATAAAAAAGCCTTCCCTGCGTCAAAAGAATTATATGCTATTTTTGAAAAAGCTTGGGAAAACCCTGAGAAAAAATTCCAGATCCCTAAAAGGGTCCAGGTGGCATTTCCTTTCCCTGTGGAGGATAGGAAAAAATGGGAAAACCGGCCCATTGTTGACGCGTCAGTATCCAGACTCTCAAAAAAGGTGGTTTTACCTGTTCCACATCCACCGCCTTGAAAGAGTCAGCTGATCGTAAAATTGATAATACGCTCAAATCCATGTACACGGCTTCAGGGGCTATACTACGTCCCAGTGCTTGGATTGCCAAAGCTATAGTAAAGTGGTCAGGCACGTTACTTGAAGATTTGGATACTATGGATAAATCTGATAGAATCCATGAAAGACCTGGGTTCCATGGCTGCAGGAATTTCTTCCATGTCTGTCTCAGCTCGTCGAGGACTGTGGCTGCGACAGTGGTCTGCCGACGTGGAATCCAGGAGAAGTGTGGAGACCCTACCCTACACAGGTCAGGCTCTCTTTGGCTACAGCGGGTAAGTCACCTTTTCTTCCCTCAGCTGCACCTGCTATGAAGAAACCCTTTTCTTCAACTGCATCACAGCCCTTTCGGGCTGCCAAGCCAAGAAAGGCCAGACCGTCCAACACCTTCTTTAGGGGAGGTTGGCCCAAATCCAAGAAACCTGCTGCGGCGGGTTCCCAGGAACAGAAACCTGCTTCAGGTACGCCGAAGTCCTCTGCATGACGGTGGACTGCACGCCCCGGAGGTAAGGCTGGTGGGAGCGAGACTCAGGCATTTCTGTCACGTCTGGGTGTTGTCCGGCCTGGATCCCTGGGTGCAGGATATTGTGTCCCAGGGGTACAGGCTGGAATTTCAAGATCTCCCTCCTCACCGATTCTTCAAATCAGGCTTGCCAGCTTTGCTGGCAGACAGGACTGTCCAGAAATTGGTGGAGGCACAGGTTATTGTACCGGTCCCTCCTCATATGCAAAACAAAGGTTACTATTCGAACCTTTTTCGTGGCACCGAAACCAGATGGTTTGGTCAGGCCCATTCTGAACCTAAAATCGCCGAATCCCTTTCTGAAGAAGTTCAAGTTCAAAATGGAGTCTCTAAGGGCGGTGATATCAGGTCTGGAAGAGGGGGAATTCCTGGTATCCCTGGATATCAAGGATGCGTACCTCCACATTCTGATTTGACCGCCACATCAGGCTTATCTCCGATTCGCACTGTTGGACTGTCACTACCAGTTCCAGGCCCTACCATCTGGCCTCTCCACAGCACAGAGGGTATTCACCAAGGTGATGGCGGAAATGATGGTTCTCCTCCGCAGAACATAATTCCATATCTGGACGATCTGCTGATAAAGGCATCGTCCAAGGAGAAGCTGTTACAGTCCATTCTTCTCACGACCCACCTGCTCAGGGAACATGGTTGGATCCTGAATCTTCCAAAATCACATTTGGAACCAACCAGGAGGTTGATGTAAGCCACTGTCGTTACATTGTCGAGGATCATTCCCTTTCTGGGAATGATCCTCGACACAGAAGTGCAGAGGGTGTTTCTTCCAGAGGAAAAAGCGTTGGTGATACAAGCAATGGTCCGGGATGTCCTGAAGCCAGCCCGGGTGTCGGTTCTTCAGTACATTCGCCTTCTGGGAAAGATGGTGGCCTCTTACGAAGCTCTACAGTACAGGAGGTTTCATGCTCGGTCCTTCCAACTGGTTCTCCTGGACAAATTATCGGGATCCCATCTACATATGCACCAGAGAATACGTCTGTCACCAAAGGCCAGGATTTCACTCCTCTGGTGGTTGCAACTACCCCACCTTCTGGAGGGCCGCAGGTTCGGGATTCTGGACTGGATCCTTCTAACCACTGAAGCAAGTCTCCGGGGCTGGGGCGCAGTCACTCAAGGGGAGACCTTCCAAGGAAGGTGGTCAAGTCTGGAAACCGGCCTGCCGATAAACATTCTAGAACTAAGAGCTGTCTACAACGGTCTTCTCCAAGCGGCCCATCTTCTGAGAAATCGGCCATTCAAGTGCAGTCGGACAATGTAACGACAGTGGCTTACATCAACCGATAGGGCAGAACGAAGAACAGAGCTGCAATGTCAGAGGTAACAAGAATCATCCTCTGGGCAGAAAAACACGCGTTGGCGCTGTCAGCAATCTTCATTCCGGGAGTAGACAACTGGGAAGTGGACTTCCTCAGCAGACACGATTTCCATCCAGGAGAGTGGGGTCTCCATCCGGAGGTGTTCAAGGAGGTAACAGATCTTTGGGGTGTACCTCAAATAGACATGATGGCCTCTTGTCTCAACAAGAAGCTTTGGCGATATTGTTCCAGGTCGAGGGACCCGCAAGCAGTGGCGGTGGACACCCTAGTGACTCCATGGGTTTTCCAGTCGGTGTACGTGTTTCCACCACTCCCACTCATTCCAAGAGTGCTAAAGCTCATAAGGAGAACAAGGGTTCAAGCGATCCTCATTGCTCCAGACTGGCCAAGAAGGTCTTGGTACGCGGATCTTCTGGATCTACTGCTCGAAATGTCAAGGCCTCTTCCTCTTCGGGAGGACCTGCTGCAGCAGGGGCCGTTCGCCTATCAAGACTTACCGTGGCTGCGTTTGACGGCATGGAGGTTGAACGCCAGAAACTAGCTCAGAAGGGCCGAACAAGGTTATTCCTACCCTGATACAGGCTAGGAAAGGAGTAGCGTCTAAACATTACCATCGTATTTGGAAAAAATATGTATCTTGGTGTGAGTCCAAGAAGTTTCCTACAGTGGAGTTTCAACTGGGATGTTTTCTCCTCTTCCTGCAAGCAGATGTGGATATGGGCCTGAGGTTGGGATCCATCAAGGTCCAAATTTCGGCCCTATCCATTTTCTTCCAGAAACAGTTGGCTGCCCTCCCTGAGGTTCAGACTTTTTTGAAGGGAGTTCTGCACATCCAACCTCCCTTTGTACCACCTACGGCGCCCTGGGATCTTAACGTGGTGTTGCAGTTCCTCCAGTCGGACTGGTTTGAACCTCTACAGGAGGTTAAGGTCAAGTTTCTCACATGGAAGGCTGTCACTTTGTTGGCCTTAGCTTCTGCTAGACGTGTGTCGGAGTTGGGGGCTTTGTCATGTAAACGCCCATACTTGATCTTCCATGAAGATAGAGCTGAGCTTCGGACACGTCAGTAGTTTCTTCTGAAGGTTGTGTCGGCATTTCATATGAACCAACCTATTGTGGTGCCAGTTGCGACTGACTCCTCAATTTCATCAAAGTCCTTAGATGTTGTAAGGGTTCTGAAAATCTATGTGAAGAGGACTGCTTGTCACAGAAAATCGGACTCTCTGTTTGTCCTGTATGATCCCAAGAAAATTGTCTGTCCTGCTTCTAAGCAGACGATCTCTCGCTGGATCAGGTTCACTATCCAGCATGCGTATTCTATGGCAGGATTGCCGTGTCCTACGTTTGTTAAGGCCTACTCTACTCGTAAGGTGGGGTCTTCCTGGGCGGCTGCCCGGGGTGTCTCAGCGTTACAACTTTGCCGAGCTGCAACTTGGTCTGGGTCGAACACGTTTGCAAAGTTTTACAAGTTCGATACTTTGGCCTCTGAGGACCTGAAGTTTGGTCTATCAGTTCTGCAGTAGCCTACGCACTCTCCCTCCCATTCTGGGAGCTTTGGTACATCACCATGGTACTAATGTGGACCCAAGCATCCGCTAGGACGTAAGAGAAAATAGGATTTTGGTTACCTACTGGTAAATCCTTTTCTCGTAGTCTGTAGAGGATGCTGGGCGCCCGCCCAGCGCTTCGTTTTTCTGCTATCGTTATTTGATTCAGTTCAACTTTGTTTTAGTTGAGTACTGCATTGTTACTTGGTAAGTAATGTTTCAGCGGTTGCTGAGTTTCAAGCTAGTTAGCTTGATGTGCCTTGTATGTGTGAGCTGGTGTGAATCTCACCACTATCTGTGTATAATCCTTCTCTCGAAGATGTCCGTCTCCTCGGGCACAGTTTCTAGACTGAGTCTTGTAGGAGGGGCATAGAGGGAGAAGCCAGCCCACACTCTCAAACTCTTAAAGTGCCAGTGGCTCCTGGTGGACCCGTCTATATCCCATGGTACTAATGTGGACCGCAGCATCCTCTACGGACTACGAGAAAAGGATTTACTGGTAGGTAACCAAAATCCTATTTTTCCCATTTTATGCTTTATCCGTGATTGTACTACTTTTTTTTTTTTTTTTTTTTTACAAATGTGAGACTGTATTTGCCTTTTAACTCATAAATTCCATAGTGGTGACCTGCTGTTCCTGAATAAGAAAAAAAAAAAAAGCATTATGGGGTTGCTCCAAGGTAGGTAGCTCTTAGCTTAGACATATTTTAGTAAGGAGCCATTATCATGTGGCTCCTTGCTGGTTAATATTAGACCCAGATTGGGGTAATGGAGGTGTGAGGTGTGGTGCCTCTGGACTGGCTGAGCTGGATGGCTTTAGTGTGGCATACCTTTACATTCTATTAACACTTTTAACTTATTAATTTTCTAACACTATTTCTCTATTTTAATTACATTTCATGTTTGTATCACCCTCTCTATAGCTTCGGCTTCCTAAATACTAATTTATTAACACTATAGTTTTTTACACTGGTATGCCACGCTGGGCTTTCTGGCTCATTCTGGTGTTTTGGGGTGCTACACACTGCACCTAGATATAGCGCTAGGGACCCCAAATATACAGAGAGGCCTTGATGCGGCTTTGGGGCTTAACCACACATTTGCGCAAATATGTGTAAGGAAGATCTCTGAATTCTATTATCATGTGGGATTTATATCTGGTTACTGTTATCATTCAGGGTGCTGGGGAAACCAATTGCTTTTTTTCTTGCTCAGAAATACCCCTTCCTTTCGAGCACCTGAATGATATCACTAAGCTAATTGAGCATTTACCAATCTATATGTCTGTTGTGAGAGGCAGAGAGGTTCCTGCATTAGGAGAAGGTGCAGGCCCTGACATGCCACATGGAGCATTATGGGGTTGCTCCAAGGTAGGTAGCTCTTAGCTTAGACATATTTTAGTAAGGAGCCATTATCATGTGGCTCCTTGCTGGTTAATATTAGACCCAGATTGGGGTAATGGAGGTGTGAGGTGTGGTGCCTCTGGACTAGCTGAGCTGGATGGCTTTAGTGTGGCATACCTTTACATTCTATTAACACTTTTCACTTATTAATTTTCTAACACTATTTCTCTATTTTAATTACATTTCATGTTTGTATCACCCTCTCTATAGCTTCGGCTTCCTAAATACTAATTTATTAACACTATAGTTTTTTACACTGGTATGCCACGCTGGGCTTTCTGGCTCATTCTGGTGTTTTGGGGTGCCACACACTGCACCTAGATATAGCGCTAGGGACCCCAAATATACAGAGAGGCCTTGATGCGGCTTTGGGGCTTAACCACACATTTGCGCAAATATGTGTAACGAAGATCTCTGAATTCTATTATCATGTGGGATTTATATCTGGTTACTGTTATCATTCAGGGTGCTGGGGAAACCAATTGCTTTTTTTCTTGCTCAGAAATACCCCTTCCTTTCGAGCACCTGAATGATATCACTAAGCTAATTGAGCATTTACCAATCTATATGTCTGTTCCTGAATAATATATGTTTTTGTCACCTTCCTAACGTGTGGTGACTTATGTGTTGGATCCTCTGGGGTTGGGATTTCTCGCCTTTCCGCCTACGGTTCTGAGAGTGAGATCCGGTTGGAGAGGTGATTCCAGGCGAAGAACCCAGGTACATCTACTGACACCTGTACTGACATTCCCACCTATACTTACCCTTAATTGCCTTGGCCTTTGTGTACCAGGTGTTTAGTTGAAGAGGATATAAGTGTATGACACTTGCATATTGTGTTTTTTTTTATTTTGGGCTGCCTCATAAATTCAGTACAGAGCAATAATTACTACTGTTTACTTACTTTTTTTTTAAAAAATCTCTACTTGTATAACCCAAAGAGCAAGCCAGGATCTCCTTCTCATCTTCATTTGGTAGGAAGAGCTGCTGCCCTGAATGATTGATAGTTAGGGCCCTGAGCAGCCAGACAGATTCCTTAAAATGGCCACCACCTGCCCATAGCAGAGATAGCTAGGGATTAGCTGACCTGCTGACAACTGTTACATGCTGTTTCCCCAGCACACTCTGTGTTATTCTACCAAGGCACATGGAAAACGCTGTACCGGATGCCATCATTTTTTGCACAAGAACTTCCAGAATGTCATTTCAGAGTGTTCCCACTGAAATATAGCTATATATACAGTATATATACAGTATATATATATATATATATATATATATATATACACACACACCCACACGCACAGAGAAAGAAATAGAGAAAGCGCAATCAAGAGAAGGTGATACTCTGAGACTGAAGTAAGACATTGTATGTGTATATATATATATATATATATAGTATATATGGGCTTGTACCTCTGTATCTAACAGATCATAGGTCATGGGGGGAGGGTGAGCGCGGCTATGTCTGTTGCATATGTACTGGGCTACACAACTTCTGATGGCAGCCCTGTTGTTATGTCAACCAATTAGAAGGGTGAGCAGAAATAAACAGTGTATCGCAATATTAGTTTTGAAGGCCCACATTAGCTACAGTACATTAGATCCTAAGCAAGCTATTGTTGCAGCAAGGACAACGTGCATTGCCCTCTTACAGAAAAATGAGTCATGTACCTTTATGTATTACTCACACAATCCCTCCTGCTAAGCACAGATGTAAAACTTAAGAGAATTAATGATCCAAATTCACTTCCTTCCTCAAAGATAGCAGTAACACAGAGAGATATCACGTCAATCCATGAACATGTTTGGGGGCCATGAACCAGAATAAATGGCTAATACAGAATATAACAGCCTACACAATCAGTACTTGTTTGCTTGTGTGCTTCAATAAAGATTAATTTTTAACCTGATGATGGAGTGGTTTTCATAGCAGATGACTTGATGGTCATAAGACTTTAGTTTCTGGATGTCCTTACTAAGGTGTCTGGAAACCACCATAACAACTATTCAGGAAGCAGAAAACTTTCTGAAATAGGTGAATCTGACTGTTCTGCAGCTTCTTATGCTTTGTTTATTTTTTTTTACATAAAACAATCAGTGTGGTAATTACTTGTTTATGTCCTTTTTCACTGTGACAGTCTCCCCCTTTTTATCCCCCCTCTGCCATTACATGACCTGATCAGAGTCTGAGGGCCTGGGCCTTGGTAGCAGAAAGCTGTGTCTGGAAGCCATAAAAAGGAGGTAATGATTATAAATAGGATAGCTAAGCAAAGTGATGAAAAATCCATGCTTCAAATATACAGTACTTAAGTTGCAGCTTAATATTGCGTGGAATATGTTTTCTCTGACGTCCTAGTGGATGCTGGGAACTCCGAAAGGACCATGGGGAATAGCGGCTCCGCAGGAGACTGGGCACAACTAAAGAAAGCTTTTAGGTCACCTGGTGTGCACTGGCTCCTCCCACTATGACCCTCCTCCAAGCCTCAGTTAGATTTTGTGCCCGGCCGAGGTTGGATGCACACTAGGGGCTCTCCTGAGCTTCTAAAAAGAAAGTATATAATTAGGTTTTTTATTTTACAGTGAGACCTGCTGGCAACAGGCTCACTGCAGCGAGGGACTAAGGGGAGAAGAAGCGAACCTACCTGCTTGCAGCTAGCTTGGGCTTCTTAGGCTACTGGACACCATTAGCTCCAGAGGGATCGACCGCATGGAACTGGCCTTGGTGTTCGGTCCCGGAGCCGCGCCGCTGTCCCCCTTACAGAGCCAGAAGCAAGAAGAGGTCCGGAAAATCGGCGGCAGAAGACATCAGTCTTCACCAAGGTAGCGCACAGCACTGCAGCTGTGCACCATTGCTCCTCATACACACTTCACACTCCGGTCACTGAGGGTGCAGGGCGCTAGGGGGGGGCGCCCTGAGCAGCAATAAAAACACCTTGGCTGGCAAAAATACCACAATATATAGCCCCAGAGGCTATATATGTGATAATTACCCCTGCCAGAATCCATAAAAAAGCGGGAGAATAGTCAGCGAAAAAGGGGCGGAGCTATCTCCTTCAGCACACTGGCGCCATTTCTCCCTCACAGCTCCGCTGGAAGGAAGCTCCCTGGCTCTCCCCTGCAGTCTACACTACAGAAAAGGGTAAAAAAGAGAGGGGGGGGGGCACTAAATTTAGGCGCAGTATATATAACAGCAGCTATAGGGGACATAATTCAGTTAGTCCCTGCATTATATAGCGCTCTGGTGTGTGCTGGCATACTCTCACTCTGTCTCCCCAAAGGGCTTTTGTGGGTCCTGTCCTCTGTTAGAGCATTCCCTGTGTGTGTGCGGTGTGTCGGTACGGCTGTGTCGACATGTTTGATGAGGATAATGATGTGGAGGCGGAGCAGATGCCTATAGAAGGGATGTCACCCCCTGCGGGGCAGACACCTGAGTGGATGGACTTATGGAAGGAATTGCGTGCACGTGTCGACTCCTTACACAAAAAAATTTGACGACATGCCAAATGCGGGACAGCCGGCTTCTCAGCTCGTGCCTGTCCAGGCGTCTCAAAGGCCATCGGGGGCTCTAAAACGCCCGCTACCTCAGATGGCAGACGCGGATGTCGACACGGATACTGACACCAGTGTCGACAACGATGAGTCTAGTCTAATGTCCACTAAGGCCATTCGTTGCATGATTGAAGCAATGAAAGAGGTGTTACAAATTTCTGATAAAAACCCAGGTACCACTAAAAAGGGTATTATGTTTGGGGAGAAAAAACTACCCGTAGTTTTTCCCCCATCAGAAGAATTAAATGAAGTGTGTGAAGAAGCGTGGGCTTTCCCTGATAAAAGATTGGTAATCTCTAAGAAGTTACTAATGGCGTTCCCTTTCCCGCCAGAGGATAGGTCACGTTGGGAGATACCCCCTAGGGTGGATAAAGCGCTCACACGTTTGTCTAAAAAGGTGGCACTACCGTCTCCGGATACGGCCGCCCTCAAGGAACCTGCTGATAGAAAGCAGGAGGCGATCCTGAAGTCTGTATATACACACTCAGGCATTATACTTAGACCAGCTATTGCGTCAGCATGGATGTGCAGTGCTGCCGCTGCATGGTCAGATTCCCTGTCAGAAAATATTGACACCCTAGACAGGGACACTATTCTGCTAACCATAGAGCATATAAAAGACTCAGTCTTATACATGAGAGATGCACAGAGGGAGATCTGCCGGCTGGCATCTAAAATAAGTGCATTGTCCATTTCTGCTAGGAGAGGCTTATGGACTCGCCAGTGGACAGGGGATGCAGATTCAAAAAGGCACATGGAAGTTTTGCCTTATAAGGGTGAGGAGTTATTTGGGGATGGTCTCTCGGACCTAGTTTCCACAGCAACTGCTGGGAAGTCAGCATTTTTACCCCATGTTCCCTCACAGCCTAAAAAGGCGCCGTTTTATCAGGTACAGTCCTTTCGGACTCAGAAAAACAGGCGTGGAAAAGGCGGGTCCTTTCTGTCCAGAGGCAGAGGTAGGGGAAAAAGGCTGCAACGAACAGCAGGTTCCCAGGAGCAAAAGTCCTCCCCCGCTTCTTCCAAGTCCGCCGCATGACGGTGGGGCTCCACAGGCGGAGCCAGGTACGGTGGGGGGCCGCCTCAAAAATTTCAGCGATCAGTGGGCTCGCTCACAGGTGGATCCCTGGATCCTGCAAATAGTATCTAAAGGGTACAAACTGGAATTCGAGGCGTCTCCACCCCACCGGTTCCTGAAATCTGCCTTGCCGATTACTCCTTCAGACAGGGAGGCTGTGCTAGCGGCAATTCACAAGCTGTATTCCCAGCAGGTGATAATCAAGGTGCCCCTACTTCAACAAGGACGGGGTTACTATTCCACACTGTTTGTGGTACCGAAACCGGACGGTTCGGTGAGACCCATTTTAAATTTGAAATCCTTGAACACATACATAAAAAAATTCAAGTTCAAGATGGAATCGCTCAGGGCGGTTATTGCAAGCCTGGACGAGGGGGATTACATGGTATCCCTGGACATCAAGGATGCTTACCTGCATGTCCCCATTTACTATCCTCACCAGGAGTACCCAGATTTGTGGTACAGGATTGCCATTACCAATTCCAGACGCTGCCGTTCGGACTCTCCACGGCACCGAGGGTGTTTACCAAGGTAATGGCGGAAATGATGATACTCCTTCGAAGAAAGGGAGTTTTTATTATCCCGTACTTGGACGATCTCCTAATAAAGGCGAGGTCCAAGGAGCAGTTATTGGTGGGAGTAGCACTATCTCAGGAGGTGCTACACCAGCACGGTTGGATTCTGAATATTCCAAAATCACAGCTGGTTCCGACGACACGTCTACTGTTCCTAGGGATGATTCTGGATACAGTCCAGAAAAAAGTGTTTCTCCCGGAGGAGAAAGCCAAGGAGCTGTCATCTCTAGTCAGAGACCTCCTGAAACCAAAACAGGTATCGGTGCATCACTGCACGCGGGTCCTGGGAAAGATGGTGGCTTCTTACGAAGCAATTCCTTTCGGCAGGTTCCATGCCAGAATCTTTCAGTGGGACCTGTTGGACCAATGGTCCGGATCGCATCTTCAGATGCATCGCCTAATAACCCTGTCTCCAAGAACCAGGGTGTCTCTGCTGTGGTGGCTGCTGAGTGCTCATCTTCTAGAGGGCCGCAGATTCGGCATACAGGACTGGGTCCTGGTGACCACGGATGCCAGCCTTCGAGGCTGGGGGGCAGTCACACAGGGAAGAAACTTCCAAGGACTATGGTCGAGTCAGGAGACTTCCCTACATATAAATATTCTGGAACTAAGGGCCATTTACAATGCCCTAAGTCAGGCAAAATCCCTGCTTCTACACCAGCCGGTACTGATCCAGTCAGACAACATCACGGCAGTTGCCCATGTAAATCGACAGGGCGGCACAAGAAGCAGGATGGCAATGGCAGAAGCCACAAGGATTCTCCGATGGGTGGAAAATCACGTACTAGCACTGTCAGCAGTGTTCATTCCGGGAGTGGACAACTGGGAAGCAGACTTTCTCAGCAGGCACGACCTCCACCCGGGAGAGTGGGGACTTCATCCAGAAGTCTTCACGCTGATTGTAAATCGATGAGAACGGCCACAGGTGGACATGATGGCGTCCCGCCTAAACAAAAAACTAGAGAGATATTGCGCCAGGTCAAGGGACCCTCAGGCGATAGCTGTGGACGCTCTAGTGACACCGTAGGTGTACCAGTCAGTTTATGTGTTCCCTCCTCTGCCTCTCATACCAAGGGTACTGAGAATAATAAGAAAACGAGGAGTAAGAACAATACTCGTGGTTCCGGATTGGCCAAGACGAGCGTGGTACCCGGAACTTCAAGAGATGATCTCAGAGGACCCATGGCCTCTGCCGCTCAGACAGGACCTGCTGCAGCAGGGGCCCTGTCTGTTCCAAGACTTACCGCGGCTGCGTTTGACGACATGGCGGTTGAACGCCGGATCCTGAAGGAAAAGGGCATTCCGGAGGAAGTCATTCCTACGCTGATTAAAGCCAGGAAAGATGTAACTGCAAAGTATTATCACCGCATATGGCGGAAATATGTTGCTTGGTGTGAGGCCAAAAAGGCCCCAACAGAGGAATTTCAACTAGGTCGATTTCTGCATTTCCTACAAGCAGGAGTGACTATGGGCCTGAAATTAGGCTCCATTAAGGTACAGATCTCGGCTCTGTCGATTTTCTTCCAGAAAGAACTAGCTTCACTACCTGAAGTTCAGACGTTTGTGAAAGGAGTGCTGCATATTCAGCCCCTGTTTGTGCCTCCAGTGGCACCTTGGGATCTCAACGTGGTGTTGAGTTTCTTAAAATCACATTGGTTTGAGCCACTTAAAACCGTGGATCTAAAATATCTCACGTGGAAAGTGGTCATGTTATTGGCCTTGGCTTCAGCCAGGCGTGTGTCAGAATTGGCAGCTTTGTCATGTAAAAGCCCTTATCTGATTTTCCATATGGATAGGGCGGAATTGAGGACTCGTCCTCAGTTTCTCCCTAAGGTGGTATGAGCTTTTCACTTGAACCAACCTATTGTGGTGCCTGCGGCTACTAGGGACTTGGAGGATTCCAAGTTACTGGACGTAGTCAGGGCCTTGAAAATTTATGTTTCCAGGATGGCTAGAGTCAGGAAAACTGACTCGCTATTTATCCTGTATGCACCCAACAAACTGGGTGCTCCTGCTTCTAAGCAGACTATTGCTCGCTGGATTTGTAGCACAATTCAGCTGGCGCATTCTGCGGCTGGACTGCCACATCATAAATCAGTAAAAGCCCATTCCACAAGGAAGGTGGGCTCATCTTGGGCGGCTGCCCGAGGGGTCTCGGCTTTACAACTTTGCCGAGCTGCTACTTGGTCAGGGGCAAACACGTTTGCAAAATTCTACAAATTTGATACCCTGGCTGAGGAGGACCTTGAGTTCTCTCATTCGGTGCTGCAGAGTCATCCGCACTCTCCCGCCCGTTTGGGAGCTTTGGTATAATCCCCATGGTCCTTTCGGAGTTCCCAGCATCCACTAGGACGTCAGAGAAAATAAGATTTTACTCACCGGTAAATCTATTTCTCGTAGTCCGTAGTGGATGCTGGGCGCCCATCCCAAGTGCGGATTGTCTGCAATACTTGTACATAGTTATTGTTAACTAAAGGGTTATTGTTGAGCCATCTGTTGAGAGGCTCAGTTGTTTTCATACTGTTAAACTGGGTATAGTATCACGAGTTATACGGTGTGATTGGTGTGGCTGGTAGGAGTCTTACCCGGGATTCAAAATCCTTCCTTATTATGTCAGCTCGTCCGGGCACAGTTTCCTAACTGAGGCTTGGAGGAGGGTCATAGTGGGAGGAGCCAGTGCACACCAGGTGACCTAAAAGCTTTCTTTAGTTGTGCCCAGTCTCCTGCGGAGCCGCTATTCCCCATGGTCCTTTCGGAGTTCCCAGCATCCACTACGGACTACGAGAAATAGATTTACCGGTGAGTAAAATCTTATTTTTCTTCAGACTGGTCATACAACGTTTTTTTTTTTTAAACCATAGCCTGTGAACACAATTGAAGATACAGGGCCAGATGTACTAAGCCTTGAAAAGTTATAAATTGCACAGTGATAAAGTAAAAACCAACCAGCTCCTAACATTTTTTTAACCTAGTTAGGAGTTAGGAGCTGATTGGAAGTTGGGAGCTGATTGGCTGCTACTTTATCACCGTGAAATGTATCACTTTTCAAGGCTTAGTACTTATCTCCCCCACAGTATACAGTAGAAAGGAGCAAATATCACTCAGAGCAAGCAAGTACTTCAGTTCAGTCACTTCCAGATGCCAGATATATGACTATTTCCTAGAGATGTGCACTTGAAATTTTTCGGGTTTTGTGTTTTGGTTTTGGGTTCGGTTCCGCGGCCGTGTTTTGGGTTCGACCGCGTTTTGGCAAAACCTCACCGAATTTTTTTTGTCGGATTCGGGTGTGTTTTGGATTCGGGTGTTTTTTTCAAAAAACCCTAAAAAACAGCTTAAATCATAGAATTTGGGGGTCATTTTGATCCCAAAGTATTATTAACCTCAAAAAACATAATTTCCACTCATTTTCAGTCTATTCTGAATACCTCACACCTCACAATATTATTTTTAGTCCTAAAATTTGCACCGAGGTAGCTGTGTGAGTAAGATAAGCGACCCTAGTGGCCGACACAAACACCGGGCCCATCTAGGAGTGGCACTGCAGTGTCACGCAGGATGGCCCTTCCAAAAAACACTCCCCAAACAGCACATGACGCAAAGAAAAAAAGAGGCGCAATGAGGTAGCTGTGTGAGTAAGATAAGCGACCCTAGTGGCCGACACAAACACCTGGCCCATCTAGGAGTGGCACTGCAGTGTCACGCAGGATGGCCCTTCCAAAAAACACTCCCCAAACAGCACATGACGCAAAGAAAAAAAGAGGTGCAATGAGGTAGCTGTGTGAGTAAGATAAGCGACCCTAGTGGCCGACACAAACACCGGGCCCATCTAGGAGTGGCACTGCAGTGTCACGCAGGATGGCCCTTCCAAAAAACACTCCCCAAACAGCACATGACGCAAAGAAAAAAAGAGGCGCAATGAGGTAGCTGTGTGAGTAAGATAAGCGACCCTAGTGGCCGACACAAACACCGGGCCCATCTAGGAGTGGCACTGCAGTGTCACGCAGGATGGCCCTTCCAAAAAACACTCCCCAAACAGCACATGACGCAAAGAAAAAAAGAGGCGCAATGAGGTAGCTGTGTGAGTAAGATAAGCGACCCTAGTGGCCGACACAAACACCGGGCCCATCTAGGAGTGGCACTGCAGTGTCACGCAGGATGGCCCTTCCAAAAAACACTCCCCAAACAGCACATGACGCAAAGAAAAATTAAAGAAAAAAGAGGTGCAAGATGGAATTGTCCTTGGGCCCTCCCACCCACCCTTATGTTGTATAAACAGGACATGCATACTTTAACCAACCCATCATTTCAGTGACAGGGTCTGCCACACGACTGTGACGGAAATGACGGGTTGGTTTGGACCCCCACCGAAAAAGAAGCAATTAATCTCTCCTTGCACAAACTGGCTCTACAGAGGCAAGATGTCCACCTCATCATCATCCTCCGATATATCACTGTGTACATCCCCCTCCTCACAGATTATCAATTCGTTCCCACTGGAATCCACCATCTCAGCTCCCTGTGTACTTTGTGGAGGCAATTGCTGCTGGTCAATGTCTCCACGGAGGAATTGATTATAATTCATTTTAATGAACATCATCTTCTCCACATTTTCTGGAAGTAACCTCGTACGCCGATTGCTGACAAGGTGAGCGGCGGCACTAAACACTCTTTCGGAGTACACACTTGTGGGAGGGCAACTTAGGTAGAATAAAGCCAGTTTGTGCAAGGGCCTCCAAATTGCCTCTTTTTCCTGCCAGTATAAGTACGGACTGAGTGACGTGCCTACTTGGATGCGGTCACTCATATAATCCTCCACCATTCTTTCAATGGGGAGAGAATCATATGCAGTGACAGTAGACGACATGTCCGTAATCGTTGACAGGTCCTTCAGTCCGGACCAGATGTCAGCATCAGCAGTCGCTCCAGACTGCCCTGCATCACCGCCAGCGGGTGGGCTCGGAATTCTGAGCCTTTTCCTCGCACCCCCAGTTGCGGGAGAATGTGAAGGAGGAGATGTTGACAGGTCGCGTTCCGCTTGACTTGACAATTTTCTCACCAGCAGGTCTTTGAACCCCAGCAGACTTGTGTCTGCCGGAAAGAGAGATCCAAGGTAGGTTTTAAATCTAGGATCGAGCACGGAGGCCAAAATGTAGTGCTCTGATTTCAACAGATTGACCACCCGTGAATCCTTGTTAAGCGAATTAAGGGCTCCATCCACAAGTCCCACATGCCTAGCGGAATCGCTCCGTGTTAGCTCCTCCTTCAATGTCTCCAGCTTCTTCTGCAAAAGCCTGATGAGGGGAATGACCTGACTCAGGCTGGCAGTGTCTGAACTGACTTCACGTGTGGCAAGTTCAAAGGGCAGCAGAACCTTGCACAACGTTGAAATCATTCTCCACTGCGCTTGAGACAGGTGCATTCCACCTCCTATATCGTGCTGAATTGTATAGGCTTGAATGGCCTTTTGCTGCTCCTCCAACCTCTGAAGCATATATAGGGTTGAATTCCACCTCGTTACCACTTCTTGCTTCAGATGATGGCAGGGCAGGTTCAGGCGTTTTTGGTGTTGCTCCAGTCTTCTGTACGTGGTGCCTGTACGCCGAAAGTGTCCCGCAATTCTTCTGGCCACCGACAGCATCTCTTGCACGCCCCTGTCGTTTTTAAAAAAATTCTGCACCACCAAATTCAAGGTATGTGCAAAACATGGGACGTGCTGGAATTTGCCCAGATTTAATGCACACACAATATTGCTGGCGTTGTCCGATGCCACAAATCCACAGGAGAGTCCAATTGGGGTAAGCCATTCCGCGATGATCTTCCGCAGTTGCCGTAAGAGGTTTTCAGCTGTGTGCGTATTCTGGAAACCGGTGATACAAAGCGTAGCCTGCCTAGGAAAGAGTTGGCGTTTGCGAGATGCTGCTACTGGTGCCGCCGCTGCTGTTCTTGCGGCGGGAGTCCATACATCTACCCAGTGGGCTGTCACAGTCATATAGTCCTGACCCTGCCCTGCTCCACTTGTCCACATGTCCGTGGTTAAGTGGACATTGGGTACAGCTGCATTTTTTAGGACACTGGTGACTCTTTTTCTGAGGTCTGTGTACATTTTCGGTATCGCCTGCCTAGAGAAATGGAACCTAGATGGTATTTGGTACCGGGGACACAGTACCTCCAACAAGTCTCTAGTTGGCTCTGCAGTAATGATGGATACCGGAACCACGTTTCTCACCACCCAGGATGCCAAGGCCTCAGTTATCCGCTTTGCAGCAGGATGACTGCTGTGATATTTCATCTTCCTCGCAAAGGACTGTTGGACAGTCAATTGCTTGGTGGAAGTAGTAAAAGTGGTCTTACGATTTCCCCTCTGGGATGACCATCGACTCCCAGCAGCAACAACAGCAGCGCCAGCAGCAGTAGGCGTTACACGCAAGGATGCATCGGAGGAATCCCAGGCAGGAGAGGACTCGTCAGAATTGCCAGTGACATGGCCTGCAGGACTATTGGCATTCCTGGGGAAGGAGGAAATTGACACTGAGGGAGTTGGTGGGGTGGTTTGCGTGAGCTTGGTTACAAGAGGAAGGGATTTACTGGTCAGTGGACTGCTTCCGCTGTCGCCCAAAGTTTTTGAACTTGTCACTGACTTATGATGAATGCGCTGCAGGTGACGTATAAGGGAGGATGTTCCGAGGTGGTTAACGTCCTTACCCCTACTTATTACAGCTTGACAAAGGCAACACACGGCTTGACAAATGTTGTCCGCATTTCTGTTGAAATACTTCCACACCGAAGAGCTGATTTTTTTGGTATTTTCACCAGGCATGTCAACGGCCATATTCCTCCCACGGACAACAGGTGTCTCCCCGGGTGCCTGACTTAAACAAACCACCTCACCATCAGAATCCTCCTTGTCAATTTCCTCCCCAGCGCCAGCAACACCCATATCCTCCTCATCCTGGTGTACTTCAACACTGACATCTTCAATCTGACTATCAGGAACTGGACTGCGGGTGCTCCTTCCAGCACTTGCAGGGGGAGTGCAAATGGTGGAAGGCGCATGCTCTTCACGTCCAGTGTTGGGAAGGTCAGGCATCGCAACCGACACAATTGGACTCTCCTTGTGGATTTGGGATTTCGAAGAACGCACAGTTCTTTGCGGTGCTTTTGCCAGCTTGAGTCTTTTCATTTTTCTAGCGAGAGGCTGAGTGCTTCCATCCTCATGTGAAGCTGAACCACTAGCCATGAACATAGGCCAGGGCCTCAGCCGTTCCTTGCCACTCCGTGTGGTAAATGGCATATTGGCAAGTTTACGCTTCTCCTCCGACAATTTTATTTTAGATTTTGGAGTCCTTTTTTTACTGATATTTGGTGTTTTGGATTTTACATGCTCTGTACTATGACATTGGGCATCGGCCTTGGCAGACGACGTTGCTGGCATTTCATCGTCTCGGCCATGACTAGTGGCAGCAGCTTCAGCACGAGGTGGAAGTGGATCTTGATCTTTCCCTAATTTTGGAACCTCAACATTTTTGTTCTCCATATTTTAATAGGCACAACTAAAAGGCACCTCAGGTAAACAATGGAGATGGATGGATACTAGTATACTTATGGATGGACGAGCGACTGCCGACACAGAGGTAGCTACAGCCATGGACTACCGTACTGTGTCTGCTGCTAATATAGACTGGATGATAATGAGATGAAATCAATATATATTATATCACACTAGTACTGCAGCCGGACAGGTAGATATATTTATTATGTAATGACTGATGACGGACCTGCTGGACACTGTCAGCTCAGCAGCACCGCAGACTGCTACAGTAAGCTACTATAGTAGTATGTATAAAGAAGAAAGAAAAAAAAAACCACGGGTAGGTGGTATACAATTATGGATGGACGAGCGACTGCCGACACAGAGGTAGCTACAGCCGTGGACTACCGTACTGTGTCTGCTGCTAATATAGACTGGATGATAATGAGATGAAATCAATATATATTATATCACACTAGTACTGCAGCCGGACAGGTAGATATATTTATTATGTAATGACTGATGACGGACCTGCTGGACACAGTCAGCTCAGCAGCACCGCAGACTGCTACAGTAAGCTACTATAGTAGTATGTATAAAGAAGAAAGAAAAAAAAAAACCACGGGTAGGTGGTATACAATTATGGATGGACGAGCGACTGCCGACACAGTGGTAGCTACAGCCGTGGACTACCGTACTGTGTCTGCTGCTAATATAGACTGGATGATAATGAGATGAAATCAATATATATTATATCACACTAGTACTGCAGCCGGACAGGTAGATATATTTATTATGTAATGACTGATGACGGACCTGCTGGACACTGTCAGCTCAGCAGCACCGCAGACTGCTACAGTAAGCTACTATAGTAGTATGTATAAAGAAGAAAGAAAAAAAAAAAACACGGGTAGGTGGTATACAATTATGGATGGACGAGCGACTGCCGACACAGAGGTAGCTACAGCCGTGGACTACCGTACTGTGTCTGCTGCTAATATAGACTGGATGATAATGAAATGAAATCAATATATATATATAATATCACTAGTACTGCAGCCGGACATGTATATATATTTATTATGTAATGACTGATGACGGACCTGCTGGACACAGTCAGCTCAGCAGCACCGCAGACTGCTACAGTAAGCTACTATAGTAGTATGTATAAAGAAGAAAGAAAAAAAAAAAACCACGGGTAGGTGGTATACAATATTATATATATATTATATACAATTATATATATATATATATATATATATATTAAACTGGTGGTGACTGGTGGTCAGGTCACTGGTCACACTATCAGCAACTTGCAAGTAGTACTCCTAAGCAGACAATCACAATATATATTATACTGGTGGTCAGTGTGGTCACAATGGCAGTGTGGCACTCTGGCAGCAAAAGTGTGCACTGTACGTTATATGTACTCCTGAGTCCTGCTCTCAGACTCTAACTGCTCCCCAATGTCAGTGTCTCCCCCACAAGTCAGATAATATACAGTCACACTATCTATCACTTCAGCAAGTAACTAGTACTCCTCCTAATGCTCCCCAAAATTACTACTGTGTCTCTCTCTACTGTCTCACTCTCTTCTCTATAAACGGAGAGGACGCCAGCCACGTCCTCTCCCTATGAATCTCAATGCACGTGTGAAAATGGCGGCGACGCGCGGCTCCTTATATAGAATCCGAGTCTCGCGATAGAATCCGAGCCTCGCGAGAATCCGACAGCGGGATGATGACGTTCGGGCGCGCTCGGGTTAACCGAGCAAGGCGGGAAGATCCGAGTCGCTCGGACCCGTGTAAAAAAACATGAAGTTCGGGCGGGTTCGGATTCCGAGGAACCGAACCCGCTCATCTCTACTATTTCCATACAGTATATAGAACATATAAATTTGCAGATAGGGTAGCATTTAGGCAGCTACAATATATGGCTGTTACATTTTAGCCAGTGTGTTAGCACATAGCACTGGCCCATTTTTTTTATGTTGCTTTAAGTGTTTTATGTGGATGGCTGTATTCCAACGTAACCTATGGCTCTCTGGATATTTTGGAAATACATGTTCCAAATTCTGGCAGAACATTCTGTACTTTGTAGGTCCACTGCAATGCATTGAAGGTCCACTTATCTTACAGCTTGTATTCTAGTCTCTCTGCTTCACCTCTATAGCCTATCTATACCAATGCAGGGAAGCAGAGTACATTCACATGGGAAGCTTGAATTGCTACTATTTAATCTCAACTCTGATATTTTAATGTATTTTAGTATACTAAAAACTACACATCACACTGCATTTAAAAAAATATATTTATTGATTTTTTTTGTTTTTATAACATGGTCTTTTTGATAGAGCTTGTTTAAAGTAACATTATCAAAATAAGAAATCAGTTTATCAAAAAATATCACTGTGGCAGCCCAGCAATATTCAGCTGTCCAGCGTTAGCTTACCACTGTTGCCAGGCCATTCTTTAAGCGGCTTTCTTTCTAATCCTAAAAAATGTTAAACAATGTTAAAAGTAGATAAAATTAATTTGAAGAAAGCACTTTATATGCAGGGGAAGCTTAAACCCCTTGCAGTGTAGATTAAGTTTAAGTGCAGAGAGCTATGGGGTTAAATTTGTCAGTGCTCTTGGGGCCTATCCTTTATGTGTAATGGGGCATGATAGGTTGATAGCTGGATGCTAGGCAGAGCTCTGCCTCTTTTGCTTTGACCTCCCCCCCTTACTTCCCTTTATTGTCAGTAGACCCCTTTTTTTGCGGGAAAGAATGGCAGTCCAGTGGCTACTGCACTGCAATTTATCTAGGTGCTCTCCCCATCAGTACATTAATTAGGCTGCTATTAACCAACTGGGATCAGCGGAAAGGACTGTCTAGCTGGCTTTTCCATTGCTGCATTGACTGGGGAGTTGGAAACATATCCCCTGACATTGGGAAGTCAATGGCTCTGCAAGGTGTTGTTGTCATCTTGTTGGCATAAGACCCATCATCATAATCAGCTGCTGTTCTACCACATATATACTTCTTAGTCCTAAATTTCAAATAAAAAATTGTGGTTTTCAGTGTCTCTATTTTTAGAGACGTTGTTGTTATAGATTGTTAAGTGACCTGCACTTGGTTTCAATCTGACATGTGTCATTTATAGGTACTCATTTTACATGGGGAAGCCTTCGCTGATGCAGGCCGATAAAGATCACTGCCATCAATGATAGTTCCAGTGGTAAGATTGACCAGCTCTATAGGTCGAAAATGATTCGCATCAGAATATTGCACGTACAGTAGCACGCATTTTCAGGTTCATCCATATTGCTTCTGATCAGCAACCTGCAGGACTTCAGAAGATGAGGAGGATGAAGGTAAGGGTTGCACAAAGCAAAAGTGAAAAGAGAAAGGGGCAGCATTAAAAGGTGTAGGCCAGGAGGAAAAATTAGTGGTAATCGGCACATGTGAAAAAGTGGGTGGTAGGGAAAAATTAGGGAAGTAGATGGGGTGGGATTGATAGGAGGCGTAAATAATGGGACACACATACACAAAAGGGGTAGTATATCTACAGTAAATTGGAGATTTGTGCATTTGTTCAGGGTGGGGGACAGGGCGCACAGCATGTGTACATGATCAGCTATGCCCCTGTGGAAACAGGGTGGTTGCGTGATACTGCTACATGGCAACATGCAGCTTGCAAGCAGTTGTGCACCAGATTGGGGGTGCTTCTGCTGGCACCACAATCATGTGCAGTCTGCCCCTAATGGCATTCAGAGCCTATGTTATTCTCCCTTACATGTATGTCCTAGCGCAGGGGCGGCCAGACTTTTGGAGTTGGCGATCTACTTTGAAAGCTAAAAAGCTTTTGTGATCTACCTAGGAGGAATAACAGCGTGCGCGCAAAAAAAAGTGGCGTGGCATAACAAAAAGTG
The DNA here is from genome assembly GCF_028390025.1 of Pseudophryne corroboree. NCBI lineage: Eukaryota > Metazoa > Chordata > Amphibia > Anura > Myobatrachidae > Pseudophryne > Pseudophryne corroboree. The sequence goes on from NC_086444.1 coordinate 735,361,014, forward strand.
GCCGTGGTATAACAAAAAGTGGGCGTGGTATAACAAAAAAAGGGACGTAGCCTTGCAGCACAGAGTGTAATGACTGCCTCACACGAAATAACACATTGGACCCCACAGGTAAAAACCTCAAACACATATGCCCCCACAGTGTCAGATACACATGCCCCCACAGTGCCATGTGCCCACAGTGCCAGATATGCCCCCACAGTGCCAGATTACATATATGCCCCCACAGTGCCAGATATGCCCTCACAGTGCCATGTGCCCACAGTGCCAGATATGCCCCCACAGCGCCAGATTACAGATATGCCCCCACAGTGCCATGTGCCCACAGTGCCAGATATGCCCCCACAGTGCCAGATATGCCCCCACAGTGCCATGTGCCCACAGTGCCAGATATGCCCCCACAGTGCCATGTGCCCACAGTGCCAGATATGCCCCCACAGCGCCAGATTACAGATATGCCCCACAGTGCCATGTGCCCACAGTGCCAGATATGCCCCCACAGTGCCATGTGCCCACAGTGCCAGATATGCCCTCACAGTGCCATGTGCCCACAGTGCCAGATATGCCCCCACAGTGCCAGATACAGATATGCCCCCACAGTGCCATGTGTCCACAGTGCCAGATATGCCCCCACAGCGCCAGATTACAGATATGCCCCACAGTGCCATGTACCCACAGTGCCAGATATGCCCCCACAGTGCCAGATATGCCCCCACAGTACCATGTGCCCGCAGAGCCAGATATGCCCCCAGTGCCACATATGACCCCACAGTGCCAGATATGCCCCACATTGCCAGATATGCCCTCACTGAGCCATGTGCCCACAATGCCAGATATGCCCCCATAGTAGAGCTCACCGGAGTGGAGAGCGCAGCGCAGCGCGCGCTTCTCCTGTGTTCCGCCCTGCTTCTCAGTCTAATCTCCGGCGGTGACGGCAGCGTGTATAGCTCAAATCAGGCGCCGGTCCGTGAGCTCTCATTGGCTAACGAACCGGCACCTGATTGAGCTATACACTCTGCCGTCACTGAGGAGGCAGAGCGGCAGGCAGGAGAGGCGCGGCTTCGGGTGGCTGGGCGGCGGATCGCGATCGACTGGTCGCATGTCCGCGATCGACCAGTCGATCGCGATCGACTGTTTGGCCACCCCTGTCCTAGCGCCTCAAGAGATTACAAATGTTGCTTTATCACAGTGGTTCTCAAACTTTGTCCTCAGGGCCCCACCCCAGGTGTATGCGTAACTCACTGACACATTTTAAAAGATCCACAGGTGGAGCAATTATTTCAATTGTGATTCTGTGAGTAGACCTGGAAAACGTGAACTGCTAGGGGTTTTGATTACCGAGTTTGAGAACCTGTGATCTATCATGATTCCATATGTAGCAAAATACAAATTAGTCCCCATCACTTGCATGCCAATAGGATAGCTGAAACATAATCATCTTTTATTACAGAGGTTCCCAAACTTGGTCCTCAAGGCACCCTAACAGTTCAGGTTTTAAAGATAACCAAGTTATGGCACAGATGACTTAGTTACACCTAAATCAAGTTAATTTAACCATCTGTGCTCAGAGATTCAGTATGATTTACCGGCGGGTGGGATGCTGGCTGTCCATATCTTGACAGCGGCATCCCGGCCACGGCCACCAGAATGCTGTCAGCGGAGCAAGCGCAAAGAGTGGGAATAGTCTTGTTTTGCCGGTATTCCGGCTGGCGCCACTGTTGGCTCCTGACACCGTATTATGCCCCCATATGCCCCTGTCATCATATTTTGCCTCCAATGTAATACCCCTAACACTATATTATGCCTCCACATGCCACTGTCACCATGTTATACTCCCACTGTAATGCCCTTGACACCATATATGGCCCACTGTAATGCCCCCACATGCCCCTGTCTTCATATTATGTCCCCATTGTATTGCCATAGTACCTGCTCATTGTCAGGGGATACCTCCAGCTGCTGCCACTCTCTGCAGTCAACAGGTGCTGTTCGCATCTGCTCCCAGTACTAAGTATTGAAAATGACCTTCTCAAAATGTCCGCTGCTCTAGTATTCTTAAAAACTGTCTTCCATGAGGCCGTGGCAATTTTGGGAGGTACATTTTTAATACTATTCCAAACGGAACACTGTAATATGCAGTTACCACGGCCACGGAGCCCTGTGCAATCGCATGGCTCACGTGGCCCAAGAAACGGCACTGCTGATGTTGCTCTCTCTCCCCCTGGTCCCACTCCCAGGCTTAACATTTTCCTATCGGGTCATCTTCCTTTCTGGCTAAAGTCTGACGCATTACAGCATGAGCTGTTGGCTTCTGAAGCGCTCCATGACTCTAATTGCGCATGTCGGAGATGGGACAGACCTTAGCAAATTGTCTGTAAAAGTGAATACCTTTTGGCACCTTTCATATGAAAACTATAAAAAAACATAGCCACTAACTTCCCGGGAAGGGCGCCTAACTTTCCACCAGGGAAGGGCGCATCTTGGACCACTGCTACACCACCCTCAAGTCTGCCTTCCGGTCAATCCCTAATGCCGCTCTTGGTTTATCTGACCACTGCTTTGTCCACCTTCTCCCCACATATACAGAGAAGCTGAAGGCGGCTAAGCCTGTAGTCAGAGCGGTCAAGAAATGGACCAACGAGGCTAAACTGAAGCTCCAGGCCTGCTTCGACTGCACGGACTGGGGGGTCTTTGAAGCTTCAGCAACCGATCTGAATGACCTGACTGATACCATAACATCCTACATCAGATTCTGCAAGGACATGTGTGTACCTACCAAGACCTATCGCATCTACAACAAACCATGATTCAATGCCCAGCTCAGGCATTTTCGCCAGGCTAAAGAGAAGGCATACAGCAGCGGCGACAGAGCACTATTCAACCGCGTTAGGAACTCTCTAACAAAAGGAATCAGGCTGGCTAAAAAGCAGTTCTCGGACAAGCTGGCAAACGATCTCTCAACCAATGACTCCGTATCCATTTGGAAAGGATTGCAGGCCATCACCAACTACAAGAAACCACCTAAGCACTCTGCCATGTACCAGGAGCTAACAGACGAGCTGAACCTCTTCTATTTCAGGTTTGACAAAAATGACCCCTGTGAACCAACCCCCCCCTACTGTCCTCCCCTCCGGTTGCCGACCCCAGGTATTGCAGATTGCCAGTGAGGAGCTAGAGGAGGTCCTCAAGAGGGTCAATCCCAGGAAGGCTCTGGGTCCTGACGAAGTGTCACCATCCGCCCTGAGATCATGCACTGGTCAGCTTGCCCCCATATTATCCAGGATATTCAACAAATCACTAGAACTGCGCAAAGTTCCCTCCTGCCTCAAAAGCTCCACAATTGTTCGGGTCCCAAAGAAACCTACCATCACAAGCCTAAATGACTACAGACCGATAGCACTGACGTCTGTGGTCATGAAAGTGTTTGAGCGCCTGGTACTGAACCACCTAAAAGTTGTGACCAGCCCCCAATTAGACCCCCTTCAGTTCGCCTATCGAGCGAACCGGTGCGTTGAGGATGCTGTCAACCTGGGCCTGCATTACATTCTGCAGCATCTGGATGCGCCCGGTACCTATGCGAGGGTCCTGTTTGTCGACTTCAGCTCAGCCTTCAATACAGTAGTCCCCAGCATTCTCTACCCCAAACTTCTCCGCAAAGGGGTCCCAAAAGCTACCTGTTCCTGGATTGTAGACTTTCTGACAGATAGAAAACAGGTGGTCAAAGTGGGAGAATTCTCCTCCCAAGCACTGTCCATCAGTACTGGGGCCCCTCAGGGCTGTGTCCTCTCACCCCTGCTCTTCTCTCTGTATACCAACGACTGCTCCTCCGAGTCACAGTCAGTTAAGATCATAAAATTTGCCGATGACACCACCGTCATCGGCCTCATAAAAGATGGGGACAAATCGGAGTACAGACAGGAAGTGGACCGGCTGGCCCGGTGGTGTAGCTGCAACAACCTCAAGCTCAACCCATTCAAAACTGTTGAGATGGTAGTGGACTTTAGGAAGAAGCCAGATGGAGTTCCCCCACTAATCATAGCCGACAGCGTGGTGTCACTAGTGGACTCCTTCAAGTTCCTGGGGACCACAATCTCCTGAGATCTCAAATGAGGGCTCAATGCAAAGGCCATCATCGGAAAGGCACAGCAGAGGCAGTTCTTCCTAAGGCAACTTAAGAAGTTCAACATCCCATAGAAGCTCCTGCTCCTCTTCTACTCTGCAATCGTAGAATCTGTGCTGTGATCCTCGATAATCGTCTGGTATAGTTCCACCAGCGAGAGAGATAAACACAGGTTTCAAAGAGTGTTAAGGTCAGCTGAGAAGATCATCGGAGCGGACCTTCCCCCTGTCCATGATCTGTATCTGTCCAGAGTCAAAAAACGGGCAACTAGAAGAATAGTTAAGGACCCGCTTCACCAGGGACGTGCAGTCACGGGAGGCAGTGACTCACCTGTCACATTCTGATCTGATTATTAGAATAATACAAAAAAGATATCTATAACACAGATTCTGTGTTATAGATGATTTCTTTGTATTATTCTACTAATTTTTCACAGTTAAAATCCTAGCCATACCTAGATGGGAGGCAGCGAGAGAGTTGCCACCCACTGACAATTATAAACTGCATGAAGCGGGGGGCGGGGCCACGGCAGTGGTCAGGAAATACCCATTGAAGAAAACGAGGGATTGAGGCACCTATACATGTGCCTCAATGACAGGGTTGTGCCTTGAGCCCACATCAAGGCACGCCCCTCTCATCTCCCCAATCTGCTATGCTCCCCTCGCCTCCCCCCGACGACCACCTCTCGCTCTCTCCGGCGATGCTCACTGCTCCCCGCTACAGAGACAGGGCCCAGCCGGATGAGCAGGTCACACGGCGACAAGGGAGCCCCACCAAGGCAGGAGGCAGCGTTCAGGCTTGGGCTACCAAGCAGGAGACAGGCTCCTCCAGATCACCAGGGAGCGCGGTGGTCATCGCTGTCTGACAGCGCAATCAGGAGCTTACCCCGGGACTTTCTCTGAGTGTGAGGGGAGGTGCCAGTGCGACCATGTTCCAGTCAGCGGCATGGCGGCTGCAGCGCGGATCTCTCCTGATGCTCTCTATCCCTAGGTACACTAGAAAACAAATTCTATGATGCTGTGACTCCATTGCTGATTTCTTTCTATATGTAAAACATTTGTTATGTTGCCATAGGTTATAAAATAGCAAAGTACAAACTTGCTGTATTTCTAAAATTAGATCCAGAAAAAAACAAGACTGATTTTCATGGGGATATCTGTGTTGGGCATAAACATTTCTGCTGCGTGTCAGGAATGTCTGTTGACCTAATAGACATTTACACATCTAAAACAAAGTTAAATACATTTAACAGACTTTTTTTTAACTTAAGTAATGTAGCAAACATCAATGTGATCAATTGCTTGTGGCACTAGGACAGAGTAGACATTATTATATCACACTGAATGCCAGGGTTAACTCTACTTACATGTACATATTAGTAACAACAGAGTACATGTCATTTGAATGAATGTTCAAGTTAGTTTTGTATGTTCTCCAGTTCATTCATTAAAAAATGCATTGGGACGGATCCACAGGGGGGTGGTCTTCTGGTTGCCGAATGTCGGGATCCCGGCGACAGTATACCGGCGCCGGAATCTCGACACCCGGCATACCTACACATATTCTCCCTCGTGGGGGTCCATGACCCCCCTGGAGGGAGAATAAATAGCGTATCTATATGCTCGTATCTATACTCCCCCCTTTCATTCTGCTCTGTCTCTACCACACACAGCATGCCCTCTCTCTCCAACTGCCCCTCTCCCTGTGTGAGACAAGTGCTGCACCCTCATTATCCCAACTCTGACACTCTCTATTACCCCACAGCTCCCTCATATTTCTCTACTTACCCCTCTTTTTTGCCTCTCTTGTGTGACTGTCCTGTCATTGCCCTAACTCTAACACCCCCTATTACCCCCCAGTCCTTTCTCTGCCCCTGTTCCTCTCGCTGTGTGACTGCATTCTTTATTTTCCTGTCTCTGACACTCTCTATACCACACAGCCACATCCACATCCACAGCCCCCTTCAGACTTTCCACCTGCCCCTGTCTCTGCCCCTCTCCCTTTGAGACTGCTCTGTCATTGTACTGTTTTTGAGACCCTCTATTACCTCACCCAGTCGCCTCTCTCTGCCCCTATTCCTCTCCCTGTGTAACTGCACTCTCATTGTCTAATTTCTGAGGGTGGGTACACACTGGCCGATATAACGGCTGTTTTCTTGAATGGCCAATATATTGCGGGTCCGTCGGCCAGTGTGTATGGGCAATACATCTGTGAACTCCGTCGTTCACAGACGTATCGCGTCGGGCCCACAGCACAGCCGACGGCCAATATATCTACCGATATATTGGCGCGTCGCTGTGTGTGTACGGGCGGTCGTACACTTGCTGCGGCAGCCGGTGGTGATTGACAGCTGAACTGGGTGGGCGTGTGTACACACCCGCACAGTTCATGACATCAGTCCCCGACGGATCGGGCAGTATGTATGCTCAACACACTGCCATCCATAGATATATCTGCAGATCAATTGATCGGCAGATATATTTACCAGTGTGTACCCACCTTAACACTATCCCCCAGTCACTCCCTCTCTCTTTGTCTCTCTCTGTCTTCGCTCATTGCATCATTGCCCCACCCACACTGGCCAGTGCCTCCCCAGCCATTGACCTCACCGCAAGTCACTGCGCTTCACCCAAGCCACGGCACGCTCAACCTGCTGCCATCTGGCAGACGACACAGAGCCATCCCCACCAGATCCAACAGAAGCCTCAAAAGTTTCTTTCCACAAGCAATCCATCTGCTGAACACCTGACCAACCGACCCCCTGGTAGAGTGCCCAGTCACTCTACTCTATTTCTCTGCACGTAATGGATCACTCTGTTCCCCATGGTTCTTTTATCGGAAGACTGCACGTCCCCCCCTTCCTTGTTTATTTGTTCCCTTGTGTCTGCTGCACTGTAAACCGAAAACAAATTCCTAGTATACGCAAGTATACTTGGCCAATAAAGCTGATTCTGATTCTGATTAACTACATAATTCTATTTATATGTGAAATACTGGTAATTAATTAAGCACTTTTCACTTTGATATAATTTGACTGATAGATAAACAAGGTTGTGGTGTCATGGCAAGATTCACGTAGCAGAACGATGCAGAGCTCTTTCAATTCATATCAATCAACTCATTAACAATTGAGTAACATTTGGTTTATATACATATGCTGTCATGTGACAGATGTGAGGCTGAGATACATTGTCTTTGTGCCCATTTGCCTTTATTTCAATGAGATATCCTGTTTATAAACTTCCTTTCAAAGAAAAAGATTTGGATTTTCAGAATGTCACTGAGATGAAAGGGGCTCTGCAGGCACATTTCAGTTTAGTTTTGTCTAATGACACTAGATGTCCTTTGACTTGAAAAGTGGTGTCTACACAATGTTCTCATTTGTGCTGAGATAGCTAGCACACAATGTATGCAAGGCATGTTTACAATAAATAAACAAGTACATAATGAAATGCATCTGTCAAATCAATGATAATAATATATTACATAGTTACCGAGTTAGTAAGGGTAAAAAAAGACACTGGTTCAATGAGTTCCACCTTTCAAAATTTGAATTGTATTGATGCAAAAGATGGCAAGATACGGAGAGAAAAGTCTCTTCTTGGCACCAAAAATAGCATTTGGATAAATTCCATGGACCCATCACTCTCATAATGTCCTCTACTAATTTACTGGGCCACATTCAGATGTGGTTCCATCGCTGCTGCTTCCTTGGAAGGTGTAGACATAGACATAGCTCTGTATGGTAACGCAGCAGGAGGTGTCTATTACAAGCAGTAGTGATCTGACCTGGGTCCTAGGATGTAGCATTGGATAACTGACACACCATTGAGCGGCACATGGTGATATTCAAACTACCCGTCGCAGAGGCCAGGAAATCTCTGTGCAACCACAGAGATCCCTGGCTTCTTCCCTCCCCCTAAACATTGCCTCCCATTTTCACAAACAGAGGCCGCTGCCGCCCCCTCCTCACCCCCGAATGGCATCAGACTGTCAATCACTGACAGTCAGATACTGGAGTGCTCCAGATGTCGCAGTACCCATTTTCGCACATGCAGAACAGGTCCTGCGCAAAGTACCGATAATTGGTATTTTGCACATCCTGACACAGATCATTCGGCATCTGAATAAAATCCACTATATCTTGCAAGAAAGGTATCTATACCATTATATACTTGGTGGTGTTCCACGCCCTGTACATAAACTCAGTGTGAGGGAGCCACAAGATAAGGTCACCTAGATGCTGGTTGGTGGAATGATATTTTTTGCCCAAAAAGTATGCCAAGTACCTCGATTTTGCTCTATGTTATTCTTTTTAGTGGGGCTTGGTATTATAGAGTGTGCAGTCCAAGCTCCCCCTCCCCTCTATACTGCATACATAGTACACTTGAAGGAGTAGACTCCTTCAGCATGACTTGGCACACCTTCCAACTGCCCCAAGTGTTTTTAACTCTTATGGATCTCTAGCATTTACAGACTGCATATTGTGAAAAGCACTATCACGGTAAGTCCTGTATAAATGTATACATTAGTAGGTGTGGTCCGTCTGCTTTGAAGTGGCACATTATAACACTTAATTTAACACTTTTTTAGCACTTTCAAATATTTTTTTTTTTTTACTGATATAATACTTTTTGCATATTAATTAATACCTCTAACCTTTACTGTAACATTCCTTAACATATAGCTTTTACTTCTTTCTTATTAACATTTACTAACACCTTAGCCTCTCACTAGTGTGCTACCCTGGAGCACCTGGCTTTCACTGGCTTGGTGGGGTATCGCTCCCTGGATTAAAACTTAAGGGGGGTACACACGGAGAGATCCGTGCTTAAAATCTAAGCAATCTTGCTAGATTGCTTAGATTTTAAGCACGGATCTGCCGTGTGTATGCCCCCCAGCGATAGCGATGCGCGGCCCTATCGCTATCGCCGGTGCTAGATTGAGCCTGCATGCAGGCTCAATCTAGCGGGTCGCTCACTTCACCGTTGTGTGAAGTGAGCGGCCCCCCGTCGGCTTTCCCCCTCGCTCAGCACATCGCGCTGTGCTGAGCGGGGTGAGAGATGTGTGCTGAGCGGTCTGTGTTAAGATCGCTCAGCACACATCTCTCCCGTGAGTACCCCCCTTTAGTGTTAGGGACTCAGCAGATGAGGTCACCTGGATGCTGGTTGGTTGGCTTATATTTTTTAGACAAAAAGTATTCCAAGCACCTTGATTATGCTCTATGTTAGATTGCAGAGTTTATAACAGAGACGAGCGGGTTCAGTTTCATGAAAACCAAACCTACCTGAATTTAGGGGGTCTGAACGTATCTGTCTAGGATCTTCCAGCTGCGCTTGGATCCAAAAATGAGGCAAAACACAGATCTTGGCGTCAGATTTCTTTGTTTTTGTCAAGAAAGTTTCTTCTGTCAGATCCAATCAGTGGCCTCTACCATGGTAAAAAGCTGCTGGTTGGCTGAGAATGACTGTCTCTCAGCAAACCAGCAGCCTGTTACCATGGTAGTGACCGCTCATTGGATCGCTAGATAGAACTGACAGAAAACCGAAGAGTGACATGTCAGTTAACAGGGAAGCTGGTTGCTGCTGCTGAGTGCGGGGGGTAGGAGGTATATCTGTAATATATATATATAGTGCCCTCCTCCTGCTATATATAAATATATATATACAGCTGCCTTATTACACTAGGTTCCCTGTTATGAGGAACCAAAAAACAAATATGTAGTATTAGTGTAATTGGCGCCTTGGGGTTGTTATAACACCCCTATTTTTGTGACAGAATGACCTAATGTCAAATAAAATCTTGTTTAGGAAAACAAACAATATATTCCAATACGCAAAAATTTATTAAAATTTATAAAAGATCATCTGATACTGTATTGATGTAACTGTCCATAAAACATTTCAACCACCACTAACATCCAGTGGTGGTCCACATAAGAGCAGATGTACAAATATTTCTTTTGCGAAATCCTCCTTCAAGGATTGTAAGTTGGAGGCCAGATCACAGCAAATTTGATAACCCAATGTGTTTTGTCTCTCACAGAGACTTCATCAGGGGTACATATTATTCGAGTAATTAGCCTCAAAAAATCAATGGATTCATTTGCTCTGGGATACTAACATTGGTATAAAGTGTATCATCCACTATAAGTACATACAGGGGCGTTTTAAGAGAGGAGGAGGCCCGTGTTCAGCCTCCTCCGTCGGGCCCCCTCCTCTCTGCCCGGAGTGCCGTAGAGTCTGAGCACTAGAGGGCTCAGACTCTACTGCGCATGCGCAGATCTCCGGGAAAAAGGCCGCTGTGCCATTTCACTGTGTTCTAGCGGCGCTACGGATGCCGGCGCTGGACTTCGGAGGGGTAAGTATTTTACAAATGGGTGCAGTGTGTGCGGTGGGGGCCCCCTCTGGACTCAGGGGCCCGTGTGCACCGCACACACTGCACCCATTATAGAAACGCCAGTGAGTACATTGCCAATAATGCCTGGCCAATCAGGAGGGATAAAAGCGTGGAAATTATGGAATCAAACACCCACTGGAGATTCATATAATTGACAACCTGATCAATCGTAAAAATCGGCATGTGATACTCAAAGAATCAAAATCAGTAGTAGCACTCAACGGTTTTGTACCAATAGTGTGCTGTGCTGTGTGTCCCAGTATCACACATATATATATATATATATATATATATATGACATCGCACAAGCAGCGGCACTCAGAGACTGTTTCAGTAGGTAGTTGCAAACAAGTGTAATTTAATACATCACATAAAAAATGTGCCACTGCTTGTGCGACGTCTTTCCTGCAAATCAGTTTCCAGCAAGGGTGAGTGCCGATCCAATACAATAGATATATATATATATATATATATATATATATATTATTTATTTATTTATTATTTATTAACAGTTTCTTATATAGCGCAGCATATTCCGTTGCGCTTTACAATTAGAACAACAGTAATAGAACAAAACTGGGTAAAAACAGACAGACAGAGGGAGGAGGGCCCTGCTCGCAAGCTTACAATCTATAGGGAAATACGCATAGATACACAAGGATAGATGCTACCTATTGCATAATGGTCCACCAGATTGCTAGGTTCTTAATGGGTTGTATGATGATACCCCACAAAGTTATCCAAGTGTCAGGAGGGTGTGAGACTAAAGAAAGACAAGATATGTGATGTTATGAATACTCTACAGAGGATGTAATTAGATAGGGAAGCACTGAAGGTTATGTGGGTGGGTCTGGAATTTGATAGGCTTGTCTGAAGAGGTGAGTTTTCAGGGAACATTTAAAGGTTTGGAGACTAGAGGCGAGTCTTATTGTGCGTGGGAGGGCATTCCACAGAGTGGGTGAAGCCCAGATAAAGTCCTGTAATTTTGAGTGTGAACAGGTAATGCGTGTGGATGAGAGACGTAGATCTTGTGCAGAGCGGAGAGGTCGGGTAGGGAGATATTTTGAGATGAGTGAAGAGATGTATGTTGGTGCAGTTTGGTTAATAGCCTTGTATGTCAGTAAAAGTATTTTATATTTAATACGGTAGAATACCGGTAACCAATGGAGGGACTGACAGAGCGGATCTGCAGACGATGGATTGCTATGACAGAATCCCTGCCCTTATAGAGCCCCTGGTACCAGAGATCCCCTGCTGTGCCCATATGATTGCTATATGCTGTCATGACTACTATATAACCCTGGGTGTGTGTGCTAGTGCAGTGTGGTGTAACCCTGTATGTGTGCTGGTGCAGTGTGGTGTAACCCTGTGTGTGTGCTGGTGCAGTGTTGTGTAACCCTGTGTATGTGCTGGTGCAGTGCAGTATAAATATGTGTGTGTGTGCTGGTGCAGAGTGGTGAAGAGAAGGAGGAATGATGATGAGAAGGACTAATGAGGAATGAGGAGGAGGAGGAGGGGATCTAACATGGCATAATGTGTGTAAGGCATAATGTGGTATAATTTGTATAAGCAGCTCTGTGTGGTGTAATGTTTATACGGGGTACTACTGTTTGGTGTAATGTGTATAAGGGGCTCTTTTGTGGTGTAATCTGTATAAGGGGTACTACTGTGTGGTGTAATGTGTATAAGGGGTGCTACTGTGTGACATAATGTGTAATATGCCATGTATTTGTGCCACTGCTCTGTCACTTAAGCCGGGTACACACTAGACATATGAGGGACGATTTGCCCGATTCGGACACATCGTCCACGATGTTGCTGGCGATGCATGTTTCCGGATGTGGTCAGTGACATCATTCGTTGGACCTGCATGCAGATACCACGGGTGACATCACAAGCCACTGGCCATGCTGCCGAATGCAGCACTGCCCCCCCGCCATTTCTCATTGATGCCGACATCGGCAAGTGTGTATGCAATTGCCGATGGAGACCACACTGCCGGGACCCATTGCTGATATTAACCAGCCAGCTTGCTGCATCCATTGGACAATATTGGTGAAAAGTTGAAAAAAATATTGGGGGTCATTCTGACCCGATCGCACGCTGCAGTTTATCGCAGCGGTGCGATCAGGTCAGAACTGCACATGCGCCAGACCTGAAGGCCGTCATGCCGCTACGATCACCTCTGTCTGATTGACAGGCAGAGGTGGTTGCTGGCCCGTGGGGGAGGGGGGGGTGGAACAGCGGCATTTGGCCGCCGTTTTGTGGGCGCGGTCGCTGGACCGAAAGGGGGGCGGGCCGCAGCGGCTGCGTGACATCACACGCAGCTGCTGCAGGCCGGGGAGCGATGAGTAGCTCCCGGCCAGCACGCTAAAGCTGCACTGGTCGGGAGCTATTCTAGAAGTGCAAAGGCATCGCCGCTGTGCGATGTCTTTGCACTTCTGCGGGGAGGGGGGCACTGACATGCGGGGCGGGATAGCCCTGTGCTGGGCGTCCCCCGCAGTGTGAATGATCGTAGCTGTGCTAAATTTAGCACAGCTACGATCATCTCGGAATGACCCCCATTGTGGGGTGGTCAAATTGACTGGAATTTTATTTTAATGAGGTTAAAATACCATAGGAACAAAAAAGTCCCAAATTATGTGATTTTGGCCGTTGTTATCAATTTAAAAAAAAAGTACAGATCCAAAACCAAAACACGTGATGTTGCCAAAACCCAATAACAAATTAGAACCAAAACTAGGAAAAATGGCCCAGCACACACACTTCCATTTATAATTATTCCAATTAGCTGTGCTTGGTATTATAGAGTAATGATTGCCATTATATTTTCTCTTACGTCCCAGGGGATACTGGGAATACATTTAGTACCATGGGGTATAGACGAGTCCACTAGGAGCCATGGGCACTTTAAGAAATTGATAGTGTGTGCCAGCTCCTCCCTCTATGCCCCTCCTACCAGACTCAGTTTAGAAAATGTGCCCATAGGAGCCTCTGGAAGCTCCTGAAGAGTTTTCTGACTATATTTTCTGTGTTTGTTGTTTTCAGGCAGGACTGGATGGCACCAGCCTGCCTGCTTCGTGGGACTTAGGGAGGGGAGGGGGGAGACCCAACATCTTGAAGGGATACTGGTCCCGTTCCCCGCTGACAGGACACTAGCTCCTGAGGCAACTATTCGCAAGCCCCACCACGGCGAGCATACATTTCTGCAGCACGCCGCTACCCCTAACAGCCAGAAGATAGAAGATTGGTGAGTACTGAGCCGGCGTCCCGGTTAGCGGGTCGCTGGCCATTATGGTGGCACGAGGGCAGTGTCGGACTGAGACATGAAGGGCCCACAGGGGGGATGCAGTGGTAGGGGCCCATGTTTAGAGGTGTGGCTAGTCTCCTGAATAAATATATATATAGTAAAAAACATGTATAATGTACAATTCAAGTGCACTGTCTGGAACCTGATCCATAGTGGAGGGAAAGGGGCCCCCAGACAGTGGGGCCCACCGGTAGTTTCCCCTATACCCTAGACCCCTGTGGGCCAGTCCAACCCTGCATGAGGGTACAGAGACGCATGGCTTTTAAACGGGGCAGACTGCGTCTCCCGCTGTGTAAGGACACAGCCGCTGAACAGTGGACACGGGGTCATTCCGAGTTGATCGCTAGCTGAAAATGTTCGCTGCGCAGCGATGATGCAAAAAAAAGGAACTTCTGCGCATGCGTATGCGGCACAATGCGCACGCGCGACGTACTTTCACAACGGCCGATGTAGTTTCACACAAGGTCTAGCGAAGCTTTTCAGTCGCACTGCTGGCCGCAGAGTGATTGACAGGAAGAGGGCATTTCTGGGTGTCAACTGACCATTTTCAGGGAGTGTTCGAAAAAACGCAGGTGTGCCAGGAAAAACGCAGGCGTGGATGGGCGAACGCAGGGCGTGTTTGTGATGTCAAAACAGGAACTGAACAGTCTGAAGCCATCGCAAGCGCTGAGTAGGTCTGAAGCTACTCTGAAACTGCAAAAAATTATTTTGTAGCCGCTCTGCGATCCTTTCGTTCGCACTTCTGCTAAACTAAAACACACTCCCAGTGGGAGGCGGCATAACGTTTGCACGGCTGCTAAAAACAGCTAGCGAGCGATCAACTCGGAATGACCCCCACAGTACACAGACTGGCAACAAAGCCATAAAAGGAGTCTGTCTCCATTTTATGCACTTAGACACATACAGCCAGTATAAAAAAGAGTGGGAAGACCGTGCACCATTGAATGGGCGGGGCTTCACCATGAGCGGATCCAGAAGCTCACCAGGGCCATTTTCCCTCTGCAGCTGACACAGACACTGACTGACAGGGACGCGCTGCACCTCCGGAGAGACTCCAGATTACCTTAGCGGTACCAGGGGGTCACGGCAGGGGGGGGGAGCGGTTATTATTGTACTAAGGCCCTCATTCCAAGTTGATCGCTCACTAGCTACTTTTTGCAGCCGTGCAAACGCATAGTCGCCGCCCACGGGGGAGTGTATTTTCGCTTTGCAAGTGTGCATTCGCATTTGCAGCCGAGCGGGACGAAAAAGTTTTTTGCAGTTTCAGAGTAGGTCTGAACTTACTCAGCCCTTGCAATCACTTCAGCCTGTCCAGTCCCAGAATTGACGTCAGACGCCCGTCCTGCAAACGCATGGACACGCCTGTGTTTTCCCTACCACTCCCAGAAAATGGTCAGTTGACAGTTGACACCCATGAACGCCCTCTTTCTGTCAATCTCCTTGCGATCACCTGTGCGAATGGATTTGTCACTAGAAGCATTGCCCAGCAACGATGCTGTTTGTACCCATATGACACGTGTGCGCATTGCAGTGCATACGCATGTGCAGTCAGTGGCGGATCCAGGGGGGGGGCACTCGGACCCGTGCCCCCCCTGTCATTTGTGGCCTTATTTGTAAGACGGAGACAGCAGTGTCTCTGTCTCAGCAAAAGCCGCGATCGCGATCGCGACCGCTACCATGGAGCTACTGCAGCAGAGAGCTACGTATAGTAGCTCTCTGTATAGACAAAGTCCGGGGAGAGCTGCTGGCTGCGCATGCTCAGCTGCAGCAGCTCTCTCCCACCTCACTGACCCGCCACTGGCCGCCAGTCTTCTCCCGCCTCCCACTGCTCCCAGCCGCTGGTGGTATGTACAGTATACCACCAATACTGTATATGAAATGTGTGTATAATATGATCCCTACATATGTATGTATTTACTGTATGTGTTCTGTATGTGTATTTGTGTATGTATGAATGTGTGTGGTATGTGTGTGTGTGTGTATATATATCTATATATATATATATATATATATATATAGATGTGTGTCTATATATACGGTATATATAGATACATATACTGTGTATATATATATATATGTGTGTGTGTGTGTGTGTGTGTGTGTGTGTGTGTGTATATATATATATATATATATATATACACACACACACACACACACACACACATACACACACATTCACAGATACACACCCACGGAAACCCCCCTAAATAAATCCTGCGTTTGCCCCTGACATTACTACTGGGGGGGCATCAATAAGGGGCATTATAACTGGGAGGCATCACTACTGAGGGGTCATCTATTGGGGGCAGCTACTGGGGGACATTTTTACTGGGGGCCATCTACTGGGGGCATTACTACAGGGGGGTCATCTATTGGGGCAAACTCGTAGGGGTCATTATTACTGGGGGTCATCTATTGGGGGCAGCTACTGGGGGCATTATTACTGGGGGGAATCTACTGGAGGCATTACTACTGGGGGGTCATCTATTGGGGGCAGCTACTGGGGGACATTTTTACTGGGGGCCATCTATTGGGGGCATTATTACTGGGGGGCATCTACTGGTGGCATTACTACTGGGGGGTCATCTATTGGGGGAAAACTCCTAGGGGGCATTACTACTGGGGGCAAACTACTGGAGGACATTATTACTGGGGGGCATCTACAGGGGCAAACTGCTGGGGGACATTATTACTGGGGGGCATACATCTACTGGGGGCAAACTGCTGGGGGACATTATTACTGGGGGTCATCTACTGGGGGCAAACTGCTGGGGGACATTATTACTGGGTGGCATCTACTGGGGGCAAACTACTGAGGGACTATTACTGGGGGCCAACTACAAAGGTGCTAACTACTGGCGGCGTAACTACAGGGGCATTACTACTGGCGGCTTAACTACAGGGGCATTACTACTTGGGGGCTAAACTACAGGGGGGCCAAAGTACTGGGGGCTTAACTACAGGGGCCAAACTACTGGGGGCATTACTACTAAAGGCTAAGCTACAAGGGGGCATAACTACAGGGGGGCATTACTACTGGTGGCTGAACTACTGGGGGCATTACCACTGGGAGGCTAAACTAAAGGGGGGGGGGTAAACTACTGGGGTCATAACTGCAGGGGCATTACCACTGGGGGCATAATGACTGGGGGCATTACTACAGGCAACATTACTACTGGGGGCAATACGGGCATTGCAAAAGGGGCACCACTACTATGGGGTCTATATAAGGGGCACTACCAGTACAGTGGACATTGCATAATGAGCGCTACAACTGTGGGCATTGTATAAGAAGCGCCACCTCACATGCACCGAAGCCGCACGCAAATGTACTTGCCCCTTCCATGGTGCCCCCCCTATCATTTTCTTCTGGATCCGCCCCTGTGTGCAGTAGTAACCTGATCGCTGCGCTGCGAAAATCGGCAGCGTGCGATCAACTCGGAATGACCCCCTAAGTCCCTAATCTAGGTACTTAGTCTGCAACCCGTATGCTGGTTCCATACTCCCTCTGTGTCTCCCTGGAAGGGCTCTTTGTGGGTTAATTGTGCAATTTAACCTGTGTGTGTGTGTGTGTGTGTGTGTACTCAATGTAGTGTCCCTTCCCAGGCTAGTGGGGCAGAACCAGTATGGCTGGACTCCAGTAGGGGAATGATTTCCACAATCTCCACTAAGTTATCTCGGACCGAGAAAGAGACTCAATACTTAAGACAATCTATGACTGAGTTTATGAAAAGAGACTCAGTACCCAAACTAGCGTCTTAGTCCCCTGCCATTTGTCCACAAAAACGCACTTTGGCCCATATCCTGCAGTCTGACTCGGATGATGAGGGGTCAGAAATGGAGGAGCGTGAGGTGGACTCAGAGGTGGGAGAGGGTGCTCTGTCGCAGGGAATAGAGGCTCTCATAGAAGCTATCAGAGAAGTTCTAAATATCCCTGATAAGGTGACAGAGGAGAGTGAGGAATCTTATTTTAATATAAAAAAGAAATCCTCAGCCACTTTGTCAAAGGAACTTAATAACCTGTTTGAAGAACCATGGGTTAGTCCTGATAGGAAATTTCATATCCCTAAACGGTTATTATCATCCTTCCCTTTTCCTGCTGAGGATAGGAAAAAATGGGAAAATCCACCGATAGTGGATGCATCAGTATCCAGGCTCTCACAAAAAATTGTATTGCCTGTCCCGGGTGCAGCATCCCGAAAAGACGCAGCTGATCGTAAAATTGAGACTACGCTCAAATCCTTGTATACAGCTGCTGGGGAGGCCCGGAGACCCACTATAGCATGTGGGTGGATTACTAGAGCCATTGCCAAATGGTCGGGTAACCTGATTAAAGGGTTGGACATCTTTCCTCAGGAGGAGGTTATCTTGTTACTACAGCATATACGGGACTATGTGAATTTTATGGTGGAAGCCATGAAAGAAATAGGCTTGCTTAATGCACGTACTGTGGCTATGGCAGTGTCTGCACGCAGGGGTCTATGGCTACGCCAGTGGACTGTGGAGGCGGACTCCAGAAAAGGCATGGAAGGCCTCCCTTTCACAGGTGAGGCCTTATTTGGAGATGAACTAGACAAATGGATCTCCAAAGCTACTGTGCGTAAGTCCACATACCTTTCTTCTGCAGCTACCCAAGCTAGGAAGGCATACTCAGGTCCCAATTTACAGTTTTTTCGGACTGCCAAGTTTAGGGGCAAACACAGAGGTTCTTCTACAGCCACTAGAGGTGCAAAAGGTAAACCACGAAAACCTGCAACTGCCGCTTCACAGGAACAGGGCTCAAGCTCTGCTTCCTCAAAACCTTCAGCATGATGGTGGACCGTGATGCCTGGAAGACTGGCAGGTGGGAGCCCAGCTAAAATTCTTCAGTCACATCTGGACAAGTTTGTGCCAGGATCCCTATGGTCCTAGAGCTTATTTCCCAGGGCTACATACTGGAGATCCAGGAGCTTCCACCTCATTGATTCTTCAAATCAGGCTTACCAGTTTCACAAGAGGCAAGTATAACTTTACAGGACGCCATTCAAAAACTGGTACAAACTCAGGTCATTGTTCCAGTTCAGTGGCGCACCCAGGGGGGGTTTCCGAGTACCCAGAAACCCCCCTCCACTAAAAAAAAAAAAAAAAAAAAAAAAAATTTTTTTTTTTTTTTTAGCTGCATGACTATTATTAATGACTGTCTAGTGTCCTCTGCAGCCTGCTGTCTTCCTGGTGGCACTTGCAAATGCAATAAAAGTTTACTTTATTTTAATTATAGTACATATATATCCATGTGCCTACATATATACACATGTATATACATACATTTATACATATAAACACACACACACATATGATATATATATACATGTGTATATATATATGTGTACTGTATGTGTGTGTATATATATATATATATATATATGCATGTTTAATATGCTATGTATATGTGTATATGGGTTCACTACGATCTCCCGGCGGCCGGCCTCCCGGCGACCAGCATACCGGCGCCGGGAGGCCGGCCGCCGGCTTACCAACAGTGTGGCGAGCGCAAATGAGCCCCTTGCGGGCTCGCTGCGCTCGCCGCGCTACGTGCACCACACTATTCTATTCTCCCTCCAGGGGGGTCGTGGACCCCCACGAGGGAGAATAAGTGTCGGTATGCCGGCGGTCAGGCTCCCGGCGCCGGTATGCTGGTCGCCGGGAGCCCGACCGCCGGCATACTGAAGACCACCCGTGTATATGTATGTGTGTGTGTATGTGTATATATATATATATATGTGTGTGTAGATATATGTATATATATATATATATATATATATGTGTAGATATATATATATATATATATATATATATATACACACACACACACACACACACACAGACACACTAGTTTTACGGACCCAGCATATACTGGGTCACCTCAGTTCCCACCCCCGTGATTGGCTCCGCCCAGTTCTGGAAACCCCCCCATGCAAATCCTGCGTTTGCCACTGCAGTTCCACCTCATCTGCAAAACAAGGGGTACTATTCCAACTTGTTTGTAGTACAGAAACCGGAAGGTTTGGTAAGACCGATTTTGAACCTCAATTCGCGGAACCCGTACTTATGAGTGTTCAAATTCAAGATGGAGTCTCTGGGAGCAGTAATGTCAGGTCTGGAGGAGGGACAATTCCTAGTGTCTCTGGATATCAAGGATGCGTACCTTCACATTCCTATCTGGCCGCCCCATCAGGCTTATCTACGGTTTGCACTGCAGGACTGTCACTACCAGTTCCAGGCCCTGCCAGTTTGTCTCTCCATGGCACCGAGGGTGTTCACCAAAATGATGGCAGAGATGATGTTTCTACTCCGCAAACAGGAAGTGAACATAATTCCGTACCTGGACGATCTTCTGATAAGGGCACTGTCCAGGGAGCGGTTGTTGGACAGCATTGGCCTCTCAACCAGACTACTGCTAGATCACGGGTGGATTGTGAACCTACCAAAATCTCACCTAGAACCGACACAGAGGCTTTGTTTCCTAGGGATGATACTGGACACAGAGTCTCAGAAAGTGTTCCTTCCCTTGGAAAAGGCAATGGTAATCCAGTTGATGGTTCGGGCTGTCCTGAAGCCAACCCAGATCTCGGTGCATCTGTGCATTCGCCTTCTGGGGAAAACGATGGCCTCTTACGAGGTGATTCAGTATGGAAGGTTTCAAGCGAGGCCCGTCCAGCTGGATCTGTTGGATAAATGGTCCAGATCACATCTTCACATGCACCAGAGGATCCATCTGTCACCAAAAGCCAGGATCTCCCTCCTGTGGTGGCTACAGACTTCTTACCTAGTTGAGGGTCGGAGGTTCTGGATTCAGAATTGAATTCTGCTAACCACAGATGCAAGCCTCAGAGGTTGGGGCGCAGTCATCAAGGGGGTGTAGTTTCAGGGAAGATGGTCAAGTCAGGAAGTCATCCTTCCAATAAACATCCTGGAACTTAGAGCTATATACAATGTCCTTCTGCAGGCCTCATCTCTTCTTCATAATCAGGCCATTCAGGTCCAGTCGGACAATGTGACAGCAGTGACGTATATAAACCAACAGGGCAGAATGAAAAGCAGAGCAGCAATGTCAGAGGTGTCAAGAATCCTCCTCTGGGTGGAAAAACACACCGTGGTGTTGTCAGCAGTCTTCATTCTGGCAGTAGACAACTGGGAAGCAGACTTCCTCAGCAGACACGACCTGCACCCGGGGGAGAGTGGGGCCTTCACCTGGAGGTGTTCCGGTAGTTGACACATCGGTGGGGATATCCACAAATCGACATGATGGCCTCTCGACTCAACAAGAAGCTCAAGTGGTATTGTTTCAGGTCGAGGGACTCTCAAGCAGTAGCGGTAGACGCTCTGACAAGTCTGTGGGTCTACCAGCTGGTGTACGTGTTTCCTCCACTTCTGCTGATCCCAAGAATTCTAAAAAGAATAAAAACGGAAAAGGTTCAAGCAATCCTCATTGTCCCGGACTGGCCACGAAGGGCCTGGTATGGAGATCTTCTCGAGATGCTGCTCGATGTGGCCTCTACCTCTGCGTGAGGATCTTTTGCAACAGGGCCCGTTCATCTATCAAGACTTACCGCAGCTATGTTTAACAGCATGGAAGTTGAACGGCTGATTCTAGCCAGCAGAGGGATTCCTGACAAGGTCATCCCGACTATGATCCAAGCCAGGAAGGGGGTAACATCTAAACATTACCACTGTATTTGGAAGAAATATGTCTCTTGGTGTGAGAGCAGACAATATTCTGCAGTGGAATTTCATCTGGGACGTTTCCTGCTTTTTCTGCAATCGGAAATAGATGTGGGCCTATGTCTAGGTTCCATAAAAGTACAGATTTTGGCTTTGTCTATTTTCTTTCAGAAACAATTGGCTTCTCTCCCTGAAGTCCAGACATTCTTGAAAGGTGTTCTACGCATCCAACCTCCCTTTGTGCCTCCCATGGCACCTTGGGATCTCAATTTGGTGCTGCAGTTCCTCCAATTGGACTGGATTGAACTGTTACAGGAGGTTGACGTAAAGTACCTTACATGGAAGACCGTCACACTACTGGCCTTGGCCTCAGCAAGACATGTGTCGGAGCTAGGGGTGTTCTCTCACAAGAGCCCCTACCTAATTTTCCATGAGGACAGAGCTGAACGCAGAACTCGTCAGCAATTTCTTCCTAAGATGGTGTCTGCGTTTCACATCAACCAACCTATTGTGGTTCCGGTTGTAAACGGACACCTCTGCTACTTCAAAGTCTTTGGATGTTGTGCGGGCTTTGAAGGTGTATGTAAAGAGAACAGCTTGTCACAGGAAATTGGACTCGCTGTTCGTTCTTTCTGATCCCAATAAAATTGGGTGTCCTGCTTCAAAGCAGTCAGTTGCACGCTGGATCAGGCTCACTATCCAGCATGCTTATTTACTGCAGGCTTGCCGGTTCCAAAATCTGTACAGGCCCACTCTTCTAGGTCAGTGGGTTCTTCTTGGGCGGCTGCCCGGGGTGTCTCAGCTTTACAGCTCTGCTGATAAGCTACTTGGTCAGGTTCGAACATGTTTGCAAAGTTCTACAACTTCGATACTTTGGTCTCTGAGGACCTTCACTTTGGTCAATCAGAACTGCAGGAACCTCAGCACTCTCCCACCCATTTTGGGAGCTTTGGTTCTTGCCCATGGAACTAAATGGATTCCCAGTATCCCCTAGGATGTAAGAGAAAATAGGGTTTTAATTACCTACTGGTAAATCTTTTTCTCGCAGTCCGTATGAGATACTGGGCGCCCACCCGGTGCTTCGTTCTTCCTGCACTGTTACTTAGTTAAGTATTCTGGTTTGCTCAGCTGTTGCTGTTCCTGTTTCAAGTTTGGTTAGCATGGCTTTCCTCTTTTTTTTGTGTGTGCTGGTTCGTAATCTCACCACTTTCCTTATCTATCCTTTTCTCAAAGTACAGTATGTCAG
Organism: Pseudophryne corroboree; assembly: GCF_028390025.1. Taxonomy (NCBI): domain Eukaryota; kingdom Metazoa; phylum Chordata; class Amphibia; order Anura; family Myobatrachidae; genus Pseudophryne; species Pseudophryne corroboree. Next base: position 735,383,787 of record NC_086444.1, read on the forward strand.
TCTCCTCGGGCACAGTTTCCTAGACTGAGTCTGGTAGGAGGGGCATAGAGGGAGGACCCAGCCCACACTATCAAATTCTTAGAGTGCCCATGGCTCCTAGTGGACCTGTCTATACCCCGTGGTACTAAATGGATTCCCAGTATCCCCTACGGACTACGAGAAAAGGATTTACCGGAGGGTAATTAAAATCCTATTTTCTCTTTCCGTGTGGGGCTTCAAGTCTCAACATGATAGTACTTCTCATTACATTTGTAATAAGAGTGCAGTCCAAGGTCCCGATCCATCATTATATACTCTGTTAACAATTTTACCATTACAAATTACGCAGCCTTACCATTATTTTAGTAAATAATTCCTTCCTGTGCTCAATTAGTGAAACTTTCGTTGAATGACAAATTGAACATTCCTTGTTCTCTGGCCCTCATTCTGAGTTGATCGCTCGCTAGCTGCTGTTAGCAGCAGTGCACACGCTAGGCCCTCTGGGAGTGTATTAGCTTATCAGAAGTGTGAACGAAACGTTAGCAGTTCTGCTACTTAAAAAATTCATGCAGTTTCAGAGTGGCTCGATACTTACTCCTATCTTGCGATGACTGCAGAATGTTTAGCTCCTGGTTTGACGTCACAAACACGCCCTGCGTTCGGCCAGCCACTCCCCCGTTTCCTCAGCCACTCCTGCATTTTTACCTGGCACGCCTGCGTTTTTTAGCACACTCCCTGAAAACGCTGAGTTGCCGCCCAGAAACACCCACTTCCTGTCAATCACACTACGAACACTCAAGCGACTGAAAAGCGTCGCTCGAGCGTGTGTAAAACGACAAAGTCTTGTGTGAAAGTACTTAGCGCATGCGCGCTGCGTACCATGCGCATGCGCATAAATGCTGTTTTTTCACCTGATCGCTGTGCTGTGAAAATCGGCAGCGAGCGATCAACTCGGAATGAGGGCTAGATGGTTAAATAAATATTTTTATAGATCTTTATATATATTACAACTCACCATTTTGCAAAGAAAACAAATTTCTCTAACCTTACTTTAGACTTTATTCCTTCCACTTTTGTACCCTCTTTAGACCTAAAATATTCTGCTTAAAGTGAGATGCCCAAAACTGTACTCCATCTCCAAGAAATGGTTTATCTAGTGATTTATATTAGGGATATTCTATGCTTTAATTACATCCATTAATCACACTTTTGTGCATCCCAGGTGTTTATTCTAGAGATTTGTGGTTTGGTTTTCCTGAAATACCAACATACCCGAACTTAGGGTTTCTCAGTCAAATTGAGTCCCAGTTCAGAACCACTTTGGGATTTCGGAAGGAACATAAGGGGTCATTCCGAGTTGATCGAAGCTATCAACTTTCTGCTGCGATCAACTTGTACACGCCTACGGGGGAGTGTATTTTAGCTTAGCAGGGCTGCGAACGCTTGTGCAGTCCTGCTAAGCTATAAAAATTTCAAGTAAAACTAGACGAGCCCTATACCTACTTACCCTGTGCGATGATCTCTGCGATGCTGGAGCCGGCTTTGACGTTAGACATCCGCCCTCTGTTCTTCTGGACATTCCTGCGTTTTCCTTACCACTCCCCAAAAACGCCAGCCAACGGTCCGGATCCTCCCAGGAACGCCTTCTGCCTGTCAATCTTCTTGCGGTCGGCTGTGTGACCGTTTTCTTCTTAGGACGCAACGTAACCCGGCGACCCCTGTCGCCGGGCAATGTCGCACACGCGCACTGTGGCCGCCGCGCATGCGCATTCCGTGCCCTTTCGCACCGCAGCGACAAACTGCTGCGTGCGAATGGGTCGGAATGGCCCCCTTAGGGCCTAATTCAGACCTGATAGAAAAGGTTCATTTTTTGCACCCCTGCGATCAGGTAGTCGCCACCTACATGGGGAGGGGGAAATCGCTGTGCAGGGGTATATTGTTGGTACACACTGGCCAACGGACCAGCGATATATCAGCCAATCAATAGAACGGCCGATATATCGGCCAGTGTGTACGCACCTTTAGAAATTGTGTTAGTAATCTATCTTTAGTTAAACACATTTGTTTAATTAGAATTAATGCTGTAATGATATATAAACTAGAGATGAGCGGGTTTGGATTTACTCAGTTCTTAACGCCAGAATTATTGCAAGTTCTTTTTTTCTGGATTTTTCTTATTGACTAACCAAAACACGTGACGTTCGTGAGCCAATAAGGAGATCTGGGTAAATCCAAGTAAATCCGAGTAAAACCGAACCCGCTCATCTCTAATATAAACCAGCACATCCAATAATTATAGGTAGTGACTACAAGATGCAGATAGTCCAGTGTTCACCATAAAATAACATATAATACACTGAAATCATACTTATGTTAGGGAACTCCAGCACTATTTGTGTGAGACCACTGGTGAGAAGGTCTGCTGGACTGGATGTGCACTGGGTACATGACAGGACAATCATTACTGGAGTAATAAACCTCCTAATGATGTGTGGACCCTTATTTCAAACGTAAAACATTCGATACCTTTAATACCATGAAATAATGACACGGAGACTTAAATTTGGCAGAAAATTGTTAGCTATTTATTGTACCCTAACCATTAGAAAAAAACTGTAAAGTAAAATTTAAGTTAACATGCCGATTCAGCCGGCATATGGTGGCAGAAAAAAGAACGGCTATATTCCACTGACGATAACCTCAAAAACGTTAAAACCCAAACAATCCTAATCTACCACAAACCATACATAGGTAATAGGTGCCCGACTCAGACCTCCACGCTGACTGCCCACCCTGATGGGTGATGACGCTGCCCCCTGTTGGGTGATCTAGCGGCCTTAAAAGTCAATGGAGGTGAGTGCACCTAAACCACACCAATACTGTAAAAAACTGTAACTAACAAGTCAAACTATAACCTGCCGTTCTTTTCCGCCAACAAATAGCCAACGATAAACCACAACTAACAATCCAAAGCCAAGACACTCCGTGCCAAAACCTCTATCTAATGGGGTGGGAGGGTGGGAAGGCAAACCAGAAGTAAGAGACCCTTAGCTAGCCTATACATCCCTATATATACTGATCCCTCCCCTCTCTACCATTGGCTGTACTTTTCAATACAATTAAGTCCACACCCCTCACAGGAGGTTTAACTCTCTCCATTCCTATGCCTGTCATTTCGATCACCTAAACCTCCTAATGATAATGTGTGGACCCCTATTCCAAAAGTAAAACATTCGATACCTTTAATACCATGAAATAATGACACGGAGACTTAAATTTGGCAGAAAATTGTTAGCTATTTATTGTACCCTAACCATTAGAAAAAACCTGTAAAGTAAAATTTAAGTTAACATGCCGATTCAGCCGGCATATGGTGGCAGAAAAAAGAACGGCTATATTCCACTGACGATAACCTCAAAAACGTTAAAACCCAAACAATCCTAATCTACCACAAACCATACATAGGTAATAGGTGCCCAACTCAGACCTCCACGCTGGCTGCCCACCCTGACGGGTGATGACGCTGCCCCCTGTTGGGTGATCTAGCGGCCTTAAAAGTCAATGGAGGTGAGTGCACCTAAACCACACCAATACTGTAAAAAACTGTAACTAACAAGTCAAACTATAACCTGCCGTTCTTTTCCGCCAACAGCGAAAAACTCTTCCCCAGAGTCTTCGCACCGCCACCATACCCTCAACCTAACTCCTGCAACACCTGAAATAGGAAAATCATCATCCCTTCCTTGGACAGATGCACACCATCAGACCGAAAAAGGTGACTTTCCCGGAACCGAATCCTAGGGTGGCGAACCACTTTCCCTCCGTGAGCCAATACCCACTTCGCCACCGCAGCGTTCACCTTTTACCTGGCCTCATCAATCGGGCAACCGTCCGCCACTCCTTGCCAACGCAACCTTGGCACCATCATAGAGAACACCAAAACACAATTGGGCCATGCTGCGGCCACCCTGGCCAGATCCTCCATCATGGCCCATCGCAGCTCCAAAGATGTCCTCTTCCCCAGATCGTTGCCACCCAAATGGACAACCAGCACCCTAGGGACTCCATGCTCACTGACCTGACTGACCAATCTACTCTTTAGATCTTGCCACATCATCCCACGCCAACCAAGCCAACGAACACCAGGAGCCCAAGGAAAAGACTGCGCCCCATCCGAGGCCAAAAACCTGGCTGCCCAGTAAACATAAGAGTGGCCGACTACCCAGATTGCCAAATCGTCTTCTACCCAACCTGAAGTGAAGGAAAGGAGTAAAAATTGGTTAATAGATATCCTAACAGGAGCTTATTGCATGCATTAACCTGAAGGATCTGCCAAAAGAAAAAGGTTTTCGGTTCTTGATGAGTCACGGCCTAGCCGATCTAAACAAGCTTCCAGCCAATCGAAGCATAACATAGAAACACAACGGGAAAGATCAAATTAAAATAATGAAAATAAAAGGGGGGGGGGGGGGTTAAAATGGGAAAAACATGTAAGAACTCAGCTGGAGGTGAAAGCGTAAAAACCTGCTGAGGGACTTTGTGTTTGTAACTGATCAGCCGAATTGTAGATTGAAATTCAGGCCCTCATTCCGAGTTGTTCGCTCGGAGATTTTCATCGCATCGCAGTGAGAATTCTCTTAGTGCGCATGCGCAATGTTCGCACTGCGACTGCGCCAAGTAACTTTACTATGAAGAAAGTAAGTTTACTCACGGCTTTTTCATCGCTCCGACGTTCGCATTGTGATTGACAGGAAATGGGTGTTACTGGGCGGATGCACGGCGTTTTAGGGGCGTGTGGCTGGAAACGCTACCGTTTCCGGAGAAAACGCAGGAGTGGCCGTGGAAACGGTGGGTGTGCCTGGGCGAACGCTGGGTGTGTTTATGACGTCAGCCAGGACCGAAAAGCACTGAACTGATCGCACAGGCAGAGTAAGTCTGAAGCTACTCAAAAACTGCTAACTCGTTTGTAATCGCAATATTGCGCATACATCGGTCGCACATTTAAGAAGCTAAGATTCACTCCCAGTAGGCGGCGGCTTAGCGTGTGTAACTCTGCTACATTCGCCTTGCGAGCGATCAACTCGGAATGAGGGCCTCAGTCCGTCAAGTCAGGCAAAAAATCGCAAAAGAACTCCAGACCCCCGCTGCCAGCAGCGGCGAGTAGCTAATCCCTGAGTAGGATGAACAGGGGAGACAAACAGACACAAACTGCACAAGGACGTACTTAACCTTACAACATTAACTTAGTCAACGGTTACTAAAACTGAACGGTTAATAAAACTGAAAACTCATGAAACTGGGCGAATATAACGTTTGTAACATGAAGACTTCCATCGCCCCACCGCCTGAATCTCCGCAACGGAAAAACCCGCCGAAGCAGCCGACGTCGCCGCCCCGATTCGGAAAGAATGCGTGCCGAAAGCAGCGGGTGAAAGGTCCAGGCTCGCCAGACAGCGACTCAGCATCCAACGAAATTGATACTTCGTCAAAGGTAAACCGTCATAATGCAGCAGCCACGACCCCTTCACACCAGGCCGAACTGCTGCATATTTCGATGCCAACCTCACTGGGCAAATGCTCCCCTCCAGAGACGGTACCAAAGTGACCCATCGCCCTCTACCTACTTGGTCCGTCTTAGAGCGACGCAGTCTGCAAAGCAAAGACCTCTCACCCACCACCACGTCATCCAGAAGCATGCGCGAATCTGCCCTCCTAGATGGCGCCACCAGCTCCGAAACCCGAAAGGCTCAGTGATAAGCCATGGAGAACGCCAACTGGAACAACAGCGATTCAAAAGTGACGATGCGATACCGCCCACAGCATCGATGACAGCCGGTAACAAGGCCGCATCGATGGGGCGTCGCCTATCTGGCGGCGTTGGCGCCACGCGCGCCCACCCTTTCATCGCCTTCACAAGAAGCCCGCTCTTTGTCACGTCAGGAACACCCTTGATTTTATTAAAAAACGAAATCCCTGCTAAGTACCGGGACACCACCGCTCTGGACCTACCCGTGACAAAAAGCTGCCAAATAAAAGAAAGCATCATCCGATGCCCGCTCTTACCTTCTTTACTACGTCCTCGGACAAACTCTTCCCACTCGCTCCAAGCCTGACCGTAAGCCTTGAGCGTGTTCGGAGCCACTGACCGCATCGCTAGGCCCTCCAGTCCGGCCCGATCACCTGCCAGACATAACCGTGACATTGAAACCCCCGCTCATCGGCCTCAGGTGCCAACAAACGAAATCTCTCCCACTGCCCGCGGGACAACGCGTCGGCAATTCCGTTCTCAATTCCTGGCACATGCTGCGCGTGGAACCATACATTCCTATGCAAGCATGTCAGCAGCACCCTCAAAACCACCAGCGTCTTCGCCCTCTGGTTATTGATCACATGCACCACGCCCAGATTATCGCATCTAAACAAAATGCTGCGATCGGCCAGACGATCGCCCCAAACCTCCAGTGCCACCATAATGGGGAAAAGCTCCAACAGCAAAAGGTCCTTAGTGAAACCTTCGCGATGCCATTCCCCAGGCCACGAGGCCACGCACCAAGATCCCTCTAGGTAGCAACCGTACCCAGAGGAACTCGCCGCGTCGGTTAACAGCTGCAACCTAGCATTGACGATCGTTGGGGCCAGCCAGATACGCACCCCATTGAAGTCCTCCAGGAACGAGGCCCAGACGGCCAAATCCCTCTTAATCTCGGAGGACAAGCGAATGAAAAGATGCGGCCTGGCACACCCCGCCGTCGCCCTCTTCAGCTTTCGGCAGAAAACCCAGCCCATCGGGATTACCCGGCATGCAAAGTTCAAGAGGCCCAGCAAGGACTGTGCCTGCCGCAGCATGACTTTGCGCGACCCCACGAACTGCCCAATAACCTCGCGAAGCTTCGCGACCTTGGCCTGAGGAAGGCGATACGAGCCTGCCACCGTGTCGATTTCAATCCCCAAGAACGACAAACAGGAAACCGGTCCCTCCGTTTTATCCTCGGCCACAGGAATGCTAAAGTGATAAAACAACGCTCGGGTGCTGAACAGCAAGTCGCTGCAGCGCAGCGAATTCGCCGGTCCCACACACAGGAAATCATCGAGGTAATGCGCAACTCCATGACCCCCTGAAGAAGACTCCACGCACCAGTGCAAAAATGTGCTAAACCTTTCAAAAAAAGAGCAGGAAACGGAACACCCCATCGGCAAACATTTGTCAATGAAATATTCCGCTCCGATCCGAAAACCCATAAAACGGAATGAGTCCGGATGCAACGGGAGCAACCTGAAAAGCGGATTCAACATCGATCTTAGCCATCAGAGCTCCTGGGCCGTAACTACGAACCATCTCCATCGCCTCGTCAAACGACTGGTACACCACCGAACATTGTGCCGGCGGTATTGCGTCATTGACCGACGACCCTGACGGGTAAGAAAGATGCTGAATGAGCCGAAAAGCACCCGGAGTCTTCTTGGGAACTACCCCCACCGGGGAAATGACCAAGTCATCCAATTGGGGAAAGCTAAACGGGCCCTCCATCCTACCCAGTCGCACCTCTTTATCAACTTTCTCGCGCAAAACCAGCGGCAAGGTGCGAGCGGATTGAAGATTTCTGAGAGCCCTGACAGATACTTCGCCCGCAACTGGCAAGAGGAAACCAAACTTAAAACCTTGAAACAAAAATTGGGCGTCCGTACTGTTCGGATACCAATTCAACCATTTGGACATGGCATCCAAATTAATTGGCGTTGGGGCCCTGTTGAGCGATCCCGCTCGCGGCGGGTTTTGCATAGCCTTGCTTTCCCCTCGCTCCTTGCCGAGTGCTTTTAAAGCAGTTGGAGGCCGGGTGGAAACCGCCACATTGCAAGCATGCATGTCAAAACCGACACTGCTTGCCGAAGGAACAGGTCACATTATTGAATGCGAAGCACTTCCCCCTCGCGGCGGCCTGTCCGCCCCTGCGGATAGCTGATCTACCTTTCCTATCCGGTCCCCCTTCCGCGCTACCCCCCTGGGCGGACGACCCAGCGCGTTGACCGTCCGCCCCCGGATTCCGGGGCTCCTTTGCAGGTTGAGACGCCCGGGTGACCTGGAGCCAGACCTCTACGTCCTTGCAACCAAAGTCAATAATCTGTAAGCAGTCCTGCTTTTCTCGGAACTTCTCATCATACATCCGCCATTCTATCCCTGACGATGTGCGCTGCATGTCGTGTAAGAGATGAGCGCCTGAAATTTTTCGGGTTTTGTGTTTTGGTTTTGGGTTCGGTTCCGCGGCCGTGTTTTGGGTTCGAACGCGTTTTGGCAAAACCTCACCGAATTTTTTTTGTCGGATTCGGGTGTGTTTTGGATTCGGGTGTTTTTTTCAAAAAACACTAAAAAACAGCTTAAATCATAGAATTTGGGGGTCATTTTGATCCCAAAGTATTATTAACCTCAAAAACCATAATTTACACTCATTTTCAGTCTATTCTGAATACCTCACACCTCACAATATTATTTTTAGTCCTAAAATTTGCACCGAGGTCGCTGTGTGAGTAAGATAAGCGACCCTAGTGGCCGACACAAACACCGGGCCCATCTAGGAGTGGCACTGCAGTGTCACGCAGGATGTCCCTTCCAAAAAACCCTCCCCAAACAGCACATGACGCAAAGAAAAAAAGAGGCGCAATGAGGTAGCTGTGTGAGTAAGATTAGCGACCCTAGTGGCCGACACAAACACCGGGCCCATCTAGGAGTGGCACTGCAGTGTCACGCAGGATGTCCCTTCCAAAAAACCCTCCCCAAACAGCACATGACGCAAAGAAAAAAAGAGGCGCAATGAGGTAGCTGTGTGAGTAAGATTAGCGACCCTAGTGGCCGACACAAACACCGGGCCCATCTAGGAGTGGCACTGCAGTGTCACGCAGGATGTCCCTTCCAAAAAACCCTCCCCAAACAGCACATGACGCAAAGAAAAAAAGAGGCGCAATGAGGTAGCTGACTGTGTGAGTAAGATTAGCGACCCTAGTGGCCGACACAAACACCGGGCCCATCTAGGAGTGGCACTGCAGTGTCACGCAGGATGTCCCTTCCAAAAAACCCTCCCCAATCAGCACATGATGCAAAGAAAAAGAAAAGAAAAAAGAGGTGCAAGATGGAATTGTCCTTGGGCCCTCCCACCCACCCTTATGTTGTATAAACAAAACAGGACATGCACACTTTAACCAACCCATCATTTCAGTGACAGGGTCTGCCACACGACTGTGACTGATATGACGGGTTGGTTTGGACCCCCCCCAAAAAAGAAGCAATTAATCTCTCCTTGCACAAACTGGCTCTACAGAGGCAAGATGTCCACCTCATCTTCACCCTCCGATATATCACCGTGTACATCCCCCTCCTCACAGATTATCAATTCGTCCCCACTGGAATCCACCATCTCAGCTCCCTGTGTACTTTGTGGAGGCAATTGCTGCTGGTCAATGTCTCCGCGGAGGAATTGATTATACAGTAATTCATTTTAATGAACATCATCTTCTCCACATTTTCTGGATGTAACCTCGTACGCCGATTGCTGACAAGGTGAGCGGCGGCACTAAACACTCTTTCGGAGTACACACTTGTGGGAGGGCAACTTAGGTAGAATAAAGCCAGTTTGTGCAAGGGCCTCCAAATTGCCTCTTTTTCCTGCCAGTATAAGTATGGACTGTGTGACGTGCCTACTTGGATGCGGTCACTCATATAATCCTCCACCATTCTATCAATGTTGAGAGAATCATATGCAGTGACAGTAGACGACATGTCCGTAATCGTTGTCAGGTCCTTCAGTCCGGACCAGATGTCAGCATCAGCAGTCGCTCCAGACTGCCCTGCATCACCGCCAGCGGGTGGGCTCGGAATTCTGAGCCTTTTCCTCGCACCCCCAGTTGCGGGAGAATGTGAAGGAGGAGATGTTGACAGGTCGCGTTCCGCTTGACTTGACAATTTTGTCACCAGCAGGTCTTTCAACCCCAGCAGACCTGTGTCTGCCGGAAAGAGAGATCCAAGGTAGGCTTTAAATCTAGGATCGAGCACGGTGGCCAAAATGTAGTGCTCTGATTTCAACAGATTGACCACCCGTGAATCCTTGTTAAGCGAATTAAGGGCTGCATCCACAAGTCCCACATGCCTAGCGGAATCGCTCCCTTTTAGCTCCTTCTTCAATGCCTCCAGCTTCTTCTGCAAAAGCCTGATGAGGGGAATGACCTGACTCAGGCTGGCAGTGTCTGAACTGACTTCACGTGTGGCAAGTTCAAAGGGCATCAGAACCTTGCACAACGTTGAAATCATTCTCCACTGCACTTGAGACAGGTGCATTCCACCTACTATATCGTGCTCAATTGTATAGGCTTGAATGGCCTTTTGCTGCTCCTCCAACCTCTGAAGCATATAGAGGGTTGAATTCCACCTCGTTACCACTTCTTGCTTCAGATGATGGCAGGGCAGGTTCAGTAGTTTTTGGTGGTGCTCCAGTCTTCTGTATGTGGTGCCTGTACGCCGAAAGTGTCCCGCAATTTTTCTGGCCACCGACAGCATCTCTTGCACGCCCCTGTCGTTTTTAAAAAAATTCTGCACCACCAAATTCAAGGTATGTGCAAAACATGGGACGTGCTGGAATTTGCCCATATTTAATGCACACACAATATTGCTGGCGTTGTCCGATGCCACAAATCCACAGGAGAGTCCAATTGGGGTAAGCCATTCCGCGATGATCTTCCTCAGTTGCCGTAAGAGGTTTTCAGCTGTGTGCGTATTCTGGAAAGCGGTGATACAAAGCGTAGCCTGCCTAGGAAAGAGTTGGCGTTTGCGAGATGCTGCTACTGGTGCCGCCGCTGCTGTTCTTGCGGCGGGAGTCCATACATCTACCCAGTGGGCTGTCACAGTCATATAGTCCTGACCCTGCCCTGCTCCACTTGTCCACATGTCCGTGGTTAAGTGGACATTGGGTACAGCTGCATTTTTTAGGACACTGGTGACTCTTTTTCTGAGGTCTGTGTACATTTTCGGTATCGCCTGCCTAGAGAAATGGAACCTAGATGGTATTTGGTACCGGGGACACAGTACCTCCAACAAGTCTCTAGTTGGCTCTGCAGTAATGATGGATACCGGAACCACGTTTCTCACCACCCAGGATGCCAAGACCTCAGTTATCCGCTTTGCAGTAGGATGACTGCTGTGATATTTCATCTTCCTCGCAAAGGACTGTTGAACAGTCAATTGCTTACTGGAAGTAGTACAAGTGGGCTTACGACTTCCCCTCTGGGATGACCATCGACTCCCAGCGGCAACAACAGCAGCGCCAGCAGCAGTAGGCGTTACACGCAAGGATGCATCGGAGGAATCCCAGGCAGGAGAGGACTCGTCAGAATTGCCAGTGACATGGCCTGCAGGACTATTGGCATTCCTGGGGAAGGAGGAAATTGACACTGAGGGAGTTGGTGGGGTGGTTTGCGTGAGCTTGGTTACAAGAGGAAGGGATTTACTGGTCAGTGGACTGCTTCCGCTGTCACCCAAAGTTTTTGAACTTGTCACTGACTTATTATGAATGCGCTGCAGGTGACGTATAAGGGAGGATGTTCCGAGGTGGTTAACGTCCTTACCCCTACTTATTACAGCTTGACAAAGGGAACACACGGCTTGACACCTGTTGTCCGCATTTCTGGTGAAATACCTCCACACCGAAGAGCTGATTTTTTTGGTATTTTCACCTGGCATGTCAACGGCCATATTCCTCCCACGGACAACAGGTGTCTCCCCGGGTGCCTGACTTAAACAAACCACCTCACCATCAGAATCCTCCTGGTCAATTTCCTCCCCAGCGCCAGCAACACCCATATCCTCCTCATCCTGGTGTACTTCAACACTGACATCTTCAATCTGACTATCAGGAACTGGACTGCGGGTGCTCCTTCCAGCACTTGCAGGGGGCGTGCAAATGGTGGAAGGCGCATGCTCTTCACGTCCAGTGTTGGGAAGGTCAGGCATCGCAACCGACACAATTGGACTCTCCTTGTGGATTTGGGATTTCGAAGAATGCACAGTTCTTTGCTGTGCTGCTTTTGCCAGCTTGAGTCTTTTCATTTTTCTAGCGAGAGGCTGAGTGCTTCCATCCTCATGTGAAGCTGAACCACTAGCCATGAACATAGGCCAGGGCCTCCGCCGTTCCTTGCCACTCCGTGTGGTAAATGGCATATTGGCAAGTTTACGCTTCTCCTCCGACAATTTTATTTTAGGTTTTGGAGTCCTTTTTTTACTGATATTTGGTGTTTTGGATTTGACATGCTCTGTACTATGACATTGGGCATCGGCCTTGGCAGACAACGTTGCTGGCATTTCATCGTCTCGGCCATGACTAGTGGCAGCAGCTTCAGCACGAGGTGGAAGTGGATCTTGATCTTTCCCTAATTTTGGAACCTCAACATTTTTGTTCTCCATATTTTAATAGGCACAACTAAAAGGCACCTCAGGTAAACAATGGAGATGGATGGATTGGATACTAGTATACAATTATGGACGGGCTGCCGAGTGCCGACACAGAGGTAGCCACAGCCGTGAACTACCGCACTGTACTGTGTCTGCTGCTAATATATAGACTGGTTGATAAAGAGATAGTATACTCGTAACTAGTATGTATGTATAAAGAAAGAAAAAAAAACCACGGTTAGGTGGTATATACAATTATGGACGGGCTGCCGAGTGCCGACACAGAGGTAGCCACAGCCGTGAACTACCGCACTGTACTGTGTCTGCTGCTAATATATAGACTGGTTGATAAAGAGATAGTATACTCGTAACTAGTATGTATGTATAAAGAAAGAAAAAAAAACCACGGTTAGGTGGTATATACAATTATGGACGGGCTGCCGAGTGCCGACACAGAGGTAGCCACAGCCGTGAACTACCGCACTGTACTGTGTCTGCTGCTAATATATAGACTGGTTGATAAAGAGATAGTATACTCGTAACTAGTATGTATGTATAAAGAAAGAAAAAAAAACCACGGTTAGGTGGTATATACAATTATGGACGGGCTGCCGAGTGCCGACACAGAGGTAGCCACAGCCGTGAACTACCGCACTGTACTGTGTCTGCTGCTAATATATAGACTGGTTGATAAAGAGATAGTATACTCGTAACTAGTATGTATGTATAAAGAAAGAAAAAAAAACCACGGTTAGGTGGTATATACAATTATGGACGGGCTGCCGAGTGCCGACACAGAGGTAGCCACAGCCGTGAACTACCGCACTGTACTGTGTCTGCTGCTAATATAGACTGGTTGATAAAGAGATAGTATACTCGTAACTAGTATGTATGTATAAAGAAAGAAAAAAAAACCACGGTTAGGTGGTATATACAATTATGGACGGGCTGCCGAGTGCCGACACAGAGGTAGCCACAGCCGTGAACTACCGCACTGTACTGTGTCTGCTGCTAATATATAGACTGGTTGATAAAGAGATAGTATACTCGTAACTAGTATGTATGTATAAAGAAAGAAAAAAAAACCACGGTTAGGTGGTATATACAATTATGGACGGGCTGCCGAGTGCCGACACAGAGGTAGCCACAGCCGTGAACTACCGCACTGTACTGTGTCTGCTGCTAATATATAGACTGGTTGATAAAGAGATAGTATACTCGTAACTAGTATGTATGTATAAAGAAAGAAAAAAAAACCACGGTTAGGTGGTATATACAATTATGGACGGGCTGCCGAGTGCCGACACAGAGGTAGCCACAGCCGTGAACTACCGCACTGTACTGTGTCTGCTGCTAATATATAGACTGGTTGATAAAGAGATAGTATACTCGTAACTAGTATGTATGTATAAAGAAAGAAAAAAAAACCACGGTTAGGTGGTATATACAATTATGGACGGGCTGCCGAGTGCCGACACAGAGGTAGCCACAGCCGTGAACTACCGCACTGTACTGTGTCTGCTGCTAATATAGACTGGTTGATAAAGAGATAGTATACTACTAATATTATATATACTGGTGGTCAGGTCACTGGTCACTAGTCACACTGGCAGTGGCACTCCTGCAGCAAAAGTGTGCACTGTTTAATTTTAATATAATATTATGTACTCCTGGCTCCTGCTATAACCTATAACTGGCACTGCAGTAGTGCTCCCCAGTCTCCCCCACAATTATAAGCTGTGTGAGCTGAGCAGTCAGACAGATATATAATATATATAGATGATGCAGCACACTGGCCTGAGCCTGAGCAGTGCACACAGATATGGTATGTGACTGACTGAGTCACTGTGTGTATCGCTTTTTTCAGGCAGAGAACGGATATATTAAATAAACTGCACTGTGTGTCTGGTGGTCACTCACTATATAATATATTATGTACTCCTGGCTCCTGCTATAACCTATAACTGGCACTGCAGTAGTGCTCCCCAGTCTCCCCCACAATTATAAGCTGTGTGAGCTGAGCAGTCAGACAGATATATATAATATTATATATAGATAATAGATGATGCAGCACACTGGCCTGAGCCTGAGCAGTGCACACAGATATGGTATGTGACTGAGTCACTGTGTGCTGTGTATCGCTTTTTTCAGGCAGAGAACGGATTATAAATAAAACTGGTGGTCACTGGTCACTATCAGCAAAACTCTGCACTGTACTGAGTACTCCTAATGCTCCCCAAAATTAGTAAATCAAGTGTCTCTCTAATCTATTCTAAACGGAGAGGACGCCAGCCACGTCCTCTCCCTATCAATCTCAATGCACGTGTGAAAATGGTGGCGACGCGCGGCTCCTTATATAGAATCCGAGTCTCGCGATAGAATCCGAGCCTCGCGAGAATCCGACAGCGTCATGATGACGTTCGGGCGCGCTCGGGTTAACCGAGCAAGGCGGGAAGATCCGAGTCGCTCGGACCCGTGAAAAAAAACATGAAGTTCTGGCGGGTTCGGATTCAGAGAAACCGAACCCGCTCATCTCTAGTATCAAGTGCAGGTACCGTATGACGTTCATGTGTTCCTCCGGCCTATCCTCCAGATAACATGCCGCAAAGACGCAGAAACCAGCCAGCCAGTTGTCAAAAGTACGGAAAGCCTCAGCTGCCTTTCTTAGCCGTCGCTGCCTTATACTCCTTCTTCGCGTCCTTAGTCAGCACGAACATATCCACGTAATCGCCCCTGCAGATCCTCCTACGGCAGCCTCAACACTCAACCCCTTCAACACTGCCGTATAATCACAGTGGACTACTCCCGGCAAATTGCGGCGCTTCTTGGCCCTGCGAGCGTCCTCGTTAAGCCACTTGCGCCTCCTCCGCTTTTCCCGCTGCCCTGCCGCCTTCTTAGCGTACTTCGTCGCACGCTTTTTTGCCCTAGTCGTGCTACTAACGTCGGACGCTTGCGACGACAGGGATGAAGAAGAGAAGGAACTGAGAGAGCTGGAGCGTGCGCTGGAGCCCGACGTCGACTGTTTGACCTCACCTGACGCTGCCGACTGTTCGGACTGGGAGTCCTCAGGTGTGGAAACTTCGAAATCCTCCTCATCGCTCACGTCCACCTCGACCTCACCCCGATCACCTGAAAAAGATGACAAAGCACGGGACCCGGAAACAACTCCCGCGGCATGCCTAGCCACCACCTCGCGTCCGCGCTCCGTCCGTACTGGACGGTGGCCCAACTGCGCCACGGCCGTCCCCAGGTCACGGCAAGCGCGCGCAATTCACTGAGCCGCTGACCCCGACTGCGCACCGGACGCCCTTGCTTCCGCGCGTGCGCCGGAAAGCAAAGCTGCCCCCGGGGATGCGGCTGCGGCCAATGGGCCCAATGCCGCCACCACCGTCGACAGGGCCGACGCCAACTCTCTGGAAGCCTCCTGACTTCCCCAGAAATCGCGGCCAGCACCGGCGGGAGCCCCCGCAGATGCCGGCGCACGCCTCCTGGCCCGTCGGCCGGCAGGCGCCGATAAGGGACCCAACGGCAAATGCCCCGCCTGGCCTTCTGGTGATCCGCTGGCCCCCCTGACCACAATTGGCGTGGCCCACCACCACTCATCTATTCTATCCTGCCCCTGCTGGCCCTCACTATCACTTCTGTGCCTGCCACCGGCCCCCCCGCGCGTACCCTCTCCCCGCAGGCCGGAGCTCTCTCAGTCTGCAGGGAAGGCACCTCTGCGGAGCTCAACGCTGCCGTGCCCTATCCCAGGACGCCCCCCCCGCCGCCGCTCCCCGCCGGACTCCGGCTGTAAGAGAGGCAGCAGGTGAGACGTGTAACCCGGCGGCGCCGCTGCGCGCACACGTGCGCGATCGGCGCCACTGGCTGAGAGCGTGGGCGTGCGCGTACCTTGTGCACACGGCCCGTCGCTTCCCGCCACCCTCCGTCCACCGTCTTGGCCACCAAGGAGCACCGCCGGACGAGACCCCGCGACAGGCCTCATCCGACCTGCCGCCGCTCTCCGCCCCCCCCCGACCCCCTCGACCGGCATCACTCCATGGCCGTGACAAGGGAGACGGGTGGGGAGATGGGATGGGAGACCCCGAAGGCCGCCCGCTCTGGCGTGCACGCGCGCGCCCGCGGGTGCCTGCTCCCGGCAACGGCGCCTCACACTCCCCCGTGCCCCCAGCCTCCCCTGCCGCTCGCGGCGGAGGTTAACTCCGGACCCGATACCTGGGGCAGGGAAGACCGGGTCCGTCCAGCCACCGCTGCGTGGGCACGCGCGTCGGCACCGGTGGACGAGGAACGGGCAGATGAGCCAGCAGGCACATCTGCGGACCCAGCTTCACCGCCTTCAGAGTGGTAACGAGCTGGGGTCCAGGCAGAATGGAGGGGGCGAGAGGCGGCCATTAACCCAGTAGAATTATGTGGTGAGAGGAGAGAGGAGGGTGATGCTATAACAATTCAGTGCGAATATGCAATTCAGAAACACTCACCAGAAGGCAAACCAGAAGTAAGAGACCCCTAGCTAGCCTATACATCCCTATATATACTGATCCCTCCCCTCTCTACCATTGGCTGTACTTTTCAATACAATTAAGTCCACACCCCTCACAGGAGGTTTAACTCTCTCCATTCCTATGCCTGTCATTTCGATCTCCTAAGGTGTTGTTGCAGGTGAATACAGCCAGGTGATGGTTAACTGCAGAAGCAATCAGGAGCAGGTTGTGTACTGTGAGCTCAGGCTGAGAGCTGACAGAATGGTAAACAACTACATGGATTTACTGTATGAACTGTGGCTAGGCCGCAGCCTGAAAAAAACTGATGCAATGGATAGAATTTTAAAGCCTCACAGGCAGTATACAGCTGCCTATTTGGATTATGGTGTAATCCACAGTCCAGACTGGGAGTCTTACTTAGTGAGAGTACGAAGTATTGGACTGAATCAGAGCTGGGCCAACAGCAAGCCCAAAGAAATACTGCTTGACGATAGAAGAGTTTAATTGCTTGGGGTTTACCATAGGCAGAATTCTAAATAAGCCCCAATTGAACAAAATTGAGGCTATCCAAAACTGGCCCCTTGCGGGAAATTAAAAACAGGTAGAGCCTTCGTGGGAATCACCAGGTATTAATGGCGGTTCAGTCTTAGTTTAGCTACAACTGCAGTTCCTTTATCAGACTTAAGCAAATTTAAACAATCAAATATGGTGAAATGGATCCCTGAAGCAGAAAATGCATTTCAGGCATTAAAAGTGGCATTGTGAATACAAAAGGTGTTGATAACACCTGACTTTTCTAAAGAATTTGTGGTTCAGATGGATGCCTCAGAGGTAGGGGTAGGTGCTGTGTAGAGGCACATGAGAAGAGGTACGCTGTTGTTGAAAAAGATGCCTTGGTCATTAAGTGTGCAGTAGACACCTTGAAGCATTACCTCTTGGGCAGACGGTTTAAAATAGTGACTGATCATGCTCCGTTAAAATGGACGTCTGTAAATAAAGGGCAGAATGCCAGAGTAACAAGATGGTTTTTAGCCTTGCAAGACCTTACGTTTACTATGGAACATAGACCAGGGACACAACTAGCCAATGTAGATGCATTGTCTCACATATTCTGTTCAGGAGCTATAAGTGTTTTGTCCACTATGTAAAAACAGGGGGGGGGGGGGGGGGGGGTGGAATCTGTGACAAGATCACTGGAATGATAGTGGAAGGAAGATATATTTGCCCCAGGTTTCTTACCTATGTGTTTTAAAACCCCAGGAATATTGTGCTGGTTCTGTTGAGAGCTTTGGCTTTTGGTAAGAACCGGAGTAGGGTCCTGTGGTTGGATGTGAGAAGAGAAGGCAGGTTCTCCATCCATTTAGGCCCAGTTCATGTCTGTGGGCTTTTAGCCTCACAGAAGGCTAATTCTGAGATTTCAGCTATGTGTGTGTGTGTGATAAAAATGGCTGTCAGCCTGGTCATTGCTCTTTTATACTACCTGGGGAAAGAGGAGAGACTATGGAGTAAATCTGAGAGAGAAACCTGCTCTTGAAAACTAGTGAGCTGTGCCTGGTAAACTTCTCTTGTATTTGTTGTTTAGTAAGATAGGTTTATCCTGTGTTTAGTTAGTACCAGCCAGCAAGGTATTTTATTTTTGATGTTTAATCTGTTTTTCAGCACAATAAAAGTGGCTGAGGCCAGTTGCACCAAACCAACTGACTTGTGTGAACTATCAGCTGCTGCACACTCTATATAAAATAAAGGAGCCCATTAGGCAAAGTCAGTAGGGTATCCGGTCTTTAGGTCGACAGCACTTAGGTCGATATTCATTAGGTCGACCCCTATTGGTCAACATGCATTAGGTTGACATGGTCACTAGGTCGACATATGAAAAGGTCGAATGAGTTTTAAAAAAAATATTTTTTTTTTTTAAACTTTTTCATACTTTACAAACCATGTGGACTACGATTGGGAATAGTAACCTTGCCCGAAGCATGGTGAACAAAGCCAGCCATGCGAGGGGACACGGTGCACTAGTTGGGGTTCCCGGTCACTTTATGAAGAAAACGACACAAAAATATATAAAAAGAACTCATGTCGACCTTTTTCCATGTCAACTTATTTCATGTGTCAACCTAGTTACTGTCAACCCTATGATCCACACCCGTCAGTATACCTGCTTCCTGCATTCTGTACTGATGCCCTCCAGTGATTGCCTTGATAATGACCCTTAGGGGTCAAAACACAGACAATTATAGTGATATTGATGCCTTAATAAACCTTCTTTTCTATTATTTAAATTGGTGAGTGCTTTCAATTGCTCTAATTGTGCATTCCTCTAATGACCTGTGGTGGATGTGAGTGCGGATTACCTACATTACAATATACTGTATGTATACTACTGTAGGTAGTAGGTACAAGCCGCACTCACATAATTCTATCAGTGCTGGATGCCTTAATACTATATGGACAGTGGTTAGGTAGAGAGCATTCACCAGACTTCTTAAATGCAAATGATGTACAGCATGTTTTGCCCAATTAGAACAAATGAGGGCACTCACCAATTGCAATAATAACAACAAATTAATGAAAAATTCTTTCATATTTGTATGAAAACATTTTTTCTTCATTTAGCAATTTTTCATGTTTTATTTCTATTTTTTTAAATATTTTAACTGTATTTTTTACATTTTTTTTTCATTAATTGAACTGAAAACCCAAGTCTGCATTAAATGGATGTAGTATAGTATGTCGGCGGCTGGGATCCCAGTGGGCAGCATACCGGCGCCGGAATCCCGACCGCTGGCATACCAACAGCTGGGCGAGCTTGGTGGCGCACTACATGCGCCACGCTATGTATTCTCCCTCCAGAGGGGTCATGGACCCCCCCCCCAAGAGGGAGAATAGTTGTCGGTATGCCGGGTGTCGGGATTCCAGCGCAGGTATACTGAGCGCCCTGATCCCAACAGCCGGCATACTGAATACCACCCCATTAAATGACTAGGCTGGTCTGGCATGCAAAAGTTCTGTAAGACTGGCATGGGGAAGAGTTAACACTTATCGTTCCGGACAAACTCTCTTGGTGTCATATTATTAATAAATTGCAACAATAACAGATCTTTTTCTTGCTGCAATAATATTTAAAAAAAATTGCAATCAGGATGCAGTTATGTTCCCGACGAACAGGATACCGGCAGTCAATATACCGATGCCAGATTCCTGAAGGACGCCACAAGCCCGGTGTCTAAATACCAATGCCATTCAGTATTCTGGTGCTTCATTACTGACAGCTGGAATCCTAAACGCCCATCCAGCGGGACCAGTGGCGTGCAGTGAGGTCAGTGGCTGGTGAGGCACTACAGCCATAATGTCCGCCGAATCCTGCCGATGACCCCTACCGCCGCCGAGCCAATGCCCGCTACTGCCTCTGAGGCGATGCCCGCTGCCACCACCAATGGCTTACAAACTAGTGATGTGCACCGGAAATTTTTCGGGTTTTGTGTTTTGGTTTTGGGTTCGGTTCCGCGGCCGTGTTTTGGGTTCGACCGCGTTTTGGCAAAACCTCACCGAATTTTTTTTGTCGGATTCGGATGTGTTTTGGATTCGGGTGTTTTTTTCAAAAAACCCTAAAAAACAGCTTAAATCATAGAATTTGGGGGTCATTTTGATCCCAAAGTATTATTAACCTCAAAAACCATAATTTACACTCATTTTCAGTCTATTCTGAATACCTCACACCTCACAATATTATTTTTAGTCCTAAAATTTGCACCTAGGTCGCTGGATGACTAAGCTAAGCGACCCTAGTGGCCGACACAAACACCGGGCCCATCTAGGAGTGGCACTGCAGTGTCACGCAGGATGTCCCTTCCAAAAAACCCTCCCCAAACAGCACATGACGCAAAGAAAAAAAGAGGCGCAATGAGGTAGCTGTGTGAGTAAGATAAGCGACCCTAGTGGCCGACACAAACACCGGGCCCATCTAGGAGTGGCACTGCAGTGTCACGCAGGATGTCCCTTCCAAAAAACCCTCCCCAAACAGCACATGACGCAAAGAAAAAAAGAGGCGCAATGAGGTAGCTGTGTGAGTAAGATAAGCGACCCTAGTGGCCGACACAAACACCGGGCCCATCTAGGAGTGGCACTGCAGTGTCACGCAGGATGTCCCTTCCAAAAAACCCTCCCCAAACAGCACATGACGCAAAGAAAAAAAGAGGCGCAATGAGGTAGCTGTGTGAGTAAGATAAGCGACCCTAGTGGCCGACACAAACACCGGGCCCATCTAGGAGTGGCACTGCAGTGTCACGCAGGATGGCCCTTCCAAAAAACATTCCACAAACAGCACATGACGCAAAGAAAAATTAAAGAAAAAAGAGGTGCAAGATGGAATTGTCCTTGGGCCCTCCCACCCACCCTTATGTTGTATAAACAGGACATGCACACTTTAACCAACCCATCATTTCAGTGACAGGGTTTGCCACACGACTGTGACTGAAATGACGGGTTGGTTTGGACCCCCACCAAAAAAGAAGCAATTAATCTCTCCTTGCACAAACTGGCTCTACAGAGGCAAGATGTCCACCTCATCATCATCCTCCGATATATCACCGTGTACATCCCCCTCCTCACAGATTATCAATTCGTCCCCACTGGAATCCACCATCTCAGCTCCCTGTGTACTTTGTGGAGGCAATTGCTGCTGGTCAATGTCTCCACGGAGGAATTGATTATAATTCATTTTAATGAACATCATCTTCTCCACATTTTCTGGATGTAACCTCGTACGCCGATTGCTGACAAGGTGAGCGGCGGCACTAAACACTCTTTCGGAGTACACACTTGTGGGAGGGCAACTTAGGTAGAATAAAGCCAGTTTGTGCAAGGGCCTCCAAATTGCCTCTTTTTCCTGCCAGTATAAGTACGGACTGTGTGACGTGCCTACTTGGATGCGGTCACTCATATAATCCTCCACCATTCTTTCAATGGTGAGAGAATCATATGCAGTGACAGTAGACGACATGTCCGTAATCGTTGTCAGGTCCTTCAGTCCGGACCAGATGTCAGCATCAGCAGTCGCTCCAGACTGCCCTGCATCACCGCCAGCGGGTGGGCTCGGAATTCTGAGCCTTTTCCACGCACCCCCAGTTGCGGGAGAATGTGAAGGAGGAGATGTTGACAGGTCGCGTTCCGCTTGACTTGACAATTTTCTCACCAGCAGGTCTTTCAACCCCAGCAGACTTGTGTCTGCCGGAAAGAGAGATCCAAGGTAGGCTTTAAATCTAGGATCGAGCACGGTGGCCAAAATGTAGTGCTCTGATTTCAACAGATTGACCACCCGTGAATCCTTGTTAAGCGAATTAAGGGCTCCATCCACAAGTCCCACATGCCTAGCGGAATCGCTCCGTGTTAGCTCCTCCTTCAATGTCTCCAGCTTCTTCTGCAAAAGCCTGATGAGGGGAATGACCTGACTCAGGCTGGCAGTGTCTGAACTGACTTCACGTGTGGCAAGTTCAAAGGGCATCAGAACCTTGCACAACGTTGAAATCATTCTCCACTGCACTTGAGACAGGTGCATTCCACCTCCTATATCGTGCTCAATTGTATAGGCTTGAATGGCCTTTTGCTGCTCCTCCAACCTCTGAAGCATATAGAGGGTTGAATTCCACCTCGTTACCACTTCTTGCTTCAGATGATGGCAGGGCAGGTTCAGTAGTTTTTGGTGGTGCTCCAGTCTTCTGTACGTGGTGCCTGTACGCCGAAAGTGTCCCGCAATTCTTCTGGCCACCGACAGCATCTCTTGCACGCCCCTGTCGTTTTTAAAAAAATTCTGCACCACCAAATTCAAGGTATGTGCAAAACAAGGGACGTGCTGGAATTTGCCCATATTTAATGCACACACAATATTGCTGGCGTTGTCCGATGCCACAAATCCACAGGAGAGTCCAATTGGGGTAAGCCATTCCGCGATGATCTTCCTCAGTTGCCGTAAGAGGTTTTCAGCTGTGTGCGTATTCTGGAAAGCGGTGATACAAAGCGTAGCCTGCCTAGGAAAGAGTTGGCGTTTGCGAGATGCTGCTACTGGTGCCGCCGCTGCTGTTCTTGCGGCGGGAGTCCATACATCTACCCAGTGGGCTGTCACAGTCATATAGTCCTGACCCTGCCCTGCTCCACTTGTCCACATGTCCGTGGTTAAGTGGACATTGGGTACAGCTGCATTTTTTAGGACACTGGTGAGTCTTTTTCTGAGGTCTGTGTACATTTTCGGTATCGCCTGCCTAGAGAAGTGGAACCTAGATGGTATTTGGTAACGGGGGCACACTACCTCAAGAAATTGTCTAGTTCCCTGTGAACTAACGGCGGATACCGGACGCACGTCTAACACCAACATAGTTGTCAAGGCCTCAGTTATCCGCTTTGCAGCAGGATGACTGCTGTGATATTTCATCTTCCTCGCAAAGGACTGTTGGACAGTCAATTGCTTACTGGAAGTAGTACAAGTGGTCTTCCGACTTCCCCTCTGGGATGACCATCGACTCCCAGCAGCAACAACAGCAGCGCCAGCAGCAGTAGGCGTTACACGCAAGGATGCATCGGAGGAATCCCAGGCAGGAGAGGACTCATCAGAATTGCCAGTGACATGGCCTGCAGGACTATTGGCATTCCTGGGGAAGGAGGAAATTGACACTGAGGGAGTTGGTGGGGTGGTTTGCGTGAGCTTGGTTACAAGAGGAAGGGATTTACTGGTCAGTGGACTGCTTCCGCTGTCACCCAAAGTTTTTGAACTTGTCACTGACTTATTATGAATGCGCTGCAGGTGACGTATAAGGGAGGATGTTCCGAGGTGGTTAACGTCCTTACCCCTACTTATTACAGCTTGACAAAGGCAACACACGGCTTGACACCTGTTGTCCGCATTTCTGTTGAAATACCTCCACACTGAAGAGCTGATTTTTGGGGTATTTTCACCAGGCATGTCAACGGCCATATTCCTCCCACGGACAACAGGTGTCTCCCCGGGTGCCTGACTTAAACAAACCACCTCACCATCAGAATCCTCCTGGTCAATTTCCTCCCCAGCGCCAGCAACACCCATATCCTCCTCATCCTGGTGTACTTCAACACTGACATCTTCAATCTGACTATCAGGAACTGGACTGCGGGTGCTCCTTCCAGCACTTGCAGGGGGCGTGCAAATGGTGGAAGGCGCATGCTCTTCACGTCCAGTGTTGGGAAGGTCAGGCATCGCAACCGACACAATTGGACTCTCCTTGTGGATTTGGGATTTCGAAGAACGCACAGTTCTTTGCGGTGCTTTTGCCAGCTTGAGTCTTTTCAGTTTTCTAGCGAGAGGCTGAGTGCTTCCATCCTCATGTGAAGCTGAACCACTAGCCATGAACATAGGCCAGGGCCTCAGCCGTTCCTTGCCACTCCGTGTGGTAAATGGCATATTGGCAAGTTTACGCTTCTCCTCCGACAATTTTATTTTAGGTTTTGGAGTCCTTTTTTTACTGATATTTGGTGTTTTGGATTTGACATGCTCTGTACTATGACATTGGGCATCGGCCTTGGTAGACGACGTTGCTGGCATTTCATCGTCTCGGCCATGACTAGTGGCAGCAGCTTCAGCACGAGGTGGAAGTGGATCTTGATCTTTCCCTAATTTTGGAACCTCAACATTTTTGTTCTCCATATTTTAATAGGCACAACTAAAAGGCACCTCAGGTAAACAATGGAGATGGATGGATACTAGTATACTTATGGATGGACTGCCGAGTGCCGACACAGAGGTAGCTACAGCCGTGGACTACCGTACTGTGTCTGCTGCTAATATAGACTGGATGATAATGAGATGAAATCAATATATATATGTATGTATATATAATATCACTAGTACTGCAGCCGGACAGGTAGATAATATATTTATTAGGTAATGATGACTGATGACGGACCTGCTGGACACTGTCAGCTCAGCAGCACCGCAGACTGCTACAGTAAGCTACTATACTATAGTAGTATGTACAAAGAAGAAAGAAAAAAAAAACCACGGGTAGGTGGTATACAATTATGGATGGACTGCCGAGTGCAGACACAGAGGTAGCTACAGCCGTGGACTAACGTACTGTGTCTGCTGCTAATATAGGCTGGATGATTGATAATGAGATGAAATCAATATATATATGTATGTATATATAATATCACTAGTACTGCAGCCGGACAGGTAGATAATATATTTATTAGGTAATGATGACTGATGACGGACCTGCTGGACACTGTCAGCTCAGCAGCACCGCAGACTGCTACAGTAAGCTACTATACTATAGTAGTATGTACAAAGAAGAAAGAAAAAAAAAACCACGGGTAGGTGGTATACAATTATGGATGGACTGCCGAGTGCCGACACAGAGGTAGCTACAGCCGTGGACTACCGTACTGTGTCTGCTGCTAATATAGACTGGATGATAATGAGATGAAATCAATATATATATGTATGTATATATAATATCACTAGTACTGCAGCCGGACAGGTAGATAATATATTTATTAGGTAATGATGACTGATGACGGACCTGCTGGACACTGTCAGCTCAGCAGCACCGCAGACTGCTACAGTAAGCTACTATACTATAGTAGTATGTACAAAGAAGAAAGAAAAAAAAAAAACCACGGGTAGGTGGTATACAATTATGGATGGACTGCCGAGTGCCGACACAGAGGTAGCTACAGCCGTGGACTAACGTACTGTGTCTGCTGCTAATATAGACTGGATGATTGATAATGAGATGAAATCAATATATATATGTATGTATATATAATATCACTAGTACTGCAGCCGGACAGGTAGATAATATATTTATTAGGTAATGATGACTGATGACGGACCTGCTGGACACTGTCAGCTCAGCAGCACCGCAGACTGCTACAGTAAGCTACTATACTATAGTAGTATGTACAAAGAAGAAAGAAAAAAAAAAAACCACGGGTAGGTGGTATACAATTATGGATGGACTGCCGAGTGCCGACACAGAGGTAGCTACAGCCGTGGACTAACGTACTGTGTCTGCTGCTAATATAGACTGGATGATTGATAATGAGATGAAATCAATATATATATGTATGTATATATAATATCACTAGTACTGCAGCCGGACAGGTAGATAATATATTTATTAGGTAATGATGACTGATGACGGACCTGCTGGACACTGTCAGCTCAGCAGCACCGCAGACTGCTACAGTAAGCTACTATACTATAGTAGTATGTACAAAGAAGAAAGAAAAAAAAAAAAACCACGGGTAGGTGGTATACAATTATGGATGGACTGCCGAGTGCCGACACAGAGGTAGCTACAGCCATGGCTAACGTACTGTGTCTGCTGCTAATATAGACTGGATGATTGATAATGAGATGAAATCAATATATATATGTATGTATATATAATATCACTAGTACTGCAGCCGGACAGGTAGATAATATATTTATTAGGTAATGATGACTGATGACGGACCTGCTGGACACTGTCAGCTCAGCAGCACCGCAGACTGCTACAGTAAGCTACTATACTATAGTAGTATGTACAAAGAAGAAAGAAAAAAAAAAAACCACGGGTAGGTGGTATACAATTATGGATGGACTGCCGAGTGCCGACACAGAGGTAGCTACAGCCGTGGACTAACGTACTGTGTCTGCTGCTAATATAGAGTCTAGACTGGATGATAAATTATTGATAATGAGATGAAATCAATATAATATCACTAGTACTGCAGCCGGACAGGTACTATATATATTTATTATGTAATGACTGATGACGGACCTGCTGGACACTGTCAGGTCAGCAGCACCGCAGACTGCTACAGTAAGCTACTATAGTAGTATGTATAAAGAAGAATGAAAAAAAAAAAAAACCACGGGTAGGTGGTATACAATATTATATATATATATATATATATATATATATATTATATACAATTATATATATATATATATATATATATATATATATATTAAACTGGTGGTGATTGATTATTAAACTGGTGGTCAGGTCACGTTGCAACTTGCAACTAGTACTCCGAGTCCTAATCAGACAATCACAAAATATATTATTATACTGGTGGTCAGTGTGGTCACAACAATGGCAGTGTGGCACTGACTCTGGCAGCAAAAGTGTGCACTGTACGTTATATGTACTCCTGAGTCCTGCTCTCAGACTCTAACTGCTCCCCACTGTCAGTGTCTCCCCCACAAGTCAGATAATTAATACAATACACAGTCACACTATCTAATCTATATCACTTCAGCAAGTAGTATAGTAGTATAGTAGTACTCCTCCTAATAGTAATAATGCTCCCCAAAATACTGTGTCTCTCTCGTCTCTACTGTGTCTCTCTCTTCTCTAAACGGAGAGGACGCCAGCCACGTCCTCTCCCTATGACTCTCAATGCACGTGTGAAAATGGCGGCGACGCGCGGCTCCTTATATAGAATCCGAGTCTCGCGAGAATCCGACAGCGGGATGATGACGTTCGGGCGCGCTTGGGTTAACCGAGCAAGGCGGGAAGATCCGAGTCGCTCGGACCCGTGAAGAAAAAACTGAAGTTCGGGCGGGTTCGGATTCAGAGGAACCGAACCCGCTCATCACTATTACAAACTCGCCCACCATCAACTGACCCAGCCCTCCGCCACTAATTTGCATCTCAGTCCAATGCCACCAGTGCCCGCTGCCTGCCAGCTCATCATACTTGTGATATATTGTACATTTTTATAGAAAAAAATAATAATTAGTGTTTGGGATTGGGAAGGGATGGGAGGAGGACATGAATGCAATTTTGTTGTCCAGGGCTTCCATTAACTTAATGGAGAAGGGTCTGAATAGGTTAAAAAATGTAAGTATAACCAGCCTCGGGCTCTTTGAGCTGGTCCTGGTTGTTTAAATACTGGGAAAAAAATATTGATGATATTCAAGAGAACGGCCGATATATCGGCCAGTGTGTACGGGCCTTAAGGCAGACCATTAGATTGTATTGTTTCTCAACAGTAATTGACACTGAATTGAAAACGTAAAATAAATAAAAACAAAGCTTTGTTACAAAAGAAAAAACATTGTCTGGGTTAAGAAAGTACAGCGCTGTACGGGAGAGTTCTATTGAACAAATATTACAATGCACTGCAGTCACAGCCTAAGGTAGTGAATATTATGACATTTTTCGCCTCATTAGGTTAAAGCCTGTGCTACCTTTTCACCTTCTGTCAGCAGCTAAATAATTGTTGGTATTGGAGGCTCTGTCTTGGCACCTTACACCTGTCCTTTTCCCAGATTTACTGCCGAGAAATTGCTATTTTATACAGTACATTCATCCAACCAACCAACCATGGCTTGGCTGGGGTGGATTGTAGCTAAAGCAGAGCATATAAATGTGTTAGCTCAACCGTTTACACAGATTAAGCAGCATAGTATGTTCTGCACTTCTGGTACCTAGGCAATCATTGATGCAGATTTGTGATTGTTGGAATACAATATGTGTGCAGGGCAATGGAGAGCCTGGCAAGGCCCTCGTAGTTGTCAGGGTGTGTGGCCTAATCATGGCAGGCGTGGCCCTGCACACTCAGAAAAATATAGAAAAAATATTTAAGTGCTTTACTGACCACACTGCAGCCCAGCACGCAGCAGCGTGTGCTGGGCTGTGAAGAAGTGCTGCAAGTGCTACTGCCTGCCAAGTAGGGGGTGGTGGTGATGGTGGGGGGTTAATAGTACCTGCTCACCCCCTCTCTGCACCACTGTATGTGTGTACAGGTGCCGGTGCAATGAAAGAGTTTATGTACACACCACTGGATGCCCTGACACTACCGCCAAGAGCAGGGGGCTCGGTTCTGCCTCACCCCCTCTCTATTACCTGTCAGCAGCAGCTGCTTTGTTGACCAGCCAGCACATGCTGCTGCATGCTGACTGGGCTGCAGTGTGGCCAGGGAGGCTTCCACTTAGCAGCAGTAGTCTCCTCTGCAGTAGCGGATCTTGCCACAGGCAAGCAGGACTTTTGCCCGGGCGCCGCCTTCTGGAGGGCACCGGCGCCATCCGGAGGGCGCCCCACCATGGCAAGATCCACTACTGTGCCCCCCGCCGCTGTGCCCCCTGCTGGTCCCCCGCTGTGAAGGGAACCAGACGCTACGCGTCTAGTTTCCCTTCGTGGAGGGGACCTTTGCTGTGCGGTGCACGATGACGTCATTGCACACTGCACAGCATTGTGGCACAGACGCTAGGGGTCATAATTGACCTCTAGTGTCTATGCTGATCCGAGGAGAGGAGCGGCGCCGGCGGCTGTCTGCAGCGGTCTGGAATCAGGAGCGGTTATAGTAAGTATACATTTTTTTCTCTCTTCCAGCGGCGCTACAGGGGGCACAAATGGGGGCATAACTGACCACGGCCCCGTATGAAGCCACGCCCCTATCATTTTGCCCGGGGCGCCACAAGGGCAAGAACCGGCCCTGCTCCTCTGCCTGTATAGATAGGGGCTGTGGGAGGGTTTGCTCCACCCTCTGGATTTGCCCTTATCTGAGGTACATGATGGCGCTCCCTGTTTTGCATTCAGTGCAGCTTCACAATGCTGAAAAGTAGGGGTGTGCGCCTGGCCATTTTTCAGGTTTTGTGTTTTGGTTTTGTATCTGTATCTGTATCTCCTTGGTGTTTTGGATCTGTATTGGTTTTGCCAAAACCGCCCTTGCTGGTTTTGATTTTGGTTTTGGATCTGGATTTAAAAAAAAAAAATCATCTAAAATCACAGCGTTTGGGCCTGTTTTGTTCCTACAGTATTATTAACCTCAACAACATTAATTTGCACTCATTTACAGTCTATTCTGAGCAACTCACAATATTGTTTTTATCCAGTTTAGGCCAAAAGGTTGCACCAAGATAGCTGGATGACTATGCTAAGCGACAGCAGTCGGCGGCCCGAACATGTGGCACCTAAAATCCCAACATGGCTCATCTAGGAAACAGAATGGCACTGCAGTGGCAGACAGGGTGGCAGTTTAATAAACTATACGACCCCATAGAAAGTAACCAAGAAAGCTTTCATTAATCAATAAATAATAACTAGATCAGAGGCCCACAGGAGTGGAAGTACAGTATGTATGTAGTGGAAGACAGGTAAAGGAAGGAAGGATTGATTATAGTAAATGTAATATTATTCTTATTACAAAGCAAATTTATGAGGGAGGATAGTCTAGAGATGTGCGTGACGGCATGGGTTTTCCCACCAGACTCCGATTCCAAATAAAAACCAAAACGTCATCATCCATGCGTCTGATCTTGCAAGTTTTGTCCTTTGTTCAGCATGCACTGGCGTATTTATAATGGGGGCAGTGTGTGCGGTGCACGCAGGCCCACACAGCACACCCTGCACCCATTATTTTTCATACTTACCCTCCGGAGTCCCGTGGTACTGCAGCAGCACTACTGAAATCACCGGGAAAATGGCATGGCACCATTTACCTGGTGTTTCACGCATGTGCATTAGAAATATCAGTTGGGAAAATGGCTGCTGTGCCATTTTCCCAAAGATCTGCACATGCGCTGTAGACTCTTAGACAGCGCTAGGGTCCCCTAGGGACCCTAGTGCCCAGAGCTAATCGCTGCTGCCGACTAGAGAGGAGGGGGCTCAGACGGAGCTTGCACACAGGCCTCCTCCAATCTAGAAACGCCTCTGCCAGGTTGTCTGCAATAAAGTGGAAAGGAAATATATTTAATTAATACAAAAACTGGTTGTGTATATTGGTCAAACACATACATATGTTTACATGGTACATACTGTGCATAAAACTGGCCGAGGCAACTAAACCCTATACCCTTAAATAGCGAACATTCTCCATTTCAAGATTCCTGGAATTCCTGTAAAAGAAAGAAAAAAAGGATTAGCTTAGAAAGATTTTGACAGCAGTTAATTACTACTTGGCCCATCTAATCACACAAAAACAAATTACAAACCTTTTGTTTGTCGCATGCCTGGAAAATTTTGTGACTTTTTTCATTCTGCTAATTTTTCTAAGAGACCCAGTGGCAGTGATGCAGATCATTCAGCAAAAACTTTTGACATTTGATCCAGACTGAAGGAACTGCCTACAATTATTACTGACATGTTGTTACGTTCACTGTACTTGGTACTCCATGACAGGGCGGATGAGCCCCAAGTACAGGAACGTAATGCTGCAGTAGGAACTGAGTTCAGCAGCAACCCCTACAGAAACCCTGGCTCCGTTGTCTCTCCCACGTGGTCAGTCTACGCCTGCAAGACTATGTTTGCTTGGGCCCACGGCAGCCGCGTTTGAAGGGCGGATTAGGTCTGCCCAACTGTGATGCCCCCAGTCTCAATTGGAGACAAGGCGTAACCCGAGACGGAGAGAGAACAAGGGGAACCTCTAACTAAGACAGAAACACAGAGATAGGGGAAACTACTGAACACAAAAACTAAGGTTTGTGCGGCGCAGCCGCCAAGACAAACTATAACAAAAGAGACACTGTTCGGACGCCAAACACGACACCGTCGTATTTCGGCGAGAACGATGATGGCGGAAACCTCCGCAGAAAACACCAAAGCAAACACAAATAAAGAATATAAAACTTCAGCCAAACAGTGCGGCAAAGCCGCTGCCCAAAACACCGGTAAAGGTGCACGCTGAAGGAACAGGACCCCAAGGCTGAAGGTTCAGGATCACTGGACCAGAAGGCTGGAACAGATTCCCAGGACCAAGCTCCAGAAACTGTAACACAGAACTCAGGAATGGACTGGCTGCAATCTGGAATACTCCGGACACTGGATACAAACTCCACAGGAAGCTGACAGGTTCTAACAGGAACATACAGGTATCTTAACAGAACATCTATCACCAGCACTAGACTGCAGAGCTAGCTGGGTAATAAGGGAACACGCCCCAATCAGGATGGCTGGAAGCCAGGCACCAGGTAATGGCCAAATATCTGCAGGTGAGAGTAACACAGACAAGAGCCAGACTGCAGTACAGAGACTCACCACATAATGACCAAATATCTGACAGGTGAGGCTTAACACATAGAAACAGGCTGCAGTTACACAGACTCACCACCGGCGGCCAACAAGAGTCTTCTAAACCAGTACCATAGAAATCCTGGCATGCAAACAGAACTATAACATGAAATACATAACCAAAATGCAAAACAGGAATGAGCCACTGCCGTGGCTCATAACACATGTCTATGGTGACTGCATATGATACCGTCACCATTCAAAAAATGGTTGATGATTATTTAAGTCATAGTATTCCAAATAGAAATGTCAGACAGTCTGTTCCAATACTGGAAGAAAAAAAAAAGCTAATTTGGAGGCCCTTGCAAAAGCTGGCTTTGCTTTACTTAAGTTGCCCACTCTCCAGTGTGTACTCAAAGTTTTCAACACATCCAGGAAATACAATATATATATTCTTTATATTATTAATAAGAATTATTTACTTTTTTTTAACACTGGGGCAGAGCCTAGCCCTTGTCACTGGAAGGCGATGCAGCAGCACTTGGATGTGTAGTATACTGGGGTACAGTACAAAATATTTTATTTCTTTTTTTAATACTGGGCCAAAGCCCCTGAATGGATGGACAGAACACCCTTAGATGGACGGAGCAGCAGCAGCCCTTGGATGTATATACTAGAAGGACGGACACAGCACAAAATATTTAAAAAAAAAGAATGTATTTAAAAAAAACTACGCATTAGGCAAGGCTCAAGATTTCAGTTCACAAAAAGATTAATTAGGCAAATAAGAAAAAAAAAAGAATATTTTAGATGCTGTAATCATGATTTTAATTTAGTTTGGATGAAGTTCTTCTGTTGCTGAAGGAAATCTTTGAAATGCAGAAGGTTTACTATTCAAGTGTGGAGAGCTTAGTTATATTAATTAAATTTAAATTTAGTTAATTTATAATTATTAATAATATTAATTTGAATGAATCACAATGTTGTGATAAGAAGAGTTATGAAAATAGGACAATAAGTTATAATAAGAATATGAGCTACAGACACCACACCCTGAAATGGACAGAGCATGCCTGGATGTATTCTGGGAGGATACAGCACAAAATATATAAAAAAGTATTTTATTTTGGGTGGACTGACAGAGCACCCTTAGATGGATGGAGCAGCTGCAATCCCTGGATGTATACTGGGATGACACAGCACAAAATATTAATTGAAGTCAAAATATATATATTATTTTTTTATATCACAAACTGCAGTTACAGTGTCACACAAAAGAGTCAGAAATATATTATTACACACTGCAGTTTAGCTTCACCGACAGTGTCGCACAAATGAGTCAGAAATATGTATTATTTTTTATATCACACACTGCAGTTAGTGTCGCACAAAATAGTCAGAAATATATATATTATTTTTATATCGCGCACTGCGATTACAGTGTCACACAAATGAGTCAGAAATATATATATATATTTTTATATCACACACTGCAGTTACAGTGTCACACAAATGAGTCAGAAATATAAATTATTACACACTGCAGTTTAGCTTCACTGACAGTGTTGAACAAATAAGTCAGAAATATGTATAATCATTTTTTATATTACACACTGCACCCCTGGAGGATGCAGCCCTTGATGGACAGACAGAGTATCCCCTTTCAGTCAGACAGCCCCAGTTTATGGACAGAGCACACCTGAAGCAACCCCTTGTATACACCAGAGTACCACAGCAGCTCCTTCCTTCAGACAGCCCCTAACAGAATAGCACATGTATACTGTACAGCTCCAGTTTATGGACACCCAAAGAACCCATTTTATGAACAGAGCACCCCTGCAGCAGCCCCTTGTGTACACCAGAGTAATACAGCAGCCCCTTCCTTAAGTTGAGCACACAGCACAGGCAGGCAGTACATGTACACTGTAGAATCTCCAATGCCGGAGTGAAGATGGCGCCAAGCACGGGACTTATATAGAATCCAAAACCCGCGAGAATCCTGCAGTGGGATAATGACGTTTTGCCTCGCTTTCGGATCTGAGGCTGGTGGGAAATCCAAGCCGGGCTCGGATCTCAATGTTCGGGTCGGTTCGGTTTTGGGGAACCGAACCCGCTCATCTTTAGTTACTGTATGTCTATAAGAAAACCTAACCCTTACAAGTGGTAGCTGTCAGTTGTACACATACATGTACATATTTTTATATATTCTCATTTATTTTATTAATTTATTAGTCTATTATATATATATATATATATATATATCTCCTATATAATAGCCCAGATCTGTGACTTTGTGCCTCATTTGCTAACGCTGGGTGGAGTCACAACACTGGGCGGAGTTAGTTAAATGAGTCACAGATCTGGGCAAATCTATAGAAGACTAGGAGCAGAAGCAGATAGTATGGACATGGCACAGGCAGGGGTGCATACCTCCCAGCTTTCTTAAGGCAGACAGGGGTGCATACCTCCCAGCTTTCTTCAGGCAGAAGGAGGGACACACGCACTGCCAAAAGGGGCTGTGGCTTCATGGGAGGACCTGTGATCGCAAGCCACGCCCCCCGTTTTCGTCAGTGAGGGGCATGACCAGCGCTCTGTGACCTGCTGGCATGTCCCCAGGGGTGGATTATCAGTTCGGGGGGCCCAGGGCACTTGAGACAGGGGGGTCCTATCTCATTGCTGTGCCTGCTGTGGGTTTGGGGGCGTGGCCTAATCGCGGTTGCGTGGTCACGCCCCCTTATGCAAATTCCGGGAATTGTTGTTGTATTTTTAATGGGATTTTGCCCCTCAGCTAGGGGTAAATCCAGAGGGGGTGGTCGCTCCCCCCTACAAACCCACACAGGCAGAAGAAAGCAGCTGGCAGGATGGGGGAGCTTCAGAGCTGGGACAGAGCTACTCCAGCCGGGCGGCCCCCTAAAACTGTACCCCTGGGCCCCCCCTTAATCCAGCTCTGCTGCCGGACCCCCCCCCCCCCTTAATCCATACCCCCTGATGCCCCTTCTTTCTCTGTCTCCAGAACAGCGAGTACAGGAGCTTCCCAACTACCCCACCACCACCACCGCGGGACACTGCGGCCCGCCGGTGGGACAGCGGAACAGACCCAAAAAAAGGAACTGTCCTACAAAAATCAAGACAGTTGGGAGGTATGTGGGTGTGTGAGGGGGTATGCCGTACGGACAGACGGGCACCGGCTCACTGTGTGCTTGACCCCCCACATCAGCAAACTCAGCAGGGTCTCTCTGCCACGGAGGAGCGTCACTTTCTGGCACACTCCACGCTTCTTATCTGCAGTTTTGTGGGGCACCTGCCGCTGTACAGGTTCCATACAGCCTCTGTTATCTCCAGCCCTGGCAACCCCACCGCTAGCTGCAGCGCTGCCGCCCGCAGTGAGGTGCGCCCAGCTCCTTCTCACACTTTAGCCGGCGGGCAGCGCTGCAGAAGTCCGCGCTGCTTGCAGGCTCCCAGATACTGCGGGCACTCCACCCGCAGCATCTGTAGACACCCTCCTCCATCCGCTGCCCCCCCTCCCCCACCCATGGCACCACCGCACCTGCCCCTCCACCACCTGCAGCACCTCCAGACCCCCTTCCCCATCCACCACACCCCCCGCACCTGCCCCTCCCCCACCCGTGGCGCCTCCAGACGCCCTACCCCACCCCCGGCACCCCTGCCGCTTCCCATCCCACAGCACCTCCAGAACCCTTCATCCATCCGCAACATCCCCGCACCTGCCCCTCCCTCACCCGCAGCACCTCCCGACCCTTCCCCATCCGCCCCCCCCCCCCCCCGCATCCGCCCCCCCTCCATCCGCAGCATCTACAGACACCCTCCCCCATCCGCAGTCCCCCCCGCACCCGCTACATTCTGTACATCGTGCCCTGCAGGTGCTGTACACGCCGTCACAAGGGGCTGCGCCTCCTTCACCATCGCACGCCCTTTAATTGTGCAATATTTAAACCGCTAACACAGGAATGCAGGTAATACTCCATATAATACATATATTGAACCCCAGAAAGGCATGCAAGGGTTAAGGGGGCGTAGCCCCTTGCGATGGTGTGAAGAGCGCCCGTAGGGCGCGATGAAGCACCTAGTATATATATATATATATATATATATATTTGATTTTGGTGTGTCACCAGTCTGATCTCTAGCTTTTATTTCTGTTCAGTTTTATAATCACTTTTCCATTGCGAGATTGGTTTAAAGTTTTTCTTCTGTTATCAATGTTGCTATTCCAAAGATTATTGGTACACAACATTTTTTGTCTTCCCACTTCCATTTCTGTCAGTTATTTTATCTCTCTTTCACATCGCACTGAAAACCCGGTACCGACACGGCATATTGCCGTGTCGAAACGGGTCCGTGTGCGATGTGAAAGGTCCAATTGTGAATTAGCGGGTCGCCTGACCCGGTAATTCAACCCGGTAAAAAAGAAGGGTTCTTACCGGGTTGATTACCGGGTCAGGCGCAGTGTGAATGGGAGCCGTTCCGATGCGAATCGGCTCCCATTCACAGCATAGGCAGAGGCGGCGCAGGAGATGAGCTCATCTCCCGGCGCCGCCTCCACCCCTGCCCCTGCTGCTGCTGCTCCCTCCGCTGCTATGGCAACCGACCCGGTATATTGCCGGGTCGGAAAGCCAGCAGAGGAGCGCAAATGCCGGATCCCACCCGGTAAGTACACGTTTGTCTTACCTGGTAGGATCCGGCATTTGCGATGTGAATGCGGTATTAGTGTATTGATATATGGTTATTTTAGTCAGTTATGTCAGTTCAGTGACTTATGGTAATTTCTGTAATGCAATACAGTTCATTAATGTTTTTACCCAAATCTATCCATTGGATATGGAGGTAGGACTGGGACCTCAACCCCCTAGTATGTCTTCTGGGAGCCAATGTTACCACTCTGTGAAGCTTTCCTCAAAATCCATCCAGTGGAAGGCTCCCTAGGTCAAAATTATGCCCAGCATACACCAACAGGAAGTCTGACTGGGACCCCTAGTATATCTTCTAGTACCACTCTGTGGAGTTTTCTTCCAAATCCATCCAGTGACATGTCCAGAACAGGCTCCCTGTGTTAAAGTTCTGGCCAGCATACACCAATGGGAGATCCGACTGGGACCCCAAGTCCCTAAAATGTCTGTTGGGATGTAATGTTACCACTCTGCACAGTTTTCTTCTAATTTTATCCAGCAGAAGGTCCAGAACAGGCTCCGCTGGTCAAAGGTCAGCCTGGCACATTCCACTAGTTAAGTGGACAGTGGGTACAATGGCATTTCTGAAGACACTAACAACACTTTTTTTAATGTCCATTTACAGGCTGGGAATGGCCTGTCTAGAAAAGTGGAATCTAGACGGCAGTTGGTACCGGGGTACATCAACCAACTGTCTAAGTCCCACTGCACTAATGTCGGATACTGTACACACGTCTAACACCAGCATAGTTGTTATGGCTTCAGTTATCCGCTTTATAACTGGGTGACTGCTGTCATACTTCATCTTCCTTGCAAAGGATTGTTGATCTGTCAATTGTTTTGTTAAACTACAAGTAGTCCTCATGGTCCCCTTCTGGGATGAAGACGATTGACTCCCAGCAGCAGCAGCAGTAGGCATAGCACTCAAGGATCCTTCGGAGGAATCCTAAATAGGAGAGGAGCCAGCCAAGCCTATGAAATGGGATACAGGTGGACTACTTTCAATCCTGATTGAGGAGGAAATTGATGACGAGGAGGGTGTTGGTGGTCTGGATTTCAGGTGCTTGGATCCTACAGAGAAAAAGGATCTAGGTGTCACCATACTGTTTACGTTCTTATCCGAAGTTATGGAATTTGTCAACAACTTGTGATGGACAAGTGGCGTAACAGGGAGGAGGTTCCTAGGTGGTTACGGTCCCTACTTCTACTTACAACACCTTTACAAAGGCTACAGTGATTGTCCAGGTTTGCGAAGAAGTACTGTATTTCCACACAGAAGAGGTGGATCATTTTGTCTATTTCACAGGCATGAAGACAATGGGCTTGTTTTTCATACCATGGGCAACAACTGTCTCCACTGGGGCCTTATATAAACAAACCACATCCCCATCATCAAAATCCTCATCATCATCAACATTCTCATTAGCGCCAGCTATACCAATATCCCCCTCATCCTGGTGTACTTTTACAGTGACATCCTCAATCTCAACATGTGGACTTGCGCTGCTTCTCTCACTCCTTGCAGAGGGCGTGCAAATGGTGGAAGAAGCCTCCTCTTCCGGTACAGTACGGTTAGACATGGCAACCGTACACACTTGGACTCTCCTCAGGAATTTGTGATATTTTTAAAGGCACACTTGGTTCCTGTGCCTTTACAAGTTTCCTTTTTTTAGCTCTTCTACAAGGAGGAGGGCTTACATTATCATTATGAGCTGCAGAACCACCAGTCATAAAAAAAGGCCAATGCCTTAGCCTTTCCTAGCCACTTCGTGTAGTGAATGGCATATTGTCAATTTTATGTTTCTCTTCAGCTAACTTTATTTTTTTATCACCTTAAAATATTGCTTCTTTGCCTTTACATTAGTCATTAGCCTTAGCCGATGACGT
Source organism: Pseudophryne corroboree (assembly GCF_028390025.1). Classification (NCBI taxonomy): domain Eukaryota; kingdom Metazoa; phylum Chordata; class Amphibia; order Anura; family Myobatrachidae; genus Pseudophryne; species Pseudophryne corroboree. Next base: position 735,422,224 of record NC_086444.1, read on the forward strand.
CGATGGAATTGCATTGTTGTCATGACTGGTGGGAGCAGCTTCAGCACTCGTAGTAGGAAGTGGTTCCTGATCTTTCAATTGTTTGTCCTCCATTTCTAGCAACACAAAGTGGGGTACAGCAACAGTGTCGCACAAATGAATCTGAAATGTATACAATGATATTAATTACACACTGCAGTTGACTTCACTGACAGCGTCGCACAAATGAGTCAGAAATGTATATAATATTAATTACACACTGCAGTTGATTTCACTGACAGCGTCGCACAAATGAGTGAGAAATGTATATAATAATAACTACACACTGCGTTTGACTTCACCAACAGCGTTGCACAAATGCGTGTATGAGTAGGAAATAATATACTGTGGTCTGCCCGACAGTGTCCCAGTATTTATGAGAATAAAATAAAAATTCTAAAAATAATTTTAGGCTTTTTGTTTTTAGCTTTTATTATTTTAATTTTACACTGGGGCAGAGCCCCTGGATGGACAGACAGATCACCCCTTTCAGATACAGCAGACATAGAAAGCACTCCTTTTTCAGATACAGCAGAAAGGGAGAGAGCACCCCTTTTTCAGATACAGCTGACAGAGAGAGCACCCCTTTTTTAGATACAGCTGGCAGAGAGAGCACCCCTTTTAAATACAGCAGAGAGCACCTTTTTTCAGATACAGCTGACAGAGAGAGAGAGAGCACCCCTTTTTCAGATACAGCTGACAGAGAGAGCACCCCTTTCAAATACAACAGACAGAAATCTCTCCTTTTTCAGTTACAGCTGACAGAGAGAAAGCACCCCTTTCAGATACAGCCTACAGAGAGAGAGAGAGCACCCCTTTCAAATAACAATCTGCCAACAGGTTATGGGCCCAGCCATGTGTGTTTGAGTGATAAACCAGAACAAAGGTACAGATGGAGCCTCCTTATCTTACCCCTCCTGATCGCAGGTGTGCACTCCCAACGTGACTAGGCGCTCCATCCACCTAGTCACGCCAGGAGTGCACAGAGCCGCTTCCCATTGGAAGCGTCTCTGTCTGGGCGTGCGCACCCACCTGGACAGAGACGCTCTCCATTAAAGTGAGATGCTCACAGCATACAGGCGCACCCAGGAGGGCACGTCTAGTCACAGACGAAGCCACAATTAGTGTGGCTCGATCTGTACACAGAAGAAAAGTACAACAGATTAATTTAAAGAAACATTTTATTAAAACTCTGAGAAGATGCATAGCACAGGGCACAGCATGAACTTTGCAAAATTGAAAGGTTCAGAGAACTACACTACATGGAAGTTTGCCATGGAGATGTAGCTTAAGTGGGAAAAATTGTGGGAGGTCATAAAAGACCCAGGAGCAGATCCTAACCCAGATTATGTAGACAGAGCTATCGGCACGATAGGCTTAGTGGCGGAGCAGCATGTTTATTCTATAATCAGTGGGAAAGTGTCAGCTAAGGACATATGGACAGCCCTACAAAAGGCGTGTGAGGACAGAGGTCTGATGAAAAGGATAAGTTTAAGACGCATACTATATGGGACAAAATTGAGTGCCTGCAAGGACATTGATAAGATATTGTCAATAGCTCATCAGTTGGCATCTCTGGGGGCAAAGGTGGATGAGGAGGAAGTGGAAATGGCGATGTTAAAAAATCTGACGCCAGAATTTGATTTTTTTTGTGGTTGCTTTGGATTCTAATAATACCAAGCTGACAACAGAGATTGTAAGGGCCAAGCTACTACAGTTCCAAGAACGTATTCCTGTTGAGACCATAGCTGAAGGTTCTGCCTTACTCACAAAAGGTACAAAAAGTTCAAAAAGCTCAAGTTCAAGTGTTTTGTGTGTCACAAGTTGGGGCATCTGGCTTCAGATTGTAGGATGAGACATTCCAATGGTGCGCAGAAACAGCGTGACAAACCAAATGAGTCAGCACTGAATGTAGCAGATAGTCACAAGACGGATTACTGGTACATGGACTTGGGGTCCACTAGGCATTTCAGTTGCAATCAGCATTGGTTCAGTTCTTTAAAACTAGAGTAAAAGGGATTGGAAATAAAATCCTTACTGCATCACAAGTTGGGACAATCACAGTGCGTTTAAGAATTGGAGGAGAAACAGTTGTTAGAGATATCCAAGATGTATTATTTGTGCCAGATTTGGGAAGTAATCTCATTGCTATGAGCGTCCTAGAGAAAAAGGTTTACAGAATCCAGTTTGCAAAGGCAAGTGTATGGTGCAAAATAAAAGTGGGACTGTTATAGCTTCAGCAACCCGGTGCAACCAACTATATGTCCTGGTTACTGAGTGTTCTGCAATGATGGCTGCTGATGCAAACCAATCAATGGATCTGTGGCACAAACGTTTGGATCATCTAGGATATGACAACATCCAGAAACTGCTAGATGGAATGGTAACAGGGATCACCATAACAATGAAAGACCTATGTGTGAGAGCTGTATAAAAGGAAAGCAAACTTGCAACCCATTTCTGAAGTCAGTTAGTAGAACAGAGACACCACTAGCTCTAGTGCACACCAACGTATGTGGTCCAATGGAAGTAGAATCAATCAGTGCTACAGATATTTCATGATTATCATTGATAACGCCACAATAATGACATATGTATATTTTATGAAAGAAAAGAATGAAGTTGTCAACAAAATTGTGGAATACAAAATTCTGAGGGAGACTCAGACAGGTCTGAAATTAAAGGTCTTGAGATCCGACAATGGTGGAGAGTATGACAACAAGGTGTTAGCCACATTCCTTAAAAAATATGGCATAAAGCATCAATTAACATGGCGTGAGTCAACGGGCAAACCGCACAATTGTTGAGAGAGCACGGACTATGTCAAGTGACGTGGGTCTGGAAAAAAGATTTTGGGCAGAAGCAGTATCTACTGCAGTATACCTGAAAAATTGTGCACCTACAGTAGCTGTAAAAAGTAAAAAGCCACTGGAGGCATGGTCCAATAAAAGGCCAAGTGTCAGTCATCTTCGTGTCTTCGGGAGCAAAGCTTTTGAACATATACCTAAGAATAAAAGGAGAAAGTTAGATCCAAAATCCATAGAATGTATTATGCTCGGGTACTGTGAAGAAAGCAAAGGCTACAGACTTTGGAATATCACAAATATCTTCCTAACTCCAGAGATGTGGTGTTCCATGAAATAGCGCCACTAACTGGAGCAAGAAGAAAAACAACATGTATTATTGGATGTACAGGCAGCAGAAAGCGTGTCTGAAACTGAGAATGTCAATGTAGAAAATCAATCAGGAAACAGGAGTTCCATGAGGAGCAACAAATGTGTTCCAGCCAAGAAATACAGTGAGGAATATGCAAACATAGCTAACTATGAACACCAAAACATACAGGAAGCAAAGTCAAGCAGTGATTGGACAGAGTGGAAGTCAGAAATTGATATAGAGCTGTCAGCACTGGATGATAACAGTACATGGACTGTAGTTGTTATGCCAAGCAACCGTAAAACGATCAAGAACAAGTGGGTCTTTTGCAAGAAGTTAAATGCAAATGGGACAATTGCTCATTACAAAGCCCGCCTTGTTCCCAAGGGATATACCCAAAGGTACGGAATCGATTACGGAGAGATCTACTCACCTGTTGCAAGGTACAGGACCTTAAGGTTAGTGGTTGCTATTGCTACACAACATGATTTACTGTTATACCAGTTAGACTTTGATTCTGCATTTCTAAATTGGAGAGTTAGTTGAGGAGATTTATATGGAACCACCTGAACATTATGACGAGAATATATTCCACACAGGAAAAGTTTGCCTTTTAAAGAAGTCGTTATACGGCTTCAAGTAAAGTGGTCGTTGCTGGTATGTGAAGTTGGATGCTGTGTTGTTAGAAATTAACTTTGTTAGGTCAGAGACTGATCACTGCCTATATCAAAAGACTATAGATGAAAAGTTGTTCATCATAGCTGTATGCGTAGATGATCTACTACTGACAGACCAAGAGAAACACATCACTGACATAAAACACCAGCTAAAGCAAAGGTTCAAGTTAAAGGATCTAGGCCCTGCAAATCATTTGTTAGGAATGAGGATTGTACAAAATCTAAAAGAAGGGACGGTTACAATTGATCAACAAACATATATTGAGGCAATACTTTACAAGTATGGAATTTCTGATGCAAAACCAGTAAGAACTCCCATTGACAAAGGTGTAAAAATGGTAAAGGTCATGTCACCAACAGCCAGGTAGAGATAGATGAAATGAAAGAGATTCCTTATCAGAATGCAGTTGGTAGCTTAATGTTCGCAAGTATTGGGACTTGTCCTGACATCACACATGCAGTAAGTCAGGCAAGGCCGTTTGCAATCAACCCTGAGAGGCAACACTGGATTGCAGTTAAAAGAATTTTAAGATATCTTAAAGGTACAAGTTCACTAAAGTTGGGATTTACAAAGTCTAAAGATTCCATCTTGAAATTTTCTGTGATGCCGACTGGGGGTCAGATGACGACGACCGTCATTCCTACACAGGGTATCTGTATTGGCAGAAGCAGCCATCAGCTGAGCGAGCAGGAAGCAACCCACAGTTGCCCTGTCTACTACAGCAGCGGAGTATATGGCACTTACAGATGCATCAAAGGAATCACTATGGATAAAAGAGATTTTATGTGAATTAAGCCTTCTTTATCACAGTGAGACCATCTACATTGCGTGTGATAACAAAGGAGCAATAGATTTATCTTCTAGCACCAAGCATTATGGACGGTCTAAGCATATTGCCATAAGAGAACGACTATTTTCCCCCTATGCTGTTAGTCTACATGAAGCAATAGGGCATAAATACACTTGACTCACTAAATAAAAATAATGAACTTTAATCAATAATGACTAGTCATATACTGTAATTTTAAAAAGAATCAAAAAATAGCATATAACAATATAAAATACAGATTTCTGGTTCCGGCATGAGAGCGTGAGCAGCGTCTCTCTCCAGCTCCGTACCTCACCCCGGCTACACCCGCTGTTACCCTGTCTACCGCACGCTCCCATCGCTCTTGATCCCTGCATCGCTTGGAGGTCACTATGGACAAATATTTGGCTGTGTCCCCGGCTCCGAAACAACATCTCCTGTACAGCAGCCACGTCAGGAGAAATGCCGCGGTGACCACAATATGGTGCCGGGCGCGGACACAGCTCCAGGGACGCCAGCATCAAAAAAGACAATTCTAGACCTCTTCTCTGATTCACCGTCGAGCGGAGACCGCACGGACCGTTCAGGTACATTTACTTCGACATATGAAGATATGGTAGCAGCCATTCAGGCCACTGTGGAACCCCTTTTGCAGAAAGCTGTGTCTGATATTACTTCCCAGCTGCACCATTTAACTAGCAGAGTGTCTGATACTGAGACACGTCAGTTATGCTAGAGACGATATCACTATCCTCCAGAAAACAGTACATACTCTAGAAGTTGATAACGCACGCCTGTCTGAAAAACTGGACAGTATTGAAAACAGAACAAGTAGGAACAATTTAAGAGTTATTGGTCTACCTGTATCCCTTATTGGGGCCTCTCTTGCGCATTTTGTTCGTAATACACTCCCCAAGATACTCCATATTGAAGCTGTCTGTGCTGATCTTATTATTGAATGGGTGCATAGGATAGGAGGTGCAGCTAAACAATCCCAAAATCGCCCAAGAGCAGTCATTTTCAAGACTCTGAACTATTTACATAAGCAGGTAATATGGAAGGCATCGCAAAAATTGAATCCGCTTATGTGGGAGGGACATTCCCTGAGGATATTTCAAGATTATTCAGTGGAACTTTCAAAACTGAGGAAATCCTTTTCGCCAATTTGTTTTGACTTGGTTAGAAATAACCGTAAGTTTTTCATGATGCTCCCTGCAAGACTTCGGATTTTCACTGGATTTGGATTTTACCAACCCTGCTGATGCAGAGTGTCACACGCCAGAGGCGGCATTCGCCGTGCTTACCCCTGCGTGCCTGCTGGTCTGTGTCGCAGCCTCCGCCTTCGGTGGGCCACGGGCTCCGGCGTCTGGCTGGCGCGGCTCCCGGTAGTTCTCCAGGGCATGGGCGCCGCCATGACACCCGGCATCACGTGGATGGGGGGCAGGTGACGTCTTCAGACTGCTCCGCCAATCCAGCGGTGGCGGGAGATTCAAAGTCAGACGCCGGACAGAGCCTCAGCGCCTGAGTATCGTCTTTCCCTGACGTAGATGCCAGCGCTCTTGTTCCCGGCAAGGATCTCCGAAGCTTGTACTCCAGTGTCTCCAGCATTTCCAGGTGCCAGCTTCCTGCACCAGTTCCAGTGTATTCAGCGGTCGGTGTATCTCTCTGCGACCCATTCACCGGTGCTCCTAGGAATCAGCGTGGGCTGCGGGCCCTCAGTCTCTGATCTCAAGTTCTACAAATTAACAGCGTCTTAAACCCCTGCACTTCAGTTCTTCACATCATCAGCGTTTCAGTCACAGTTCTCAAGTTCTACAAATTAACAGCGTCTTAAACCCCTGCACTTCAGTTCTTCACATCATCAGCGCTTCAGTCACCGTTCTCAAGTTCTACAAATTAACAGCGTCTTAAACCCCTGCACTTCAGTTCTTCACATCATCAGCGCTTCAGTCACCGTTCTCAAGTTCTACAAATTAACAGCGTCTTAAACCCCTGCACTTCAGTTCTTCACATCATCAGCGTTTCAGTCACCGTTCTCAAGTTCTACAAATTAACAGCGTCTTAAACCCCTGCACTTCAGTTCTTCACATCATCAGCGTCTCAGTCACCGTTCTCAAGTTCTACAAGTTAACAGCGTCTTAAAACACTGCACTTCAGTTCTTCACATCAACAGCGTCTCAGTCACTATTCTTACTTCTGCAAATCATCAGCGTCCTAAACCTCTGCACTTAAGTTCTTCAATTCACCAGTGTCTTTACCTCCGCTCACAAGTTCTTTATCCATCTGTGCCTTAACCACCATTTATAAGTTCCTCAAGTTATCAGTGACTTTTAAAACATTTCCCACAGTTTCTTCAGTTGCCAGCATCTCCAATATTGCTCACAAAACCCTTCAGTGGGTCTAGACATTCCCTCATTAATTCCTTTTGACATTTGACTTTAAGTTGTTCTTTTCCTGCAATAAAGCTATTCAATATTTCTCCAAACTCCACTGTCAGCGTCCTGTATGAGGAAATCCTACATTAGGCCACCCCTGTTCCGGCTCAGTTGTGGTTCCTCTTCTCAACCATCAGAAGAATCCCCGAGTTCACAACACCCTCAGTCTAGGTCAGTGACAGTATACTCAGGCCCCATGGACCCGGGGAATCGGAACCCAGAGGCAAGCACCATGCAGGACCTGGATTCCCGAGTACAGAGTCAGGAAGCAGCACAGAATCAGGTGATGCATTATCTCCAGGAATTATCTGGCCGGCTGGATCAAATCCAGACTTCTCTGGCTTCAGTGGTTCCAGCTCCAGTTCCAGTATCCGCTCCAGTGGTTGTCTCTGGCAATGTTCCCTCCATGTCTGGAATCAGGTCACGCCTTCAGCTTCCCACTCCTCCTCGTTATAATGGGAGTCCAAACAATTGCCGTGGATTCCTCAATCAGTGTGAGGTACATTTCGAACTCCTCTCACATAACTTCACTACGGATTGGTCTAAAGTGGCATACATTATTTCTTTGCTTGAGGGTTCAGCGTTGGAGTGGGTGTCACTGTTGTGGGAGCGATCAGATCCGTTAGTTTCTAGTTATACCAACTGCATCACGTCATTCCGAAGGATCTTTGATGAGCCCGGCAGGACGACTGCTGCCTCTGCTGACTTGCTCCGAGTTCGGCAAGGCTCTCGTACAGTGGGACAGTATGTGATTCACTTTCAAACTATAGCTTCTGAACTAAGCTGGAATAATGATGCCCTTTGGGCTGCTTTTTGGAACGGGCTCTCGGATCGCTTAAAGGACGAATTGATTACTAGAGATTTGCCAGATTCCTTGGAACAGTTGATCTCACTCTGTGTAAAGGTGGATCTTCGCATGCAGGAACGAGGTGGTGAACGCAGTCGATCAGACCGGACGAGATTCCGATCTCTTCCTTCTAAGCAAACAGTTATTTCAAGTCCAGACGAACCCATGCAGATTAATCGGTCTCGGCTGTCTCCAGAAGAACGTCAGCGTCGTCGTGAGGGTAGACTTTGTCTCTACTGTGGAGCGGCGGATCATTTCCTCAAGTTTTGCAAGTCTCGCCCGGGGAAACGGGTAGTTCTAGCTTGCTCTGGAGAAGTCGAGCTAGGGTTTTTTTCTCAATCTTCTCCGGCAGTGGACTGTTTACTCTCCGTGTCTCTGTTTTCTGAGTCTGAAGTCAAAACCGTTAAAGCACTGTTGGACTCAGGGGCTGCGGGGAATTTTATTTCCCTTTCCTGCGCCCAGAATCTGGGTTTGAGGTTACAGTCGGTCGAACGACCTATTACGATAACTGCTATTAACGGTACCCAAATTCCTAATGCTCTGATTCCAAGTCATACTATGCCAATCAAGTTGCAAGTGGGAGCTTTGCATCAGGAACATCTGAATCCTTGTGATTCAGGAGATGCCTCACGATCTCGTCCTTGGTCTTCCCTGGCTCAAGCTTCACAACCCTCACGTCGACTGGAGGTTGACACAGATAATTTCTTGGAGTCCATTTTGTCACTCGAATTGTCTCACTCCTGTCTACCCGCTTCGTGTATCTTCCAAGTCGGACGAAGAGCTTATTCCAGAGGCTTATCGAGAATTTACAGATGTGTTCTCGGAACAGGCGGCCGATAAGTTACCACCGCATAGACCCTGGGACTGTCCTATTGAGCTCATTCCGGGGAAAATGCCACCTCGGGGTCGTACTTATCCTTTGTCAGTACCCGAGACTCAAGCCATGTCAGAATATATCAAGTCTAATCTGCAGAAGGGATTCATCCGTCCCTCTACTTCCCCGGCGGGAGCAGGCTTCTTCTTTGTGAAGAAAAAGGATGGAGGCCTGAGGCCAAGTATCGACTATCGTGGTCTAAATGAAGTCACCATTAAGAATAAGTATCCTTTGCCGCTCATCACGGAGCTTTTTGATAGAGTCCGCGGAGCTCGAGTCTTCACTAAGCTTGATTTAAGGGGAGCTTATAACTTGATACGTATCCGACAAGGGGACGAATGGAAGACGGCCTTCAATACTAGGGACGGGCATTATGAGTACTTGGTAATGCCGTTCGGCCTCAGCAACGCCCCCGCCGTCTTCCAAGGATTCATTAATGAAGTCTTTCGGGACATGTTATACCTGAATGTAGTGGTATATTTGGATGACATCCTGATATTTTCGAAGAATCTCACTGAGCACAGAATACAAGTTAAGGAGGTACTTCTTCGGTTGCGAAAGAACCATCTTTACGGCAAGATTTCCAAGTGCACCTTTGAGGTCCCCTCTATTCCATTTATGGGTTACATTATTTCCGGCACGGAGTTGCGTATGGATCCGGAGAAACTTTCTGCTATTCGGGACTGGACTCAGCCTCTTTCCTTGAAAGCAGTGCAACGATTTTTAGGGTTCGCAAATTACTACCGGAAATTCATAAGGGGTTTCTCTACTATTGTGGCCCCTATTACTGCCCTAACCAAGAAGGGGGCTGACCCAAGCCATTGACCCTCTGAAGCTGTTGCAGCGTTCGCTCAGTTGAAGGCAGCCTTTATGACCGCTCCGGTACTTCAACAACCAGACTTTTTAAAACCATTCTTTCTGGAGGTTGATGCTTCTATGGTAGGCATTGGTGCCGTAATTTTGCAGTACACTCCAGATGGGAAGTTACATCCATGTGGTTTCCATTCTCGCAAGTTCTCCCCTGCTGAGCTAAATTACACCATTGGAGACAAAGAGCTGTTGGCAATAAAATCTGCCTTGGAAGAATGGAGATATCTTTTGGAAGGTGCTAAACACCTAATTACGATTTTCACGGATCACAAGAACTTGCTGTATCTCAAGATGGCCCAGTGCTTGAATCCCCGTCAAGCAAGATGGGCGCTCTTCTTTGCCCGATTTTCGTTTGTCATTAAGTACCGGGCTGGAACTCTTAACACCAAGGCGGATGCCCTGTCCCGTTCCTTAATGGCTTCAGATGAGGAGAATTCCGTTGAAAAGGCTTTAATCCTCAGTCCAGTTTCTATTTCTGCGGCTCCCACCGCGTTGGGTCCTCCTCCTGGAAGAATGTCTGTGCCAGCTAAATTTCGACCAAGATTGTTACAGTGGGCTCACATTTCCAAGTTTTCTGGCCATCCAGGAGTTCAAAAGATGTGGGATTTCTTCAAAGATCTTACTGGTGGGACACTATGAAGAAGGACGTTCAAGAGTATGTCAACTCGTGTCCTCAATGTGCTCAGCACAAAATTCTTCGTCTGCCTCCTACGGGGTTGTTGCGCCCATTGTCCATTCCCAAGAGGCCTTGGACTCATATCTCTATGTACTTTGCTACTGAACTGTCTCTCTCTAAGGGTCATAACACCGTCTGGGTGATTATCGACCGATTCTCTAAGATGGCACATTTTGTTCCGTTGGCTTCTAAGTTGGCTTTGTTATTCATTCGGGAACACTTCCGCCTGCACGGATTACCTCTGGAAATAGTTTCTGATCGAGGGGTACAGTTTACGGCAAGATTCTGGAGAGCTCTCTGTAAGGCCTTGCAAATAAAACTCAAGTTTTCATCTGCTTACCATCCGCAGACCAATGGGCAAACGGAACACGTCAATCAAGACTTAGAGACTTTTCTCCATGTCTACCTCTCCCCCTCACAAGATAATTGGGTGGAGCTGTTGCCTTGGGCCGAGTTCGCCCATAATCGTCTATATCACTCCTCGACTGGTGAGTCTCCATTTTTCATTAATTATGGATTTCATCCCCAAGTTCCAGAATTACCCATTTGTCCTCCAGAAGAAGTTCCTGCTGCAGCCTCTACTCTTCGGCACTTCAGTCAAATCTGGAGTCGAGTTCATGCCAACCTCATGAGAGTTTCTGGCCGCTATAAGTTCTTTGCGGATAGGAAACGACGGGCAGCTCCTCAATACAAGGTTGGTGACATGGCATGGCTCTCTACCCGCAATCTCCGTTTGAAGGTGCCCACTATGAAGTTCGCTCCAAGGTTCATTGGTCCTTATCCAGTGATACAAGTTTTGAATCCGGTTGTCTGCAAATTGGGATTGCCTTCCCATCTCCGGATACCAAATTCCTTCCATGTCTCTCTTCTTCGCCCTCTTGTTTTGAACCGGTTTCATTCCAAGTCCCCAAAGCCAACCTCTGCAGAGGCTGAAGAGGGTATGGACTTTGAAATCAAAGCTATTCTTGATTCTCGCTATCTTCACAAGAATCTACAGTATTTGGTGGAATGGAAAGGTTTTGGACCCGAGGAAAGGAGCTGGGTCAAAGCTACTGAAGTTACGGCTCCCTGTCTGGTGCGGATTTTCCATTCCAGACATCCAACAAAACCTGGCAAGTGTCCAGGGGCCACTCCTGGAGGAGGGGGTACTATCACACGCCAGAGGCGGCGTTCGCCGTGCTTACCCCTGCGTGTCTGCTGGTCTGTGTCGTGGCCTCCGCCTTCGGTGGGCCATGGGCTCCGGCGCCTGGCTGGCGCGGCTCCTGGCGGTTCTCCAGGGCATGGGCGCCGCCATGACACCCGGCATCACGTGGATGGGGGCAGGTGACGTCTTCAGACTGCTCCACCAATCCAGCGGTGGCGGGAGATTCAAAGCCGGACAGAGCCTCAGCGCTTGAGTATCGTCTTTCCCTGACGTAGATGCCAGCGCTCTTGTTCCCGGCAAGGATCTCCGAAGCTTGTACTCCAGTGTCTCCAGCATTTCCAGGTGCCAGCTTCCTGCACCGGTTCCAGTGTATTCAGCAGTCGGTGTATCTCTCTGCGACCCATTCACCGGTGCTCCTAGGAATCAGCGTGGGCTGCGGGCCCTCAGTCTCCGATCTCAAGTTCTACAAATTAACAGCGTCTTAAACCCCTGCACTTCAGTTCTTCACATCATCAGCGTTTCAGTCACCGTTCTCAAGTTCTACAAATTAACAGCGTCTTAAACCCCTGCACTTCAGTTCTTCACATCATCAGTGTTTCAGTCACCGTTCTCAAGTTCTACAAATTAACAGCGTCTTAAACCCCTGCACTTCAGTTCTTCACATCATCAGCGTCTCAGTCACCGTTCTCAAGTTCTACAAGTTAACAGCGTCTTAAAACACTGCACTTCAGTTCTTCACATCAACAGCGTCTCAGTCACTATTCTTACTTCTGCAAATCAACAGCGTCCTTAACCTCTGCACTTAAGTTCTTCAATTCACCAGTGTCTTTACCTCCGCTCACAAGTTCTTTATCCATCTGTGCCTTAACCACCATTTATAAGTTCCTCAAGTTATCAGTGACTTTTAAAACATTTCCCACAGTTTCTTCAGTTGCCAGCATCTCCAATATTGCTCACAAAACCCTTCAGTGGGTCTGGACATTCCCTCATTAATTCCTTTTGACATTTGACTTTAAGTTGTTCTTTTCCTGCAATAAAGCTATTCAATATTTCACCAAACTCCACTGTCAGCGTCCTGTATGAGGAAAACCTACATTAGGCCACCCCTGTTCCGGCTCAGTTGTGGTTCCTCTTCTCAACCATCAGAAGAATCCCCGAGTTCACAACACCCTCAGTCTAGGTCAGTGACACAGAGGCTTTTTTGAAAGAGGAAGCTGATGGGAAGCATGGTTCAGATATTGCTGATAGTTAATCCACTTGTTTATAGTCGTCAACTTACATATATATATATATATGTATATGTATCTGTCTCAGTATTTTGGCACATATTTAGATATGGGATTATATTCCTAAAGGGTATATACTAGCTATATCTCATGGTTGATATGTCTTTGGAGCTGTTGCTTGCAAATATTTAGATATGGGATTATATTCCTAAAGGGTATATACTAGCTATATCTCATGGTTGATATGTCTTTGGAGCTGTTGCTTGCAAATATTCACTATTATACTATGCGGTAGCAGTTTAGTTTAGTTTATACTATATAGCATAAATATGCCGGTGGTGAGAAGAAGAGCTGTGTCGTTTTTTCTTTCTTTATTTGTTTGTTTCCTTTGAATCTCCTTATGTTTGGGACCCTGGAGGTACAGACTAGGGATTTTTGTTGGAGGTCCTATTTGACAATGTTGGTATTCTGCTCATTTTGTTCACTCTACACTATGATTGTATTTGTTAATGTGATGTTTTGTTATTGTCTCCTATTGTCCTTTCCCTATTCTTCCCCTTAATTATTTTTCTGTCTAGCTCCACGATTCAAAAATCTTTTTGATATTCTATATACAGGTTTTACTAATGTATTTTAAAATTGGATCGCTAAATATTCGTGGTATTCATACACCTGCTAAACGAAGAAAACTATTGATGTACTTAAATAAATTATCTGTGGATATCATTTGCTTACAAGAAACCCATTTGTTGACCCCTAGGGTTAAAAAATTACAAATGTTAAATTGGGTATTACTGGGTTCATCCTTCTATAATACTAAATCGAGTGGAGTGGCAATTTTTGCCAAGCGGTCCCTCAATATCCAGGTCTCATCTGTGTTTACTGATTTAGAAGGCCGCTATGTTATAGTGGGCATTATATTTGAAGGTGTTATATATATTTGTAGTATATATGCCCCTACTTCTTATAAGAAACAATTTTTTTGCAAAACTGCTAGCCAAACTCCATTCCTATGATCCATCTTCACTAATAGTTTGTGGAGATTTTAATTTAATTGCTTCCTTTTTAGATCGATCTCCTCCTCCGTAGTCTCTACTTCGACTTCCTAGGTTGGGTATTGATTTCTTTGCTAAATCCTTGAATTTAATAGACTCATGGAGAGCACTCAACCCCATAGAGAGGGAGTATTCCTGTCTTTTAATGACTCATAACACGTGGTCACGTATTGATTATGTTTTTGTAGCTAACCCCTTATTTCCCAAAGTTCAATCGGCATCTATTGAGCCCCCTTTTTTATCTGATCATGGTTTAGTCTGTATTATTTTACATTTTAAGAAGTCTGAGAATATTAGTCCTATGTGGAGGTTTCCAGTTTACTTGACCAAATCAAATTTATTTAAAAAACGATTGGTACAAGCTTGGAATGATTATCTTTTTCATAATGAGAGATATGCATTACGTGCCCCTACTATTTTTTGGCAAACAGCTAAGGTAGTGTTAAGGGGTGAACTTATACAATTCCATTCTCAAATGGTAAAAAAGAGAAATGATTCTTATATTAGTTTAGTCTCAACTTTCTACTTCATTTCAATTATTTAAACAGTCCCCTTCTTTTATTACTAAGACTCAATACCTTACTGCCCAAACGCATTTTAATGAATTTCTTCAAATGAGTGGAGATAAATACTTGTTTAATGTAAACTCTAAATTTTATAAGTTTGGTAATAAGACTGGAAAGCTCCTTACTAATCTTCTGCAGGGTTCTAGACATAAGACGGTAGTACACCCTTTGAGGACCTCGGACGGCTCTCTAACTACGTCGGATCATCAAATAGCGAATACTCTGAAGTCTTTTTATGAGACTTTGTACTCTTCTCCTTCTACTAACACCACTTCTAATTCTTCTTCTATTTCATCCTTTTGGGACCTTCTTTCATTGCCTCAGCTTTCTGATTCTTTTTCACAAACTTTGACAACTCCGATTACCCCAGATGAAGTGTCCAAAGTTATTAAACAGTTGAAATTGGCAAAAGCGCCTCGCCCAGATGGCTTTTCTACTGAATTTTACCAACTGATGAGTCCGCTTATAGATAAACCATTAGCGGATTGTTTTAATCATATCATAGAAAGTGGCAAACTTCCTCTACATTTCTCAGATGCGATTATTAAGGTTTTGCCTAAGGAAGGTCGGAATGTAAATCTCCCGCGTTCATACAGACCTATTTCGCTTCTTAATAATGATTATAAGATATTTATAAAAATCTTGGCTGAACGTTTAAAACCTATTTTACCTCTTTTGATCCATAAAGATCAAACCAGATTCATTACAGGACGACATTTGGTGGTAAATGTGAGGAGGGGTTTAGCTGTGATACAACATGTTTGTTCAAATGCTTTTTCCTCATCTTCGTCTCATATTGTGGTTACATTATACGCGGAGAAAGCATTTGATTTAGAGTTATGACCCCATTTATTTCAAACGTTGGTAAATTTTGGTTTTCCTCTCCAGTTTATTAATATTCTCCGTATTCTATACTCTAACCCTAAATCTCAGGTGGCCTGTAATGGTATTTATCTTCTGCTTTCTTCTTAAAAAGGGGAACTAGACAAGGCTGTCCTTTGTCCCCCCTCCAATTCGCTATTGCGATTGAACCACTAGCGGTTGTTATCCGAATGTCACCGTTAATTCAGGGTATTAAAATTCAGTCGGAAGAATTGAAAATAGGATTATTTGCCGATGATGCCCTTCTTTTTCTTTCAGAACCTTCCAGTACCTTACCGGCGTTGTTTAATCTTATTGATTCTTTTAGTATAATATCAGGGTATAAAGTTAATATAATAAAATCGGAGGTGTTACTTTTAGGTACTACTGACTTGGACTTCTTAAAATCTTTGAATATTCCTCTGGCACTTGCCTCTTCCCAAATCAAATATTTGGGAATACAAATTTATTCGGACTTATCTCAAATGTATTTGGCCAATTTTACTTCAGTAATATAAAAAATAGCTGTGAAGCTTGAGTCATGGAAAGACTTACCTCTCTCTCTTGGGAAGATTGGCTGTTGTTCAGTCTATAGTATTTCCGAAATTGTTTTATTGTATGCAACAAATACCGATAGCTTTGTCTTTTTTGGATGCTAGGAAATTAGATGCAATGTTTTCCAAATTTATCTGGCAGGGCAAAAGCTCACAAATTTCTAGGGCAAAGATGGTTATACATAGACAAAAATGAGGTCTAGGATTCCCTGATTTAACAGCCTATTCACTTTCTATCTTTTTTAGATATATAAATGCATGGATTTTGAATAAATCTGAATATGTAGATTTATCTTTAGATTCTGCAATATTTTCTCCATATGCTCCAGGTGCTCTCTTGCAATCTAAATTATCACTTATTCCTCAATGGATTAGGAATCATGTTCTTTTTGCGGATACTTATAAAGCATGGCTCACCATCAATAATCAATTTAAAACTAACCCTTATGTGACCCAATTTATACCTTTATGGGGAAACCCTTCTTTTCCTCCAACATTATCTAATTCGAGATTCACAACGTGGAAGATGAAAGGGTTAGATTTATCGTATAAAGTTTTTGACCCAGGAGGCTCAATTTCTGCATTTTCTGATATTTGCCTTAAATACGCTATCCCCCGAAACCATATGTTTATGTATTTTCAAACACGCCATTTTTTTACTTCTATTAGAGCGTCAAAACCTTTTGTACCTAAGGCTGGCATTCATTTGTCTCAAGTGAAATCTGTTGACATGTTGTTTACTTTCCTTTTGACTAAAAGTTACAAAGTGAAATATTTATATAAGCCAATTGTGGGTGATATCAAACATGTGCAATGGGATATACAGTATTGTTGCAAAAATGGAAAACAGATATTCCTTCACTGATTGACCTTTCAGAATTAACTCAATTGTCCTTTCTTTCTTCGAAGGTCTTATCTTCTGCTTATTTGCAAGAAGTTTACGTTCGTATGTTACATAGAGCATATATCACTCCATATCAAAAGGAGACATATGGTTAAGAAGGAACAGGGTTCATGTATCAAATGTGGGACTACAGTTACAAATTTTATTCATTGCACATGGGATTGTTACAAATTGAGAATATTTTGGTGTAAACATATTTTACTTCTCCTTATTACTATTCTTACTGTATGTAAGAAATCTATCTTACTTCATTGGACTAAGAAGACGTCCCCATTAATTTTGGAGGTTAAACGTAAATTAACACATATTTTGTATTATGAGGAAATACGCCTGTCTGAATTTAAGTACGAATGTACAAATATTTTATCTTAAATGGGTTCCTTTTATAAACACTTTAGATCCGGATGTTCAGCTGCATATCTATAAAGTCTTTGGAGATTTTTCTCTTTAATATTTTCTAGACTTGTTATGTCCTGCCTTGAGACCCAATTTATTCTTGGTGTTCTTATTATGTAAATTGCTACTTTATTTCTAGTTTTTTCCTTTTTTGAATCGTGGAGTGTGTCTTCTCCCCTCTCTACTTTTTCTATCTTCTTTCTTCTTTTCTTCGACTTTCCCTACCACCCTCCCAGATAGTTTTAATTTATGTTTTATAATTTATACTTAGTCAAAAGATTCTATATTTTCAAGTAATTTGTCTCGTAATTTCTCGCAATACAATAGTTGATGAGGATTGTGCCATTACTATTGCTTTATAAATGCAATATCTTTGAATACTGCTTACTATTTCCAATAATTGGCAGAAATTTCGCATATGTACAGAAACAAGACCACTGTTGTGACTTTGTAACTTTGTTTTCTCTTTGAAAAAAATTTTTCTATTCATTTTTCTTCTGTCTTCAACTGTTTTGATTTATATGATGAAAATTTTCAATAAAAATATCTTTAAAAAAAAATATATAAAATACAATCGATTAAAAGTGGTGGATCATATAAATCTTCATAATGGATATATCAATGTCTGTAGTGAGACTTTACTGTCAGCTGCATTTAAAGTGTCCAGCCTTTAATAATTATCATCAGCACAGTTTGTATAGATTTATCCTGTGTAATATATCAAGCAGCACTTTATAATAAAGTATAATATCCTCCGCTATCAGGAGTATTACGTGTGTTCCCGGCGAGGTGTTATTGCTGGTGATGAGAGAGAGGTGTCATCAGACTCTGGAGGGCTGTATCCAGCTGTGGGACTCGGCACACTGCAGGTGCCTTTAGCTGAGTGAGCTCCCGTCTTGTAGTTGATGTTTATGATATCCTCCGCCTCTTAGTGCAATTGCTCCTGCAGTGATGGAATACACGTCCTCGCAACCTTAAACGCTTTGCAGAAATAGGTAAGTATCCACTTTAGGGTCCCAAATAGGTGGCTTCTGCCGCGTTTCTCTCCGCCTGGAGCTTCCTCATAGAATTTTATTTTTTAGTGAGTCAAGTGGATTTATGCCCTATTGCTTCGTGTAAACTAACAGTGCAGAGAGAAAATAGTCGTTCTGTTTTAGTTTGCATACATCTGACTAGTTCCCGTGAATTTATTTGGCTTTTACCACAAGCTAATTACTTCACTGCTGTTATTTGTTTAACATATTTTCAAGCTGTATAAGCAGTTTAGCAATATCAGTAATATTATATATAAAAACTATTTTGCAATTAAGTGCCAGGCAATTGTGGTTGTGATATTGCCATAAGATATCACTTAATTCGTGAATTAATGGAGAATAAGTCCATCAATGTGGAATATGTGGCAAGTGAGGACAATGTTGCCGACATGTTAACAAAGGGACTGTCATCACACACCTGCTAAATGTGTTCTTGAAAGGATGTGGACTAGAATATATTTGATGTTGATTTGTTCTTACTGGTTTTTTGCTTCATAATCATGTTTTCAGTTACAGGTACGACATTATTAAAAAGTTTTGATAAAATGTCATGTACTTTTACATGTGACCTGAGACAGTCCTGAGTGAGGGGGGGGGGGGGGTGTTGGAGTATAGTGCATTCAGTACCTTGTCTCCTGTGTATACATTACACTGGGTGCACATCCTCTAGTGTTTACCCTATAGTGCTGGAGCATCAGGGAGGCGAAGACTGATGACACAATTCCTCCTGCAGTGGAGAGTGGCGGTACCTCCTGTAGCATGTGTCACACTGCCTGAGCGGGATGGAGAGCAGTGGGCGGTGTGTGTTCCTTCCAATGGGAGTCAGTCTGCACGGATGCCAAAGGTCAGATCTTTACCAATCCGATCTGCAGCACTCCCAGATTCCCGCAGCACTGGCAGGCAAACTCGTAGCCGCCGGAGCCACATAGAAGACAGGACAGGACAGCTGAGCAATGGCTCAGCTGTCCAATAGCATTTGAAGCAGCAGCCTGCAGCTCAGTCATTGTCTGGGTGCACAGGCTGCACAGTGAGGAAGGCGGATCCCATTCCCTGGCAGCATGGAGACAGCAGAGGCAGAGGCGTTTGCTCTCCTGTGTCTCTGTCACAGCAGCCTGAGCAAGTAAGGCTGGCTGTATTGTTTCATTCTTTCTGATGGGATAAATGTAAATTTTAGGCTTTGGGTCAAATATATATATATATATATATACACACACACATACTGTATAAATGTGTATATTTATATAATTATATATGTATATATGTATATCTATCTATCTATCTATCTATCTATCTATCTATCTATCTATATATATATATACATACAGTATATATATATATATATATATATATATATATATACACACCGCGTCTACCACCCGTGTGGTGGGTGCACTCTCGCAGAAATCAATCACTTTGAGAAATTGATGTATCAATCAGTTTAATCGGGTTCAGTGACGTTGCCTTTAACAATCAACGTTTCGGTCCTGTTAGCGGACCTTTATCAAAACCCGCAATTCAAAACATCTAAATGATCAAGGAAAATATATAAAATCAGACAAAAAATATAAAAAAATATCAAATCACACACTCACCACCACCACCAGTGCCTCCCAGGCTCTTATAGCAGAGAATAGTGGCATATGTAATATTCATTAATTAAATAGCACACTATATCGAAACAGAGATAGAAGTCAGCATTCACCAAATCTACTCCCGCAGGACAGGCATTATAACAAACACTAGAGAGAACTAAAAATAATTACCTGAGGTAATATTAGACCACAAAAGGATCAGAGGTAGCTCCTTAAACACAGGACTACTGAAATAAAAGATTAAAGGCCTCTCAAGCACTAACCCTCAACGGTGTATGTTTAGACACAAAAGTACTATATGGGAGTCATACCTGGATAATTTAAAAAACAACACATGGCAGCTGCATGTCAATCAGCAAAGGCCAGATGTATTCAGCAACAGGGTCTGCAACTTTAGACAAAAACAGGATGTTTAAATAATCCAAATCAAGTGAGATATTCCTACCTTTAAAGTCCACACAAGCCAGTACACTCACCACTAGGCTGCTCAGTGACTGATGGTAGCTGCATGCTGCACATCAGCAGCTGCGAGCTATTTAACATAATGGGACAGGAAGTGCCACTTAACCACAGGGTATAACTATACTCGTGCTAAACACAACTTACATAAAGAGGATATACACTGCTTCAATGTACTAGTGTCAGGTGTGCTTAAAGCAACACATTCAAAGGCTAAAATAGTCCAATAGTGCTCAGAAATACATTGTTTACAGCGATTGTGGCCGCTGGCGACGCTACTTCCGCATTCCATAGACCAGAAGTAGATGCGTTCCACGGTCTCGGAAGTCCCGCGGACGCTGCTCCGCCAGACCACTACAGAAACGTACGATATTTAGTGTGTTGGCAACACTCGAAAACAAACATGAGGGGACACCCCAGCACAGGGGTTAGAGATTAAAAACTCCATAAACTAGCCACAATCAGTCAATAGTCCAATCGAACCGACCGGAAGTGACAACGTAATTCAATATGCATTAGCATTCTCTCTAACAGTGCAGAGAGAAAATAGTCGTTCTGTTTTAGTTTGCATATATCTGACTAGTTCCCGTGAATTTATTTGGCTTTTACCACAAGCTAATTACTTCACTGCTGTTATTTGTTTAACATATTTTCCAGCTGTATAAGCAGTTTAGCAATATCAATAATATTATATATAAAAACTATTTTGCAATTAAGTGCCAGGCAATTGTGGTTGTGATATTGCCATAAGATATCACTTAATTCGTGAATTAATGGAGAATAAGTCCATCAATGTGGAATATGTGGCAAGTGAGGACAATGTTGCCGACATGTTAACAAAGGGACTGTCATCACACACCTGCTAAATGTGTTCTTGAAAGGATGTGGACTAGAATATATTTGATGTTGATTTG
The DNA here is from genome assembly GCF_028390025.1 of Pseudophryne corroboree. Taxonomy (NCBI): domain Eukaryota; kingdom Metazoa; phylum Chordata; class Amphibia; order Anura; family Myobatrachidae; genus Pseudophryne; species Pseudophryne corroboree. Next base: position 735,443,291 of record NC_086444.1, read on the forward strand.
TTCTTACTGGTTTTTTGCTTCATAATCATGTTTTCAGTTACAGGTACGACATTATTAAAAAGTTTTGATAAAATGTCATGTACTTTTACATGTGACCTGAGACAGTCCTGAGTGAGGGGGGGGGGGGGGGGGGGGTGTTGGAGTATAGTGCATTCAGTACCTTGTCTCCTGTGTATACATTACACTGGGTGCACATCCTCTAGTGTTTACCCTATAGTGCTGGAGCATCAGGGAGGCGAAGACTGATGACACAATTCCTCCTGCAGTGGAGAGTGGCGGTACCTCCTGTAGCATGTGTCACACTGCCTGAGCGGGATGGAGAGCAGTGGGCGGTGTGTGTTCCTTCCAATGGGAGTCAGTCTGCACGGATGCCAAAGGTCAGATCTTTACCAATCCGATCTGCAGCACTCCCAGATTCCCGCAGCACTGGCAGGCAAACTCGTAGCCGCCGGAGCCACATAGAAGACAGGACAGGACAGCTGAGCAATGGCTCAGCTGTCCAATAGCATTTGAAGCAGCAGCCTGCAGCTCAGTCATTGTCTGGGTGCACAGGCTGCACAGTGAGGAAGGCGGATCCCATTCCCTGGCAGCATGGAGACAGCAGAGGCAGAGGCGTTTGCTCTCCTGTGTCTCTGTCACAGCAGCCTGAGCAAGTAAGGCTGGCTGTATTGTTTCATTCTTTCTGATGGGATAAATGTAAATTTTAGGCTTTGGGTCAAATATATATATATATGTATATATATATATATATATACACACATACTGTATAAATATGTATATTTATATAATTATATATGCATATATGTATGTATGTATGTATATCTATCTATATATCTATCTATCTACATATATATATACATACAGTATATATATATATATATATATATATACATACACACACACACCGCGTCTACCACCCGTGTGGTGGGTGCACTCTCGCAGAAATCAATCACTTTGAGAAATTGATGTATCAATCAGTTTAATCGGGTTCAGTGACGTTGCCTTTAACAATCAACGTTTCGGTCCTGTTAGCGGACCTTTATCAAAACCCGCAATTCAAAACATCTAAATGATCAAGGAAAATATATAAAATCAGACAAAAAATATCAAAAAATATCAAATCACACACTCACCACCACCACCAGTGCCTCCCAGGCTCTTATAGCAGAGAATAGTGGCATATGTAATATTCATTCATTAATTAAATAGCACACTATATCGAAACAGAGATAGAAGTCAGCATTCACCAAATCTACTCCCGCAGGACAGGCATTATAACAAACACTAGAGAGAACTAAAAATAATTACCTGAGGTAATATTAGACCACAAAAGGATCAGAGGTAGCTCCTTAAACACAGGACTACTGAAATAAAAGATTAAAGGCCTCTCAAGCACTAACCCTCAACGGTGTATGTTTAGACACAAAAGTACTATATGGGAGTCATACCTGGATAATTTAAAAAACAACACATGGCAGCTGCATGTCAATCAGCAAAGGCCAGATGTATTCAGCAACAGGGTCTGCAACTTTAGACAAAAACAGGATGTTTAAATAATCCAAATCAAGTGAGATATTCCTACCTTTAAAGTCCACACAAGCCAGTACACTCACCACTAGGCTGCTCAGTGACTGATGGTAGCTGCATGCTGCACATCAGCAGCTGCGAGCTATTTAACATAATGGGACAGGAAGTGCCACTTAACCACAGGGTATAACTATACTCGTGCTAAACACAACTTACATAAAGAGGATATACACTGCTTCAATGTACTAGTGTCAGGTGTGCTTAAAGCAACACATTCAAAGGCTAAAATAGTCCAATAGTGCTCAGAAATACATTGTTTACAGCGATTGTGGCCGCTGGCGACGCTACTTCCGCATTCCATAGACCAGAAGTAGATGCGTTCCACGGTCTCGGAAGTCCCGCGGACGCTGCTCCGCCAGACCACTACAGAAACGTACGATATTTAGTGTGTTGGCAACACTCGAAAACAAACATGAGGGGACACCCCAGCACAGGGGTTAGAGATTAAAAACTCCATAAACTAGCCACAATCAGTCAATAGTCCAATCGAACCGACCGGAAGTGACAACGTAATTCAATATGCATTAGCGGGAGGGGTATAAGCCTGTCAACCGACGGAGTAGACCAGAATGTATACAAAGAACAAATAGAATACTCGTTTTGTATATGGAAAAAATTGCCTAATATCAGTGGAATCCAATTGCAGGGAATCCCTCATAATGAATACCTAATACGTCAATTTTTATTTTCGTTTCAATGAGGCATACTAAAATGCCACCTATCAATAAGATGACTCTGTCAATAAAATATCACTATGTGGGATAAAATGCAATGGATCACACTGGGATTCTGCCAAGGACCTGGGTGGCTCCGGGAAAAATATAAACATAAACAAGAAAATGATATAAACAATAATAACAGCACAAAAAAAAGATACTAAAAATCATAATGATTTTTAAAAAAGACTGTGGGGACAAATGTTTGTTTAGTATTAACAACCATAATATGTATACATATACCATTGGGATAACACCCTCATACCCACCGACTGGGGTCCCTAATCAAGAAAACAAATAAATGTTCATTATAGGGATACATTTAAGGGTTAGATGTTCCTTAAAGGAATACATTTAAGGGATTAGCCTCATTGAGGCCCCTTGGGGCTACTGTGTCTAGTTTATGTATCCAAAAACTTTCTTTCTGTTTAAGGGTCCGGGTTCTATCCCCTCCTAATTGGGATGGTGGAACCCAGTCGATAAGTTTACATTTCATAGTCGCAACTTAATGTCTAGCGGACAAAAAATGTTGCGCTACAGGCTTATCAGTGTGGCCAGAGAGCAAGGCCGTGTGGATGGAGGACCGGTGGTTGGCCATTCGATCCCGAAAGGGACGAGTAGTCAATCCAACATAACATAGCCCACACGGGCATTTTAAGATGTAAATTACATAATCCAATCTACAGTGAAGATGGTATTTTAAAAATATCTTCTTCCCTGTATGTGGATGGTGGAAGTAAGGGCCAGTTAACATGGATCTACATGTGGTGCATCCTCCACAAGAAAAACTGCCTGGTCTGGCTTGCATAAGTTGAAAATTTGATTTTTTTTGTTCAGGGAACATAGTAGGCCTCATTAACAGCTGTTTTAAATTAGCACCACGCCAGTAGGCCTCCATCGGGGCAGGAGTTCCTACGAAAGGGAGATTTCCATCAGATGCTACAATGGGCCAATGTTTTCGTAGTGCCTTCCTCACACTGTCCGAGGTGCCATCAAATTGAGTGGGGAAAATCATACGCTTCTCACATACTTTTCTTTTAGAATGTTGTCCAAGAAAAATACTATTGGCTTTCTTTAAACATCATGCCAATACTTTTTTGGAGTAACCCCGTTCCAGAAAGCGCATAGTTATTTCAGCACATTGCTGATCCTTTAGGATCCTCATCGCTCTAAGGTATTGTGAAATAGGGAGGCCCTCTTTCAAGGCAGGAGGATGATGGCTCGTTGCATGTAAAGTTATCTATCTATCTATCTATCTATCTACCTATCTACCTATCTATCTATATATTAGAGATGAGCGGGTTCGGTTTCTCTGAATCCGAACCCGCCCGAACTTCATGTTTTTTTACACGGGTCCGAGCGACTCGGATCTTCCCGCCTTGCTCGGTTAACCCGAGCGCGCCCGAACGTCATCATCACGCTGTCGGATTCTCGCGAGGCTCGGATTCTATCGCGAGACTCGGATTCTATATAAGGAGCCGCGCGTCGCGGCCATTTTCACACGTGCATTGAGATTGATAGGGAGAGGACGTGGCTGGCGTCCTCTCCGTTTAGAAATTAAAATAGATAGGAGAGTGAGAGTGAGACACTTCATTTACTTACTGGAGCTTAGGAGGAGTTATACTAGTGACTGATGACCAGTGACCTGACCACCAGTGCAGTTTTATAATTTATTATTATTTAATAATCCGTTCTGTTCTTGTTCTCTGCCTGAAAAAAACGATACACAGTGACTCAGTCACACTCACATACCATATCTGTGCTCAGCCCAGTGTGCTGCATCATCTATGTATAATATCTGACTGTGCTCACACAGCTTAATTGTGGGGGAGACTGGGGAGCAGTTATAGGTTATAGCAGGAGCCAGGAGTACATATTAAACAGTGCACACTTTTGCTGCCAGAGTGCCACTGCCAGTGTGACTGACCACTGACCACTGTGACCAGTGACCTGACCACACTGACCACCAGTATAGTATATTGTGATTGAATGTCTGCCTGAAAAAGTACACTCGTCGTGTGACTTGTGTGGTGTTTTTTTATTCTATAAAAATTAAAAAACTCATTCTGCTGACAGACAGTGTCCAGCAGGTCCGTCATTATATAATATATACCTGTCCGGCTGCAGTAGTGATATATATATATTTTTTATATCATTATTTATCATCCAGTCTATACTAGCAGCAGACACAGTATGGTAGTTCACGGCTGTAGCTACCTCTGTGTCGGCACTCGGCAGTCCATCCATAATTGTATACCACCTACCCGTGTTTTTTTTTTTCTTTCTTCTTTATACATACTACATCTCATTATCATCCAGTCTATATTAGCAGCAGACACAGTACAGTACGGTAGTCCACGGCTGTAGCTACCTCTGTGTCGGCACTCGGCAGTCCATCCATAATTGTATACCACCTACCCGTGGTTTTTTTTTTCTTTCTTCTTTATACATACTACATCTCATTATCATCCAGTCTATATTAGCAGCAGACACAGTACAGTACGGTAGTCCACGGCTGTAGCTACCTCTGTGTCGGCACTCGGCAGTCCATCCATAATTGTATACCACCTACCCGTGGTTTTTTTTTTCTTTCTTCTTTATACATACTACATCTCATTATCATCCAGTCTATATTAGCAGCAGACACAGTACAGTACGGTAGTCCACGGCTGTAGCTATCTCTGTGTCGGCACTCGGCAGTCCATCCATAATTGTATACCACCTACCCGTGGTTTTTTCTTTCTTTCTTCTTTATACATACTACATCTCATTATCAACCAGTCTATATTAGCAGCAGACACAGTACGGTAGTTCACGGCTGTAGCTACCTCTGTGTCGGCACTCGGCAGTCCATCCATAATTGTATACCACCTACCCGTGGTTTTTTTTTCTTTCTTCTTTATACATACTACATCTCATTATCATCCAGTCTATATTAGCAGCAGACACAGTACAGTACGGTAGTCCACGGCTGTAGCTACCTCTGTGTCGGCACTCGGCAGTCCATCCATAATTGTATACCACCTACCCGTGGTTTTTTTTTCTTTCTTCTTTATACATACTACATCTCATTATCATCCAGTCTATATTAGCAGCAGACACAGTACAGTACGGTAGTCCACGGCTGTAGCTACCTCTGTGTCGGCACTCGGCAGTCCATCCATAATTGTATACCACCTACCCGTGGTTTTTTTTTCTTTCTTCTTTATACATACTACATCTCATTATCAACCAGTCTATATTAGCAGCAGACACAGTACAGTACGGTAGTCCACGGCTGTAGCTACCTCTGTGTCGGCACTCGGCAGTCCATCCATAATTGTATACCACCTACCCGTGGTTTTTTTTTCTTTCTTCTTTATACATACTACATCTCATTATCATCCAGTCTATATTAGCAGCAGACACAGTACAGTACGGTAGTCCACGGCTGTAGCTACCTCTGTGTCGGCACTCGGCAGTCCATCCATAATTGTATACCACCTACCCGTGGTTTTTTTTTTCTTTCTTCTTTATACATACTACATCTCATTATCAACCAGTCTATATTAGCAGCAGACACAGTACAGTACGGTAGTCCACGGCTGTAGCTACCTCTGTGTCGGCACTCGGCAGTCCATCCATAATTGTATACCACCTACCCGTGGTTTTTTTTTTCTTTCTTCTTTATACATACTACATCTCATTATCAACCAGTCTATATTAGCAGCAGACACAGTACAGTACGGTAGTCCACGGCTGTAGCTACCTCTGTGTCGGCACTCGGCAGTCCATCCATAATTGTATACCACCTACCCGTGGTTTTTTTTTTTTCTTTCTTCTTTATACATACTACATCTCATTATCATCCAGTCTATATTAGCAGCAGACACAGTACAGTATGGTAGTCCACGGCTGTAGCTACCTCTGTGTCGGCACTCGGCAGTCCATCCATAATTGTATACCACCTACCCGTGGTTTTTTTTTTCTTTCTTCTTTATACATACTACATCTCATTATCAACCAGTCTATATTAGCAGCAGACACAGTACGGTAGTTCACGGCTGTAGCTACCTCTGTGTCGGCACTCGGCAGTCCATCCATAATTGTATACCACCTACCCGTGGTTTTTTTTTTCTTTCTTCTTTATACATACTACATCTCATTATTATCCAGTCTATATTAGCAGCAGACACAGTACAGTACGGTAGTCCACGGCTGTAGCTACCTCTGTGTCGGCACTCAGCAGTCCATCCATAATTGTATACCACCTACCCGTGGTTTTTTTTTCTTTCTTCTTTATACATACTACATCTCATTATCATCCAGTCTATATTAGCAGCAGACACAGTACAGTACGGTAGTCCACGGCTGTAGCTTCCTCTGTGTCGGCACTCGGCAGTCCATCCATAATTGTATACCACCTACCCGTGGTTTTTTTTTCTTTCTTCTTTATACATACTACATCTCATTATCATCCAGTCTATATTAGCAGCAGACACAGTACAGTACGGTAGTCCACGGCTGTAGCTACCTCTGTGTCGGCACTCGGCAGTCCATCCATAATTGTATACCACCTACCCGTGGGTTTTTTTTTCTTTCTTCTTTATACATACTACATCTCATTATCAACCAGTCTATATTAGCAGCAGACACAGTACAGTACGGTAGTCCACGGCTGTAGCTACCTCTGTGTCGGCACTCGGCAGTCCATCCATAATTGTATACCACCTACCCGTGGTTTTTTTTTCTTTCTTCTTTATACATACTACATCTCATTATCAACCAGTCTATATTAGCAGCAGACACAATACAGTACGGTAGTCCACGGCTGTAGCTACCTCTGTGTCGGCACTCGGCAGTCCATCCATAATTGTATACCACCTACCCGTGGTTTTTTTTTCTTTCTTCTTTATACATACTACATCTCATTATCAACCAGTCTATATTAGCAGCAGACACAGTACAGTACGGTAGTCCACGGCTGTAGCTACCTCTGTGTCGGCACTCGGCAGTCCATCCATAATTGTATACCAGTATCCATCCATCTCCATTGTTTACCTGAGGTGCCTTTTAGTTGTGCCTATTAAAATATGGAGAACAAAAATGTTGAGGTTCCAAAATTAAGGAAAGATCAAGATCCACTTCCACCTCGTGCTGAAGCTGCTGCCACTAGTCATGGCCGAGACGATGAAATGCCAGCAACGTCGTCTGCCAAGGCCGATGCCCAATGTCATAGTACAGAGCATGTCAAATCCAAAACACCAAATATCAGTAAAAAAAGGACTCCAAAACCTAAAATAAAATTGTCGGAGGAGAAGCGTAAACTTGCCAATATGCCATTTACCACACGGAGTGGCAAGGAACGGCTGAGGCCCTGGCCTATGTTCATGGCTAGTGGTTCAGCTTCACATGAGGATGGAAGCACTCAGCCTCTCGCTAGAAAACTGAAAAGACTCAAGCTGGCAAAAGCACCGCAAAGAACTGTGCGTTCTTCGAAATCCCAAATCCACAAGGAGAGTCCAAGTGTGTCGGTTGCGATGCCTGACCTTCCCAACACTGGACGTGAAGAGCATGCGCCTTCCACCATTTGCACGCCCCCTGCAAGTGCTGGAAGGAGCACCCGCAGTCCAGTTCCTGATAGTCAGATTGAAGATGTCAGTGTTGAAGTACACCAGGATGAGGAGGATATGGGTGTTGCTGGCGCTGGGGAGGAAATTGACCAGGAGGATTCTGATGGTGAGGTGGTTTGTTTAAGTCAGGCACCCGGGGAGACACCTGTTGTCCGTGGGAGGAATATGGCCACTGACATGCCTGGTGAAAATACCAAAAAAATCAGCTCTTCGGTGTGGAAGTATTTCAACAGAAATGCGGACAACAGGTGTCAAGCCGTGTGTTGCCTTTGTCAAGCTGTAATAAGTAGGGGTAAGGACGTTAACCACCTCGGAACATCCTCCCTTATACGTCACCTGCAGCGCATTCATAATAAGTCAGTGACAAGTTCAAAAACTTTGGGCGACAGCGGAAGCAGTCCACTGACCAGTAAATCCCTTCCTCTTGTAACCAAGCTCACGCAAACCACCCCACCAACTCCCTCAGTGTCAATTTCCTCCTTCCCCAGGAATGCCAATAGTCCTGCAGGCCATGTCACTGGCAATTCTGACGAGTCCTCTCCTGCCTGGGATTCCTCCGATGCATCCTTGCGTGTAACGCCTACTGCTGCTGGCGCTGCTGTTGTTGCTGCTGGGAGTCGATGGTCATCCCAGAGGGGAAGTCGTAAGCCCACTTGTACTACTTCCAGTAAGCAATTGACTGTTCAACAGTCCTTTGCGAGGAAGATGAAATATCACAGCAGTCATCCTGCTGCAAAGCGGATAACTGAGGCCTTGACAACTATGTTGGTGTTAGACGTGCGTCCGGTATCCGCCGTTAGTTCACAGGGAACTAGACAATTTATTGAGGCAGTGTGCCCCCGTTACCAAATACCATCTAGGTTCCACTTCTCTAGGCAGGCGATACCGAGAATGTACACGGACGTCAGAAAAAGACTCACCAGTGTCCTAAAAAATGCAGTTGTACCCAATGTCCACTTAACCACGGACATGTGGACAAGTGGAGCAGGGCATGGTCAGGACTATATGACTGTGACAGCCCACTGGGTAGATGTATGGACTCCCGCCGCAAGAACAGCAGCGGCGGCACCAGTAGCAGCATCTCGCAAACGCCAACTCTTTCCTAGGCAGGCTACGCTTTGTATCACCGCTTTCCAGAATACGCACACAGCTGAAAACCTCTTACGGCAACTGAGGAAGATCATCGCGGAATGGCTTACCCCAATTGGACTCTCCTGTGGATTTGTGGCATCGGACAACGCCAGCAATATTGTGTGTGCATTAAATATGGGCAAATTCCAGCACGTCCCATGTTTTGCACATACCTTGAATTTGGTGGTGCAGAATTTTTTTAAAAACGACAGGGGCGTGCAAGAGATGCTGTCGGTGGCCAGAAGAATTGCGGGTCACTTTCGGCGTACAGGCACCACGTACAGAAGACTGGAGCACCACCAAAAACTACTGAACCTGCCCTGCCATCATCTGAAGCAAGAAGTGGTAACGAGGTGGAATTCAACCCTCTATATGCTTCAGAGGTTGGAGGAGCAGCAAAAGGCCATTCAAGCCTATACAATTGAGCACGATATAGGAGGTGGAATGCACCTGTCTCAAGCGCAGTGGAGAATGATTTCAACGTTGTGCAAGGTTCTGATGCCCTTTGAACTTGCCACACGTGAAGTCAGTTCAGACACTGCCAGCCTGAGTCAGGTCATTCCCCTCATCAGGCTTTTGCAGAAGAAGCTGGAGACATTGAAGGAGGAGCTAACACGGAGCGATTCCGCTAGGCATGTGGGACTTGTGGATGGAGCCCTTAATTCGCTTAACAAGGATTCACGGGTGGTCAATCTGTTGAAATCAGAGCACTACATTTTGGCCACCGTGCTCGATCCTAGATTTAAAGCCTACCTTGGATCTCTCTTTCCGGCAGACACAAGTCTGCTGGGGTTGAAAGACCTGCTGGTGAGAAAATTGTCAAGTCAAGCGGAACGCGACCTGTCAACATCTCCTCCTTCACATTCTCCCGCAACTGGGGGTGCGAGGAAAAGGCTCAGAATTCCGAGCCCACCCGCTGGCGGTGATGCAGGGCAGTCTGGAGCGACTGCTGATGCTGACATCTGGTCCGGACTGAAGGACCTGACAACGATTACGGACATGTCGTCTACTGTCACTGCATATGATTCTCTCAACATTGAAAGAATGGTGGAGGATTATATGAGTGACCGCATCCAAGTAGGCACGTCACACAGTCCGTACTTATACTGGCAGGAAAAAGAGGCAATTTGGAGGCCCTTGCACAAACTGGCTTTATTCTACCTAAGTTGCCCTCCCACAAGTGTGTACTCCGAAAGAGTGTTTAGTGCCGCCGCTCACCTTGTCAGCAATCGGCGTACGAGGTTACATCCAGAAAATGTGGAGAAGATGATGTTCATTAAAATGAATTATAATCAATTCCTCCGCGGAGACATTGACCAGCAGCAATTGCCTCCACAAAGTACACAGGGAGCTGAGATGGTGGATTCCAGTGGGGACGAATTGATAATCTGTGAGGAGGGGGATGTACACGGTGATATATCGGAGGATGATGATGAGGTGGACATCTTGCCTCTGTAGAGCCAGTTTGTGCAAGGAGAGATTAATTGCTTCTTTTTTGGTGGGGGTCCAAACCAACCCGTCATATCAGTCACAGTCATGTGGCAGACCCTGTCACTGAAATGATGGGTTGGTTAAAGTGTGCATGTCCTGGTTATACAACATAAGGGTGGGTGGGAGGGCCCAAGGACAATTCCATCTTGCACCTCTTTTTTCTTTAATTTTTCTTTGCGTCATGTGCTGTTTGGGGAGGGTTTTTTGGAAGGGACATCCTGCGTGACACTGCAGTGACACTCCTAGATGGGCCCGGTGTTTGTGTCGGCCACTAGGGTCGCTTATCTTACTCACACAGCTGCCTCATTGCGCCTCTTTTTTTCTTTGCGTCATGTGCTGTTTGGGGAGGGTTTTTTGGAAGGTACATCCTGCGTGACACTGCAGTGACACTCCTAGATGGGCCCGGTGTTTGTGTCGGCCACTAGGGTCGCTTATCTTACTCACACAGCTACCTTATTGCGCCTCTTTTTTTCTTTGCGTCATGTGCTGTTTGGGGAGGGTTTTTTGGAAGGGACATCCTGCGTGACACTGCAGTGCCACTCCTAGATGGGCCCGGTGTTTGTGTCGGCCACTAGGGTCGCTTATCTTACTCACACAGCTACCTCATTGCGCCTCTTTTTTTCTTTGCATCATGTGCTGTTTGGGGAGGGTTTTTTGGAAGGGACATCCTGCGTGACACTGCAGTGACACTCCTAGATGGGCCCGGTGTTTGTGTCGGCCACTAGGGTCGCTTATCTTACTCACACAGCTACCTCATTGCGCCTCTTTTTTTCTTTGCGTCATGTGCTGTTTGGGGAGGGTTTTTTGGAAGGGACATCCTGCGTGACACTGCAGTGACACTCCTAGATGGGCCCGGTGTTTGTGTCGGCCACTAGGGTCGCTTATCTTACTCACACAGCTACCTCATTGTGCCTCTTTTTTTCTTTGCGTCATGTGCTGTTTGGGGAGGGTTTTTTGGAAGGGACATCCTGCGTGACACTGCAGTGCCACTCCTAGATGGGCCCGGTGTTTGTGTCGGCCACTAGGGTCGCTTATCTTACTCACACAGCTACCTCATTGCGCCTCTTTTTTTCTTTGCGTCATGTGCTGTTTGGGGAGGGTTTTTTGGAAGGGACATCCTGCGTGACACTGCAGTGCCACTCCTAGATGGGCCCGGTGTTTGTGTCGGCCACTAGGGTCGCTTATCTTACTCACACAGCTACCTCATTGCGCCTCTTTTTTTCTTTGCGTCATGTGCTGTTTGGGGAGGGTTTTTTGGAAGGGACATCCTGCGTGACACTGCAGTGCCACTCCTAGATGGGCCCGGTGTTTGTGTCGGCCACTAGGGTCGCTTATCTTACTCACACAGCTACCTCATTGCGCCTCTTTTTTTCTTTGCGTCATGTGCTGTTTGGGGAGGGTTTTTTGGAAGGGACATCCTGCGTGACACTGCAGTGACACTCCTAGATGGGCCCGGTGTTTGTGTCGGCCACTAGGGTTGCTTATCTTACTCACACAGTTACCTCATTGCGCCTCTTTTTTTCTTTGCATCATGTGCTGTTTGGGGAGGGTTTTTTGGAAGGGACATCCTGCGTGACACTGCAGTGACACTCCTAGATGGGCCCGGTGTTTGTGTCGGCCACTAGGGTCGCTTATCTTACTCACACAGCTACCTCATTGCGCCTCTTTTTTTCTTTGCGTCATGTGCTGTTTGGGGAGGGTTTTTTGGAAGGGACATCCTGCGTGACACTGCAGTGACACTCCTAGATGGGCCCGGTGTTTGTGTCGGCCACTAGGGTCGCTTATCTTACTCACACAGCTACCTCATTGCGCCTCTTTTTTTCTTTGCGTCATGTGCTGTTTGGGGAGGGTTTTTTGGAAGGGACATCCTGCGTGACACTGCAGTGCCACTCCTAGATGGGCCCGGTGTTTGTGTCGGCCACTAGGGTCGCTTATCTTACTCACACAGCTACCTCATTGCGCCTCTTTTTTTCTTTGCGTCATGTGCTGTTTGGGGAGGGTTTTTTGGAAGGGACATCCTGCGTGACACTGCAGTGCCACTCCTAGATGGGCCCGGTGTTTGTGTCGGCCACTAGGGTCGCTTATCTTACTCACACAGCTACCTCATTGCGCCTCTTTTTTTCTTTGCGTCATGTGCTGTTTGGGGAGGGTTTTTTGGAAGGGACATCCTGCGTGACACTGCAGTGCCACTCCTAGATGGGCCCGGTGTTTGTGTCGGCCACTAGGGTCGCTTATCTTACTCACACAGCTACCTCATTGCGCCTCTTTTTTTCTTTGCGTCATGTGCTGTTTGGGGAGGGTTTTTTGGAAGGGACATCCTGCGTGACACTGCAGTGACACTCCCAGATGGGCCCGGTGTTTGTGTCGGCCACTAGGGTTGCTTATCTTACTCACACAGTTACCTCATTGCGCCTCTTTTTTTCTTTGCATCATGTGCTGTTTGGGGTGGGTTTTTTGGAAGGGACATCCTGCGTGACACTGCAGTGACACTCCTAGATGGGCCCGGTGTTTGTGTCGGCCACTAGGGTCGCTTATCTTACTCACACAGCTACCTCATTGCGCCTCTTTTTTTCTTTGCGTCATGTGCTGTTTGGGGAGGGTTTTTTGGAAGGGACATCCTGCGTGACACTGCAGTGACACTCCTAGATGGGCCCGGTGTTTGTGTCGGCCACTAGGGTCGCTTATCTTACTCACACAGCTACCTCATTGCGCCTCTTTTTTTCTTTGCGTCATGTGCTGTTTGGGGAGGGTTTTTTGGAAGGGACATCCTGCGTGACACTGCAGTGCCACTCCTAGATGGGCCCGGTGTTTGTGTCGGCCACTAGGGTCGCTTATCTTACTCACACAGCTACCTCATTGCGCCTCTTTTTTTCTTTGCGTCATGTGCTGTTTGGGGAGGGTTTTTTGGAAGGGACATCCTGCGTGACACTGCAGTGCCACTCCTAGATGGGCCCGGTGTTTGTGTCGGCCACTAGGGTCGCTTATCTTACTCACACAGCTACCTCATTGCGCCTCTTTTTTTCTTTGCGTCATGTGCTGTTTGGGGAGGGTTTTTTGGAAGGGACATCCTGCGTGACACTGCAGTGCCACTCCTAGATGGGCCCGGTGTTTGTGTCGGCCACTAGGGTTGCTTATCTTACTCACACAGTTACCTCATTGCGCCTCTTTTTTTCTTTGCGTCATGTGCTGTTTGGGGAGGGTTTTTTGGAAGGGACATCCTGCGTGACACTGCAGTGACACTCCTAGATGGGCCCGGTGTTTGTGTCGGCCACTAGGGTCGCTTATCTTACTCACACAGCTACCTCATTGCGCCTCTTTTTTTCTTTGCGTCATGTGCTGTTTGGGGAGGTTTTTTTGGAAGGGACATCCTGCGTGACACTGCAGTGCCACTCCTAGATGGGCCAGGTGTTTGTGTCGGCCACTAGGGTCGCTTAGCTTAGTCATCCAGCGACCTCGGTGCAAATTTTAGGACTAAAAATAATATTGTGAGGTGTGAGGTATTCAGAATAGACTGAAAATGAGTGGAAATTTTGGTTTTTGAGGTTAATAATACTTTGGGATCAAAATGACCCCCAAATTCTATGATTTAAGCTGTTTTTTAGGTTTTTTGGAAAAAAACACCCGAATCCAAAACACACCCGAATCCGACAAAAAAAATTCGGTTAGGTTTTGCCAAAACGCGGTCGAACCCAAAACACGGCCGCGGAACCGAACCCAAAACCAAAACACAAAACCCGAAAATTTTCCGGCGCTCATCTCTACTATATATATATATATATATCTATCTATTTATCTATATATATCTATATATATATCTCTCTCTCTCTCTCTCTCTCTCTATATATATATATATATATATATATAATTTGTCCAAGGCGGCACTCCGAAATAAATAAGTACAGACACTTTGCTGGAAAGCAATGTTTCAGCGCTTTATTGCGCTTTTGTCAAGCATATCAAACATATAACAAACTCACCATATTTATGAAGAATCATCCCCATCACCAGACGGACGCCAGTTCCCACTTCCGGTCACCAAAGTCCGGTCTGACGGAAATTACGTCATTAAGACATTCAATACAGTGCAAATGTTACACATAAAGTATTTTTTATCAACAAAACAAAAAAAACATCAGCAGCAACAGTATAATAAATCACCTTGTTCATAGGTTACAATGTTGCATAGTATAAACATGATACAAAGTCTCAGCAAGCAAAGATTGTAGCTGCTCCTGTTTCCACTTTTACTACATAGAAATATGTCAATTAATCTAATTACAGACTATAAACAAAATGAATACACTGCACTAGATCATATAATCACATCTCGTACATAGTAGCGCAAGGGGTAAGAACCTCAAAGATTATCTTGTGCACAATGACATCACTGGCATGGGGAAGAATAAAACCAATACTTTTTTGGGGAATTAGGAAAAATGGGTGCTATAGGTGCCCTAACTGCACAACATGCAGTTATCAACAGGCAGGATCATTCTTTTGTCATCCTTTTACAGGTGAAAATTTTTATATTTGTTACCCTTTGACCTGTACAAGTAGTTTTGTGATTTACACCATCACATGTCCATGCGCTAAGGTATATGTAGGTAAAACTGATTGCCAATTCAAAACCCGCATGGCACAACATCGCTATGTGATCAGAAGTGTGCTGGCATCAGGCTCTAGTTAACAGCCTGTAGCCAGGCATTTCACTTTGGCTAAACACAACTTATCTACCTTGCGCTACCGTATAATAGATCATGTGCCCCTATCAGCCCGGGTGGGGATTGCTCCAAATCTTTACTGCGCCTTGAATCCAGATGGATTAAATGCCTGGATACCTTGGCCCCTAAGGGGTTAAAAGAAACGTTAGGACTTCATTGCTTCCTCTAGCTAATGAATATTTATAATGTACGCAGTAATGTTGTCTTTGTTGTCCGTCTGGAGATGTGGGTGATTCTTCATAAATATGGTGAGTTTGTTATGTTTTATATGCTTGACAAAAGCGCAATAAAGCACTGAAACGATGCTTTCCAGCAAAGCGTCTGTACTTATTTACTTCGGAGTGCCGCCTTGGACAAATTTTATATATATATATATATATATATATATATATATACCTACACATACTGTATACACATATATACATACATATATATATATTTTTAGGGGGGTGCCATTCCTAATAATGCCCTGGGCTCCAAAAACCCTAGTTATGCCTCTGGAGGCGGCGCCCACACATGTGCGGCAGTCCAGCCGCCAAACTGTGTTCTGTTGAAATCCCGTGTGTCACTGGCCGGATTCTGTTCTGTGGCAACTCGTAGAACAGGATCCGTGCGCACACAAAACCCCCCTCCCAGCCAAGCAGGTCCCATTCAGCGGGACCCCCTTGGCTGCTATGTGTGGCCCTAGCCTTATTCTAATATACTGTACATTACAGCATCATTAATAATTACAAGATCAGCCATCTGCAGCACTAAACGCTTGAAAAAAATATATAAGACATAAAAAACACACTATTTGGTGAGGAGTACAGTACTCCTATACCTTAGAGAAAGAAAACACTTTAATATTCCTTATTCCATTATCCTTGGTAAAGAGCTAGAAGGGCTCGAAATCCATCAAATACAGAAACTTCATGGGAATCCCAACCTACAATCACCAGAAGGAAGGATAATGAGAAGACATTTCCAGGACCTACATCTTTAAAACTTTACACACACTGTTTTACATCTGCTATCTGCTGGACGCTGGATATGAATGGGTCCTGCCCATTGCCAAGCACTGTCACGACTAGCGAGGTTTGAGGATCCGGCAGCTGAGACTTGCCCAAGGAGGTAGTTGGCTGTGGATGAACGAGACGAGGGGGTTGGATATAGTTCCTTCTCATGGGATGAGGGGCAATGAAGAACGTAGGTGGAGCTAAGAGTCAGTGGATTGTAGTTCTTATGGACAGGGCTGAGGTAGAGAACTGTGGCTGGTGAACAATGACTTAAAGACGTAGTTGTAGACAAAGAACTGCGGGTTGTGGCCTGTAAGACAAGGTTGTGAATAATGAACTGCGGAACTGTGACTAGTGGTTAAAGACGTGGCTGGAGACATAGGACTGTGGACTGTGGCTTGAAAGATGAGGCTGTAGATTATGAACTGCGGAACTGTGGATGGTGGTTAAAGACGTGGCTGGAGACAAAGGACTGTGGACTGTAGCTTGAAAGACGAGGCTGTAGATTAATAACTGCGGAACTGTGGATGGTGGTTAAAGACGTGGCTGGAGACAAAGGACTGTGGACTGTGGCTTGATAGACGAGGCAGAAAACCCGGGACCGACCATGCCCAATGAGTCTTACTTGACCGGGTTTTCCAGGAGCACTTCCACAGGCAGCAGCAGGCAAGGAACGGCACAGCTGCAGCAGCAACAGAGAACCGGCCAAGCAGGGTCAGGAGTAACCAGAATATGGCAAGAATCCTGGGAGCACAGGCTAAAGCACCTACAACAGGGTTGTAACTTGAAGCACTGGCGTCCCTGTCCTAAACCAGCCCCCTTTTATAGGGAGAACTTCCCCTGGATTGGCTGGAAGAAACAGGAACAGGAACTATGCTTCAAACTTGGTCTCCAACATGGCGGCGCCCAGTAAAGCAGACCTTTCTGCATAGCCACACAGCTCACTGCCCCTGGTCTCCTAGCAACGGCTCAGCAAGAGCCACCCACTGCAGCGGCGTCCCGCCGCCACGAGCGGACCCCCTCACCGCCGCTACTGCTGCCCTCGGACCTGGCGCAGCAGCCCACCTCCGCCGCTGCCCGCACGCCGCCTGAGAAGCCAACCCCGCGGCACCAGCATACCGGTAAGACTCCGGACGCTGACAAGCACCGATAATCAGTGCTTTGCACAGAAAAAAGCAACGCCAGCCATATCTCGATTACCCCAATGATTGGAAGAGCCATCATTGCAGGGCTAAAGAAGTTAATTTTCCACATTGAAACGAATGTATTTAGCAAGTAATTATTTATTATATTGCATTCGAGAACATAACGGCCTGATTCTGAATCAGCTGCAGTGGCAATGTCGGACACATTGGAGTGATTTTTTTGTTGTGTCCAGATAGTGTTTGCACAGAGGGTCTGATTCAAAGATAGCTTTAAATGCCACATTTCCATCCGATTATAAGGAGGGGCATGCAGGAGACGACTCAGTAGATGGGACACCTCCTGCATGTAGCTGCGATCCCAACACTGTGACTGACGTTGCAAGCTGGGATCCAACATCGTATCCATCAGCTGACTGACGGAAACGGGGGCTGCGAGGCCAGGAAGTCTGTGTGGTAATATGCAGATCCTGGACTATCCCCTCCCAGAAAACGGGGGTAACACACAGAGCCGGCCCTAACCAATATGATGCCCTAGGCAAGATTTTGGCTGGTGCCCCCTAGCACCACCACTGGTTCTGCCTCTGACCTTGCACCTCTTTCCCAGCACCATCACCACTCACCCATAGCAGTCCTTGTACCCCCTATATTTTAAATAGGAACAGTTCGCACATTTGACGCACAGCCCAAAAAGGGGCATCTTCTTGCTGGGAAGGGGCATGGCCACACAATAGTAACCCCAATTCCAATTACGCCACACAGTGCTACAACTTTATTCACATTTTATCTTGCGATAGTGTCCATAATTCATATTACATCCCACAGTAGTATCACTTTACCTTATAAACGTTACTCCTCACAGTAGAGCCCCTTATTCACATTACATCACACTGAATTGCTCCTTATTCACATTACACCACACCTTATTGCTCTTTATTCACATTAGACGACACAGTAATGCTCTTTCTATATGCAACGCCACATAGTAGAGCACCTTATACACATAATGCCACACATTAGTAATGCATTTATACACAATTCCACACAGTAATGCCCCTTACACATATGAGACACATTAATGTCCTTATAAACATAATGCACCTTACACATTATGACAACCTTTATTAATGCCCTTTTACACATAATGTCCCTTACACATATGCCGCACATTATTAATGCCCTTATACACATGACACACATAGTGCCCCCTACACATTTGCTGCATATTATTAGTGCCCCTATACACATAATGACACACATACAGTAGTACCCTGTTACACATATGCCACACATTATTAATGCCCTTATACACATAATGACACACATAGTGGCCCTTTACACATATGTTGCACATTATTAAAGCATTTTTACATGACACACATAATGCTCCTTACACATATTCTGAACACTATTGCACAACCAACCCACTCACATGCACACAGCACTCACACTTCCACTAACACTGTGACCTCTGCCTCTGCTTGGATACAGATGTGTCCTCACAAATCTTGCATCAATGCTAACGTCGGGCACCTTTTTTTTTTATGAAAATGCATCTTATTTGCATTGCTATGTGGCTAGGATGCACAAGCAGCTTCTGCTGATTAAACTGATATGCAGCATGCCAATATACTGTGTGAGACTGTGGCTGTATCTGCATATGAAATGCTACATACAGAATATAGGCATGCCGCATATCATTTTAATCAGCATAAGCTGATGATGCCCCTAGGCATAGCAAATGCCCTAGGCAATTGCCTAGTTTGCCTATGCCTATGGCCGGCTCTGGTAACACACACCCATTTCCGGAAACGCAAGCCACCTCCAGCCCCCTGCCCATTCCCTCAATGTCACTGCCTGTCAATCAGGCACTGGAAGAGGGGAACAGCGAGTGATAGGGAATACCCATTCTGTGGACACATAGATATATACCAGGGAAGTGCTTTGTACAGTAGCTGCAATTGCATTAAGTCACAGATAGTGAGACTGGCAAAAGACACACAGACCCAAATGTATTAATCTTTAACAAATGATAAAGTGGAGACGGATATAGAGTGATAAATGACCAGCCAATCAGCTCCTACAGTAACTGTCATTTTTCAAACACAGCCTGTAACATGACAGGAGCTGATTGGCTGCTCATTTATCACTCTTCATCTGTCTCCACTTTATCACTTGTTAGAGCTTAATACTGTACATTTGGGCAATAGTCACAACTGCATTTGAATCTGCCCTAATTAATTCATACTGTACAAAGGTTTTGGCTGCCAATGGCACATGCTATTTAAAAAAAGGTACTAATAAATAAAGTAATTAATCTAAAATGATAAAAATGTACACATGCTTGGAAGCCTTACAATCTATTTGGTATCCAAAATAACTTTTTAAAGATTATATGGGAAATGGTGCTCCATGTTGGCAGCTACCCTAAGCAATTTTCTCATCTTATTATTGTGTACATATCAATTACCTATTAAGTACTTATAACACACCAAATCACCTCAGCCAGCCCCCATCTAATCAATCCAACATCGCTGATCTGCTTATTACATAAAAGTTTACACTTTCAGGTGTTATCTCTAGATATATGTTTATAATTAACAATAGTTCTATTTCTTTTGTCATACAGTTGATAAAACAAGGGTATGTTAGCAACTCTTTAATATACAGTAATTGATAGCTCAGCACCCAAGATAAAATAGCACTGCACATGCTTATCTGCATCTGTAGTGAGCTCTTTAGAAAAGCAGCACAGATGGTGTAATAGTTAGCATTACTAAGGTCATGGATTCGATTCCCACCATGGCCCTAGCTGTGTGAAGTTTGCATATTCTCCCGGTACTTGTGTGGGTTTCCTCCGGGTACTCCAGTTTCCTCCCAGATTCCAAAAATATACTGGTAGGTTAATTGTCTCCTAACAAAATTAACCCTAGTGTGAATGTGTGTGCGTGTACATGTGATAGTGAATATAGACTGTGAGCTCCATTGCGGCAGGGACAGATGTGCATGGCCAAATACTGTAGTCTCTGTAAAGTGCTGCAGAATATGTGTGCGCTATATAAATAACTGTTATTAAATAATAATACAGGTTGAGTATCCCTTATCCAAAATGCTTGGGACCAGAGGTATTTTGGATATCGGATTTTTCCGTATTTTGGAATAATTGCATACCATAATGAGATATCATGGCGATGAGACCCAAGTCTAAGCACAGAATGCATTTATGTTTCATATACACCTTATACACACAGCCTGAAGGTCATTTTAGCCAATATTTTTTGTGACTTTGTGCATTAAACAAAGTGTGTGTACATTCACACAATTCATTTATGTTTCATATACACCTTATACATACAGCCTGAAGGTCATTTAATACAATATTTTTAATAACTTTGTGTATTAAACAAAGTTTGTGTACATTGGCCCTCATTCCGAGTCGTTCGCTCGGTAATTTTCATCGCATCGCAGTGAAATTCCGCTTAGTACGCATGCGCAATATTCGCACTGCGACTGCGCCAAGTAATTTAACAATGAAGATAGTATTTTTACTCACGGCTTTTTCTTCGCTCCGGCGATCGTAGTGTGATTGACAGGAAATGGGTGTTACTGGGCGGAAACACGGCGTTTTATGGGCGTGTGGATAAAAACGCTACCGTTTCCGGAAAAAACGCAGGAGTGGCCGGAGAAACGGGGGAGTGTCTGGGCGAACGCTGGGTGTGTTTGTGACGTCAAACCAGGAACGACAAGCACTGAACTGATCGCAGATGCCGAGTAAGTCTGAAGCTACTCTGAAACTGCTAAGTAGTTTGTAATCGCAATATTGCGATTACATCGTTCGCAATTTTAAGAAGCTAAGATTCACTCCCAGTAGGCGGCGGCTTAGCGTGTGTAACTCTGCTAAAATCGCCTTGCGAGCGATCAACTCGGAATGAGGGCCACTGAACCATCAAAAAACAAAGGTTTCACTATCTCACTCTCACTCAAAAAAGTCCGTATTTCGGAATATTCCGTATTTCGGAATATTTGGATATGGGATACTCAACCTGTAAAAGCAATTTAACTGTGTTGGCCCTTTTCCTCTACAGGAATTGTGCTGTATATATTTTTTTTTTACTTTATTTCAGTCATTTGGAATTTGGGATTCTTTCATACATTATTCCATTTCAATATACACATGGAAAAATCTAATTTAGGATGTAGTATGCGCTGCAGTAGAGATTTCTGTATGTGCAGACTTTGTAGCTGCTGGTAAAGTGTTTATTTAACTTTTTTCTTCCTGCTCTTTGTCAGCTTGTGATCTGCAACTCCGTGAGACCTGCGCAAAGCTAAACACAGACCAGCTATGTTCCCACGGCCAGTATAGCTGCTGGCCATGTTAATTCACTAATTATTCTAGTTACAGCTATTCTTTTGATTTATTTGACCATAAATAATTAGAAGCACAACATGCTCTCTGGCATAATATTTTTTTTTAATCATTTTAAAAATGTACACAAATTGTGAACAGAAACAAAATGTAAATGTTTAGTAATTTAGTAATTGTAACAAAATTAAAAATGTATGTATAATACGGTTTATGTCGTTGGGGTTTAATTACATCCAAAGTTGAACAGGTAGTGATAATATGATGACAATATTTCTTTTACGTCCTAGAGGATACTGGGAATCTATTTAGTACCAAGGGGTATAGACAGGTCCACTAGGAGCCTTGGGCACTTTAAGAATTTGATAGTGTGCACTGGTTCCTCCCCCTATGACCCTCCTACCAGACTCAGTTTAAAAAATCTGCCTTGGAGAAGCCGGTCACGTCTGAAGAGTTTACTGCATTTATTTTATCTGTTTGTTATTTTCAGGCAGGTCTGGATGGCACCAGCCTGCCTGCTTCATGGGAGTTAGGGGGAAATGGGGCCCAACCTCTTGAAGGGTTAATGGTCCCGTTCCCCCCTGACAGGACACTAGCTCCTGAGGGAACTATCTGCACGCCCCACCGCAGCAAGCGTACATTCCCGCAGCACGCCGCCACCCCTAACAGAGCCAGAAGATAGTAGAGTGGTGAGTACTAAGTCGGCGTCCCAGTTAGCGGGTCCCCAACCATTATGGTGGCATGAGGGTACGGAGACGCACAGCTTCTATGGGGGTAGAGGAGTCTCCAGACTCAGTACACAGTGCGGTTGCACCGCTTCTGATGGAGCTAACTGAGTCTAAGTACACTACAGGTGTACACAGTACCCAGACTGGCATTACAGACTTAAAAGGTGACTGACTCAATTTTAAGCACTAACATTACCTCAGCCAGTGTAAAAAAGTGGAAAGACTGTGCACCATTGAAGGGGCGGGGCTTCACTATGAGATTTTCCCTCTGCAGTGGACACAGGTGCTGACTGAAAGGGATGCGCATCTCCTCCGGAGAGACTCCAAATTACCTCAGCGGTACCAGGGGGTCATATCAGGGTGGAGCGCTTACTAGTGTACTAAATCCCCAATCTGGGTACTTAGTCTGCGACCCAGCTAAGCTTGGCATTAGCAGTAAGGGTGCTGTGTGCTGGCTCCAGCCTATCTCTGTGTCTCTCTTGAAGGGCTCTTTGTGGGTTATTTGTGCATTTAACCCTTTCCAGTGTCTGTGTGTGTGTGTGTGTGTGTGTGTGTGTGTGTGTGTGTGTGTGTGTGTATGTGTGTGTGTGTGTGTGTGTGTGTGTGTGTGTGTGTGTGTGCTGTCACTGTCACAGTATGTCAGACAAAGAATGTGTTTCATGTAAGGTACAGTGTTCCTCTTCTCCAGGGGGTTCACTGCAGTGTACTCAGTGCAGTGTACCTTCCCAAGCTAGCAGGGAGGAGCCAGCTTGGCTGGATCCCATTAGGGGAATGATTTCCAATATTTCTACTTAAGAAAATCGATGACTGAGTTTATAAACAGAGACTCAGTATCCAAACCAGCATCTCAGTCCCCTAGCAATTGTCCACAAAAACGTCCTTTGGCATATATCCTGCAGTCTGACTCTGATGATGAGGGGTCAGACATGGAGGTGGGGGAGGTGGACTGGACTCAGAGGTGGGGGAGGCTACTCTGTCACAGGGAATAAAGGCTCTCATAGAAGCTATCAGAGAAGATCTACATATCCCTGATTAGGTAACAGAGGAGACTGAGGAATCTGATTTTAATATGAAAAAAAAATCCTCATCCACTTTTCCTGTGTCAAAGGAACTAAATACCCTGTTTGAAGATTCGTGGGTTAATCCTGATAGGAAATTTAAAATCCCTAAAAGATTGATATCGTATTTTCCCTTTCCTCCTGAGGATCGGAAAAAATGGGAAAATCCACTGATAGTGGATGCATCAGTATCTAGGCTGTCATGGAAAATTGTATTGCCTGTCCCGGGTGCAGACGCCCTAAAATACACGGCTGATCGTAGAATTTAGAATACACTCAAATCTTTGTATACAGATGCTGGGGTGGCCAAATGGTCGGGTAACCTAATTGAGGGGTTAGGTACCTTGCCTCAGGGGGAGATTATTTTACTCCTGCAACATATACATGGTGGAAGCCATAAAAGAAATAGGATTGCTTAATGCACGCACCACTACTATGGCAGTGTCAGCACGCACAAATTATGGCTACGCCAGTGGACTGCTGATGCAGACTCCAGGAAAGGCATGGAAGGCCTACCCTTCACAGGAGAGGCCTTATTTGGATATGAACTAGACAAATGGATCTCCAAAGCTACTGTGGGTAAATCCACGTGTCTTCCTTCTGCAGCTCCCCCAGCCAGGAAGGCCTACTCAGGACCTAATCTACAGTCTTTTCAGACTGCCAAGTTTAAGGTTCAAAACCAGAGGTTCTTCTACCGCCACCAGAGGTGCTAGAGGTAAACCATGAAAACCAGCAACTGCCACTTCACTTGAGCTCTGTTTCCTCAAAGCCTTCAGCATGACAGTGGGCCGCAATGTCTGGAAGACTGGCAGGTGGGAGCCCGACTACAATTTTTCAGTCACATCTGGACAACATCTTGCCAGGATCCCTTGGTAATAGATCTTATTTCCCAGGGCTACAAACTGGAGTTTCAGGAGCTCCCACCTCACAGATTCTTCAAATCAGGCTTACCAGTTTCACAGGAAGCAAGTATAACCTTACAGAATGCCATTCAAAAACTGGTACAGACTCAGGTCATTGTTCCAGTTCCACCTCCTCTGCAAAATAAGGGGTATTATTCCAATTTGTTTGTAGTATCGAAACCGGACGGTTCAGTAGGACCGATTTTGAAACTCAAGTCGTTGAACCCGTACTTACGAGTGTTCAAATTCAAGATGGAGTCTCTGAGAGTGGTGATCTCAGGTCTGGAGGAGGGGGAATTCCTAGTGTCTCTGGATATCAAAGATGCGTACCTTCAGATTCCAATTTGGCCACCTCATCAGGCTTATCTATGGTTTGCACTGCATGACTGCCACTACCACTTCCAGGCTCTGCCATTTGGTCTCTCCACAGCACCGAGAGTGTTCACCAAGGTGATGGCAGAGATGATGTTTCTACTCCACAAACAGGAAGTGAAAATAATTCTGTACCTGGAAGATCTTCTGATAAAGGCACCGTCCAGGGAGACGTTGTTAGACAGCATTGGCCTCTCAACCGGACTACTCCTGGATCATGGGTGGATTCTGAACCTACCAAAATCTCACCTGGAACCGACGCAGAGGCTCTCCTTCCCGGGAATGATACTGGACACAGAGTCTCAGCGAGTGTTCCTTCCCTTGGAGAAGGATATGGAAATCCAGTTGCTGGTTTGGGCTGTCCTGAAGCCAACCCGGATCTCGGTGCATCTGTGCATTCGCCTTCTGGGGAAAATTATGGCCTCTTATGAGGCACTTCAGTATGGAAGGTTTCATGCGATGCCCTTCCAGCTGGATCTGTTGGGGAGGTTGGGGAGCAGTCACCCAGGGGGGCGCAGTTTCAAGGAAAATGGTCAAGTCGGGAAGTTATCCTTCCAATAAACATCTTGGAACTCAGGGCAATCTACAACGCCCTTCTGCAGGCCTCATCTCTACTTCAGAATCAGGCCATTTAAGTCCAGTCGGACAATGTAACGGTGGAAACGTACATAAACCGACAGTTCGGAATGAAAATCAGAGTAGCAGTGTCAGAGGTGTCAAGAATTCTCCTCTGTGTGGAAAAACACACCATGGCATTGTCAGCGGTCTTCATTCCGGTAGTAGACAACTGGGAAGCAGACTTCCTCAGCAGACACGACCTGTACCCGGGGGAGTGGGGCCTCCACCCGGAGGTGTTCCGGTGGTTGACACATCTGTGGGGATATCCACAGATCGACATGATGGCCTCTTGACTCAACAAGAAGCTCAAGCTGTATTATTCCAGGTTGAGAGACCCACAAGCAAGAGTTGGAGTTCCCGTACAGGTGTCTTGCAGTGATTATCCCCTTGATGAAGTCCACATAATAGGACGAAACGCGTTGGGACAGGGACCTGCTACTTACCCTCTGGACTCCCCATATGCGGACAGATAAGCTATTTTTATTATTCAATCCTGTACGTGTGCTACCTGCATTTATGGACAGATGAATTGCCTATTTTTATAAGTCTCTTGTACGTTTGCTACCTATATGTGTGGCAGGACTGTGCCTATTCAATTGTTTCTGTTTTTTACTATGCTTGCTTAATATTTATTGGAATGAGCCACATTCCTAATTTTTATGCCGTTGTGAAAACATTGTTTTATGTAGCTTTTATCTTCTCTATACATGCTTTTAAGAGTCATTAGTTTTGCTTACTTGATATTTTGGAATGAGCCATATTCCTAACTTTTGAGCCGCTGTAAAAATTATTGTTTTTTAAAAACAGTACACACTATGTTGCTTTTATCTTCTCTTTACATGCTCGGTTTCTAAGTGTCATCAGCCTGAAAGTATTTGAAGCTAAGTTGCTATTTATTTTTTTAATAACTACACCTGACTGCACAGGTTTTATTCACCAACACTATTAGGTGCTTTTATTTACTCCATTTTTATATATATATATATATATATATATACTTGCAATTCAGTCGGCACTCAATAGGTTAAACAACCACAGCTAGCCTCCGTGCAACGTTAAAGATGTCAGATGCAGTACTCCAAAAAGAAACGGCACTGGAGGCAATGAATTCAGGATTAAAGTGTATTGTAAAACGGACAGCTGTTTCAGGGCAACAGCCCTTTCCTCAAGCAGACAACAACACCACCAAATATTGTCCAATATTTGGTGGTGTTGTTGTCTGCTTGAGGAAAGGGCTGTTGCCCTGAAACAGCTGTCCGTTTTACAATACACTTTAATCCTGAATTCATTGCCTCCAGTGCCGTTTCTTTTTGGAGTACTATATATATATATATATATATATATATATAAAAATAAAAGAACATGCAATATACACAGGAAGGAAACTTGGCCACTACACAAGTAATAGAACGATATTATCCTTGTTGCATGTAGACATACTGTATATCCCACTCTGAAAATAATTCCTTTTGTAATTGCTTTCCACAGAATGAGCTGCTATGGTTATACTCTTGTCGTCACCGAATAATTATTCTAAATATCGGTATTAGACTTTTATGAGACATAAACAGAACCCCTGTGGGGCTGAAGTTCTTGTACATTTAAAGAGCTTTTGTGTAGCCATCAGATGAATTTAGCACAGTCATAAAAGGTAGTTATTTAAGTATAGTACAGTACAGGATCCATGGTCCGTTCCAATTGTCCCCCAGCTGCTGGTGCCTCTGATGTGCAGTCCTTATCTGGAGGATAGATGTTATTAGCAGCCACCAACGGATATTCCACTTAGAGGCTGAGCATTATTTAAAAAAGGAGAATAACAATGTGTCCGGATACAGACTCTGCTCAGCAGTGTGTCTGTGCAGCATTAGAGATAGCTCCTTGGACGGATGCGCTGCATGCCGTGTAAACAGCGCACCCGTCCGGCAATAATCTTTCCTGTGCGGCTTAGCAATGTACAATAACGCGTTTCCCTACCTCT
The DNA here is from genome assembly GCF_028390025.1 of Pseudophryne corroboree. Taxonomy (NCBI): domain Eukaryota; kingdom Metazoa; phylum Chordata; class Amphibia; order Anura; family Myobatrachidae; genus Pseudophryne; species Pseudophryne corroboree. Next base: position 735,470,708 of record NC_086444.1, read on the forward strand.
GACTCATATCAGTGGCTTCATCATATTGAAAGTAACTGATTCAGTCTCCTCTTTTAAAGCATCTATGTGTGGTTCTACACATGTGTTACCTGATTGCATTCCAAGCCTCCAATCATTTTCTCCCCCATGTGTCTTTTCCTACATCGCACATACAGCAATATATTGTATATAAAATTGATACTTTAGGTTAATAACTATGTTCATACAGCTATACTTTATAGTGATGCAAGGGACATTGGGTTCTATATAGGATGCAGAGAAGAGATATGGCAATCTAACATTCAGGATATAATAACAATAACAAATATCCATGTTGAAGCATAACCAATAGAAATTGCCTGCACATATTATAGCAATAAAGGATTACGTATACGTTTTTTGTACATCAATATTGGTATACAATATATATTTTTATACATTTTTCTATTTTGTTCTATATAGTTTTATTACTTACAAAATGTGAAGACAACATGTGGAATCAATTTAACTGAGAATATCATGACCTGAAACAATCAGTGTAATGTCACAGAACTAGGCCATCCCAAACTACAAGGCACATTGTTAACACAATTCAGTAGGGAACATTTCTTTTTGTTGTTGTTATTCCTCCAGAAACATATACTTATATCTAAGTTATAATTAAAATGCATATACACACCACAGTTAGCTCTTATAAACCATATTATAAATACATACATCCCAACATGACCCTCTCTAGGAGGGACAGAATGCTCTGCTTCTGGATTTCCCTTTTAATGTATGATTGCCATCACCTGTGCTGAAACACCTTTCTTATCCATCAACATGTCCAAAACAGGTGTCGTCAATCATAAATAATGAGAAAAGTCCAGAAGCAGAGCATTGTGTCCCTCCTGGAGAGGGTCATGGGGGTAATTCCAAGTTGATCGTAGCAGGAAATTTTTTAGCAGTTGGGCAAAACCATGTGCATTGCAGGGGGGGCAGATATAACATTTGCAGAGAGAGTTAGATTTGGGTGGGTTATTTTGTTTCTGTGCAGGGTAAATACTGGCTGCTTTATTTTTATACTGCAATTTAGATTGCAGATTGAACTCACCACACCCAAATATATCTCTCTCTGCACATGTTATATCTGCCTCCCCTGCAGTGCACATGGTTTTGCCCAACTGCTAAAAAATTTCCTGCTGCGATCAACTTGGAATTACCCCCCATGTTGGGAGGTATGTAATTATAATTTCATCTACTTGTACAAACATTAATATATCGTTTCCATACATCAACGTGTGTAAAAGACACCTATATGGCCAAATCCACAAATAGATTTATTATTGGCTATCGCTTTGCATATCAGTATATCTTTTCATAGCATCAGTATATTAGTGCAACATTCTATTCTAATAATAGTTAGATAGATATAATAGACACATATATTTAAACAAGACATGTTGTAATTGTCTATAGGGTCTAGTAGCAAGAGGACACAGATACAGTATTCACCATAGGGTTATAGAGAGATCTTGTTCACTCCTCTTTAGTCATTTTCATTTCCATTTGAATTTAAATTCAGATCCAATTTTAGTAGGGAGAAAAAACATTGATATATCATTTCCATACTGTACATCGATGTATATGATATCAGCTATGTGGCCAAATCCACAGACAGATTTCTCATTACCCTATCAATCTACATATCGATATATCGTTTAATAACATTGATATAATAGTGCAACTATCTATGCTAATAATAATAATAAAAATAAGACAGATATAGGGGCAAATTCAGTAAGGATTGCAAAAATTACAAATTAGCAAAAATTGTGAGCAAAAGCAAAATTGTGAAAGCACGCCCAAAAGGAAAAACTGCAACACTAATTTAATTTAACAAAAAGAAGGTGGCCTTGTGAAATGTGCAAATATTGCGAAAAACCATCCTAATAATCGCAATTTTTGCGTACATATTACAAATGTACGCAATTTTTGCGTACATGTTTCTGATGTTGCATTTTTTGCTAACAACAGTGTTTTTCCCTTAAAAATTGCACAACCTACTTTCCTGCACCCAAATTAAAGAAACTACTCAACAATTGTAAATCAATTCAATCATCACTTAATTGGTCAAATGATCTTGTGGTAATTTAGCAATTATTATCTTAAAGACACCATAGTGTTTTTCTTCAAACATTGACTAATGCCCATAACTGTGTTCATATATATTCAACTAGAGAGAGTGTGAATTCTAGCCTCTAAACCCTACACAACAGCAACTATTGGTATATGTTTTAACAAACACACTTTTTTTGGCGTCAAAATATTTTAATTCGGAAACAACAGTAACATTTTTCTAAAAAAAATAGTGTTTTTTTGATTGTGAAGTGGTCAAACATTACATATTATTGTTTCTTTGCTTTTATTTACATACCTTACTTTAAGGAATTATGTGTAAATATATGTTTCAATTAGGATACAAATGGAGCAGAATTTGCAAAACTTGAAAATAAAAAGATGGTGTTGCTGTTCTTCAACATATGTTTATGTGTGTAGCGCACAAATAAAATAAAAAAAAATAAAAAAATGTACTGTATGTGGGTATGTTTTGTTTAACAAAAAAATGTTGGTTGTTTAAAAAAAAAATTGTTAGGAAGCTAAATGTCATTCAGCAGATTCTACTAAGCAAAATGCTTGTAAGGGTTATTTTACATTTGTTTCTATCAAATAGTGTGGTTGTCAAACCTCGATTGTTAGTAAGTGTAAACACAAATCAGTTAGTAACATATATTTTCACACTCAACATGTGTTACAGAGTTATAGGCCCTACACACTGGTCGATCTCGCTGAAAGATATGAACGATCTCGTTCATTAATGAACGAGATATTGTTCAAATCTTTCAGTGTGGAGGCACCAGCGATGAATGATGCGCGGCCCCGCTGTGCATGCAGACCAATATGGACGATCTCGTCCATATTTGCCTGCACTTCTATGGAGCCGGGTGACGGGGGAAGTGAAGAAACTTCACTCCCCCCGTCACTGCCCCCCCGCCGCCGGGTCGCCCGTCGGCCGTATCTGCCGTCGGGCAGCTCGGTGGTGGATCGACAAATGTGTAGGGCCCTTTAAACAATACCTTATATGTTTCTAAGTTCCAATACAGCTGAATGAAGTGATTTGTGGTCAGCAGTGTGAGCTTCTTCAGCTGGGTGTAATGTAGCAATGATTGCAGTATACATGCAGTCTACAACTGAGGTCAGCTTGTGCAGATTTTAAGGTAGACCTGTAGTCACTCAGAAACTGCACACCATAAATGTGCGATCTGTTGTAAAAATTGCAAATGCACCACCCACCGACCATCAGCATACGCCCACAACACGCCCTGCAACACGCCCCTGATCGTAGTTTTTGCGAGTCTAGCCCCCTACATGCCTACTTTTCGTAGTGCATACGCAGTTTTTGCTAAGTCTCAGAAATTGGGTTTTTTTCTCAGTTTTTGCTATTTAAGTTGCAGAATTTGCGTTTTATGCTTTTTTGTGTGAATTTTGTTGATTTGAGATCCTTGCTGAATTAGGCACATAATCAACACATTTATTTAGACATGTTGTAATTGTCTATAGAGTCTAATCGCAAGGGGACAAGGATGCAACATTCACTATATGGATTACAGGGACATCTTTTTCATTCCTCATCCTTATTCATCTTCATCTACATTTGCTTTTAAATTCAAATCCAAATTTAGTTCGGGAGATAGTACTCTCAGATATTATTTAATTTGATTGTGTCGTTGAGCCCCTGGGGAACCATAGATCCTAATCTAAAGTTCCAGTAGGCTTCCCTCCTACAAAGCCTACTGAATCTATCACCTCTCTTATGTGTAGGTTTAATTTGTTCTATTGCCATAACTGAAATTTTTTTTGAGGATGCTGTGTTCTGGAAAATGTGGCTCGATAGGGGTGTTTTTGAAATCTTTGTTGATATTACTCCAATGTTCCATAAAACGTACATTAAGTGTGAGTGTCGTTCTACTGACATATTGTTTGCCACAAACACATTGTAGCACATATAGTCCATAAGTAGATTTTCAGTTCATAAAATCCCATATTTTGAATATCTCCCCATTTGCATGTGAATTCAGTTTTTTTCCCCATGTGTACAGGTGTTACACAGTGGTTTTCCACAATTATGGAAGCCCTCTGGTTTTTTTGTGGATCCAGGTTTCATTCATAGCATTTTTCTGTATAAAATGACTTTTTACTAGACATGACTGGAAGTTAGTTGATTTCCTAAAGATGACTGATCTAGATCTACTGCACCTTTTAGTACATTATCCAATTTCAAGAGTGAAGAATTCTATTTGACGACAGATTTTATTTTGTATGTGCAATTGTTGTACTGTGTGGTAAAAAGGGCTGACCTATTCTTGGGTTTTCATCCTTACTTTGATCCTCCCATCTTTCCTTTTTTTTAGTGGTCATCTGTACTAACGATTCTCTCTCTGTATCTTATTAATCTCGTCTAGTGCCTGTTGTAAGATCTCATTTGGGATTTGCATTGCCTGTAATGTGAAGCAAATGGGGTATATGAGGTGTGGATGTTCTTGTGTAAATTATGCATTTCCTTAGAGTGCATGTACACAAAAAATGCATACTATACATATGCATTTTTTGTGTACATTCACTGTTATGAAATGTTTATCTGTATACAGCTTCTGTTGCACCTTATGCTTAGAGAGTCAAAACAGGGAAGGAGGAGCAGGTAAGCATAGGCTGTGTACAGTAAGGGCATGTGAATGTAATTGCAATTCAAGTATATCCATTGACATGCAGCATGTTGACATGCTTAACATGTCAGCAGTGGCCATATCGACATTCATCATGTCTACACAGATGATATGTCAACTATATCGTCATGATGAACTGTCAAAAATGTCCATGGTGGTCTAGTGGTCTCATCTCCTCCCGGCAGCACCAGTGCAGCTTCTGGGTCCCATAGTCATGTGACCATCACTTCTGGGTCAGACTTCTGTGGGATTGGCGGTTTTTGGAAGTATTTTCCCTAACCCTCCCCCAAGTGCCTAACCCTAACCTCCACCCACAAACCCTCCCAGCGTTGCCTAACCCTAACTGTCAACATTTCACATGGCAACATTTCAGATATCTACATTTGAACACATTGATATTCTGAGGATAATACCATGATGTTTGTGAACAGTTTGAGCCATGTCAACATTCTCATGTAGACAATATGAATGTCGAAATGCTAACTGTCAACCATATGACGGCCCAGGATCACAGTCGCATGCTGAGACACACACTCAAAGGGTCACAACACTCCTAATTTTTTGCTGCCACTTTCCCTCCCTCAAGTGCCTAAATCTTCTCTGCGACCACAATCACAAGACTATTGCGGCACATGCGCAGTGAGATTTACGTGCTTGTACAGACCACCGATAATCACTCAGCTGCAAAAATATGGGTTTATGTACAACTATTAATCAGGACCCAGATCTCAGATCTCTGTATGCTTTCTCCGACATAAGAATAAAAATAAATTAAGCGCTGTTTAGGGCGAGCCTGGTGCCCTATGATAGGTACATTGATTCTGTTTCTAATTTTGTTTTTGAACCCTCTTTGCCCAGGATAACAAAATAAATACTATGACATCACAAAGATGTGGATTGCACTGGATTTCTTAACTACAGTATTCCAGTTTTCCCCACAGAATCTCAGATTGCCAAGGAACTTTTCTAGCTCATGGAAAAGCAGCAGAATTTAAAGAGCAAGGTTACCAGGAAGATCTGCTGTCTAAAGCATGGAGTGACACTATAAGAACAGATCGTTCTCTATTTATGTCAAGGGATTAGAGTACTAAGAGGACTTAATATGTCAAAGGTGATAATAATAATTATACTGGGTCCTTGTATATAAATGTAGGTCTGTCCAGATAATTAAATGATTGAAAATAATTTTTAGATTCTACAGATGGATAAAAAATATTTATTTAAATTATTGTACTACATGCAAACATATCTCACACAAGTTTGTAATAATGTTCCTTGTCATTAGGTGCCGTAATAACTATCAATAAGTTAATTAATTGACAGTCCAGTTTTGCCTTATATTTAATTGCCTGGGATTGCAGCAAAATGCGGGCTGCTCAACTCTTGAAACACATAATGAATTCCCAAAAAGTTTTCAAAAACTCAACCTTGCATCACCATAAGGGTGAAGTACTTTTGAATCGATACAGGGGATTGAACTTTGTGCATCAATGCCAAGAGGTGGAAACAGGTACAAATTATACCCCTTTTCCACTAGCTCAAAAAACACGGGTAAATGCACGGGGGTGCGCATTTAGCCGTGTTTTTTGCAAGTGGAAAAGGGTCCCCCGCAAAACCCCAGATCAAGTGACCCATGAATCCTACCCGGGTAACTACCTGGGTAGGACACGGGAATGATCCGGGTAGGGTTGTAGTGTAAACGGGAGCCATGTCGATGCAACATGGCTCCCATTTACACTGTATGGAAGGGAGATCATGTGCTATCCCAGCACCGCCCCTGTCGCATCACTTGCAGCGTCACCAACCCGGCAATATGCCGGGTTGGTGACTGCTGATGGGAAAGGGGGCTGAGCATGGGCCGCAGCCGGGTAGCACCCGTGTCAGGCTCCCGGCTGCGACCCATGCTTATAGGTCGAAAAGGGGTATTATTGTGCTAGAGAGAAGCCTTTGGATGTTACTTTTCAATGGATACCTTTATTTACAATTATAGGGCCTAAATTCAGACCTGATCGCAGCAGCAAATTTGATAGCAAATGGGCTGGTGCCTACACACTGAAAGATATGAATGGTATCTCGTTTATTAATTAACGAGATCGTTCATAGCTATCACTGGTATCGGCCAGTGTGTAGGGCCCATTAGATTTGGGTGGGGTGTGTTCAAACTGAAATCTAAATTGCAGTGTAAAAATAAAGCAGCCAGTATTTACCCTGCACAGAAACAAAATAACCCACCCAAATCTAACTCTCTCTGCACATGTTATATCTGCCCTCTGCAGTGCACATGGTTTTGCCCATTTGCTAACAGATTTGCTGCTGCGATCAGGTCTGAATTAGGCCCATTGTTTCTTATATTTTTACATTCTGGTTATAAAACTTGTGTACAGTATCTTTCTAAAATGCTTATTTGTATAAAAAACAATATTCACATGCTACAAATACAGTACAGGGTGGTCCAATTCACCTTTCTGGATTAGGTGGAACATATAGTAAATACATAACCTTTTGTGTGATTGGAAACCTGAGTCTAGTTCAAAGGAAGAGACCCCCTGAGCAAATTATTTTATTCATATGGTGACACAGCAATTAAAGAGTGTGAAGAAACGTGTAAGTAACTTGGATTTTACTTCTATTTGGGCGGTTTTTATTGATCTCTGATGTGGAAACTGCAGGGTGAATTCAGACCTGGGGGAGGGTGTGGAGGATGTAATAGGATGGGAGAATCAGAAAGTGAGAGATTTTGGGAGGTTTCATTTACATGACAAAACCAGGTTGATTTTGCCATGTAAATGATTGCCATTATAAAAAAAACAGGAGAACTCTCCCATAATCTCTCACTTTCTAATTCTCACACCATATTACATTCCTCCCATGGTCGCTGTTGTGCGAATTTGGATTATCGAAGACTGCGCATGCATATGGATCGTAAGGCCAAACTGCAAAAGAAATCAGCATCTTTTTTGATGACTAGGCAAATGCAGGTTGATTGACAGGAAGTGGACTTGGTTGCCATGGGCAACTTCTCCACTGACTCACTTCTCCACTTTTATCACTGCTTAGTACATGTCCCCCTATGTCCCTTATTTAACCATCAGCTTGCATTTACCATAACTGTAGTTACTGTGGAAGTCGATATTTGAACTAAGCATACTGCTATCTAAGTTATCTATGAACTAAGACCACAGCTTGTCTTTGAGCAGTTGGCTCACACTACAAGTATACAAGTATACAAGGTGTTCAGTCCATGCTAAAGTTCAAACTGAGAGGTTCTTATTAACAACACTTACCATACTGCAAAGTTGTATAAAGCATCAACAGAACTCTTGAGATAACATAGCTATACTTGACGTCATTCGTTTTAATTATAATGATTAGGACTTTTACTTGCATTTGTATACTTCGGTATTTTTATTATATGTTTATCTTTTGATTAGAGCAAAATAAAAAATATATTATTCTCTAACCTGCAGTATGATTATTATTAGATAAGTGTTAATTTTACAATCATTTTCAAATGATTATGTATAATTATTATAAGTGCACTCCTTTGGTATTTAAAATTCCATATCTTTTTTACCTAAATTGTTTATTTGTCCTCGGGGTTATAGATCTGCCCTTATTAGACGCTGCAGATTAATTCCTGTGTTTATTTTCAGTAACAATATTGCTTCCGGACACAGATTATTTTCTTATTTTCTCTTCTTATTACGAACACTGCCAATCCCCTATCTCTAGGTTATCTGAATGCTTTCTCTGCGATATTGTGTAACATAAGTAACTATATACACCTTTTACTTCTGACATAAATCTGATGCATATGCTAGTGGTGTACAGATGGACAGATGTTGTGGTGGGTCCAACTGAGCATATACATATGTGATACCACACACATTTGGGAGGTGTCACAATGATTGACAGCTGCCATGGCATCCCCCTGGGAAAACATCCCCCTAACCAGGCCAGCACCAGAGCAGAAGATAGATGGAGTCACTGGGACAGCCAGCAAATCCAATGATGCAAAATATCCAAGCCGCCATAGAGGGACCAGGGCAGTTTGTGGGCCAGGTACATCCACCTGGAGCCATACTCTGTCTGTACTTCGGTGATGTTGAGAGATCTCACACTCACTTACAAAGCCCTCACCCACTCCTCTCCCATCTACATCTCTGACCTTATCTCCCTTTGCACTCCCACCGTCCTCTTCGCTCTGCTAATAGGAACTGGACTGCGGGTGCTCCTTCCAGCACTTGCAGGGGGCGTGCAAATGGTGGAAGGCGCCACCTCTTCCCGGCCAGTGTTGGGAAGGTCAGGCATTGCAACCTACACAATTGGACTCTCCTTGGGGATTTGTGATTTAGAAGAACGTACAGTGCTTTTGCCAGCTTAAGTCTTTTCATTTTTCTAGCGGGAGGATGAGTGCTTCCATCCTCATGTGAAGCTGAACCACTAGCCATGAACATAGGACAGGGCCTCAGCCGTTCCTTGCCACTCTGTGTCGTAAATGGCATATTGGCAAGTTTACGCTTCTCATCAGACGCTTTTAATTTGGATTTTTGGGTCATTTTACTGAACTTTTGTTTTTTGAATTTTACATGCTCTCTACTATGACATTGGGCATCGGCCTTGGCAGACGACGTTGATGGCATTTCATCGTCTTGGCCATGACTAGTGGCAGCAGCTTCAGCACGAGGTGGAAGTGGATCTTGATCTTTCCCTATTTTACCCTCCACATTTTTGTTCTCCATTTTTTAATGTGTGGAATTATATGTCAGTAATATATATCAATAGCAATGGCCTACTGTACCATACTGCTATACATATACTGGTGGTCAGCAAAATTCTGCACTGTCCTCCTACTATATACTGCGTACAACTAAAATGCAGCACAGGTATGGATGGATAGTATACTTGATGACACAGAGGTAGAGCAGTGGACTACTGTACCGTACTGCTATATATATACTGGTGGTCAGCAAAATTCTGCACTGTCCTCCTACTATATACTGCGCACAACTAAAATGCAGCACAGGTATGGATGGATAGTATACTTGACAACACAGAGGTAGAGCAGTGGACTACTGTACGTACTGCTATATATATATACTGGTGGTCAGCAAAATTCTGCACTGTCCTCCTACTATATACTGCGCACAACTAAAATGCAGCACAGGTATGGATGGATAGTATACTTGATGACACAGAGGTAGAGCAGTGGACTACTGTACCGTACTGCTATATATATACTAGTGGTCAGCAAAATTCTGCACTGTCCTCCTACTATATACTGCGCACAACTAAAATGCAGCACAGGTATGGATGGATAGTATACTTGACGACACAGAGGTAGAGCAGTGGACTACTGTACCGTACTGCTATATATATACTGGTGTTCAGCAAAATTCTGCACTGTCCTCCTACTATATACTGCGCACAACTAAAATGCAACACAGGTATGTATGGATAGTATACTTGACGACACAGAGGTAGACCAGTGGACTACTGTACCGTACTGCTATATATAGATATTGGTGGTCACAGCAAAATTCTGCACTGTCCTCCGACTATATACTACAATGCAGCACAGATATGGAGCGTTTTTCAGGCAGAGAACATAGATATTTTCAGCACACTGAGCACAGATATTTGCAAGCACACTGAGCACAGATATTTGCAGCACACTGAGCACAGATATTTGCAGCACACTGAACACAAACTGAGAGAACGCAGCCACGTCCTCTCGCTATCATCTCCAAAGCACGAGTGAAAATGGCGGCGACGCGCGGCTCCTTATATAGAATACGAATCTCGCGAGAATCCGACAGCGGGATGATGACGTTCGGGCGCACTCGGGTTAACCGAGCAAGGCGGGAAGATCCGAGTCTGCCTCGGAACCGTGTAAAATAGGTGAAGTTCGGGGGGGTTCGGATCCTGAGGAACCGAACCCGCTCATCACTAAATATATATATATATATATATATATATATATATATATATAATGCGGGAACGGGCGGCACTCTCGGCGTGAAAATAAAGACAGACAAGCGGGTCTGATGTTCGTTCAACGTTTCAATGTCAAAGCGGCATTTTCGTCAGGATAAAAGACAACAAAGTGTTACTCACAAATTTATCTCCGTCTGGTGGTCCATGGCGCCCACGGCCAGTCGCGTCCCGCTCCGTCCAACTGATGACGTCATTACGAGGCGCCGGCTTCGGCGTCACGGAGCACCCGGACCGGAGCACACAAAAAAGAAACCCCTGTGATGTGCAGACATAAAAAACCAGTATTATCCACAAAGTACAACATGGGCCTGATATGTAACAATTTAACAAACACTGTGAATGTATAAAAAAAAAGCTTTAGCATGAAAAGCTACATATTGTACGTTAAAAAAAATGAATACACTGAGCCCATGATTGTATCTAGAGCACTGAATAAGATCCATGACTGATTAACACCTAATAACAACAATACTATACAAGATATTAAGGCTAGTTGAAGCCATTACACGCTGCTGCCGAATAAACATCCCAGCAACAGATTTTGGGAAATGTTCCACTATCTGTTAGACTATAAAAAGGCTGATAAGCCTGTTTGTTCATTTAACCCCCGAGGGGACAGAGTGTCCAAAACAAATATCCACTTGGCCTCTGCTCTAAGTAACAATTGAGCACGGTCATCCCCTCGTTTAAGTGGGGGAATGTGATCAATTATACGGCGTCGCAAAGTGGCTACCGAATGTTTAGCGTGCAAAAAGTGCCTAGCAACGGCTTGGTCACTTCTACCTGTGGAGACTGCCGCTCTGATGGAGGCTCGATGTCCTGCCATCCGTTCTTTAAACATGCAGTCGGTTTTCCCCACATAATGGAGACCGCAAGGGCAACTGAGTAAATAGACCACAAACCTTGTGGTACAGGTTACTCGGTGTCGTATCTTGAATTTTTTGCCAGTAAATGGGTGACATAAGGTGTCTCCTGTCAACATATGGCTGCACGTAGTGCAGCCTAGGCATTTGAAACATCCCGACAGGAAGATTTGAGGAAGGTGGTGATGTTACTTTTTTTGATGGTGCTCTCAACGTTAGTTTTAACTAAAAAATCGCGTATGTTCTTACCTCTGCGATAAGCTGGCATTATTCGTGTATTAGGTTGAATGCCACTTTTTTTATCTGTTTGTATAATAGGCCAGAATTTTTTCGTTATTTTGCTAATTGTTGGACTCTGAGTGTTGAATTGATTCACCCAAATTAATCTATCTGTAGTGTCAGGTTTTTTGTTTGAATTCAAAGTACTACTTCTCGGTATTTTTAGTACTTTTTCCTTGGTGGCTATGAGGTCGGACTGGCTATAGCCCCTTTGAATAAATTTGGCTATCATGAAGCCGGCGCCTCGTAATGACGTCATCAGTTGGACGGAGAGGGACGCGACTGGCCGTGGGCGCCATGGACCACCAGACGGAGATAAATTGGTGAGTAACACTTTGTTGTCTTTTATCCTGACGAAAATGCCGCTTTGACATTGAAACGTTGAACGAACATCAGACTCGCTTGTCTGTCTTTATTTTCACGCCGAGAGTGCCGCCCGTTCCCGCATTCAGTATTGGACACAGCGCTGCTGTTACCAGAGAGGGCACCGGCTCTATCACTGTGTCATATCGACCTTTGGGAATTGGGAGTGCCGTGGACTTTGCGCTTATATATATATATATATATATATATATATATATATATTCAGCGGTTCTGTTCACCTTGACAAAGGGGTGTCAGCACCCCGAAATGTTGGATCTGTTTTTTATCACTATGGAATAAATACCACTTGTTTGGAATACCCATGAGTGTTTTTCCCTGAGTGCCGCTGCATGCTAGGAGTCGCTGTATGTACTACAGATTCCAGAGGGCACCGGGGCCGCGTGTATCGTGAAGGGTGAGTGCCAATCCGCTGCTGTATATATATATATATATATATATATATATATATATATATAATGCTGAAATTTGTGCCCTAGTGCCCTCCGTGATGTAGTAGTCAGAAAGAGGAGTAAATGCGGCGGCACTCAGAGACTGGTTTCAAAGACTAGTATTAAGAATCCATACAGTGGTCAATGTATGGATTCTTAATACATTTACTCCTGTTTATATATATATATTATGAACAATACATGTTGAGATGAACCCAAAGCTACGTAAGGATATGTATATATATATATATATATATATATATATATACATACACACACACACACACACACACACACACACACACACACACACACTGCATCCGGAAATTATTCACAGTGCTTCACTTTTTCCACATCTTGTTATGTTACAGCCTTATTCCAAAATGGAATAAATTAATTTTTCCCCTCAAAATTCTACACACAATACCCCATAACGACAACGTTAAAAAATTTTTTTTGAGATTTTTGCTAATTTATTAAAAATTAAAAAAGAAAAAAAGAAATCACATGTACATATAAGTATTCACAGCCTTTGACATGAAGCTCAAAATTGAGCTCAGGTGCATCCTGTTTCCACTGATCATCCTTGAGATGTTCCTACGCCTAAATTGGAGTCCACCTGTGGTAAATTCAGTTGATTGGACATGATTTGGAAAGGCACACACCTGTCTATATAAGGTCCCACACTTGACAGTGCATGTCTGAGCACAAACCAAGCATGAAGTCAAAGGAATTGTCTGTAGACCTCTGAGACAGGATTGTCTCGAGGCATAAATCTGGTTAAGGGATACAGAAAAATATCTGCTACTTTGAAGGTCCCAGTGAGCACAGTGGCCTCTATCATCCATACATGGAAGAAGTTTGAAACCACCAAGACTCTTCCTAGAGCAGGCTGGCCATCTAAACTGAGCGATCAGAGGAGAATGGCCCTAGTCAGGGAGGTGACCAAGAACCTGATGGTCACTCTGTCAGAGCTACAGCATTCCTCTGTGGAGAGAGGAGAACCTTCCAGAAGGACAACCATCTCTGCAGCAATCCACCAATCAGGCCTATATAATAGAGTGGTCAGACCGAAGCCACTCTTTAGTAAAAAGCACATGGCAGCGCACCTGGAGTTTGCTAAAATGCACCTGGAGGACTCTCAGACCATTAGAAACAAAATTCTGTGGTCTGATGAGATAAGGATTGACCTCTTTGGCGTGAATGCCAGGCATCATGTTTGGAGAAAAGCAGGCACAGTTCTTCACCAGGCCAAACCAATTTCTACAGTGAAGCATGGTGGTGGCAGCATCATGCTTTGGGGATGTTTGTCAGTGGCAGGAAGTGGAAGACTAGTCAGGATAGAGGGAAAGATGAATGCAGCAATGTACGGAGATATCCTGGATGAAAACCTGCTCCAGAGCGCTCTTGACCTCAGACTGGGGCAACAGTTCATCTTTCAGCAGGAAAATGACCCTAAGCACACAGCCAAGCTATCAAAGGAGTGGCTTCAGGACAACTCTGTGAATGTCCTTGAGTGGCCCAGCTACAGCCCAGTCTTGAAACTGATTGAACAACTCTGGAGAAATCTGAAAATGGCTGTGCACTGATGCTTCCCATAGAACCTGATGGAGCTTGAGAGGTGCTGAAAAGAGGAATGGGCGAAACTGCCCAATGATAGGTGTGCCAAACTTGTGGCATCATATTCAAAAAGACTTGAGGCTGTAATTGCTGCCAAATGTGCATCAACAAAGTATTGAGCAAAGCTTGTAAATACTTATGTATATGTGATTTCTTAGTTTTTTTTACTTTTAATAAATTAGCAGAAATCTCAAAAAAGCTTTTTTCATGCTGTCATTATTGGGTATTGTGTGTAGAATTTTGAGGAAAAAAATGATTTTATTCCATTTTGGACTAAGGCTGTAACATAACAGAATGTGGAAAAAGTAAATCGCTGTGAATACTTTCTGGATGCACTGTATATATATATATATATATATATATATATATATATCAAGCGATTCTGCCGGCACTCAGTCATGTAGATAAATGGCTCCAGTGCTTTATTTACTTCAATAATACCCAGTTCAACCGCCGCTCCCTTTAAAACATCTCTGCTTTCCACCAAGAGTCGGAAGTCAGCCTTGCGTTCCACCCTTCACCACAGTAACCAACCAGTGTATACGGAGACCTGCAGGGACGTGACCTAAACAAATAAGAAACAAAAGAAACAAACAAACAAACAAACAAACAGTGTAAACACCAAATTAAAATTTGAAATAGAATATATATATTACCCGGGGAAACCTGCATACCATCAACATCATATTAACTACTATACATATAGACCAACTGTATATTATGCAAATATCGTATACTACCAAATGTAAATTACTAGATATATTCTGATAAAGATAATAGTATCATCAACATATATTAAACCAATGAGTTTCTGTTCATTTTTTCATTGAGCCCACTTGGGTGTACTGTGTTCATCCTGAAGATCCAACTCGTCTCAAGATTCAATAATTTTCTTGCTCTATCGCCACCCCTCAGAGATTACTTGACATGGTCAATAATAAAAAACTTGAGAGTTGAAAGTCCATGTCCATGCCTCTTAAAGTGCCTAGCGACCGGTTGTACAATGTCTTTGCCCGAAAGGGCCGCTTTAATGGCGGATCTGTGTAAGGTCATCCATTCCCAAAATGTTCTGGTTATTTGTCCCACATAATATAGGCCACATGGGGACACTATCACATACACAACATATGCTGTTATACACACTACCTAAACAATATTGCCCAACACATACTACTATATACTCGCTATATTGATGACGTGTTTATCTTATGGTCTGGAGGAGCAGAGATGTTTGATGATTTAATGAAGTCCATCAATGCACAGACAGGTACGATTAAATTCACCTATACGTACAGTTATTATGTGACTCACTTCCTGGATGCTAAGTTTCGTGTCAGTAATGGCAGATTATCCACTGAAATATTCTTTAAACCAACGGACCGGAATACTATTCTTGCAGCCTCCAGTCATCATCCAGTGGTCCTCAAAAGGGATTTGCCGTTCTCACAGAGGGTGAGAGTAGCAAGAATAACTAGTAATGCCAGCTCTGTACCTGATCAAATGGCTGGGCTTCTTGATAAATTCGTAGAAAGGGGATATGACAAACATGAAATGCTATTATCCAAACAGAAAGTGTTAGGGATGCAATGTGAACATCTGTTATGCCCTAAAATAAAAGACAGTAAAATGATTATGCCATTGTCTAGTGATTTCACTACAGTAAGCCCCATCATTAGCAGGGCTACTCAAGCTTTGTGGCCTATTGTTAAATCAGATAATGATCTATCAGCCCTGATTGAGATGAGACCAGTGGCAGCCTTTAGATGTGGACGAAACTTATTTTCTGGTCCATACGGACATTACAGGGATGAATGTACCCAAAGCCCCAAATGTATACACTAAGGCGCCTGGCTGCTACAAATGCGTCCAATGTGAAACATGTAAATTTTTGATTAACACCAAATCCTTCAAGCACCCTCATAATGATCATACATACAAAATTAGACACGTATTAACTTGCACAACAGCATATGTTGTGTATGTGATAGTGTGCCCATGCGGCCTATATTATGTGGGACAAACAACCAGAAAATTTCACGAAAATAGGATTTTAATTACCTACCAGTAAATCCTTTTCTCGTAGTCCGTAGAGGATGCTGGGGTCCACATTAGTACCATGGGATATAGACGGGTCCACTAGGAGCCATTGGCACTTTAAGAGTTTAATAGTGTGGGCTGGTTCTTCCCTCTATGCCCCTCCTACCAGACTCAGTTTAGAATCTGTGCCCGAGGAGACAGACATACTTCGAGAGAAGGAAATACACAGTGGCGAGAATCATACCAGCTCACACAAACAAGGCAAACTAGGCTAACTAGCTGAAAGATTACTGAACCCATTAAAGAAACGTAGTACTTAACTAAGAATAAAGCAGTACTGAACCAAAGAACCACTGCAGGATAATGAAGCGCTGGGCGGGCGCCCTGCATCCTCTACGGACTACGAGAAAAGGATTTACCGGTAGGTAATTGAAATCCTATTTTCTCTTACGTCCTAGAAGATGCTGGAGTCCACATTAGTACCATGGGGATATAGCAAAGCTCCCAGACCGGGAGGGAGAGTGCAGAGGCTCCTGCAGAACTGATTGCCCAAACTTTAGGTCCTCAGAGGCCAAAGTATCGAACTTTTAGAACTTAGCAAACGTGTTCGACCCAGACCAAGTAGCCGCTCGGCAAAGCTGCAAAGCCGAGACACCCCGGGCAGCCGCCCAGGAAGATCCCACTTTACGAGTAGCATGGGCCTTAACAGATGTTGGACACGGCAATCCTGCCGTAGAATATGCATGCTGAATAGTGAACCTGATCCAGCGAGAAAACGTCTGCTTAGAAGTAGGACACCCAATTTTCTTGGGATCATAAAGGACAAACAGAGATTTTCTGTGACGAGCAGTCCTCTTCACATAGATCCTCAAAGCCCTCACAACATCCAAGGACTAAGATGCAATTGAGGAGTCAGTAGCCACTGGCACCACAATAAGTTGGTTGATATGAAAAGCCGACAGAACCTTTGGAAGAAACTGCTGACGCGTCTTGAGCTCAGCTCTATCTTCCTGGAAGATTAAGTAGGGACTTTTACAGGACAAAGCCCCCAATTCCGACACACGTCAAGCAGAAGCTAAGGCCAACAAAGTGACAGCCTTCCACATGAGAAACTTGACCTCAACCTCCTGTAAGGGCTCAAACCAATCCGATTGCAGGAACTGCAAAACCACATCAAGATCCCAGGGTGCAGTCGGCGCCACAAAGGGAGGCTGGATGTGCAGAACCCCTATCAAAAAGGTCTGAACCTCAGGGAGGGCAGCCAATTGTTTCTGGAAGAAAATGGATAAAGCCTAAATTTGGACCTTTATGGATCCCAAACTCTGGCCCATATCCACACCTGCTTGTTGGAAGAGGATAAACTGACCCAGCTGAAACTCCACCTCAGGAAACTACATGGATTCACACCAAGACACATACTTTTT
Source organism: Pseudophryne corroboree (assembly GCF_028390025.1). NCBI lineage: Eukaryota > Metazoa > Chordata > Amphibia > Anura > Myobatrachidae > Pseudophryne > Pseudophryne corroboree. The sequence goes on from NC_086444.1 coordinate 735,488,485, forward strand.
CCAAATGCGATGGTAGTGTTTAAACATAAGTCCTTTCCTAGCCTGTATCAGGGTAGGAATAACCTTGTTCGGAATGCCCTTCCTAGCTAATATCTGGCATTCAACCTCCATGCCGTCAAACGTAGCCGTGGTAAGTCGTAGCCCTGTTGTAGAAGATCCTCCCGAAGAGGAAGAGGCCTTGGATCTCCCATTAAGAGATCCAGCATATCCACGTACCAAGCCCTCCTTGGCCAGTCCGGAGCAATGAGGATCGCCTGAACTTTGATCTTTTTACAAGCTTTAGAATTCTTGGAATGAGTGGAAGTGGAGGGAACACATACACCAACTTGAACACCCACGGCGTTACCAGGGCATCCACTGCCACTGCTTGTGGGTCTCTTGACCTGGAACAGTATATCTGAAGTTTCTTGTTGAGACGCGAGGCCATCATGTCTATCTGAAGTACGCCCCAACGACTGGTCACCTCCGTGAACCCCTCCGGATGGAGGCCCCATTCTCCTGGATGAAGTCCGCTTCTTAGTTGTCCACTCCCAGAATGAAGATTGCTGACAGCACCACTGTGTGCCTTTCTGCCCAGAGGAGGGTTTTTGTTACCTCTGACATTGCAGCTCTGCTCTTCATTCCGCCCTATCGGTTTATGTAGGTCACCATCGTTAAATTGTCCGGCTGCACTTGAATGGCCTGATCTTGCAGAAGTGGTGCTGCTTGTAGAATACCGTTGTACACGGCTCTTAGCTCCAGGATGTTTATTGGAAGAAGGGATTCCTGACTTGACCACCTTCCTTGGAAAGGTTTACCCTTGGGTGACTGTGCCCCAACCTCTGAACTTGCATCCGTGGTTAGAAGGATCCAGTTCTGAACCCCGAACTGCGGCCCTCCAGAAGGTGAGGCAGTTCCAGCCACCAGATGAGTGAAATCCTTGCTTTCGGCGACAGACGTATCCTCTGGTGCAGGTGTAGGTGAGAACCCGACCACTTGTCTAGGAGATCCAGTTGGAATGACCGAGCATGAAATCTCCCATACTGTAGAGCAGAGGTTCTCAAACTTGGTCCTCGTGGGCCCACACAGTGCATGTTTTGCAGGTAACCCAGCAGGTGCACAGGTGTATTAATTACTCACTGACACATTTAAAAGGTCCACAGGTGGAGCTAATTATTTCACTTGTGATTCTGTGAGGAGACCTGAAAAACATGCACTGTGTGGGCCCCCGAGGACCGAGTTTGAGAACCTCTGCTGTAGAGCCTCGTAAGAGTCAACCATCTTCCCCAGAAGGCAAATGCACTGATGAACCGATACCCGGGCTGGTTTCAGGACATCCCGGACCATTGTTTGAATCACCAATGCTTTCTCCTCCGGTAGAAGCACCCTCTGCACCTCTGTGTCAAGGATCATTCCCATGAACAACAATCTCCTTGTCGGCTCCAAATGTGACTTCGGTAGGTTCAGGATCCAACCGTGCTCCCTGAGTAGATGAGTCGTGAGAGCAATGGACTGTAAGAACTCCCTGGATGATGCCTTTATCAGCAGGTCGTCCATATATGAAATTATGTTCACCCCCTGTCAGCGGAGAACTATCATCTCTGCCATCACCTTGGTGAACACCCTCGGTGCCGTGGAGAGGCCGAATGGCAGCGCCTGGAACTGATAGTGACAGTCCAACAGTGCAAACCTGAGATAAGCCTGGTGTGCAGGCCTGGCGCTACCCGCTCAGCAAAGGGATGCAAAGCAGGTAGGCGCCGGGTAGTAGAGATGCTCTGCCTGCTTTGCATCCCTGTGCTGCGCCTGGGACCCTGCTGCTGCTGCCGGCTGCTGTCCCTGTCACACTGACAGGCAGCGGCGCCGGCAGCATGATGAAGCCTCCTCCTTCCCCTGACAGCGTTATGTCACAGTCCATGGCCCACTCCAAAAAGGGGGTGGAGCTACACGGCACTGAGGGGCGGAGCAACATGGGACCAGGCTGTAGAGGAGGACAAACAGAAACTGCTGCAGATCCTGCCTGCAGATGGTAAGTTGGGGGAGAGTGATTGAAAAACTGTGTGTGTGGGGGTGGGGAGGGGTGGGGGTGTGTGTGTATGTGGGGGGAGGGTGTGCGTATGGGGTGTGTGTGTGGGGGGTGACGGGGACCCTTATCCAAGCGCTCAGATGTAAACTTCAGCTGTGTTTTTTAAGGAACGCTGATCAGCCAATCAGCACCACACCACATGCAAAAAACGAAAAAACCTAAAAAATCCTCTACAACGCTGTTCTTAAGGCCCATACACACTTGCCAATAAAATGAGCAACGTCGCTCATTTTATCAGCAAGTGTGCATGCCGCCAGTGACGACCGATGCGCTACCCGCAGCTCAGCAACGATCGTCGCTGTCGCCAGTGCATGCATGCAGGATCTGGACTGTCATCCACAACCCGCATGCAGGGCTGGCAGAGGCGTGACGTCACTGAGCTATATGAGCGGTCATATCTCTCAGTGTGTACAGTTGGCCGCCGACCGGCTGGCTCGCGAGGGGAAACATTAGACGACGTCGTTCACAGACCGACATCGTCTAATGTGTACGGACCTTTAATAAGCCTTTGTATGACAAATGCAATGTATTCTGAAACGTAATATCTTCTTGCATCTTTTATATGAAATATTTTGTGCAATCCAGCAAAAGTTCAAAGTAAAACACAATTATATTTATTTTAAAAAGTCACTTAAAACAAAGTACTCCTCCTTGTATGATCACAACAGAGTTTAGCGTTCTTATAGTTCAGCTTATAGGTGTTAGTGTTAAATCAAGGAATTGTCTCACCGGACCTCCCGGACGCCAATTATGGACACGGTTCTGCCTCTCCACCGGGAATCTCATTACCCGGGGCTGTGCACAAAAGGCTTTCTTTACCGCTGATTGTCCACAGGTCCTTTTTCCTGCACACACCTCCTATGCCGCTGATCCTCCAGCTGTTCGCTCTGTATAATATGAACGTCTCCCGGTTCTAACACGATCGTGACCAAATCCACCTAGTGCCGCCGATGCGGTTCTACCCTATCAGGGTCTTAGTCATGGCATAGGTGGGCTTGGTCTGGTCACTTAATTTTATACTATATCCTCTATATAATTAAGTGACCAGACCAAGCCCACCTATGCCATGACTAAGACCCTGATAGGGTAGAACCGCATCAGCGTCAATAGGTGGATTTGGTCGCGATCGTGTTAGAACCAGGATACGTTCATATTATACAGAGCGAACAGCAGGAGGATCAGTGGCATAAGAGGGTATTAAGTGTATAAGCGACACCACTACCGGGAACATTATGTATAAAGAGCACTACTATGCGTGGGGTGAAGTGAATAAGATTGTGCTACTGTGTGGCGTAATTTGAAATGGGTGTACTATTGTGTGGTCATGCCCCTTCCTTGTGAGACCGCACCCTTTTTTTGACATGCTCTGTCCCTTTGTAAAATATGTGAGGGCGCAAATTAATAGTTTGCATGGGGGCACCGAACAACCTAGCACCGGCCCTGCTGGTGTGGCGGCCAAATCGGAATGTGGAGGTACTCATCCTTGATATCCAGGGATACCAGAAACTCTCGCTCCTCCAGACCTGAGATCACCGCTCTCAGAGACTCCATTTTGAATTTGTACTCCCTCAGATAAGGGTTTAACGATTTCAAGTTCAAAATCGGTCTGACCGAATCATCCATTTTCGGTACCACAAAAAAGTTTGAATAATACCCCTTGGTTTGCATATGAGGTGGAACAGGGACAATGACCTGTGACTTTTCCAATTTTTGGATGGCGTCCTGTAGAATAGCCCTGTCTGCCAGCAAAATTGGCAAGCCTGATTTGAAGAATCGGTGCAGCGGAAGTTCTTGAAACTCCAGTCTGTACCCCTGGGACACAATATCCTGTACCCAGGGATTCAGGCCGGACGATACCCAGACGTGGCTGAAACGACTGAGGCTCGCACCCACCAGCCCATATTCCAGGCTTTGCGGACCACCGTCATGCTGAGGATTTTGAGGAAGCAGAAGCCGGTTTCTGGTCCTGGGAGCCTGCGGGTGCAGGCTTTTTGGATTTTGCACGACCACCTCTAAAGAAGGTGGTAGGAGGCTTGGACTTTTTTGTCTTAGCAGTCCAAAAGGACTGTGATGCAGATGAAGAAAAGGGTTAATTCATAGAAGGCGTAACTGAGGGAAAAAAGGGTGACTTACCCGTGGTTGCCGTGGACATCCACGCATCCAATGCTTCCCCAAATAGAACCTGATCTATATAGGGTAGGTTCTCCACACTTCTCCTCGATTCTGTGTCTGCCGTTCATTGGCATAGCCAGAGACACCTGCAAGCTGAGACAGACATGGAAGATACCCTTGCAGTCAGAGTACCCAGGTCCTTCATGGATTCCACCATGAACCCCACAGAATCCTGTATGTTATGTAAAAATAAGAATTTACTTACCGATAATTCTATTTCTCATAGTCCGTAGTGGATGCTGGGGACTCCGAAAGGACCATGGGGAACAGCGGCTCCGCAGGAGACAGGGCACAAAAAGTAAGCTTTTAGGATCACATGGTGTGTACTGGCTCCTCCCCCTATGACCCTCCTCCAAGCCTCAGCCAGGTACCGTGCCCGGACGAGCGTACACAATAAGGAAGGATATTGAACCCCGGGTAAGACTCATACCAGCCACACCAATCACACCGTATAACTTGTGATCTGAACCCAGTTAACAGTATGACAAACGTAGGAGCCTCTGAACAGACGGCTCACAACAAATAACAACCCGATTTTTTTGTAATAATAACTATGTACAAGTATTGCAGACAATCCGCACTTGGGATGGGCGCCCAGCATCCACTACGGACTATGAGAAATAGAATTATCGGTAAGTAAATTCTTATTTTCTCTAACGTCCTAGTGGATGCTGGGGACTCCGAAAGGACCATGGGGATTATACCGAAGCTCCCAAACGGGCGGGAGAGTGCGGATGACTCTGCAGCACCGAATGAGAGAACTCCAGGTCCTCCTCAGCCAGGGTATCAAATTTGTAGAATTTAGCAAACGTGTTTGCCCCTGACCAAGTAGCTGCTCGGCAAAGTTGTAAAGACGAGACCCCTCGGGCAGCCGCCCAAGATGAGCCCACTTTCCGTGTGGAATGGGCTTTTACAGATTTTGGCTGTGGCAGGCCTGCCACAGAATGTGCAAGCTGAATTGTACTACAAATCCAACGAGCAATCGTCTGCTTAGAAGCAGGAGCACCCAGCTTGCTGGGTGCATACAGGATAAACAGCGAATCAGATTTTCTGACTCCAGCCGTCCTGAAAACATATATTTTCAGGGCCCTGACTACGTCCAGCAACTTGGAATCCTCCAAGTCCCTAGTAGCCGCAGCCACCACAATAGGCTGGTTTAAGTGAAATGCTGAAACCACCTTAGGAAGAAATTGAGGACGAGTCCTCAATTCTGCCCTGTCCGTATGAAAAATTAGGTAAGGGCTTTTATAGGATAAAGCCGCCAATTCTGAGACACGCCTGGCTGAAGCCAGGGCTAACAGCATTACCACTTTCCATGTGAGATATTTTAAGTCCACAGTGGTGAGTGGTTCAAACCAATATGATTTTAGGAATCCCAAAACTACATTGAGATCCCAAGGTGCCACTGGAGGCACAAAAGGAGGCTGTATATGCAGTACTCCCTTGACAAACGTCTGAACTTCAGGAACAGAAGCCAGTTCTTTTTGGAAGAATATTGACAGGGCCCATAGACAGTCCTGTTTGCAGGAAATGCAGGAAACGACCCAGTTGAAATTCCTCTGTAGGGGCCTTCCTGGCCTCGCACCACGCAACATATTTACGCCAAATACGGTGATAATGTTGTATGGTTACATCCTTCCTGGCTTTGATCAGGGTAGGGATGACTTCATCCGGAATGCCTTTTTCCTTCAGGATCCGGCGTTCAACCGCCATGCCGTCAAACGCAGCCGCGGTAAGTCTTGGTAGAGGCCACGGGTCTTCCGTGAGCATCTCTTGAATTTCCGGGTACCAAGTCCTTCTTGGCCAATCCGGAGCCACGAGTATAGTCTTTACTCCTCTCCTTCTTATGATTCTCAGTACTTTTGGTATGAGAGGAAGAGGAGGGAACACATACACTGACTGGTACACCCACGGTGTTACCAGAGCGTCCACAGCTATTGCCTGAGGGTCCCTTGACCTGGCGCAATATCTGTCCAGTTTTTTGTTGAGGCGGGACGCCATCATGTCCACCTTTGGTTTTTCCCAACGGTTCACAATCATGTGGAAGACTTCTGGGTGAAGTCCCCACTCCCCCGGGTGAAGATCGTGTCTGCTGAGGAAGTCTGCTTCCCAGTTGTCCACTCCCGGAATGAACACTGCTGACAGTGCTATCACATGATTCTCCGCCCAGCGAAGAATCCTTGCCACTTCCATCATTGCCCTCCTGCTTCTTGTGCCGCCCTGTCTGTTTACGTGGGCGACTGCCGTGATGTTGTCCGACTGGATCAACACCGGCTGACCCTGAAGCAGAGGTCTTGCCTGACTTAGGGCATTGTAAATGGCCCTTAGTTCCAGGATATTTATGTGAAGTGACGTTTCCATGCTTGACCACAAGCCCTGGAAATTTCTTCCCTGTGTGACTGCTCCCCAGCCTCTCAGGCTGGCATCCGTGGTCACCAGGACCCAATCCTGAATGCCGAATCTGCGGCCCTCTAGGAGATGAGCACTCTGTAACCACCACAGGAGAGACACCCTTGTCCTTGGAGACAGGGTTATCCGCTGATGCATTTGAAGATGCGATCCGGACCATTTGTCCAGCAGATCCCACTGAAAAAGTTCTTGCGTGGAATCTGCCGAATGGAATCGCTTCGTAAGAAGCCACCATTTTTCCCAGGACCCTTGTGCATTGATGCACTGACACTTGGCCTGGTCTTAGGAGGTTCCTGACTAGGTCGGATAACTCCTTGGCTTTCTCCTCCGGGAGAAACACCTTTTTCTGTACTGTGTCCAGAATCATCCCTAGGAACAGCAGACGTGTCGTCGGAATCAGCTGTGATTTTGGAATATTGAGAATCCATCCGTGCTGTCGTAGTACTACTTGAGATAGTGCTACTCCGACCTCTAACTGTTCTCTGGACCTTGCCCTTATCAGGAGATTGTCCAAGTAAGGGATAATTAAGACGCCTTTTCTTCGAAGAAGAATCATCATTTCGGCCATTACCTTGGTAAAGACCCGGGGTGCCGTGGACAATCCAAACGGCAGCGTCTGAAACTGATAGTGACAGTTCTGTACCACAAACCTGAGGTACCCTTGGTGAGAAGGGCAAATTGGGACATGGAGGTAAGCATCCTTGATGTCCAGAGACACCATATAGTCCCCTTCTTCCAGGTTCGCTATCACTGCTCTGAGTGACTCCATCTTGAACTTGAACCTTTTTATGTAAGTGTTCAAGGATTTCAGATTTAAAATGGGTCTCACCGAGCCGTCCGGCTTCGGTACCACAAACAGCGTGGAATAATACCCCTTTCCCTGTTGTAGGAGGGGTACCTTGATTATCACCTGCTGGGAACACAGCTTGTGAATGGCTTCCAATACCGCCTCCCTGTCGGGGGGAGACGTTGGTAAAGCAGACTTCAGGAACCGGCGAGGGGGAGACGTCTCAAATTCCAATTTGTACCCCTGAGATACTACCTGCAGGATCCAGGGGTCCACTTGCGAGTGTGCCCACTGCGCGTTGAAATTCTTGAGACGGGCCTCCACCGTGCCTGAGTCCGCTTGTAAGGCCCCAGCGTCATGCTGAGGACTTGGCAGAAGCGGGGGAGGGCTTCTGTTCGTGGGAAGAGGCTGTTTGCTGCAGTCTTTTTCCCCTCCCTCTGCCCCGGGGCAGATATGAGTGGCCTTTTGCCCGCTTGCCCTTATGGGGACGAAAGGACTGAGCCTGAAAAGACGGTATCTTTTTCTGCTGCGAGGTGACTTGGGGTAAAAAGGTGGATTTTCCAGCCGTTGCCGTGGCCACCAGGTCCGATAGACCGACCCCAAATAACTCCTCCCCTTTATACGGCAATACTTCCATATGCCGTTTGGAAACCGCATCCCCTGACCACTGTCGCGTCCATAATCCTCTTCTGGCAGAAATGGACATCGCACTTACTCTTGATGCCAGAGTGCAAATATCCCTCTGTGCATCTCGCATATATAGAAATGCATCCTTTAAATGCTCTATAGTCAATAATATATTGTCCCTGTCCAGGGTATCAATATTTTCAGTCAGGGAATCCGACCAAGCCACCCCAGCACTGCACATCCAGGCTGAGGCGGTTGCTGGTCGCAGTATAATACCAGTATGTGTGTATATACTTTTAAGGATATTTTCCAGCTTCCTATCAGCTGGTTCCTTGAGGGCGGCCGTATCAGGGGACGGTAACGCCACTTGTTTTGATAAGCGTGTGAGCGCCTTATCTACGCTAGGGGGTGTTTCCCAACGCGCCCTAACCTCTGGTGGGAAAGGGTATAATGCCAATAATTTTTTAGAAATTAGCAGTTTTTTATCGGGGGAAACCCACGCTTCATCACACACCTCATTTAATTCATCTGATTCAGGAAAAACTACGGGTAGTTTTTTCACACCCCACATAATACCCTTTTTTGTGGTACTTGTAGTATCAGAAATGTTCAAAACCTCCTTCATTGCCGTGATCATGTAACGTGTGGCCCTACTGGAAAATACGTTTGTTTCCTCACCGTCGACACTGGAGTCAGTGTCCGTGTCAGTGTCTGTATCGACCTGAGGTAACGGGCGTTTTATAGCCCCTGACGGTGTTTGAGACGCCTGTACAGGTATTAACTGATTTGCCGGCTGTCTCATGTCGTCAACAGTCTTTTGTAAAGTGCCGACACTATCACGTAATTCTTTCCATAAGACCATCCAGTCAGGTGTCGACTCCCTAGGGGGTGACATCACTAACACAGGCAATTGCTCCGCCTCCACACCATTTTCCTCCTCATACATGTCGACACAGCGTACCGACACACAGCACACACACAGGGAATGCTCTGATAGAGGACAGGACCCCACTAGCCCTTTGGGGAGACAGAGGGAGAGTTTGCCAGCACACACCAGAGCGCTATATATATACAGGGATAACCTTATATAAGTGTTTTTCCCTAATATAGCTGCTGTATATATTAATATGCCAATTTAGTGCCCACCCTCTCTTGTTTTACCCTGTTTCTGTTGTGCAGGACTGCAGGGGAGAGTCAGGGAGCCTTCCTCCAACGGAGCTGTGAGGAAAAAATGGCGCTTGTGTGCTGAGGAGATAGGCTCCGCCCCTTTTTCGGCGGCCTTTCTCCCGCTTTTTTGTGGAAAACTGGCAGGGGTTAAATATATCCATATAGCCCAGGAGCTATATGTGATGTATTTTTAGCCATTTAAGGTATTTTCATTGCGTCCCAGGGCGCCCCCCCCCAGCGCCCTGCACCCTCAGTGACCGGAGTGTGAAGTGTGCTGAGAGCAATGGCGCACAGCTGCGGTGCTGTGCGCTACCTTATTGAAGACAGGACGTCTTCTGCCGCCGATTTTCCGGACCTCTTCACTCTTCTGGCTCTGTAAGGGGGCCGGCGGCGCGGCTCCGGGACCCATCCATGGCTGGGCCTGTGATCGTCCCTCTGGAGCTAATGTCCAGTAGCCTAAGAAGCCCAATCCACTCTGCACGCAGGTGAGTTCGCTTCTTCTCCCCTTAGTCCCTCGATGCAGTGAGCCTGTTGCCAGCAGGTCTCACTGAAAATAAAAAAACCTATTTAAACTTTTACTCTAAGCAGCTCAGGAGAGCCACCTAGATTGCACCCTTCTCGTTGGGGCACAAAATCTTAACTGAGGCTTGGAGGAGGGTCATAGGGGGAGGAGCCAGTGCATACCAGCTAGTCCTAAAGCTTTTACTTTGTGCCCAGTCTCCTGCGGAGCCGCTATTCCCCATGGTCCTTTCGGAGTCCCCAGCATCCACTAGGACGTTAGAGAAAATAATTTAATGTCACTTCTATCCATTGAATCCAAATCCTCTAGTAACGTTCCTGACCATTTTACTAAAGCTTTAGAAATCCATGCACAGGCAATAGTGGGTCTCAACGCCACACCTGAAGCAGTGTATATGGATTTGAGCGTAGTGTCAATCATACCATCAGCCGGTTCTTTTAACGCGGTAGACCCGGGGACAGGTAAAACCACCTTCGACAGCCTGGAAACAGATGTGTCAACTATGGGTGGATTTTCCCATTTTTTCTATCTATCTAAAGGCAACCAAAACCCTTTTAGGTATCTGGATTTTTTTCTCTGGGTTCTCCCAGGATTTTTCAAATAAAGCGTTTAATTCTTTAGATGCAGGGAAGGTTAGCGAGGCTTTCTTATTATCTGTGAAGTAAGCCTCCTCAACCTGCTCAGGTGTTGTGTCAGAAATGTTTAACACATCTCTAATAGCCTCAATCATGAGCTGCACCCCCTTAGCCAGGGATGCCGCCCCCCTGAGCACATCCCATCACCGTCAGCAGTGTCAGAGTCGGTATCCATGTCATCTTGCATAATCTGGGCAAGTGTACATATTTGTGGGTATATGCTAGGGCAGAGGTTCTCAAACTCAGTCCTCAGGACCCCACACAGTGCATGTTTTGCAGGTAACCCAGCAGGTGCACAGGTGTATTAATTACTGACTGACACATTTTAAAAGGTCCGCAGGTGGAGATAATTATTTATATTGCGATTCTGTGAGACCTGCAAAACATGTACTGTGTGGGATCCTGAGGACCGAGTTTGAGAACCTGTGTGCCAGGGGATTTTGAAGGAATAGGGACAGAACCTGACCAAACTGCCATAGATTTTTTTAATACCTGAGTTTCAGTCTCAGTATGAGATACCCAGTAGAGATCTGAGAGATCATTCCCTTAATAGAGGTCAACCACTCAGGTGGGTGCAGTAATAGGGATCTGAGACAAAACATTACATTCCTGTGTACATGGAATGGATTCCTCCTGAGAGGAAATGTCCTCTGCAGCATAAGACACAGAGCTATGTGAGAAACAAACACCCACACACACACAGGAAAATGTCAGACACAGTTTCCCCCCGAGTATGCCACAGAGAAACACAGAGTTTGGAGCCAACCCACACACAGCGGTTCCCTAGGTATAAATAATACAACTACCTGGTGCTGACTGTGTTCCTTACTAGACTACACAGTAATTACACAGCCTCCCCCCCCCCCCCATCTACAACCCCCTGGTACCGCACATGATAGCTGGAGATGCGTGGAGGGACAGCTCTCTCTGTCAGCGTATCTGTACTGGATCTGAAGGCAGGGAAATGGTGCTGAACGCTGCTGGGTCCGCTCCAAGGAGAAGCTCCGCCCCTTGAACATGGCGCTGCTTCCCGCTCTTCACTTCTTTATACTGGCCTGAGGAATGGTGCTGGCAGTGTTACCGAGGTCCCTGACAGCCTTGGTGACCAGTGTAGGGTATAGGCACGGGCTCAGGGCGCACCTCAAAGCGCTGCACTATGTACCGCTGAGCCTCCGCGCTCCCACCCTGTTGCCCCATCTTCACACCGGCTCCCCGCTTGCTGTGAGGGCTGGTGACTCACTTGCCACCGCAATCTTCTAGCGGTGTTAGGGGGTGGCGGCATGCTGCGGGGTGAGTGGTCGCCTGGGGTGGCTAACGATCACCCCCCTCAGGAGCTCAGTGTCCTGTCAGCGGAGATAGTGGCTTGAACCCCACAGGGCGGACACTACTGCCCCCCTAAGTCCCACGAAGCAGGGAGGCTGTTGCCAGCAGCCTCCCTGTGCCTAACTAACTCTTAGAAAAAAATAAAATTAAGGAAGCTCTAGGAGCTCCACTAGCTGTGACCGGCTCCTCCGGGCACATTTTCTAAACTGAGTCTGGTAGGAGGGGCATAGAGGGAGGAGCCAGCCCACACTATTAAACTCTTAAAGTGCCAATGGCTCCTAGTGGACCCGTCTATACCCCATGGTACTAATGTGGACCCCAGCATCCTCTAGGACGTAAGAGAAAGGATGGCCTTACACAGATCCGCCATTAAAGCGGCCCTTTTGGGCAAAGACATTGAAGAACCGGTCGCTAGGCACTTTAAGAGGCATGGACATGGACTTTCAACTCTCAAGTATTTTATTACTGACCATGTCAAGGAATCTCTGAGGCGTGGCGATAGAGCAAGAAAATTATTGAATCTTGAAACGAGTTGGATCTTCAGGATAAACACGGTACACCCAAGTGGGCTCAATGAAAAAATGAACAGAAACTCATTGGTTTAATATATGTTAATGATAATATTACCTTTATCAGAATATATCTAGTAATTTACATTTGGTGGTATACAGTGGCGTAAGTTCGCCCCAGTCGCCCGGAGGCATGATAAATGTTGGTGCCCCCCCTACATACTGTATACATACACACCCTTCATATGTAGCTATCCGGCACTCATGTTGAACAGTAGTAGCGTGCTCAGGTGCCTTTCCAAATAGTAATATAGATACACATACAAAGTGGACGGCACTCCAAGTCAGTCATCACAATAAAATAGACACCAGCATACCTTTATAGCACACCTACAGTACTCCCTCACCCAACAGTGTGTCACAATGTAGATGCTTTGGCGCAGTGGTGTGCCGATATACAGTATATATATATATATATATATATATATATATATATATAAAAACAACACACAAATGCCTCTTTCACTTAAACACACACACCTCTCACTTACACCTCTTACTTACACACGCCTCCTTAGCTTAAACACACACATGCCTCCTTCGCTTAAACACACACAATCCTCACTTACACACACACCTCTCACACACACGCCTCTCACTTACACAAACGCCTCTCACTTACACATGCTTCCTTCACTTAAAATCACACACACACACGCCTCCTTCATTTAAACTCACACACACACACTTCCTTCACTTAAACACACAAACATGCCTCTTTCACTTGCACACACACACACATGCCTCTCTCACACATACACACACGTCTCCCTTACACGTACACATGCCTCTTTCACTTAAAAACACACACACACACACAAAAACAAACACATGCTTCCTTCACTTACACACACACACACACACACACACACACACACACACACACACACACACACACACACACACCTCGCTTAAACATGCACACATAAAACACAGTGCTGCCAACATTCATTAAAGACCCCCCAGCACCCCTCCCCTTTCCAACTACACACACCCCCACAGTGCAGCTTGAGGCAAGTGCTGCCAGTGCCTACCTGCTGCTATCAGCCCAACGGAAGAACAGAGAGCTTCACTCGGCCAGCTCATCTGGAAGGGCCTGGCAGGAGCTGTGTTCTGGAGCTCCCCCTAGCTGTAGCCACAGCCAGCTCTCTGTATATACTAGGACAGGGGTGGCCAACCAGTCAGATGCAAAGAGCCAGAAAAGATCTGTAGTCAAGGGCAAGAGCCAGTATCATGCGCGCGCCGAAGGCGCGTGTGCAAAAATGGGGGCATGGTCTAGTTTTCACAAAGCCACACCCCATTTTGTGCGCACACCTTTCGTTATGACGTTTGTAGGAGTATGACCTTGTGTCATAACTCCGTTTTTAGTCATGTTGTACAGTGCCAAATACATATAATGCCCGGGTGAGGTATGGTATGCCGGAGGCCGGGCTACAGGCGACCAGCATACCGGCGCCGGAAGCCCGACCGCCGGCATACCGACAGCGTGGCGAGCGCAAATTAGCCCCTTGCGGGCTCGCCACGCGCGCCACGCTATTTATTCTCCCTCCAGGGGGGTCGTGGACCCCCACGAGGGAGAAAAACTGTCGGTATGCCGGCTGTCGGGATTCCGGTGCCGGTATACTGTGCGCCGGGATCCCGACAGTTGGCAACCTGAAGACCACCCATAATGCCCCTGTACAGTGCCACATACATATAAAAATGTCAAAAAATGGGTGCCTCCACACTGCCAGAAACATATGTCCCCACAGTGCCAGATACATATATGCTCCAAAGTGCCAGATACATATATGCACCACAGTGCCAGATACATATATGCCTCACAGTGCCAGATACATATATGCCTCACAGTGCCAGATACACATGACCCCCCAGTGCCAGATATACATGTCCCCCCAGTGCCAGATATGCCCCCAGTGCCAGATATATATGTCCCCACAGTGCCAGCTATGCCCCTAGTGCCAGATATATATGTCCCCAAAGTGCCAGCTATGCCCCAATGCAGTGTCCCCACAGTGCCAGATATGCCCCAGTGCCAGATATACATGTCCCCACACAGTGCCAGCTCTGCCCCCAGTGCCAGATATACGTGTCCCCCCAGTGCCAGCTATGCCCCTGTGCCAGATATATATGCCCCACAGTGCCAGCTATGCCCCTAGTGCCAGATATATATGTCTCCAAAGTGCCAGCTATGCCCCCAGTGCCAGCTATGCCCCCAGTGCCAGATATATATGTCCCCACAGTGCCAGCTATGCCCCCAATGCCAGTGTTCCCAGTGCCAGATATGCCCCCCAGTGCCAGATATATATGTCCCCACAGTGCCAGCTATGCCCCCAATGCCAGTGTCCCCACAGTGCCAGATATGCCCCGCAGTGCCAGATATATATGTCCCCACAGTGCCAGCTATGCCCCCAATGCCAGTGTTCCCAGTGCCAGATATGCCCCCCAGTGCCAGATATATATGTCACCACAGTGCCAGCTATGCCCCCAATGCCAGTGTCCCCACAGTGCCAGATATGCCCCCCAGTGCCAGATATATATGTCCCCACAGTGCCAGCTATGCCCCCAATGCCAGTGTTCCCACAGTGCCAGATATGCCCCCCAGTGCCAGATATATATGTCCGCACAGTGCCAGATATGACCCCCAGTGCCAGGTATACATGTCCCCACAGTGCCAGCAATGCCCCCAGTGCCAGATATACATGCCCCCCCATCCCTTGTGCTGCTCACCGCGCTGCTGCTGTCTGTGAGGGGAGGAGAGTGCAGCGTGCGCCTCTCCTGCCCCTCACTCTCCGGCGGCTGTGTCCCTCTTCAATTATGCGCCGGTCCATGAGCCAATCAAAGCTCGCGGACCGGCAGCCTTAGCTGCCGGTCCGCGAGCTCTGATTGGCTCATGGACCGGCGCTGAATTGAAGCGCGCCGCCGCCGGAGAGTGAGGGGCAGGGGAGGCGCATGCTTCGCTCTCCTCCCCTCGCAGACAGCAGCAGCAGTAAGGTGGGCGGCAGTGGGAGACAGTGGAGGAGATGTGCCCCCTTGAGGCCAGGAGCCCGGCGGCAGCCGACTCCACTTCCTCCCAGAGTTCCGCCCCTGGTAGTATACGATATTTGCATAATATAGAGTTGGTCTATATGTATAATAGTTAATATGATGTTGATGGTATGCAGGTTTCCCCGGGTAATGTATATACTCTATTTTTAATTTTAATTTGGTGTTTACACTGTTTGTTTGTTTCTTTTGTTTATTATTTGTTTAGGTCATGTCCCTGCAGACACAGCAGCAGCATCATTGAACTGAGCCGCTACATGCCTGCGCTATCTGGAGCCACCGCTGAACCTGGGGATGACTGCCCTGAGGTGTCTGTATACACTGGTTGGTTACTGTGGTAACGGGTGGAACGCAAGGCTGACTTCCGACTCTTGGTGGAACGCACGGACCGGAAGTGCTGCAGTGCAATGCGGAAGCGTTCTGGGCGGCTGCCGCCAGCGGGAGACTGACGTGCACGGTTTGGTATGCTTTATATTTGGGTAAGTTGTATATGCTCTTCTTATTTGGTGATTTGGTGTGATCTTGACAAAGGGGGTTGCACCCCGAAATGTTGATCGTTTGAATACATCCTATATGGTTAAAATTACAAGTCTCTGAGTGCCATCTTCCTACGGTGAACTATATATATATATATATAAACATTAATCATAAAAAAACTATACAGTATGTGCTATAGAAAATGTGATTACAGTTTTAGAATCAGCATCAAAAATTCTACCTGGCCAGCACATATTATCTCTGATGATTTTTCCTTGTTGACCAGTATAATTTGAGTTTGTTCTGGAACACCAACCCAGGGCACCCCTGCAAGTGGCCTGAGGCACCCCAGGATGCCACAATACCCAGTTTGGGAACCACTGATTTAGATGTTTGGCTAGCTTTCATAATAAATATTGCAAAATTTTGACATGCTGCTATATAACAACTGACTGTAATTGCTGTTTGTTTAGAAACCACTGTTAACATTTACATGGGCTAATAACATTAATGGGGTATTCAATTAGCCCCAATAATATTTTGTCCCCCCAAAATGGGCAGATTTTAATTGTCATTATTAGGCTATTCAATTAAAGCCTGTTTTTTTCAGAAAGGTGTCCAGTTTTCATGCGATAACACATGGGATCCCGAATAAGTATTCAGACCTACAGTATGTACAGATTTGAAGGGCTATTTTTTTCGGGGATTATGCTTCGCGCGTTTTAGGCACCAGAAACATAATCCCAGATAAGTACTGGATATTGGGGCTAATTGAATAGCCCCCATAGAATCAATTAGGGGTGTATTCAATTAGCTGCCTTAATTTACCACAAGTAAGAGTAATCTCACCTCACACAGATGGAGTTTACTGGTGTCCGATCATCGATGGTTAATATAAACTGTCATCATCAGTATCATGCTCTGCACAAGCCCTCACCTAGCTGCAGCGAATCTAAGATGCCCTGAAGCAACAGCTTGCACACTGTGTGCGTCTGCACTATGGGGGTAATTCAGAGTTGATTGAAGCAGCAATTTTGTTAGCAGTTGGGCAAAACCATGGCCTTCATTCCGAGTTGTTCGCTCGCTAGCAGTTTTTAGCAGCCGTGCAAACGCTATACCGCCTCCCACTGGGAGTGTATGTTAGCTTAGCAGAAGTGCGAACGAAAAGGTTGCAGAGCAGCTACAAAAATTTTTTTGTGCAGTTTCAGAGTAGCTTCAGACCTACTCAGTGCTTGCGATGACTTCAGACTGATCAGTTCCTGTTTTGACGTCACGAACATGCCCTGCGTTCGCCCAGCCACGCCTGCCTTTTCCTGGCACGCCTGCCTTTTTCCTGGCACGCCTGCGTTTTTTCGAACACTCCCTGAAAACGGTCAGGGAGAAAGCGTTTCTGGGTGTCAGCTGACCATTTTCAGGGAAACGCCCTCTCCCTGTCAATCACACTGCGGCCAGCAGTGCGACTGAAAAGCTTTGCTAGACCTTGTGTGAAACTACATCGTTCGTTGTAATAGTACGACGCGCATGCGCATAGCGCCGCATACACATGTGCAGAAGTGAGGTTTTTGTTGGCAGATCGCTGCGCTGCGAACTAAATCTGCTAGCGAACAACTCGGAGTGACCCCCTATGTGCACTGCAGGTGTGGCAGATATATAAAATTTGCAGAGATAGTTAGATTTGAGCGGGTTAATTTGTTTCTGTGCAGGGTAAATACTGTCTGCTTTATTTTTATACTGCAATTTAGATTTCAGATTGAACACACCCCACAAAATCTAACTCTCTCTGCACATGTTTTATCTGTCCCCCCCCTGCAGTGCACATGGTTTTGCCCAACTGCTAACAAATTTGCTGCTGCAATCAACTCTGAATTAGGCCCTATATTGCCTGTACACACCCATGATCCACCCATGACTCGCTCCTGGTTTCAAATTTAGCGTGCACCTCCTGGGCTCATACCCACTGTTCACTTTTCTCTATTGCATGTAGTGTCTTCAAATAACACAGTAGCCTTCATCAGGCACTGCAATGGAAGTTATATATGTGCACGCTGGTGCATTTCTCTAGACAGTGAACGCACAGTACGCCTGTTATCTCTCCTACTGTGTGCTCGCACTATTACATCCAACTCTGGAACAAGCCCAGAGTCTTTTACATATGGACAAAACATGTAGTTTGTAAATATGCATGCTGTACATTTGATATGATCGGAAAATATGCCCATGCTAAGTTTATTGTACAAAGGAATAAAGCAATGAAACGTAAAAGATGGGGTTTCTAGAGGTGCCCTTGTAAATGTAAAATTAGGTAGAATACGTACCATTCCAAATTAAAAAAAAAGTGTATATAGTTTAAATATATGTACAATAAAGATTTATGCTACAGTACATCCATGTTTTACATGCGAGTCAGCTTACTCTCCTGTATTAAGAAGCTTGGACAGACAATTGTTACATGTTAGTTACAGTCAGCTAGGTTCTTGATCATTGGTACCAAAGTCAATGCTTAAACCACTAAACATATTGTTAATATTTTATTAGCATGCTGTTCTCATCATTAACATCTGCCTGACAGGAAGCCATTAGAAAAACTGTTTACGTTCATTGTGTGGGATTTTTATTTTTATTGCTTTATTTAAAAAAGAAAAAAAGAAAATGGAAAAGATAAAATCTTTACCGACTCATCAAGTTGTGAGTTTTCAGAATTGTTTCTGCAATGTCAGCCTGTGTTTCTTATATTACACAACACATTACTGAGTGACAGTGTATTCTGATGGAAACACTTTTGTGAATGTTCTTATTGAAACATGTTACCAGCGGTTTAGCATCTGGTGTTTAGAATAGTATTTTGTTGCTTGTTTAAAGATTTTTAAGATTGATAAGACATAGAGACAGCAGTAACATATGTCATACTGCTAGTACACATAATTATATTCAGCTAGCAATAGAGAAGCCAATTTCAAAGCAAAATACATATTACATTAACTTTTTCTATTTATGCTTTAAAAGTGTAAGAATAGATATAGAATATAAATTAATTTTGTTACAGCCTACACTAGTATACAAATAATAATCACTGTGCTTTACAAACCAAAATAAATATCTATTTAGATGTATTGTGCCATCATGTAATTTTTTTTTTAAAGATTTGCTGAATTATATGTATGTGAAGTCTATGTGAAGTCTGTGCGGGTAACTGGAGGACCATGTGAAGAATTGGCTGATCTGTGGGAAACAGTGAGATGTAGAGGTAAGAAGCAATCCCTGACTGTGAGTCGAACGCAGGCCTCGGCAGAGGGAGCAATATCCTGACCACTGGAACACCAGGGACTTTGGTGTTGATGACAGGATGGTGAATGTACTGTAGTAGGGATGGCAGAGGATTAACTGGCTGAGAACTGGATGGGTATTGTAGATTATAGTATTACACTCTCCTTACTTGGTGAGAATGAGCAGGATCAATGTTGAGCAGGGTTCGGCTGGAAATATGCTGCTGGACTGGACTGGCTACCGGCTGAGGATAAGCTGGACCAGACAGACTGGCTACCGGCTGAGGTAAAGCAGGACTGGACTGGCTACCGGCTGAGGATGAGCTTGACCGGACTGGCTACCAGCTGAGAATAAGCTGGACTGACTACTGTCTGAAGATGAGCTGGACTGTACTGTCACGATCCGGGTATCTGGACGCCATTTCTTACCCATCAGATGCCTCCTAAGGCTTGCTCAGCGCTCCAGGACCGGATCCCATCTGTTATCCTGATGTGTACATTCCTGTATCCTCTCCTGTCACTCTGGGACGCTGTCACAGTAAACGCCATATTACACCTGGCATGGCGTCTCCCGCGGCCTCCGCCGCCGTCCCTGAACTTCTGCATGCAGAGTGTCTGAGTGGCGATTACGTCAGCCGCGGCCTCCGCTGTGTCCGCGTGGTTGGATGTGCATCTGTCAGCCTGGCGCCTCCTGTCTCCGGTGGCCGGCGCCGCCATTACTGTTTTCATTACCACATGGATTACAAACCAAACTTCCCTCCAAGTGTCTGCATGGGCGCAGCCATCTTGGATTCTGTCAGCTGATCATTTCCACCAATCTGTTCTCAGTATTGATAATCTGCATAATTGCCTAGCCAATCCCTTCCTTGCTGCAGGTATAAATACACTGTGCCTGAGCAAGGAAGGCGTCAGTGCTTTGGTTGTCAAACCTAGTTCCTGTTTGTCTCTCTCCTGTGATTGTCTTCCAGGTTCCAGCTCCTGTCTCAAGACTTCCACCATAGAGACCCGCACCAGCATTCCACCTGCGGTGTAGCCTGACTCTCCAATCCATTGTGGATTCATCTGTTTCCAGCTACAACATTACCTGCTTCCAGCTCAGCTTCCAGCAGAGTACAGCTTCCCTTAAAGGGCCGGTGTCCTTTCTACACTTTACCACTCTCCACCGGTATTATTATTTCTCCGCTCTCAAGTTCTACATTTCAGTTCATATTTCATCGCTCCCAAGTTCATTTATTATTTAACTGGTTCCAGCCAGTATCCACTCCGTGCTAACAACAGTCTGGTTCCAGCCAGTATCCACAGCAGCTGTTTTATCTTCAGCAACCCAGCTTTTCCTGGAACACCAGCTGGCACAATCCTGGGTTATCTCCATTGCTACAGTCGGGCCTGGTAAGGACTTTCCATCTAGAAGATCATAAGAACTATCTCACACTACCAGTGCCCTGTGGCTCCTGCCATCCTGTAGTACCCAGGAACTGTATTTATTCTTTGCTGACTTTTACGTTTTCTTTTACTGCTGCTGTGTTGCGGAGTTGTCATAATAAACATCATTGACTTTTATCCAAGTTGTCGTGGTCACGCCTTCGGGCAGTTATTATTCATGTTACTTACATGTCCAGGGGTCTGATACAACCTCCCAGGTTCCGGTACATCTCAGCCCCTACAACTGAGGCTGCCTCCCGTCAGCTCAGGCCCTCAGTTGTGACAGTAAGCACTGACCTAATGAATCCAGCCGGAGACCAGGATCAAGCGGCCAGGCCGATGCAAGAACTGGCAGCCCGACTAGAACATCAGGAGGCTGCACAGGGCCACATCATCCGCTGTCTCCAGGATCTCTCTACTCGGCTGGATGGGATTCAGACAACTCTCCGTGGATCAGGCGCGTCTGGTGCGTCAACCACAGTGACTCCAGCTATAACCCCACCCACCTTACCCATTTCTGCTCCACGTCTTCATCTTCCAACGCCAGCAAAATTTGACGGATCTCCAAGATTCTGCAGGGGATTTCTCAACCAGTGTGAGATTCAGTTTGAGCTACAACCTGGCAATTTTCCCAGTGACCGTACAAAAATTGCCTACATTATTTCTCTTCTCAGTGGCTCAGCCCTTGATTGGGCATCACCGTTATGGGAGAGGTCTGACACCCTGCTATCTTCCTACACTGCCTTCGTGTCAACATTCAGGCGCATCTTCGACGAGCCAGGCCGGGTAACCTCAGCTTCATCCGAGATTCTCCGTTTACGCCAGGGGTCACGTACTGTAGGACAATATCTGATACAGTTCCAGATCCTGGCATCCGAACTGGCATGGAACGACGAGGCCCTGTATGCTGCATTCTGGCATGGCTTATCTGAGCGTATTAAAGATGAGTTAGCTACCAGAGACTTACCTTCTAAGTTAGATGAGCTAATCTCACTCTGCACGAAAGTTGATTTACGTTTCAGAGAGAGAGCAACTGAGCGTGGAAGATCATCTGCTCCAAAATCTTCTGCTCCTCCTCCTCGTCAACTGTCACCATCTAAAGATGAGCCCATGCAACTTGGCCGTTCCCGTTTAACTCCTGCTGAGCGCCGAAGACGTCTCTCCGAGTTTCTCTGTCTCTATTGTGCAGCTCCGTCTCACACCATTAATGCCTGTCCCAAACGTCCGGGAAACTCCAAATCCTAGCTCGCCAAGGAGAGGGCCGGCTAGGAGTAATGATCTCCTCTCCATCTCCTCAAGATTGTAATCTCCCAGTCTCGCTTCAAGTTGCTCAACGTTATCGGAACGTCATTGCCCTCCTTGATTCCGGAGCAGCTGGGAACTTTATTACCGAAGCCTATGTTAAACGGTGGTCCCTACCCATCGAGAGACTTCCTTCGTCCATTTCTTTAACTGCCGTGGATGGCAGCAAAATTTTTGATGCAGTTATTTCTTTAAGGACTCTACCAGTTCGTCTGAGAGTGGGAGTTCTTCATTCCGAACTTATTTCTTTTTTAGTGATTCCAAGAGCCACACATCCTGTGGTCCTGGGCCTTCCATGGCTCCGTCTTCACAATCCTACAATTGATTGGACGACTACGCAAATCCTGGCATGGGGTTCCTCCTGTGCTGAGACATGTTTGTTTAAAGTATTGCCTGTCTGTTCTTCCTCCCCCAGGTCGTCTGATGTTCCACCTTCTCCATATCAAGATTTCACGGATGTGTTCAGTAAAGCTTCTGCTGATATCCTTCCTCCTCATAGAGAATGGGACTGTCCGATTGATCTCGTTCCAGGGAAGGTTCCACCTCGAGGCCGAACTTATCCGTTGTCTCTGCCTGAGACGCATTCTATGGAGGAATATATTAAAGAGAACCTAGCAAAGGGGTTCATTCGACCTTCTTCTTCTCCAGCCGGCGCAGGCTTCTTTTTTGTAAAAAAGAAAGATGGTGGTCTGCGGCCGTGCATCGACTACAGAGGTTTGAACGACATTACCATCAAGAACCGTTATCCTTTACCCCTGATTACTGAGCTCTTTGACAGAGTTAGCGGAGCTACCATCTTTACAAAGCTGGACTTGCGAGGTGCATACAATCTCATCCGGATCCGTGAGGGTGACGAGTGGAAGACCGCCTTTAACACCCGTGACGGACATTATGAGTACCTCGTCATGCCCTTCGGATTGAGCAATGCTCCAGCTGTCTTCCAGCATTTTGTCAATGAGATCTTCAGAGACATTCTATACCGTCATGTCGTGGTCTATCTAGACGATATCCTCATTTTTGCCAACGATTTAGAGGAACATCGTTTTTGGGTTAAAGAGGTTCTGTCCCGTCTCCGTGTCAATCATCTCTATTGCAAATTAGAAAAATGCGTCTTTGAAGTCAAGTCCATTCCGTTTCTAGGGTACATTGTGTCCGGTTCCGGACTAGAGATGGATCCTGAGAAACTACAAGCAATCCAAAATTGGCCGGTACCCTTAACCCTCAAAGGGGTCCAGAGGTTCTTAGGGTTCGCCAACTATTACCGAAAGTTTATACGAGACTTTTCCACCATTGTGGCGCCTATTACTGCTTTCACTAAGAAGGGTGCTAACCCGTCCAAGTGGTCTGAAGAAGCCATGCAAGCATTTCATCTTTTAAAACAAAGGTTCATCTCTGCGCCTGTTCTGAAACAGCCTGACATCGACTCTCCTTTCATCTTAGAGGTGGATGCCTCCTCCGTTGGAGTAGGAGCGGTGTTATCTCAGAGGGCTAAAGATGGCCATTTACACCCTTGCAGTTTCTTCTCCCGGAAGTTCTCCCCAGCTGAGCGCAACTATGCCATTGGCGACCAGGAGTTGCTAGCCATCAAGCTCGCTCTAGAAGAGTGGAGGTATCTGTTGGAGGGAGCTTCTCATTCAATCACCATACTTACAGACCACAAGAACCTTTTATACCTGAAGGGCGCACAATGTCTCAACCCTCGTCAGGCCAGATGGGCACTTTTCTTTTCCAGGTTCGACTTTAAACTCCAGTTCTGTCCGGGCTCTCAGAATCGCAAGGCCGATGCTCTTTCCCGCTCATGGGAGCAAGAAAATGAGTCAGAGTCTTCAGACAAGCATCCTATTATAAATCCGTTGGCATTCTCCACGGTAGGGATGGACTCTACGCCCCCATCAGGGAAAAGTTTTGTGAAGCCGATGCTAAGGAAGAAGCTCATGCATTGGGCCCATGCTTCCCGTTTTGCCGGACATACAGGTATCCAAAAAACCCTGGAGTTTATCTCTAGGTCCTATTGGTGGCCAACTCTGAAAAAGGACGTCTTGGAGTTTATTGCATCTTGCCCAAAGTGTGCCCAACATAAAGTATCCCGCCAGTCGCCTGCGGGGCAACTGGTTCCACTATCCGTTCCCCGTCGACCATGGACCCACTTGTCGATGGATTTCATTACAGACTTACCCATGTGCAACAAGTTCAATACCATCTGGGTGGTAGTTGACCGGTTCACCAAGATGGCACACTTCATTCCTCTCAACGGTCTTCCGTCAGCTTCCAAGTTGGCTCAAGTATTCATACAAGAGATCTTCCGACTCCACGGTCTTCCTGAAGAAATTATCTCAGATCGAGGAGTTCAATTCACAGCCAAATTCTGGCGAAGTTTATGTCAAGTCCTCCAAGTCAAGCTAAAGTTTTCCACGGCTTACCATCCTCAGACCAATGGTCAAACCGAGAGGGTGAATCAGGACTTGGAGGCCTTCCTCCGCATCTATGTGTCCTCCTCTCAAGATGACTGGGTTCAATTACTTCCCTGGGCCGAGTTCTGTCATAACAACCAGTATCATTCTTCATCTGCTTCAACACCATTCTTCACTAACTTTGGATTCCACCCTAAAGTCCCTGAGTTCCAACCGCTTCCAGCAACTTCTGTTCCCGCAGTGGATATCACCTTGCATCAGTTTGCCAATATCTGGAAGAGCATACGATCAGCTCTGCTCAAGGCATCGTTCAGGTACAAGAAGTTTGCGGATAAGAAGCGTCGAGCAGTTCCTGCTCTCAAGGTGGGTGATCGGGTATGGTTATCCACGAAGAATTTGAGGTTAAGAGTTCCCAGTATGAAGTTTGCACCTCGCTATATCGGTCCTTTCAAGATTGAACAAGTCATCAATCCTGTTGCTTACAGACTCCAGTTGCCTCCCTTCTTAAAAATACCCAGGACATTCCATGTTTCCCTGTTGAAACCGCTGATCTTGAATCGGTTTCATTCCTCACTTCCTCCAACTCCGAAAGTCCAAACTCAACGAGGCGTTGAGTATGAAGTGGCCAAGATCCTGGACTCACGTCACCGTTACGGTCAACTACAATATCTTATTGACTGGAAGGGTTATGGTCCTGAGGAACGTTCATGGACCAATGCTTCTGATGTCCATGCTCCTGCCTTGGTCCGGAGATTCCATTCCAAGTTTCCTCAAAAGCCAAAGAAGTGTCCTGGGGCCACTCCTAAAGGGGGGGGTGCTGTCACGATCCGGGTATCTGGACGCCATTTCTTACCCATCAGATGCCTCCTAAGGCTGGCTCAGCGCTCCAGGACCGGATCCCATCTGTTATCCTGATGTGTACATTCCTGTATCCTCTCCTGTCACTCTGGGACGCTGTCACAGTAAACGCCATATTACACCTGGCATGGCGTCTCCCGCGGCCTCCGCCGCCGTCCCTGAACTTCTGCATGCAGAGTGTCTGAGTGGCGATTACGTCAGCCGCGGCCTCCGCTGTGTCCGCGTGGTTGGATGTGCATCTGTCAGCCTGGCGCCTCCTGTCTCCGGTGGCCGGCGCCGCCATTACTGTTTTCATTACCACATGGATTACAAACCAAACTTCCCTCCAAGTGTCTGCATGGGCGCAGCCATCTTGGATTCTGTCAGCTAATCATTTCCACCAATCTGTTCTCAGTATTGATAATCTGCATAATTGCCTAGCCAATCCCTTCCTTGCTGCAGGTATAAATACACTGTGCCTGAGCAAGGAAGGCGTCAGTGCTTTGGTTGTCAAACCTAGTTCCTGTTTGTCTCTCTCCTGTGATTGTCTTCCAGGTTCCAGCTCCTGTCTCAAGACTTCCACCATAGAGACCCGCACCAGCATTCCACCTGCGGTGTAGCCTGACTCTCCAATCCATTGTGGATTCATCTGTTTCCAGCTACAACATTACCTGCTTCCAGCTCAGCTTCCAGCAGAGTACAGCTTCCCTTAAAGGGCCGGTGTCCTTTCTACACTTTACCACTCTCCACCGGTATTATTATTTCTCCGCTCTCAAGTTCTACATTTCAGTTCATATTTCATCGCTCCCAAGTTCATTTATTATTTAACTGGTTCCAGCCAGTATCCACTCCGTGCTAACAACAGTCTGGTTCCAGCCAGTATCCACAGCAGCTGTTTTATCTTCAGCAACCCAGCTTTTCCTGGAACACCAGCTGGCACAATCCTGGGTTATCTCCATTGCTACAGTCGGGCCTGGTAAGGACTTTCCATCTAGAAGATCATAAGAACTATCTCACACTACCAGTGCCCTGTGGCTCCTGCCATCCTGTAGTACCCAGGAACTGTATTTATTCTTTGCTGACTTTTACGTTTTCTTTTACTGCTGCTGTGTTGCGGAGTTGTCATAATAAACATCATTGACTTTTATCCAAGTTGTCGTGGTCACGCCTTCGGGCAGTTATTATTCATGTTACTTACATGTCCAGGGGTCTGATACAACCTCCCAGGTTCCGGTACATCTCAGCCCCTACAACTGAGGCTGCCTCCCGTCAGCTCAGGCCCTCAGTTGTGACATGTACTGGCTACCAGCTGAAGATGAGCTAGACCGGACTGGCTACCGGCTGAGGATAAGCTGGACCAGACAGGCTACTGCCTGAGGGCAACCAGACCGTAACCGGACTTCAGATCTACCTGACTGGAACTGGACTTGAGAGCAACCGGACTGGAACCAGACTGGAACCGGACTTGAGAGCAATGGTACAGAGAATTACAGGTACTAAGGTAATATCTATAAACTATTCTAGGCTCTCACTGAGCTGTGACTCAAGGAACTGGCAGCTTCTGAAACTCAGGTCTCTGTACTTATACCTCTTGGTGCTTGATGATTGGTGAATAGAGTCAGGTGATTCATGGAGTCTCAGGCTGGCACAGGATTGTCACGGCATACTCCAGATTAGGCTCTGATATGGTTTGAGGCTTAGCAGGCCAGTAAAACACTGAATCCTAAACTTCTAAAAATGAACAGAGGACTATGGCTTTTAGGCACAAACACTAGAAAGCTGAGCACAGTGAAGAATCAAATGCTGAACAAAGGATCCTGCTGATTACTCACACAGGAATTCCTACTCAGGTGGCTCATCAAGAGTAAGTAACACAGATTGCAGTTTGCATGCTGAGCTGAAGCAGATGCAAGTGTTTAAAGCATATGCTGAGGTACTGTAAGCCACAGAACGTGAGAAGTACAGTCAGGTTCATGACATCTATATTGTGGCAGTATCAGCAAAGATGGCACTGAAAAGCAGCTTATTCAGTGTGGGACTGCAGGTATCTGCCCACATCGAGGTGGTGGTGTATCAGTCAAACAGACCAAGTGGGTCTGTGCAGTCAGAGCCCAGTGTGCCTTGAAGCCAGTGAGTCAGGAGGCCAGTGAGGACTAGGAAGTCAGCATTCTTGCCTACATGCGGCAGACAGAACCCTATAACTCTGAGACTGTATTCGAGGAGTTGTGGAAGCCAAGCCAGAGTCTGTGACATACCTGCATACCTGTGACATACCTGCAAGAATCAGGCAAGACTTTGACCCTTTGTATGCAGACTAGCTGCCCAGTATAGATTGGAGCTAAGCAGCGAGATAGTGTCCTGCATGGGAAATAGGCTGTTTTTGTTTTGTTTCCTTTATGGTCACAACAATAAAGTATTATTTTCACTTATTTAACCATGGAAATCTGCGTTTGGACCCTTATTAAACACTAACACTACACCATTGACATATCATTTTAAGAACTAAAAACTACAACAGAGCACATAATTCTTTGTATTACAATGTTATTTAGGATCCATGTACCTACCACTTTAACACTCTCTGGACACATCAAAACATGCACACACTGCTGCCTGCCACTTTGTCTCTCTCCGTACACATGCAAATTAAACACACTCATGCTTGAGCACAATCACATGGGAATGCTACAGTAAACACAATCACATGGTAATGCTACAGTATGCACATCCATACGAGAATGCTACAGTATGCAAAACAAGTGACTATATATACTTACGGGTGCGTATCTGATCACGTAGGCGAGACAGCAGTCCCATCTAGTGACGTCGGAGATTGGACCACTGCCATTCAAGTTGCACTATGGTGTATCTTGTGCCCATCCACAGGCAGATCTTACAGCGGACCTCCGTGTAGACCGCACACTTTACAGAGTTCGGCACATAGGGGCAAGTGCAGCTGATACGGAGGTTCATAGTCGAGGTGAGGAACGTCAGCTACCTAATAGTGAAAGCAGCAGCTCGCATGATGCCAATGGCGTATTGTCCTGAACTGCTAATATTTATATAGTCTACCTGCTGTTGATTGGTCAGTTACTGTATGATGCAGAAAAAAATTCAAACAACTTTATTGAGGCAATTGGCAGTTCACATACTGTGTTTAATTATCCTAAGATAATGCTATATACGTGAAGTAGGCCATGTGAATGCTTACACATTTTGGAATGCGAACGTATGCATCTGAAAATGCACATAATCAGTGTTCACCAATTTGATATTCAACAATTTGATTTTGTGGTTCTCTTTTCAACTGTATATTCCAGATGTTCATAATGGAGAGCAAGCATATATAGGTATTAGTCAATATACTACAAAACAAAATTGGATATGCAAAATGAGCATTTATTATGTGAAAAACACTGAAAGAATACCACACCACTGCATGCACACAGATACACACGGGCGAATAACTGTGTATAAAAGTACACATATTAAAACAATATTTTTAAAAAATCAAACAAAGGGCAAATTAAGTTTATTATTAGTAAGTATACATGCATATGGTTGCTAAATAGAGAACAACAAACAAGAAAGAAAATTATACTTACTGGGCAGTAATGAAATATTAAGTCAACAAAAAACACTCTCTCCCTGTTCTCTCTCCTCTCTTTTCTCTTTCTCTCTCTCTCATTAAAACCCACACCACACAGGTGCAAACTACCTCCTTATATAATAAGCCGCGGAACTAGTTGTCCTAGTTACAAAATTATGTTTACACCTCCAGCACGTATTTAACTCATAATGGGTGCATTCCGCTAAAAAACTACCTAACTTCTGTTCACAAAATGCACTTTATTATGCATCCGATTGCCAGACACCTCACCAAGGTTACAGCGCGGATACGTGTGAACGCTGAGAGGAGAAGAATTGCAGAGGAAGAAGCAGCAGGTACACAACATCAGCAAGCACCTATGCCTGCAGATGAGAAGGTAGCAGGGCCCAGTAACCAGTCTCAGGAACCCCAATCACCGGCAACGCAGGAGAAAGAGAAGAAAAAAAAGATAACCAACATTCGGCAGGAGGGAGCTTGACATTCTGGTCCCTCAAGCAATGGCGAAAGTGCACCATAGCCCGAAGAATATGGGGGCAGCAACGAAGGAGCGAATATGGCAAGAGATTACAGATACGGTCAACATGGAGACACCCATCGTCCGCACATCACAGGAGGTGAAAAGACGGTATGCATAAAAGCTATTGTTGTGCTTTGCTAAACCTTGCGAATAATAGCTATTAAATGTGTGCATGTGCATACTGTACATCTCTCAAGGACAGTGTGTATGGGTAGAAGGACAAGTAAGATAAATTCAGTTACTCTAGGGGGGTTGAGTGCAGTTTAAAATTACTATAAACCGTAGTAGTAATGGGAAACTAATCAGCTCTTTTGGATTTCAGTATCATCTGTACGTAGATGATACTCAAATCTAACTATCCTCCCCTGATTTGTCACCATCCGTATTAGGCCAGGTCACTGAATGCCTTTCTGCCGTTTCATCTTGGATGACATCTCACCACCTCAAACTTAATATTTCTAAAGCAGAGTTAATTATATTTCCACCTGCCAATAGCAACCTGATATTTCTTTCACTGTTGAGAACTCTACAATCAATCCTACATGGCAAGCTCGCTGCCTAGGTGTCATACTTGACTCAGAACTGTCCTTTGCTCCCCACATACAATCTGTCTCAAAATCATGTTACATGCATCTAAGAAACATATCCAAAATACAATCATACCTTACACAAGACGCTGCTCAAACTCTAATCCATGCTCTCATTATCTCCCGCATTGATTATTGCAATAGTCTCCTGACTGGTCTTACTAAGAAGAGACTCTCATCATTACAATTCATTCTGAATGCAGCTGCAACGCTAATATTCCTCGCTAGACATTCATCGTCTGCAGACCCACTATGTCAGTTCCTCCATTGGCTACCTGTATGCTACTGTATTCAATATAAAATACTGTTACTTACACACAAGGCTATTAACTATACTACACCAACATACATCTCTCTGCTTATCTCAAAATATCACCCAACCCGGCTCTTTCGCTCTTCACACTGTGATACCCACATTGGGGTACCCCTGCTGCATGCCAGTGCAGCCCAAATGGCAGCCTGCACTGTCTGAGAGACTTTTCCTGGACAGGCACCGCAGGGTTTATTCTTTTCCCTGGTTGCCTAGCAACGGCTACAGAGGAGCTGAACTGTAGGACACTAGGACCCAGGGCTGTCCAGTTAATCTGCTGGGAGCAGGAAGCCCTGGAGTCACCTGGATTGGACAGGAGGATGAGCGAATAAGGGAAGAGGAGGAGACTTCACTTGAACCAGAGCAGTCCTTCAGCCAGCACAAGCCCCATCATGGCCAGACCCTATTGAAGCCCTGAATCGACAGATGTCAGAGGTGACACTTAGCCTGTCACGGATGAGCCAGAGGCTAGAAGAACTCGAACCAGGCGGGAATTGACGCAGGGAATGGCATCAGGAGCACGATGGAAGGAACCGCCCTTGATGGGAGGTCGTGAGAGAATTGGGCCAATGGTCTACCGACCAGTTTGATTCACAGGGTCGGACGATTTGTAGAGGATGTCACCAGGGCAGACACATTAAGCGGAACTGCCCAAACGAGGGACCGACCCTCGGGAGGAGAACCACTGACAGGTCTGCCGTCATGGGATTGGTGGCCCCAGTGTGCTGGAGAGTGCCCCCCATCTGAATATATGTATCAATGGGATCTAGATTCCGGCTCTTTTGGATACCGGCTCACAAGTCACTACCATCTGGCTCACGGAATTCCTCCAACACTGGGACGAAGCCACCATTGTGTCCCCACCTGCTACATGGCTCCACCTGCTAGCCAGCAATGGACAGCCCATCGCCTTTCAGGGCTACTGGGAAGCTGATGTGAAAGTAGGAATAGCAACCTTGACCCGCCAGGGATACTTCGTCACCACCATGCCCAATGCACACTTGCCACCCATCATTCTGGACATGAACATCTTAAGAAACTGTCCAGAGAAACTAGTCAAAGTTCTCCGGCAGTAGATGAAGACAGCAGCCCCTATGGAATGAAAGGCCCTGCAACAGACCATCAAATTGTTAGAGGGTTAAAGGAAGTTTGTTAATAGTCGGGGTGAGATTGGAAAGGCCCGAATCACTGACTGTCAACCTGTTCTACTGAAACCAAACTCTGAACAAGTGGTGTTGTGCAAAACGAGAACTGGTCCTGGAGGTAGACTATGAGGCTCTGGTGAAACCCTGTGAGTGGGATGTACAACAGCCATTCACTATGGTGAGGATGTTAGCAAAAGTGGTACACGGAAGGGTACCCATCCGCCTCTTGAACCCGCACTCAGACTCTACAAATACTGCCCGCTGGTGAACGTCAGCTGGATCGACTTCCAAGACAACATACGACAGGGCGTAACCACAACTCAACAAAGGGAGGCAGTCGAAGAGACGTCGGTGACTAGCAAAGAACATCCAAGGTGGGCCAAGATCCAGATTGGCGATGTTGACACCCCCACCGACAAGCGGAATGGAGTGCTACAGATTGAGTGGAGAGCGCTCAGCATTGCCAAGAGAGGAACTACAACGCCAACCTCCGCCCTGAGCCCCTGAAAGTTGGAGACTCTGTCTGGAAAAAACTGAACGGGTTCTGTCCTTCCGGGGGGTCTCCTTGTGCTTCAGTCATACATGTGACGCAAAGAACAGTTCCTGACCTCAACATCATGGAGATGTGGATGTAGCTAACAACAAGCATGGTCAAGCTCCAGGTACGAATACACTCCGCTTACGTTACCGATATATTACAAGATCTACGTCTCTCATCCACACTCATTACTTGCTCCCATGCACGATTACAGGACTTTCTTCAGGCTTCACCCACTATGTGAAATGCCCTACCATGCACAATAAGACTCCTCTAGTCTTCAAACCTTTAAGCGTTCCTTGAAAACTCACCTATTCAGACAAGCTTATAAAATTCCAGAACCTCTCACATTACCTACATAGCTTTCCCATCCAATCATATCCCCTCATACAGTCCAAGCATATCCCCCACATATTTTCTTTCTTCACTCTCCCTTCCTCCTGACCCTGGTTCATCACTGCTGTGATGTGATATCATGCAGCCCACCAAGAATCTTTGCAATCTAGTGAACAACTATATAATAGATAGCACCTATCCTTGTGTATCAACACCTATTTCCTCATAGATTGTAAGCTTGCGAGCAGGGCCCCCCTCCCTCTATGACTGTTTTTACCCAATTTTGTCTTCTAATTGTATCCAGTTGTAAAGCGCAATGGAATTTGCTGCGCTATATAAGAAACTGTTAATAAATAAATAATAATAAATAGTATGTTTTTGTTATTGTTAAAAAAAAGTTTAGTTACAACTATTAGAGAATGGACCAGTAACTTTTCAAGAGTGTTCCAAAAAAAAAAAAATATTTACATGTCTTGAATACCATAGTAATATGTGTCCTCTATATTGTAACTTATTTTAGATGGGAGGACACTGGGGGCATGCGAGGGGGACAGGTAGTGGGCAAATCGCTTAGACTTTGGAATATACCCCATTGGTGGAGATTACTTTGGGGTGTGCTGCCAAAGAGGAGGTGGCAGGCATGACTGATATGGACATGACATGCCTGTCACTGAGGTCCCGCATGCTGACCGAGGTAATATTAAAGTAATCTTAAAATAAAATATTATGTCATGCAAAATGCCAATGCTAATTTTTCTTTGTGTTTAATTTTCAGATGAGGAGGAACAGCTCATGCAGCCTGGGGAAGGGGGGTCTGGAACACACTCTGGGAAGGGTGCCCCAGAGTCACCAGCGGACCTGGAAGAGACTGCTGAGCCCTCCCCCAAGCAAACAGGAGCGCAGAGATGTATCTCGGGGCCCGTGCGACCCTGTCAAAGTAAGGGACTGGCGCCCCCCACATGACAGAAAATAAAGGGGCTTGGACTCAGTGCCAACTCAAATACAACACACAGTAGTGCCCCTTATTCACATTACACCACACAGATGTACCCCTTAAAGATATGCATATGCTCTGCAGACCCCATATTGGGTGGAGTCCCCCTATGATGTAATGCTCTGCAAACCCCATATCAGTGGCAGCCTTCTCCCCATATCATAGGCAGTCCTCTCCCTATGATGTGATGCTCTGCAGATCCCATATCAGGTGCAGCTCTCCACCTTGTAATTGGATGCTCTGCAGACCTCATATGTGGAGCCCTCTCCCTATAATGTGAAGCTCTGCAGTGCAGGCCCCATATCAGGTGCAGCCCTATCCCTATGATGTCATATCAGGGGCAGCCTGGAATATGTTTCTCTGCAGATGCAGGCTTACTGAGCAGAGTAGGGGACACACATGTGCGGAGCACACGGAGCCAGCACTGGGCAGCTGGGTCTAATCCTCCTGTCCATGGCTGCAGTTTCCTCCCCATATCCACCATGCGTGGATCCTGGAATATGGGCCAGCACCTGCTGGAGAAGGGCGGGAGGTGCTCACCTCACCTGTCACATTTACAGCCCAGAGACCTCTGTCCCGCTCCCGCACCGTATCCCAGGAGCCATGGGAGGAAAGCACTTCTCCAAGCTGCGTTATGTGCATTTATTGCCCCACACTGGTACCACACGCTGGGGGGCGAGAGCTGAAAGCATAGGGTAATGGCTTCTGCAGTGCTCATTATGCTGTTATGGCTATACTGGGGGGTCCTGGTGATGACAGACGGCAGCGTAAACCAATTCAGCAGCTGGCATCACTGACAGAGCTTCTGTCAGCAGTGCCAGCTGCTGATTGGTTTGTACCGCCGTCAGTCATCAAACGTGAGGTGGCGGCTGATTGGCTGTTGTTGCAATCATTCAGGCCAGCTGAGAGGTAGAGTGGGACGAGCGGCTATTGGCCAGGTTGGAAGGGGGCATCCAAGCGGGGAACTGTCTCAGTAGCCTAGTATGTGATTCTACCCCCTGGCCGTGTGTGGCACTGCTGGCCCGGCGCCCCCCCCCCCCCTTCCTAGGCCAGCGAGTGCCATCCAGGCCAAGGGGTGGATATGCCCCTGCAGGAGCGTCTCCTAGCTATACGAAATCAAGGCGAGAGGATGGAGTACTTTCAAAACAGGTGCTCCTGGAGCTACGTGAGATGACCTATACAATCGGCCAAGGAGTGCGAGAGATAGCCTCCCTTTTGGCCCAAAGTCTCATCTATAAGATCCCCCAGCGCTGGCCAGGATCATTACACCTCTGGCCAGGGCACTCGCAGATCAAGCCGGCGGCACACTCACGCAAAGTCCCCCTTCAGCCAGCAAAGAGAAGACCGTGACGCTGACATCAGTAATCTCTTGCCAGATGCCCTCTTAAGTTGCTAGCCCCATATTTCTTTGGCCTATGATGACTTTCTAACATTGCTTGAGGGATTTGAATGTCAAGATCCCCCCTGCTGAATTGGTACTATGAGACCTGAGATTGGGTAATGGGAACTGTTACCTCTTCCTCTGCATGGCTAGGTGATTGTTTGTGTGCTTGAAGGGTATCCAGACTCTAGGTCGACAGCACTTAGGTCAACACCCATTAGGTCAATGCATATTGGTCGACAGTGAATTGGTTGACACCAGAAATAGGTCGACACTGCAATTAGGTTGAAATGAACATGGTCAACATGGAAAAAGGTCGACCTAGGCCCTGTCGACCCTAAGTCCCATACCCGCTTGCAGAACTGATGCTTCTTCCTGTTTTGTTTTTTATTTAGTTATTTTTACTTATATTGTATGTCTCATAGATTTAATTTATATGTTTTTGCAAAAATTACAAAATGTAATAAAAACATACGATTTGAACAATCTTCCTAACTGTGTAGTGTTACATCTTCTGTTACTGTAGCCTAAGTACTGCTCATTATGCAAACACTGGCTGTTTGCAGGTATTGCACCAACATGTCATGTTTAAGATACTGTTCCCTTTAGTGTGGAAACACTAAAAAAACAATTGTTGCTAAAGACACACATGGATAAACTGTTCCTAACAATAGTAATTGCAAATATACAAATTTAAAAAAAGATAAAACGTTGCACATATCCAGAGAGATAAAACCTACATACCACTCCATACAGGTCTGAGGTGTAATGAGGTTTTCAGGTAATTAGCTATGATTCAGCTGTGTGTGTGATTTTGTTGTTGTGTAATTGTCTGCAGA
Source organism: Pseudophryne corroboree (assembly GCF_028390025.1). Lineage (NCBI taxonomy): Eukaryota > Metazoa > Chordata > Amphibia > Anura > Myobatrachidae > Pseudophryne > Pseudophryne corroboree. The sequence goes on from NC_086444.1 coordinate 735,523,770, forward strand.
AACACCGATGTGGAGCACCTGTGTTGGGTCATGGTGTACGCAGGCCTATATTTACTCAGAACCTGCCATCTGTTTGTGTGCAGTAGCAGGGTATTTATTTGCAGAAGTGCGAAACCTCCGCATGCAGGCTTGGCGTCAAACGCCCACTGCATGCCCATCTTCATGCCCATCTTCATGCCCCTCTTCACAGGGCTGCAAAACCGCACCCCTGCACCGCTCTCAACACGCCTCTTTCCTGTTGCGTGCTGATTTTTGATAGTACGACTGTACATTTTTCGCAGCTCGCAGTAGGCTAAAAATTGACGCTTGCGCGTTTATTTGAAGAGGCGATTAGGTCTGAATTACCCCCATAGTTTGCGCATAAGAGGAAGGGGAGGAACATCCAGCCTACAGATAGGGGTCAAAACAGATACCTCTCCAGGCAGGCTTTAGGCCAAGCCTGGCCAACCGGCGGCTCTCCAGATGTTGTGAAACTACACATCCCAGCATGCTTTGCCACAGTTTTAGCATTCCCTAATAGCAAAACTGTGGCAAAGCTTGATGGGACTTGTAGTTTTACAACAGCTGGAGAGCCACAGGTTGGCCAGGCCTGCTTTAGGCTATATAAATATGTTAAATCAGGGGCAAAAGAGGAAGGGGAGGAATGTTAAGCCTACAGATAGGGGTCAAAAAAGATTCCTCCCTGGCCAAGCCTTATGCTATATATACAATATGTTAAATGTATTACCCCACAAGGCTGAAGAACAAACTCTCAAATGGTGGAAAAGGACTCGCCTCTTCTTCACATCCTGGCAGAGAGACAAGGACCCCCGAATCTCCAGACACAGTAATTTACATCCTTTTCTAAATGTGCATTAACTTTATTTTTTTAGAATTTCCTGTTTTCTAAGGGAAGGGTTTAACATACACAAATAATCATGACATATCATACCGTCAATTTGCTAATGAAAGTATTTTCTTTCCCTAAATACATATGTAGGGAATTACAGTATAAACCTTTTGATTAACCATTTAATCAATATACTAGTGTACACATATCTCTATTACCTTTTCTTTTATCCTCTTTAAATTAACCCACTAAGAATTATAAATAACTAGCAAAAGTACCAGATTCAGTTTCTACAAAGTAATATGCAAATAACTATACTGAATAGTAATAGTCAATGATGATGATATGTGGCCAATATATCAGTTTTTTCAAGTTACCCTAAAGTATATTGGACTTGGGTCATGAGTCTGGTGAAATCACTTTTGTTTTGCCCCACTATATCAAATATCTTCCAGCAGTTATATTGAGAGGCAGTAAACTCAGACAGAGTGATTAGATGAACTTAAATATGGAAGGATTGAATCTGTTGCTGCTGACTGGGTTTCAGCTGGTTCCATTACAGTAGAACCAAAGGCGACACCGGGTGTGGTGACATCTGGTGCGCACAATGCACTACACTCCCCCACACCGTACGTACGGCTGCCCAGAAAAGGGCCGTAACCTAACAAAAGGGGTCTCATGGGGGTCTCCCTACCGTCGCTCTGGGGGCATGTTCAGCATCTCCGGAGATGCTGGCTGCTCCCAGAGACTGGGTTATGTGCTTGCCGGCTCTTCATGTATGACAGGAGCCGAGTGCGGCAGGAGATTATCACACTACAGCACCAGACTCCTGTCACTGCAGAACAGCTGGCACTTTGGTGTCACCCCTTCCGAGGGTGATACTCGGGTGCGGGCCACATCCCCAGCAACCGGCTTGTGATGCCACTGAGTCGAACTGATATCTGTGCTGAAAGGCTTAGCTGAACATGAGGGAATTACATTTATTCTTATGGAGCATCTCTGACAGAGCAGGAACAACGTGAGGGGAAGAGGATTAGGTCTGTCCTTTTGATGATGAGGATTCTATAAGTTTTGTGTGGTTTAGAGGAAGACAGGTGCAAATCTCTGTGAATAGCTAGTAGCTACAGACTGGCATTGTGGCTGTAATTATTTTCAATCAGCTGCTAACAGAATATTCCTGTGATATTTGTAAAACTCCATCTGAATAGGTCACTAATTAATGGAACCAGAGAGGTAGAAATAATAGTTTTAAACACTTATCACCCTGCATAGCCCCTCTCCTTTCCTGGTTGTACAGGACTTATTAAATAGCCAGATACAGGGGTGGAACAGCTCCTCACTCCATTCCACTGACACTTCCTTCACTGGCACTCCTTAAGATGTCATCTTCTGCTATTTCTTTCTCTGTGACGCCATTCTGAAGGCGTGTAGCCCAGCAGTAGCATCACAACAGTGGTGCGGAAGGGGAGTAGCCCGTGCCTGGGTGTCACCCGCCAAGGTTACAGCTCCTGCTCAGTGATAGGAGCCGGGTGCTGCATTGTAACATTACGTGCAGTCAGTGCCAGGCTTTTGTCACTGTGTAGAATCCGGCACTGCAGTCTCTGTGGTCAGCAATCATCTGCTGTACCCCCCGTAATGATGGAAACAGGGGTTGGGAAGCCTAGCCATTCCCTGTACAGTGAAACCACGCACCTACAGACGTCACACCGTGAAGCTACGCTCTCTTTTTAAGAAGCTGCACCTGGTGTCACTTATGTAAGTGACGCCTCTGCAGCCCAGCAGCTGCTACGGTCTCCCCTCTGGTCTCTCCACAACTACAACTGTCACACCCTCAACTGATCTTATTTAAGTAAACTTTATTTTAAAATGACACTGGCTTCAATCCTTTCAAAATGGCAATTGTGGGGTATCACACTAATGATAATATAATTAGCTACGATACAGAAAAATGCCTTAATCCAGAAAGCAGACATTTTCACAAGATTAAGGGCTTGATAAATAGGCCCCATACCCGCTAATAATTAGCTGTAGGAGCCAGCAATCAATTCATAATCAGAAAGCCAGAAGCTGGTAATCTGTGCTGCTGATAGTATTCATTATAATTCTGTAATGTTACATCAGCTCTTCAGCACAGCTCCTAAAAATCATGTCTGTGAATGATTCCAGGTCTGATTGTATGGTAGTTATACCAACAAGCCGTTTCTCAGGCAACACTGTATTTATTTGAACTAGCTTCTGTAGACCAGCAGTCTGTGTTCCAGTCAGTGCTGAAAGTAGGGTGGTACGGGGTGGTACAGAGTACAAATAAGAAATATGGTGGTGGTACTCAGTACCACCAGCCCATCACTGGGGCATAATTTATAAGGGGCATTTTTGTTTGTGGGACATAAAATGGTGTCAGTGGCATAACTGTGTGTGGCATAATATGTAATAGGCATCACTGTGTCTAGTATAATATGTAAGGCATTACAGTGTGTGACATAATGTGTAATGGGCATTATGGTGTGTGGCATAATGTGCAATGGGTGGTACGGTGTGTGGCATAATGTGTAATGGGCATTACGGTGTGTGGCATATAATGTGTAGTAAGCATTACAGTGTGTGGCATAATGTGTAAAGGACATTACGGTGTGTGGAATAATGTGTAATGGGCATTATGGTGTATGGCATATAATGTGTAGTAAGCATTACGGTGTGTGGCATAATGTGTAAAGGTCATTACGGTGTGTGGAATAATGTGGCCATGCCCTCATTGTCATGTAGCCACTCCCCTAGTTTGTGTGACCACGCCCCCTCACGACACACGACCATGCCCATTTTTACTATCAATATTACTAAGAAAACATTTCTGCTTGCACCACTGGTTCGAGTATTCTTATGTCTAATTCGTGTATGACCTTCTGTCTTTGGATTACTATTTTTTTGGTTCTATATCCCTGGCTTCTCCCTGGAATACTCCCCTGACTGAAAAAACTGTATTCCAATTTTTAACCTATGCACTGATTTTTAATTCTTGCCTTTGCAGTGCAATATGTATTTTATTTTTAATATGCAAAAATGCATTTTCTATATGTGTTCTCTACTAACTAAATAAGGCCCTCAGTGTGTTATGTCTAATAATTGTTACTTTCTATATAACTTTAATGCTTTTATCCCTAGTATCTAATCAGGAAGTTATCTAAGATTATGTTACTGTGTCATGCATTTGAATTCTTATTATTATCTTTTACAGATGTGTCCTCATAATGTACATCTAGCCTCAATACACCATGTAGCATGAAATCCCATGAGACTCCGCTAGCATTAGGCGTCCTTTTTCACCAAAAATGCTTCTTAGTTGCAATGCAATGCGACTGGGATGCACCAGGAGGCTGCTGATTAAAGCGACACTTGTAAATCTGTGTGCGACTGAGTCTGTATACGGAGCACAATGGAACTTGGTATACAGAGACTCAGTCGCACACAGATATACAAGTGTTGAAATATCAAATTAATCAGCACAGTCTACTGGTGCATCTTAGATGCATCTTCTGTAAAAAAAAAAAGCACAAGAAAAAAACCTCCCGATATTAGCAAAGTCTCATGGGACCTGGCGCACGGAGGACACATCTGTACATAGGGGCTGATTCAGAGATGGGCGCTGATGCATCATGTCGGCTCGACCTGACACATTGTGGCCGCATCCCGGAAGATTGTGGCCGCAATGTGATTGACAGTGGCAGGCGTTTACGGGGCAGTGGGGCGGCATTGGGGAAGTGGCTGGCTGAATGGGGGAGGTCCGGGAGAGTTCCGATTTTATAAAATGGCGGCAGACCGCCTGCGCTGCCAGGGGTCAACCTAAATTCGATGCATCTGCAATGTAATCACGGACACATTGGGAAGCGGCCCGTCCCACATGCTGGGCGACTTTGCCCTGTGCTGGGCAGCCCCCAGCAGGTGAGGAGGTGGATGCAGATCTGGCTGTGTATGCAGCGAGCTGCGTCTATCTCTGCATAAGGTCGTTAATGTAGATATATTATATACACTATCTGTAAATAGTGTAGGCATATTAAACTGCTGTATACGTTGAGTGAATTATTATACAGACAAATTACTTCCAATCACATGATACACGACTGCCCTTTACCATTTATCCTACCTCAACCTCTTTCCTCTTCCGGTTATATTCACAATATCCCTACGTGTTAACTTGATGCGTTTGCCCCCTAGTTTACTTCCTGCAGGCACCTCTAACATGCTGGGCGCAGGAGTATACATGAGTGAAAGGAGTAGCAGCCGCATATACTGTAGTGTGCAAAGCATCTGAGACCTACAGTACCAGGGAGTTTACGTAGGATTATGTATTATCTCAAACCTACAGTACGTCAGTGTCTTGTCTGCTTTGAAATAAGTGGATTTTTATACAGTAGCTGCTTTGCTATATAACCATAAAGGGTAAAGTCTATTTTAAGGTTCTGATTTCTGTCCAATATCTAACAGCAGCTGACAACTGCATATATATGATTGCCCTGCTCTTAGCAGATGTAATTAATCCGACCCTAAATGAACCCGAGCTGTATGAACGACTCTAATTGATGGTGTCCTTCTGGCATAGTGCCCCTGGGAAGACAGGAATGTCGTTTAAATATGAAGATTTGGTAATAATATAATTTTCCATTACCAGTATCTGATATACTAATTTAAATCCTAGAAACAGATTCATATTATTGTACCATGCAGGAGGCAAAGGTTGCAATCACATAGACATATTTAGCTCCCAGACTTTGAACACGTAGGCCACATACTGCTGCTGCATTGAGAAGATTGACAAAATGCTGGCAGTAATGTTTCTGCCCCTTTCCTGCGGATAAGGTCTACCTGCAGCCCACAGGAACACAGGTCGTTGGAAACATAGAAGAACTACTTGGCCCTTCTAGTCTGCCCTTTTTTTATTCTTTAGATAACCTCAACCCTATTTATTTATGATTTATTAACAGTTTCTTATATAGAGCAGCAAATTCCGTTGCGCTTTACAATTGGAAATAATGATATAACAAAACTGGGTAATAACAGTCATAGAGGTAGGAAGGCCCTGCTCCCAAGCTTACAATCTATGAGGAAATAGACATTGATACACAAGGATAGGTGCTATATACTGTATTGCATAGTTGTCCACCAGATTGTAAAGGTTCTTGGTGGGATGTATGATATGGTCACACAGCAACAATGAACCGGGGTCGGGAGGAAGGGAAAGTGAAGAAAGAGAATACATGTAAGGATATGTGTGGACTGTGCAGAGTGGATGCAATTTAATAGGAAAGTTTATGAAAGTTATTTGTTCCTTAGTTCTTTGTAAGGATATTTAAATGCCTATCCCAAGCATGTTTAAATTGCTCTACAGTCTTCGCCTCTACCACCTCTGATGGGGGCTATTCCACTTGTCTACTACCCTTTTTATGAAGTAATTTTTCCTTAAAATTTCCCCTGAACCTACCTCTCTCCAGTTTCAGGGAATGTCCTTGTGTTCTAATACTTTTATTCCCTTGAAGAAAGTTTCCCTCCTGAACCTTATTGAAAACCCTTGATATATTGGAAAGATTCTAATTCTATCATGTCGCCCCTTTCCCTTCTCTGCTCCAAACTAGATAAGCTGAAGGCTGCATAAGCCTGAGGCCATATAAGAGATCCACTTTTTGTGATTGGTTGTTAAATGACTAAGCAGTTGCTAGGCAGATCAGTTTTCCCTGTTGGTTTTTTCCTATTGGATTGGAAGGTTGTGCATCAAGCTTAATAGGAGGGTCTTAGGATAGTATATAGGTGGGGGCCATTTTCCTAGACTTCCTCTTGCCATGCATTTTATGGCCCAGGAAGGTAAAGTACATTGGCACTGTAATTTCATTGCTGTTTTTTCCTTTGTATATTAGCTTTTCTGTTCTGCTCCCCTCCCCCCCCCCTTCCCCCCCTTTTCTTTTCAGTGATTCTTCCTGTGACATTTTAGTATATTGTATTCATGGGTTACCCCTCTCCTCCTGGTTTGCCGAGCCCGCGCCGCTCCGCTCCCCCCACCCGCCTCGTGGAGGTCGTGGGCGCCCCCCGCTCCCATTCCCGCAGTGCGGCCCCTAGTAGACTCCTTTCGGCGTCGGCTGGCGCGCGGCAGGGTCGGGCCACGACTACCCGCTGCCCTGTCAGCGCGAGGCAGACGGCCAATGGCCGCTCTGCACGTGTTGCTGGGGCGAGCGGCTCGGCCGGGCCGCAGTCACCGGCGTCCCCGGCTGCTGCAGCTGCGTCTCCAGTTCCTTCACCCGGCGCGCTGGGCAGCGCCGGGTCTCCTCCGCCTTCCCCGACAGCGGCTCTGAGCGGCGGCTCGCGCGCCCACGTGGTGTCGAGCGGCCGCGGCAGGGCTGCGGAGGGCGAGGGGGGGTGGGAGGGCTGGGCCTACAGCGGGGAATATGAGTCTGGGGCAGCAGGGTGAGGTGCCCTCTGTCCCCAGTACGGTTTGTGGGGTACAGGTACCCCTGTCTGCGTAGGGGCCTGTAGTACCCAGTTAGGGAATGGGGTGCCGGGGCTGCTATCGGGGGTTTCAGGAGTGGGGGGCGTGGCTGGTGCTACCACAGCGCCCGCCCCTCCTGCGGTTGCATGTCTGGGGTTCCCGGGTGGGAGTCACTCATCGGGGGCCTTTTTGGCTGGGCCCCCGGTCGTCCGTTGCGCGGCTGCCCCTTGTCATCATCCCCGGTCGTCGGGCTCCAGGCGCCCCCTCACGGCCCGCCGGGGGCGCTGCAGTTGGTGGCGACTCCGTCGTCCATCATGGCGGCTTACCACCTGCCCGGCCCTGCCCACTCGATGGACGCGCCTCAAGGTTTCGCTGGGGACCAATTTTTCCCCGGTGGCCTTCCTTGGCCTATTGCGCCGGCGTTCCCTGCAGCTGCCGGAGCTCCCTCCATGGGCCTGACGGTGGGGTCCATACCACAATTTTACCCTTACTTACGGCTCGGGCTCCGGCGTCCGGCCACGTGGTCGGTCGGCGGCCCCCCGGGTTATGTTTCCCCTCCCTGCCTTTTCGGGCTCGCAGCACGGTCCGCCCCTAGCTGTAGCCAATCAATTGGCGCATATTTTGCCGCCCCTTCCTACCCCTCCACAGTCCCCCCCCGGTTTCATCCGGATTTTCAGGGACGGGCGGTTGCATGCCGCATCCTTCTTGGCGGCCTGCTTACTTCATGGGGGGCGCTGCGGGGGTCAGGGCTGCCTTCCCCCACTCCGGCGGGTACCCCTCAGTTGGGGGTCCTCCCCCGCCGCTCCCCGCCGGCCCTCCGCCGCGGGGCGGCTGTACTTGGCCTCCTCCCCTGCATGCTCACCCCAATACCATTTATGCGCTGGTTTCCCCCGCGCCTGTTGTCCCTTCTGTTTCTCCCTCACAGGCGCAGGCCGGTTCCGGGGCTACGTCGCGTGGGGGACGAAGGTCGCAGAGGGACGCGGCAGCAACGGGGGAAGTTCGGCCACCAACGGAGTCGGGTGCAACGGACGACGCTGTTCCGGGTTCGTCTAACACGGGTGAGCATGCCCTTCCTTTACACAGTTCAGCTAGTTGTTCTTCCTCATCATCTAGCAGTGTTTCTTCAGGCTCCCCGCGGCGCCCGCGTAAATTAGCTAGACTCATCGCACGGCGCATGGCAAAGGAATCACGGAAAAGGGGGGGAAGCACGTTGACATCTTCACCCTTAAGGATGAGATGCGGCAGGGTTTCGACGCAGCTAAGAAACCGGGCGGCATTGGGGGAAAATGCTTGCCGCAATTTTAACCAGTGGTTGCGAGGGTTTTTGGTTTACTGCTTGCTACACGGAATCGCGACCCGCGGAGTATCACAATTTAGTGAAATAGTTGTTTTTAGTACATGACATGTACTTGAAATCCAAGGGTAATGCTTGGCGGGATTACGATGAGAAATTCCGTCGCAATCAGGATGGCAACCCCACCCTGCCCGCGGGGTTTAGGAATGTCAAGGTGTGGTTGGAGGTCATGCAGCAAGTTAAGCCCGCCCCGGACGTCACGGTCAAGAAGCCCGGGGCTCCGGGTTCCCGCTTGATAGGGAAAGGGAAGTGTTTTGCCTACAACGAGGGAAATTGCGTCAAGGGGGTGAATTGTCGTTTTCGCCACTCGTGCAGGTAGTGCGGGGCCAGTCACCCGGCCAATGATTAGACCTCGGCGGCAAGCGGGAAGACCTACGCCCCTGCCGAGACCAGGGGAATTGGCAAGTAAGGCCTTTTTCCCCAATTCGGGTTCCCGAGTTGCGGCGCTGGCTCAGCTTATACCCCGTCATTCCTCTTGGCGGGTTTTTTCTGCACGGTTTTGGTTTGCCCATTTCGGATTCGGTGCACGTGGTGGCGCGCCAGAATTTGAGATCGGCGCGCAAATTCCCGCAGGAGGTTAGGCGGAAGGTGGACGGGGAGATCGGCTTGGGGCGCATGTTGGGGCCCCACGCCTTTCCCCCACTGCCCTCCTCGTGCATTTCCCCAGGTAGGGTGGTGCCCAAGAAGGCTACGGGCAAGTACCGCCTGATACAGCACTTGTTGCACCCTCCGGGCTTTTCGGTTAACGACGCTATTCCGCAGGCTATGTGCAGGGTACGTTATCAGTCTTTTGATGACGCTCTGCGCTTGGTGCGGGTTGTGGTCCGGGGGGCTTGTTGGCAAATTTGGACGTGGAGTCGGCTTTCCGGCTTTTTTCCACTGCATCCGGATTCCCTGCGGTTTCTGGGTTTCAAAATAGGGGGCGAGTTTTACGTGGGTCGGTGGCTCCTCATGGGTTGTTCGGCCTCCTGTGCCCATTTTGAGAGTGTTAGTACATTTTTGCATTGGTGCGTCCAGTCCGCCTCCGGTCAACGCGGGGTGGCTCACTACCTGGACGACTTTCTCTTTGTGGGCCTGGGGGGCAGTTCGATCGGTGGGGATATTCTGTTGGTAGCTAGATCCTTGTTCAAAGGCTAGGGGTGCCTGTCGCGCAAGACAAAGGCGAGGGCCCTTGCACTTGTCTTAGCTATTTAGGTATCGAAATTGACACGGTGGGGGGTTGCTGTCGCCTGCGCGAGGATAAAGTGCGTAAGCTTTTGGGTTTAATTACTGACTGTTTAGGCAAGCGCAGAGTCCGGCTTAGGCAGGTGCAGTCCTTGCTGGGTTCTCTCAATTTGGCGTGCAGGATTATCCCCATGGGTAGGATTTTCTGTCGCAAACTAGAGCGGGCCACGGCGGGGACGGTCCGGCAGAATCACACCGTGTACCTTTCCCGCGAGATCAGAGATGATTTGCGGATTTGGGTCTCTTTCCGGGTGTCCTTCAACAGGGAAGTTTTGTGGCCCGCGCCTTGTTGTTCCAGTAAGCAGCTGCATTGTTCACGTATGCCTCAGGCAGTCGAGTTTTAGGGCGCGTTTTTTGCTGGCGCATGGTGCGCTGCGGCTTGGCCGGCCTCGTGGGTAACGCGTGAGTTTACCAAGAAACCTCCTTTTGCTGGAATTGTTCCCGATCATAGTGGCGCTTGAATTATGGGCCGGCCAGTTCGCAAATAGGGACATGTGGTTTCGTTGCGGCAGCTTGGGGGTGGTACATGCGATTAATAATCAGCGTTCCTCCTCGCCGCAGGCTCTGAGGCTGCTACGGCATCTAGTGTAGTTTGCTTGCAGCGCAATATTAATTTCAGGGCCCGCCACGTGCCTGGAGTTGACAATGGAATTGCGGATGCATTGTCTCGGTTCCAGTTTGACAAATTCAGGACGTTGGTTCCGGGAGCGACGGCGGAGGGGTTACAGTGCCCACCTTCTGTCTGGCAGATGGTCGAGTCGGTTTAAAATGCCTTAGCCAGGTGTGCTCTGGCTCCTTCCACTCTCCGAGTGTATGATGCAGCCTGGCGGGATTGGTTGGTCTTTCAGAGTAGGTACGGGGTGGCAGGTGAGTCCTCGGCCGTCGTCCTGATGACCTTTGTTTGGGAACATTGCCAAAACGGTGGGGTCAAAAGCGACCATGGCATCTGCCCTTGCGGGCATTTCCTTTCACTCGCAGCTCCACGGGATGACGGACCCCACGGGGTCGTTTGTCCTTTCCAGAGCGCTGAAAGGTTGGGCCAGGTTGCGCCCGGCGCCTGCGGATTCACGTAGTCCCGTAACGTTGCAGCTCTAACGGATCTACTGCGGGTAGTGCCTCAAATTGCGTCCTCGGAATTCGAGGTCGCGTTGTTTGGTTGTGCGTATGCCCTGGCCTTTTTCGGGGCTTTTCGGGTGAGCGAGTTGGTGGCATGCAGCAAACGTCTCGGGTGTCGGGTTGGCTTTGCGAAAATGTGCGCTTGCAGGAGGGCCTGTTACTCTGTAGGATTGTGCGGTCCAAGACAGATCAAGCAGGTCGGGGTCGCTGGTTGTCCTTGGAGGCTCAGGAAGAACCGGGTGTTTGCCCGCTGCGGTTGACGCAGGAGTATGTACGGTTGAGGCCTCCTGGGGGCGACCAGTTGCTGGTGCACGCGCAGGTTGACCCTCTGACAAAATGTCAGTTTGCTGCTGTGTTCAAAAAATGTTTGGCGGCAGTGGGCTTGCAGGGGGCGGACTTCGGTACCCATTCCTTGCGGATTGGGGCGGCTACTCATGCAGCGGCTACAAGTTCATCCCCTGTGGCTGTTCGGGAGCTGGGCCGTTGGAAGTCCGCCTCCTATAGGTCATATGTCCGTTTGTATAAGTTATAAGTGCGCCTGTTGCGCTAACCCAAAAACGTGTTTACTCATCGGTTTTTGAACGCTTACCGTTCAGGAATCGAGGGTGTGAAGTGAATTTTTAAAATTTTTCCTCCGAGGGGGCCTAATTTCAATTGGCTGTTCTCTTAAGGTCCACGGGAGGTTTTTTGATTTTTCTCCTTCACTTGGGTTTCTTTTTGTTCCGTTGTGTTTGTTGTATGTATTATGTTCATAATCGGATGTTAGGATATTTTCTTTTGCAGATATCATCAATTTTGGGCATTCCTATATTTTTTTTTTGGGCAACAAAGCGTCACATGGCACTTAGGGCGGATGAGGTTTTTGGGATCCAAGCAAGTGAGATGGTTAGGTGTTCTGGGCATGTTATGGGGTGATTTGTTGCGGGTCCTTTTTGCCCGGGAGTGCCGCTGGGGTCACCCCAGTTGTATTGTCATTCCTTGGGGTGGTAATGATATAGGTCGTGTTAAGGGCATAGATTTGGTTTGTCCGTTAAGGCGGATTTGGTGGCGGTCCGTTGTCACTGGCCAGGAATCTGCATTGTTTGGTCGGAAATGGTACCTCGTTTCCATTGGCGTGTTGCGGTGCGTTTCTCGGCGCTGGAGAAAGCACGCAAGAAGGTTAGTTCGGCAGGGTCTCTTTTTGTTAGGGCCATAGGTCAAGTGGCGATCAGGCATCCTCTACTGGTGCTAAGGAACAAGCGGTTTTACATGGAGGATGGGGTTCATCTTTCTCCGGAAAGGGTGCAATTTTTCCTGGAGGATATTTTTTGTCTGTTTCGGTAGAGCTATTTAGTTGTTCTTAGTTGGGTTACGGTTGCGGATGGCGGTGGCGGTTTGGTAAACCTTGGTGGCGGGAAGTCGCTACCAACCAGCTGTCACACAGGCATAAGTGGTCATTGTGGGGCTCCCTCTTTAGAAGGACGGCAGGTGTGTCCTTTTCTTGCGGTTGGACATTTAGACGTTCCCCTGCGGGAACCGAACGTTTGCCAGAGAAAGAGGGGTAAGGCCAGCACAATGCGGGTTATGCGGGAAGGAGGCGGGGTATGTGTACTCCCCTCCTTGGTTTGGTGGTTTTCATCTAGGTGACTGGTGCTGGTGTGTGGCAGCGACTTTCTGTTTGCCATCCTCCAAACTAAATTTAAGTCTATATCAAAATCAATTCTAATTCGATCACAATTATAGTTTAAAGAGTTGGTCAGCGGTTAATAAACATCGTCTGACCTTTAACTCCAGCTACTGTGTCCGTGTCTTTATTTCAGTGTGTGGTGTGGTTTAATTTAGTGATAAGCTAGCTTAAAGAAAAGGTTTATGTAATCACAATAAAGTTATGAGCGCCTTATACATGTTAAGATCTTTTAGTCTTTCCGGGTAAGTTTTGTGATGTAGGCCACACACCATAGTAGTTGCTCTTCTTTGTACTCTCTTTACTGTATATATCCTAATGGAGATAATGGGGATCATTCCGAGTTGATCGCAGCAAATTTCGCATCGCAAGCAGTGGGATTTAGCCAAATGCGCACACGCAAAGTACTGACTGCGCAAGACTGCCGTACGACGAATGTGCAGAAATACACACTCTTTTTGTGTTCGCAGCCACGCGGAGGCGTATTGAAGGCGGTGGAGGGGAATGGCTTTGCTGATAGCGAAAAGGGGCGTGATGGTGGGTGTCTTCTGGGGGGGTATGCAAAGGTCTGTAGGCGTGGTTTTCGCCTGGCAGGAAAGCTGGCTGCTGTTGGTACACACCAGGCGTTCGCAGCAGAAGAGTAATAGGCCCTACACACTGGGCGATTTGACTGCACGATATGAACGATCTCTTTCATTAATGAACGAGATAACGTTCATATCATGCAGTGTGGAGGCACCAGCGATGAACGATGCACGGCCCCGCGCTCGTTCATCGCTGGTGCCCCGTCGGCTGTGCATGCAGGCCAATATGGATGATCTTGTTCATATTTGCCTGCACTGCTATGGAGCCGGGTGACGGGGGGAGTGAAGAAACTTCACTCCCCCCATCACTGCCTCCCCCCCCCCCCCGCCGGGTCACCCATCAGCTGTATCCGCCATCGGGCAGCTCAGCGGCGGATCTATTAATGTGTAGGGCCCTTAAGCCTAGGCTGCCACAGTTGCCTGACAGGGCGCACCTAGCTAATCATTGCCAATAGGATGCAGCTGTTTGCAATGCAAACACTAGAGATGTGCACTTGACATTTTTCGGGTTTTGTGTTTTGGTTTTGGGTTCGGTTCCGCGGCCGTGTTTTGGGTTCGACCGCGTTTTGGCAAAACCTCACCGAATTTTTTTTGTCGGATTCGGGTGTGTTTTGGATTCGGGTGTTTTTTTCAAAAAACACTAAAAAACAGCTTAAATCATAGAATTTGGGGGTCATTTTGATCCCAAAGTATTATTAACCTCAAAAACCATAATTTCCACTCATTTTCAGTCTATTCTGAATACCTCACACCTCACAATATTATTTTTAGTCCTAAAATTTGCACCGAGGTCGCTGGATGACTAAGCTAAGCGACCCTAGTGGCCGACACAAACACTTGGCCCATCTAGGAGTGGCACTGCAGTGTCACGCAGGATGGCCCTTCCAAAAAACACTCCCCAAACAGCACATGACGCAAAGAAAAAAAGAGGCGCAATGAGGTAGCTGTGTGAGTAAGATAAGCGACCCTAGTGGCCGACACAAACACCTGGCCCATCTAGGAGTGGCACTGCAGTGTCACGCAGGATGGCCCTTCCAAAAAACACTCCCCAAACAGCACATGACGCAAAGAAAAAAAGAGGCGCAATGAGGTAGCTGTGTGAGTAAGATAAGCGACCCTAGTGGCCGACACAAACACCGGGCCCATCTAGGAGTGGCACTGCAGTGTCACGCAGGATGGCCCTTCCAAAAAACACTCCCCAAACAGCACATGACGCAAAGAAAAAAAGAGGCGCAATGAGGTAGCTGTGTGAGTAAGATAAGCGACCCTAGTGGCCGACACAAACACCGGGCCCATCTAGGAGTGGCACTGCAGTGTCACGCAGGATGGCCCTTCCAAAAAACACTCCCCAAACAGCACATGACGCAAAGAAAAAAAGAGGCGCAATGAGGTAGCTGTGAGTAAGATAAGCGACCCTAGTGGCCGACACAAACACCGGGCCCATCTAGGAGTGGCACTGCAGTGTCACGCAGGATGGCCCTTCCAAAAAACACTCCCCAAACAGCACATGACGCAAAGAAAAAAAGAGGCGCAATGAGGTAGCTGTGTGAGTAAGATAAGCAACCCTAGTGGCCGACACAAACACCGGGCCCATCTAGGAGTGGCACTGCAGTGTCACGCAGGATGGCCCTTCCAAAAAACACTCCCCAAACAGCACATGACGCAAAGAAAAAAAGAGGCGCAATGAGGTAGCTGTGTGAGTAAGATAAGCGACCCTAGTGGCCGACACAAACACCTGGCCCATCTAGGAGTGGCACTGCAGTGTCACGCAGGATGGCCCTTCCAAAAAACACTCCCCAAACAGCACATGACGCAAAGAAAAAAAGAGGCGCAATGAGGTAGCTGTGTGAGTAAGACAAGCGACCCTAGTGGCCGACACAAACACCTGGCCCATCTAGGAGTGTCACTGCAGTGTCACGCAGGATGGCCCTTCCAAAAAACACTCCCCAAACAGCACATGACGCAAAGAAAAATTACAGAAAAAAGAGGTGCAAGATGGAATTGTCCTTGGGCCCTCCCACCCACCCTTATGTTGTATAAACAGGACATGCACACTTTAACCAACCCATCATTTCAGTGACAGGGTCTGCCACACGACTGTGACTGAAATGACGGGTTGGTTTGGACCCCCACCAAAAAAGAAGCAATTAATCTCTCCTTGCACATACTGGCTCTACAGAGGCAAGATGTCCACCTCATCATCATCCTCCGATATATCACCGTGTACATCCCCCTCCTCACAGATTATCAATTCGTCCCCACTGGAATCCACCATCTCAGCTCCCTGTGTACTTTGTGGAGGCAATTGCTGCTGGTCAATGTCTCCACGGAGGAATTGATTATAATTCATTTTAATGAATATCATCTTCTCCACATTTTCTGGAAGTAACCTCGTACGCCGATTGCTGACAAGGTGAGCGGCGGCACTAAACACTCTTTCGGAGTACACACTTGTGGGAGGGCAACTTAGGTAGAATAAAGCCAGTTTGTGCAAGGGCCTCCAAATTGCCTCTTTTTCCTGCCAGTATAAGTACGGACTGTGTGACGTGCCTACTTGGATGCGGTCACTCATATAATCCTCCACCATTCTTTCAATGGGGAGAGAATCATATGCAGTGACAGTAGACGACATGTCCGTAATCGTTGACAGGTCCTTCAGTCCGGACCAGATGTCAGCATCAGCAGTCGCTCCAGACTGCCCTGCATCACCGCCAGCGGGTGGGCTCGGAATTCTGAGCCTTTTCCTCGCACCCCCAGTTGCGGGAGAATGTGAAGGAGGAGATGTTGACAGGTCGCGTTCCGCTTGACTTGACAATTTTCTCACCAGCAGGTCTTTCAACCCCAGCAGACTTGTGTCTGCCGGAAAGAGAGATCCAAGGTAGGTTTTAAATCTAGGATCGAGCACGGTGGCCAAAATGTAGTGCTCTGATTTCAACAGATTGACCACCCGTGAATCCTTGTTAAGAGAATTAAGGGCTCCATCCACAAGTCCCACATGCCTAGCGGAATCGCTCCGTGTTAGCTCCTCCTTCAATGTCTCCAGCTTCTTCTGCAAAAGCCTGATGAGGGGAATGACCTGACTCAGGCTGGCAGTGTCTGAACTGACTTCACGTGTGGCAAGTTCAAAGGGCAGCAGAACCTTGCACAACGTTGAAATCATTCTCCACTGCGCTTGAGACAGGTGCATTCCACCTCCTATATCGTGCTGAATTGTATAGGCTTGAATGGCCTTTTGCTGCTCCTCCAACCTCTGAAGCATATATAGGGTTGAATTCCACCTCGTTACCACTTCTTGCTTCAGATGATGGCAGGGCAGGTTCAGGCGTTTTTAGTGTTGCTCCAGTCTTCTGTACGTGGTGCCTGTACGCCGAAAGTGTCCCGCAATTCTTCTGGCCACCGACAGCATCTCTTGCACGCCCCTGTCGTTTTTTTAAAAAATTCTGCACCACCAAATTCAAGGTATGTGCAAAACATGGGACGTGCTGGAATTTGCCCAGATTTAATGCACACACAATATTGCTGGCGTTGTCCGATGCCACAAATCCACAGGAGAGTCCAATTGGGGTAAGCCATTCCGCGATGATCTTCCTCAGTTGCCGTAAGAGGTTTTCAGCTGTGTGCGTATTCTGGAAACCGGTGATACAAAGCGTAGCCAGCCTAGGAAAGAGTTGGCGTTTGCGAGATGCTGCTACTGGTGCCGCCGCTGCTGTTCTTGCGGCGGGAGTCCATACATCTACCCAGTGGGCTGTCACAGTCATATAGTCCTGACCCTGCCCTGCTCCACTTGTCCACATGTCCGTGGTTAAGTGGACATTGGGTACAGCTGCATTTTTTAGGACACTGGTGACTCTTTTTCTGAGGTCTGTGTACATTTTCGGTATCGCCTGCCTAGAGAAATGGAACCTAGATGGTATTTGGTACCGGGGACACAGTACCTCCAACAAGTCTCTAGTTGGCTCTGCAGTAATGATGGATACCGGAACCACGTTTCTCACCACCCAGGATGCCAAGGCCTCAGTTATCCGCTTTGCAGCAGGATGACTGCTGTGATATTTCATCTTCCTCGCAAAGGACTGTTGGACAGTCAATTGCTTGGTGGAAGTAGTAAAAGTGGTCTTACGATTTCCCCTCTGGGATGACCATCGACTCCCAGCAGCAACAACAGCAGCGCCAGCAGCAGTAGGCGTTACACGCAAGGATGCATCGGAGGAATCCCAGGCAGGAGAGGAATCGTCAGAATTGCCAGTGACATGGCCTGCAGGACTATTGGCATTCCTGGGGAAGGAGGAAATTGACACTGAGGGAGTTGGTGGGGTGGTTTGCGTGAGCTTGGTTACAAGAGGAAGGGATTTACTGGTCAGTGGACTGCTTCCGCTGTCGCCCAAAGTTTTTGAACTTGTCACTGACTTATTATGAATGCGCTGCAGGTGACGTATAAGGGAGGATGTTCCGAGGTGGTTAACGTCCTTACCCCTACTTATTACAGCTTGACAAAGGCAACACACGGCTTGACAAATGTTGTCCGCATTTCTGTTGAAATACTTCCACACCGAAGAGCTGATTTTTTTGGTATTTTCACCAGGCATGTCAACGGCCATATTCCTCCCATGGACAACAGGTGTCTCCCCGGGTGCCTGACTTAAACAAACCACCTCACCATCAGAATCCTCCTTGTCAATTTCCTCCCCAGCGCCAGCAACACCCATATCCTCCTCATCCTGGTGTACTTCAACACTGACATCTTCAATCTGACTATCAGGAACTGGACTGCGGGTGCTCCTTCCAGCACTTGCAGGGGGCGTGCAAATGGTGGAAGGCGCATGCTCTTCACGTCCAGTGTTGGGAAGGTCAGGCATCGCAACCGACACAATTGGACTCTCCTTGTGGATTTGGGATTTCGAAGAACGCACAGTTCTTTGCGGTGCTTTTGCCAGCTTGAGTCTTTTCATTTTTCTAGCGAGAGGCTGAGTGCTTCCATCCTCATGTGAAGCTGAACCACTAGCCATGAACATAGGCCAGGGCCTCAGCCGTTCCTTGCCACTCCGTGTGGTAAATGGCATATTGGCAAGTTTACGCTTCTCCTCCGACAATTTTATTTTAGATTTTGGAGTCCTTTTTTTACTGATATTTGGTATTTGGATTTTACATGCTTTGTACTATGACATTGGGCATCGGCCTTGGCAGACGACGTTGCTGGCATTTCATCATCTCGGCCATGACTAGTGGCAGCAGCTTCAGCACGAGGTGGAAGTGGATCTTGATCTTTCCCTAATTTTGGAACCTCAACATTTTTGTTCTCCATATTTTAATAGGCACAACTAAAAGGCACCTCAGGTAAACAATGGAGATGGATGGATACTAGTATACTTATGGATGGACGAGCGACTGCCGACACAGAGGTAGCTACAGCCGTGGACTACCGTACTGTGTCTGCTGCTAATATAGACTGGATGATAATGAGATGAAATCAATATATATTATATCACACTAGTACTGCAGCCGGACAGGTAGATATATTTATTATGTAATGACTGATGACGGACCTGCTGGACACTGTCAGCTCAGCAGCACCGCAGACTGCTACAGTAAGCTACTATAGTAGTATGTATAAAGAAGAAAGAAAAAAAAAAAACACGGGTAGGTGGTATACAATTATGGATGGACGAGCGACTGCCGACACAGAGGTAGCTACAGCCGTGGACTACCGTACTGTGTCTGCTGCTAATATAGACTGGATGATAATGAGATGAAATCAATATATATTATATCACACTAGTACTGCAGCCGGACAGGTAGATATATTTATTATGTAATGACTGATGACGGACCTGCTGGACACTGTCAGCTCAGCAGCACCGCAGACTGCTACAGTAAGCTACTATAGTAGTATGTATAAAGAAGAAAGAAAAAAAAAAAACCACGGGTAGGTGGTATACAATTATGGATGGACGAGCGACTGCCGACACAGAGGTAGCTACAGCCGTGGACTACCGTACTGTGTCTGCTGCTAATATAGACTGGATGATAATGAGATGAAATCAATATATATTATATCACACTAGTACTGCAGCCGGACAGGTAGATATATTTATTATGTAATGACTGATGACGGACCTGCTGGACACTGTCAGCTCAGCAGCACCGCAGACTGCTACAGTAAGCTACTATAGTAGTATGTATAAAGAAGAAAGAAAAACAAACAAACACGGGTAGGTGTTATACAATTATGGATGGACGAGCGACTGCCGACACAGAGGTAGCTACAGCCGTGGACTACCGTACTGTGTCTGCTGCTAATATAGACTGGATGATAATGAGATGAAATCAATATATATTATATCACACTAGTACTGCAGCCGGACAGGTAGATATATTTATTATGTAATGACTGATGACGGACCTGCTGGACACTGTCAGCTCAGCAGCACCGCAGACTGCTACAGTAAGCTACTATAGTAGTATGTATAAAGAAGAAAGAAAAAAAAAACCACGGGTAGGTGGTATACAATTATGGATGGATGAGCGACTGCCGACACAGAGGTAGCTACAGCCGTGGACTACCGTACTGTGTCTGCTGCTAATATAGACTGGATGATAATGAGATGAAATCAATATATATTATATCACACTAGTACTGCAGCCGGACAGGTAGATATATTTATTATGTAATGACTGATGACGGACCTGCTGGACACTGTCAGCTCAGCAGCACCGCAGACTGCTACAGTAAGCTACTATAGTAGTATGTATAAAGAAGAAAGAAAAAAAAAAAAACACGGGTAGGTGGTATACAATTATGGATGGACGAGCGACTGCCGACACAGGGGTAGCTACAGCCGTGGACTACCGTACTGTGTCTGCTGCTAATATAGACTGGATGATAATGAGATGAAATCAATATATATTATATCACACTAGTACTGCAGCCGGACAGGTAGATATATTTATTATGTAATGACTGATGACGGACCTGCTGGACACTGTCAGCTCAGCAGCACCGCAGACTGCTACAGTAAGCTACTATAGTAGTATGTATAAAGAAGAAAGAAAAAAAAAAACCACGGGTAGGTGGTATACAATATTATATATATATATTATATACAATTATATATATATATATATATATATATATATATTAAACTGGTGGTGATTATTAAACTGGTGGTCAGGTCACTGGTCACACTATCAGCAACTTGCAAGTAGTACTCCTAAGCAGACAATCACAATATATATTATACTGGTGGTCAGTGTGGTCACAATGGCAGTGTGGCACTCTGGCAGCAAAAGTGTGCACTGTACGTTATATGTACTCCTGAGTCCTGCTCTCAGACTCTAACTGCTCCCCACTGTCAGTGTCTCCCCCACAAGTCAGATAATACAGTCACACTATCTATCACTTCAGCAAGTAACTAGTCTAGTACTCCTCCTAATGCTCCCCAAAATTACTACTGTGTCTCTCTCTACTGTCTCACTCTCTTCTCTATAAACGGAGAGGACGCCAGCCACGTCCTCTCCCTATGAATCTCAATGCACGTGTGAAAATGGCGGCGACGCGCGGCTCCTTATATAGAATCCGAGTCTCGCGATAGAATCCGAGCCTCGCGAGAATCCGACAGCGGGATGATGACGTTCGGGCGCGCTCGGGTTAACCGAGCAAGGCGGGAAGATCCGAGTCGCTCGGACCCGTGTAAAAAAACATGAAGTTCGGGCGGGTTCGGATTCCGAGGAACCGAACCCGCTCATCTCTAGCAAACACATCAACAGCCCATTGTAGCTCTAGCACTCTCAGAGATGGTATGTACATTTACACTCCCTGGAAATGTTAATACGTTAAATGTTAGCAATATATGTTAATCTCTCAAGCAGCACACATGTTTAATAATAGCAAATACAAGTGTATTGCACATGTCAAACATGTATTGTTTGTGTATCAATTAGTGTTGTTTTTAAACAAAATAAAAACGCGTTAATTTCCTTTAGATCCCACATACATGCCATGTTTTCCTGATTTCTACATTTGTTGTCTGGTTCATCTAACAAGGGTGGTCATTCCGAGTTGATCGCTCGCTGCCGTTTTTCGCAGCGCAGCGATCAAGTGAAAAAAACGGCAATTCTGCGCATGCGCATGGTACGCAGCGCACATGCGCTAAGTACTTTCACACAAAACTTTGTAGTTTTACCCAAGCTCGAGCAACGTTTTTCAGTCGCTCGAGTGTTCGTAGTATGATTGACAGGAAGGGGGTGTTTCTGGGCAGCAACTCTGCGTTTTCAGGGAGTGTGCTAAAAAACGCAGGCGTGCCAGGCAAAAACGTAGGAGTGGCTGGAGAAACTGGGAAGAGGCTGGCCGAATGCAGGGCGTATTTGTGACATCAAAGCAGGAACTAAACTGACTGCAGTGATCGCAAGATAGGAGTAGGTCTGGAGCTACTTAGAAACGGCATGACATTTTTTAGTAGCAATTCTGCTACTCTTTCATTCGCACTTCTGCTAAGCTAAGATACACTCCCAGACGGTGGCGGCCTAGCGTGTGCAATGCTGCTAAAAGCAGCTAGTGAGCGATCAACTCGGAATAAGGGCCAACATTCCCAACACAATGTACCCTAACCTATCATCAGGGCCGGTTCTTGGGCGCTGTGCGCCCCGGGCGACAATAGGGGGCGTGGCTTCGTACAGGGGGCGTGGTCATTTACGCCCCCTGTACAGACTGAAATGATGTGCGGTGCGCGATGACGTCATCGCGCACCGCACAGCAAAGGTCCTCTCCACGAAGGGAAACTAGACGCGTAGCGTCTAGTTCCCTTCGTGGAGAGGACCTTTGCTGTGTGGTGCGCGATGACGTCATCGCGCACCGCACAGTAAAGGACCTCTCCACGAAGGGAAACTAGATGCGTACGCGTCTAGTTTCCCTTCACAGCGGCAGCGGGGGGCAGGCGGCCAGCGGGGGGCACAGCAGCAGCGGATCTTGCCCTGGTGTGGCGCCCTCCGGATGGCGCCCTGCGCCCTCCGGAAGGCGGCGCCCTGGGCAAAAGTCCTGCTTGCCCGTGGCAAGATCTGCTACTGCCTATCATGGCCCTCATTTCGAGTTGATCGCTCGCTAGCTGCTTTTAGCAGCATTGCACACGCTAGGCCGCCGCCCTCTGGGAGTGTATCTTAGCTTAGCAGAAGTGCGAATGAAAGAGTAGCAGAATTGTACAAAAAAATTTCATGCCGTTTCTGAGTAGCTCCAGACCTACTCCTATCTTGCGATCACTGCAGTCAGTTTAGCTCCTGGTTTGACGTCCCAAACACGCCCTGCGTTCAGCCAGCCACTCCTGCATTTTTGCCTGGCACGCCTGCGTTTTTTTAGCACACTCCCTGAAAACGCTGAGTTGCCGCCCAGAAACACCCACTTCCTGTCAATCATACTACGAACACTCGAGCGACTGAAAAACGTCGCTCGAGCTTGGGTAAAACTACAAAGTTTTGTGTGTAAGTACTTAGCGCATGCGCACTGCATACCATGCGCACTGCATACCATGCGCATGCGAAGAATTGCCGTTTTTTCACTTGATCGCTGCACTGCAAAAAACGTCAGCGAGCGATCAACTAGGAATGGCCACCCATATTAGTAACTCCTGCTTCAGGTAACACCTTCCTATGAATTAATTTGGTCAGATGTGAGTTATATTTAAGATAGTAACCAAACAGATTCCTGCCCTTATATTGTCTAAGGAGCAACATACATGTGAAGTATATTATTATTATTTTCAGCATGCAACATCCCATGTTTTTAGGGAATTGACACAAGCAGGAGAAAAAAACATTTGTATATTTAGGTACAATGTTAATCTTTTTACACACACACACACACACACACACACACACACACACACACACACACTAATATAAACACAATTTCAGACCAAAGTGTATGGGTTAAAAGTATTTTTATTAGACAAAACAATATTACATAATGTGTAATGAAAATAAAGTATTTTTACAAACTTAACAGAAAATGGCACAGCAACAAACACCTGCCTGTGTCCAAAATATCATGACAGTACCCAGTAGTGAAGCAACCCCATCTACTGGCCATCAAACACAACAAGAGACTGGTCTCATTACCCTGGCTGAGGAAGATGTGGTTCTAATTGAGGAATAATCTGGACACAATACCCAAACCCAACTAGCCCGACCACAATCTGAAGAGGAAGGTGGGACAAGCTCACAGGCTAATGCATCACAGGCTGGTAACAAAAAGAGCAGACAACAAACCATATTCAGCAGGAGTGAGTTTTTCATTCTGGTCCCACAAGCCATTGATAAACCATATTACCACGTAAACAACATGGGTGCTGGAAAATGTTGCCACATCTGGAGAGAATTTATTTTTTCTTCTTTTTCTTCCCAGCCTGAAGGGGGTGCTGGTCAGTGGTAGGTCTGCGCACTTTCCTTCAAGGGCCCTGCCCAGTGGGATTTTGTTCCAGGGCAGGAGTAGGGGATGGGCCAGGTGTCGGTGCCTCCCTGAGACTTTGGCCAAGAAGGCCTGCTATGGTCTGTATGCCTTGCTCTATTGTGTTGTTGAGTTGTTGGACCAAGGAGTTGATGTCGCACATGCCTTGACGAACACAGGTGGTCAGGTCAGTGAGCCGAAAGGACATCTAACGTACCCCCCGGTTCATCTGGTCATGGAATTCGGTGTTTCTAACTCCATGACTGTCTCTCTCTCTCTCTCTCTCTGGAATTGCCGGGAGAGTGCTTTGGGGGGGAAGGGGGGGGGGGGGGGGGGGCAGTGTGGGGCTTGGCTGGTGGAATTTCCTGCCCCACTCTGGTGGTGTTGCTACCTCCTCCCTCCTCACTAAGATGCCCCTGCTGTGCTGTGTTTTGTAAAAAAAGAAGAGTTTGATATATTAAAATGACTATATTTTTTCCGACTTATACAGTGAACACTTGACAATATATGTTTCAAAACTTACCTGCCATGGCAGGTGTGTCGGTGTCCATTTCGGACACACCTGTCACCTCCTCATAGGACACACAGACCATCGCAAGCTCCTCCAGGTCTGTAAACTCCACAGTCTCAGGGAGTGGACCTCCCCCTGTTGCCCTCAAAGCATTCCAGTGTGCAGCCTTTTTCTGCTTCAGGCAGGACTTGAAGTCAGCCCAACTACATATGTTTTGGGGTTTGGTTGAAAGGAGAACAAATTAAACGTAAGTAAATGTGATGCATACTTTTGGAGCACGTCATAGTATTGGTTGCTCGAGGCAACATGACTTTGCAAATGTTGCTTAAATCTAATTTAATGCATACTATAGTGTTTGACATTGTGGCTAAGTAGGTACTTACTGTCTTCTTACTTCCTGTAGTGTGCGGAGAATTGGCCTAACACCATTCACACAGTCTGTGATTTCTCTCCAGATCAGCTCCTTTGTCCCAGCACCCATGTTTTTATCTCCAAAATGGATTTTATCAATGACCTGGGGGACCAGAATTCCCAACTCCCTCTTTGTAAAATAAGATTTTAAACCTACCAGTAAATCTTTTTCTCCTAGTCCGTAGAGGATGCTGGGGACTCCGTAAAGACCATGGGGTATAGACAGGCTCCGCAGGAGACATGGGCACTCTAAAAACTTTAGGATAGAATGGGTGTGCACTGGCTCCTCCCTCTATGCCCCTCCTCCAGACCTCAGTTAGAGAAACTGTGCCCAGAGGAGACGGACAGTACGAGGAAAGGATTTTTGTTAATCTAAGGGCAAGATTCATACCAGCCCACACCATCCACACCGTATAACCTGGAATATACGTAACCAGTTAACAGTATGAACAAAACAGTATCAGCCAACGACTGTTCTTAACTGTAACATAACCCTTATGTAAGCAATAACTATATACAAGTCTTGCAGAATTTTGTGTGCACTGGGACGGGCACCCAGCATCCTCTACGGACTAGGAGAAAAAGATTTACTGGTAGGTTTAAAATCTTATTTTCTCTTACGTCCTAGAGGATGCTGGGGACTCCGTAAGGACCATGGGGATTATACCAAAGCTCCAAACCGGGCGGGAGAGTGCGGATGACTCTGCAGCACCGATTGAGCAAACATGAGGTCCTCATCAGCCAGGGTATCAAACTTGTAGAATTTTGCAAAAGTGTTTGAACCCGACCAAGTAGCCGCTCAGCAAAGCTGTAAAGCCGAGACGCCTCGGGCAGCCGCCCAAGAAGAGGCCACCGTCCTAGCGGAATGGGCCTTTACCGAATTTGGTACCGGCAATCCAGCCGTAGAATGAGCCTGCTGAATCGTGTTACAGATCCAGCGAGCAATAGTCTGCTTAGAAGCAGGAGCGCCAACCTTGTTGGCCGCATACAGGACAACCAGTGCCTCTGTTTTCCTAATTCGAGCCATCCTGGCTACGTGCATTTTTAAGGCCCTGACTACATCAAGGGATTTGGAATCCTCTAAGTCTCCCGTAGCCACAGGCACCACAATAGGTTGGTTCATATGAAACGATGACACCACCTTAGGTAAAAATTGAGGATGAGTCCTCAACTCTGCTCTATCCACATGGAAAATGAGATAGGGGCTCTTATGAGATCAGGCCGTCAATTCGGACACCTGCCTTGCAGATGCCAAGGCCAACAACATGACCACCCTCCAAGTGAGAAACTTTAATTCAACCATTTGAAGAGGCTCAAACCAGTGAGATTTTAGGAACTGTAACACCCCGTTAAGGTGCCATGGTGCCACTGGGGGCACAAAACGGGGCTGGATGTGTAGCACTCCCTTTACAAATGTCTGGACTTCTGAGAGAGAAGCCAATTCTTTCTGGAAGAATATAGATAGAGCCGAAATCTGTACCTTAATGGAGCCTAACTTTAGGCTCATATCCACTCCTGTCTGTAGAAAGTGGAGAAACCGGCCCAAATGGAAATCTTCTGTAGGAGCATTCTTGGCTTCACACCAAGAAACATACTTCCTCCAGATACAGTGATAATGTTTCGCCGTCACCTCCTTCCTAGCCTTTATCAGAGTGGGGATGACTTCTTCCGGAATACCCTTCCCAGCTAGGATTCTGTGTTCAACCGCCATGCCGTCAAACGTAACCGCGGTAAGTCTTGGAACACGCAGGGCCCCTGCTGCAACAGGTCCTCCTTGAGAGGAAGAGCCAAGGATCTTCTGTGAGCAGTTCCTGAAGATCTGAATACCAGGCTCTTCGAGGCCAATCTGGAACAATGAGTATTGTCTGCACTCTGTCGTCTTATGATTCTCAATATTTTTGAGATGAGAGGAAGAGGAGGGAACACATAGACTGACTGAAACACCCATGGTGTCACCAGGGCGTCCACCGCTACTGCCTGAGGGTCCCTTGACCTGGCACAATACCTCCAAAGCTTCTTGTTGAGGCGTGATGCCATCATGTCTATTTGAGGAAGTCCCCAAAGACTTGTTATTTCTGCAAAAACTTCTTGATGAAGTCCCCACCTCCTGGATGGAGATCGTGTCTGCTGAGGAAGTCTGCTTCCCAGTTGTCCACTCCCGGAATGAATACTGCTGACAGAGTGTTTACGTGATTTTCTGCCCAGCGCAAAATCCTGGTGGCTTCTGCCATTGCCACTTTGCTCCTTGTCCCGCCTTGGCGGTTTACATGAGCCACGGCTGTGACGTTTTCCGATTGAATCAGAACTGGTAGGTCGCGAAGAATATTCTCCTCTTGTCGTAGGCCGTTGTATATGGCCCTCAATTTCAGTATGTTGATGTGTAGACAAGCCTCCAGTCCTGAATGCCGAACCTGCGACCCTCTAGAAGGTGAGCACTCTGCAGCCACCACAGGAGAGACACCCTGGCCCTGGGAGATTTTCTGATGAATTTGAAGGTGGGACCCGGACCACTTGTCCAGAAGGTCCCACTGAAAAGTCCTCGCATGAAACCTGCCGAAGGGGATGGCCTCGTAGGTCGCCACCATTTTCCCCAGTACTCGAGTGCACTGATGGACTGACACTCTTTTCGGTTTTAACAGGTCTCTGACCATGTTCTGGAGTTCCTGGGCTTTTTCCATCGGGAGAAAAACCCTCTTCTGTTCTGTGTCCAGAATCATGCCTAAGAAAGACAGCCGAGTCGTTGGAACCAACTGTGACTTTGGTAGATTTAGAATCCAGCCATGTTGCTGTAGTACTCTCAGGGAGAGCGACACGCTTTTCTGCAATTATTCCTTTGATCTCTCTTTTATCAGGAGATCGTCCAAGTACGGGATAATTGTGACTCCTTGCCTGCGCAGGAGCACCATCATTTCCACCATTACCTTAGAGAACACCCTCGGGGCCGTGGAAAGTCCAAACGGCAACGTCTGAAACTGGTAATGACAGTCGTGTACAGCGAATCTCAGGTATGCCTGATGAGGAGGATATATGGGTACGTGAAGGTATGCATCCTTTATGTCTAGTGACACCATAAAATCCCCCCCTTCCAGGCTGGAGATAACCGCCCTGAGCGATTCCATCTTGAACTTGAACCTTTTTAAGTACAGGTTCAGGGATTTTAAATTTAGAATGGGTCTGACCGAGCCATCCGGTTTCGGGACCACAAATAGGGTTGAATAGTACCCTTTTCCCTGATGTATTAGGGGAACCTTGATAATCACTTGCTGTTGACAAAGCTTTTGAATTGCAGCTAAGACTATCTCCCTCTGGGGGAGAAGTTGGTAAAGCCGATTTGAAGAATCGGCCAGGATGCATGTCTTCGAATTCCAGCTTATAGCCTTGGGATACAATTACCATCGCCCAAGGATCCACATCCGACTGACCCCAGACGTGGCTGAAGAGTTGAAGACGTGCCCCCACCGGTGCGGACTCCTTCAGTGGAGCCCCAGCGTCATGCGGTGGATTTAGTAGAAGCCGGGGAGGACTTCTGTACCTGGGAACTGGCCGTAGCCGGCATTCTTTTCCCTCTATCCTTACCTCTGGCGAGGAAGGAAGAGCCCCGACCTCTTCTGGACTTATACGACCGAAAGGACTGCATCTGATACTGTGGTGTTTTCTTTTGCTGTGGGGGAACATAAGGCAAAAAAGTAAATTTACCCGCGCTAGCTGTGTAAACCAGGTCTGCGAAACCTTCCCCAAATACAACCTCATCCTTGTAAGGTAAAACTTCCATATGCCTCTTTGAGTCGGCATCACCCGTCCATAGGCGGGTCCACAGTGCTCGCCTAGCCGAGATCACCATGGCGTTGGCCCTTAAACCTAGTAGCCCGACGTCTCTCTGAGCGTCTCTCATATATAAGACTGCGTCTTTGATGTGACCTAAGGTCAACAATTTGGTATCCCTCCCTAGGGTATCAATATCAGCTGACAAGGTATCTGTCCAAGCCGCTACCGCTCTACAAACCCAAGCCGATGCTATTGCCGGTCTGAGCAAAGCACCCGTATGTGTATTGGAGACGTTAGCGCCACCTTCATGGTGCAGGGAAAGGATACGCCATAAGAATTCTTTTGGGAATCTGCAGTCTTTTGTCTGGAGTTTCCCAAGCTTTTTCAAATAACGCGTTCAACTCATGAGATGGGGGAAATGTTACCTCAGGTGTCTTTTCCTTAAACATGTGTACCCTCGTGTCAGGGACAGAGGGGTCATATGTGATATGCAAAACATCTTTTATTGCAATAATCATACAATGAATACTTTTGGCCACCCTTGGGTGTAACCTTGCATCATCGTAGTCGACACTGGAGTCAGAATCCGTGTCGGTATCAGTGTCTGCTATTTGGGATAGGGGACGTTTTTGAGACCCTGAAGGGCCCTGTGACACAGTTAAAGCCATGGATTGACTCCCTGCTTTTTCCCTGGACTCTGCTTTGTCCAATATTTTATGTAATAAAGTCACAGTTGCATTTAAACATTCCACATGTCCAACCAATCAGGTGTCGGCGTTGCCGACGGAGACACCACAATCATCTGCTCCACCTCCTCCTTAGATGAGCCTTCCGGTTCAGACATGCCGACACACACATACCGACACCCTCACACACTCAGGGATATATCTATATGGAGACAGTTCCCCCAATAAGGCCCCTTGGAGAGACAGAGAGAGAGTATGCCAGCACACACCCAGCGCCACCGGACTGGAATAAAATCCCAGTAGTACAGCGCTTTTATAGTAATATATATATATATATATATATATATAATACACTTCACTGCGCCAATTACATGTGCCCCCCCCCCCTCTTTTATGCCCTCTGTAACCGTGTACAGCAGGGGAGAGTCCGGGGAGCCAGCTTCTGCAGTGTGCTGTGGAGAAAATGGCGCTGGTTAGTGCTGGAAGGATCACGCCCCGCCCCCTCATCGGCGGGCTTCGGTCCCGCTCAAATTATTTATACTGGCGGGGGTTTATTAATATACTGCCTCTGCAGTTTCTATTTTATATGCCAGTATCCCTTGAGGTTAATAATGCTGCCCAGGGCACCCCCCCTGCGCCCTGCACCCGTACAGTGCCTGTTGTGTGTGATCTGTGTGGGAGCAATGGCGCGCAGCGTCACCGCTGCGCGTTACTTCAGTGAAGATCATGAAGTCTTCTGCCGCCTTTGAAGTCTTCTTTCTTCTCATACTCACCCGGCTTCTATCTTCCGGCTCTGTGAGGAGGACGGCGGTGGCGCGGCTCCGGGACGAACGGCGAGGGTGAGACCTGCGTTCCGACTCTCTCTGGAGCTAATGGTGTCCAGTAGCCTAAGAAGCAGAGCCTATCATTTAAGTAGGTCTGCTTCTCTCCCCTCAGTCCCACGATGCAGGGAGCCTGTTGCCAGCAGCGTTCCCTGAAAATAAAAAACCTAACAAAAGTCTTTTTTCAGAGAAACTCAGGAGAGCTCCCCTGCAGTGCACCCAGTCTCCTCTGGGCACAGGATGTAACTGGGGTCTGGAGGAGGGGCATAGAGGGAGGAGCCAGTGCACACCCATTCTAAAGTTTTTAGAGTGCCCATGTCTCCTGCGGAGCCCGTCTATCCCCATAGTCCTTACGGAGTCCCCAGCATCCTCTAGGACGTAAGAGAAATGGGGGTTGTCGTCTTCTCTTTTTGCTTGTTGCCTGCGATGCATCAGCCTGAGAAGCATCTCCACCTTCCTCTTCACTTTGTGGCTGTGATTGCTGGGTTTGGGTAGTTGGCCCAGATTGTTCCTCAGTTTGTGCCACATGTTCCTCAGCCAGGGCCCTCACACCAGCCTCTTCTTGTGTTTGTGGGCCAGTAGATGGGGGTTCATTAGTACTGGGTCCTGGTCATTCCTCCTCTGCACTGTTTGTTGCTGTTGCCTTTGTTGCACCAGCTGTGTGCTTTTTTGCAGGATGGCCCTCATCTCTTTATTCAGCCTGGCCATCTCCTCTGCAAGTGGATCTGTCTCCATGATGCTGTTTACATTTGCGTATGGATCTGGGGGTCGCGATTTTATACCTGCGTATGCATGGTTTATGGAGAAACCGCACAGGTGATGCATACACAATTGTTACACGTGCTTTGATTGCTGACACTATTTAAGCATGTTCTATGCAGCCTGTGTTTGTGGGTGTATGCAGGAGTTTATGTTGAGAGGTGTGCGAGTTAGCAAGACAGTTTGAGAGTTCAAGTTTGAGAGTATTCAAGGTAAGATATGTTTGTGTTTAGATGTTTGAAACAAAGCCATGCTTTCAAGCTTAGGTCCATGGAGTAATGTATTTGTAATGTTATGCAGACACGTGTAATTCTTTAGAATTGTGTTTAGTATGTTGTATAGTGATGTGTATGCAGCATGTCCCAACGTGTTGCATCACGGTTATTTGTTGTTGTGCGAACGCACAGTGTTTCTTTTTTAATAATAATTTCTGGTGGTTTATTTTGTTTTTGGTATGTATTATATGAAGTTTGTAGTGGTGATGTCCTTCATTGTAATTGGAATCAGTTTTCCTTTATTTTAATTGGACCAACAGTATATCTATCTACTGGTAAGTATATGCATGTTCCTAGGTGTGTTTTTTGGTGTTGGGGTGTTGGTATATCTTCTTGTGCTTATTATGTTTTTTGTTGTCATTTACTTCTCCAGGAAGATTATATTTGTTTTATATTTTTTGGTCGGAGTTCCTTGCTTTATTTTCTTGGCCTTTTGCCAGTTTTTTTTTTCAAGTTCATCTGCTGGTAAGTATAAGCATATTCCTAGGTTTGTGTGGTTTGTAGGGATGTGGGTATGCATATTTGTGTGCTTATGTTGTGTTATTTTTATTTGTTTCCTTCTCAAGGAAGATTTTATTGTGGTTTCTTTTTTGGGGAGATTACCCCTATTTTGTTTCACCTGGGCCTTTTGCCTTTATTTTGTGGCCCTTTAATAATCAGCTGGTAAGTATATGCATGATCATAGGTTTGTGTGGTTTGTTGGGGTGTTGGTTTTTTATTTTTTATTTTTTCTCTGCGTAAGCATATTTGTTAATTGCATGTTTAAGGTAAGTATATGCATGTTAATTGTGTTGTTGTGGTTTAATTTGTGGTGAAGTATTGTTTGTTTAAATTGTGTGAAATATTAGCCAAATAATGTTTTGTTTCTTTCCTCCTGATGTTCTACATTAAGTTATGGATTATGATTCTGAAAGTAAGTTTTCTTTTAATTAGACATATATTTTATTGTTTCATTTTTTGGTACACATTGGATGTTGTTTTCACACTATTTTTTGTAATTTTTAAGATGCTGGTCGCCTCATATCTAGGGTCCAAAGCCGTTCAACCCCAACCTGCCCCTCATCCTCGAAGGCAACGGAGGCATGCAAATCCTACTATATTCTGTACCCGTGTCACCCTTTTTGGTATGCCAGATGATGAGGTGGTGTGGAGCTACAGGCTGCCCCCTCATATCATCCTAGGAACTCCCCCAATAATAGAAAGTGATCTAGAGAGATCAATTCAGCATCCTACAGCAATACCAGCATTGACACAATTCCTTGCTGTGTTTCATTTCTGCGCCACAGGTTCCTATGAGCATGTGGTTAGGGTGCTGGTAGGAATCTCCCAGTCAGCATACTCGAAAATCCGGCGGTGCGTAATTGGTGCTTTTTTCTCAAAAATTAAGCAGTTTATTTCAATACCATTGGATGTGGGGTCCCTAGCTGTGTTGAAGCTGCAATTCCAGGAAGGGTGTAGTCGCTTCCCACACGTTATTGGGGTTGTGGATGGGACACGTTCCACTTGTGGCACCAAAACATAATGAAGAAATTTATAGGAACTGAAAAATGTTTCCCTCTCAGAATATGATTGTTGTTTGTGGCCCATCCCTCCAGATCCTTTCCCTGAATGCCAAGTATCCAGGCAGTGCACATGATTCCAACGTCATTAGGCAATCAGGGATCTGGCAAAAATTAAGACTGAAGATCCTTTCCCTGAAGGCCAAGACACGTGGCTATTGGTTGAGTTGTAATTGCCATAATGTAGTAAATTGTTTTTTGGTGGTTTTATGTTGGACATATTTGTTACTTATGATTGTATTGTGTTTTTACAGGAGATCGTGGATATCCTTGCACCCCCTGGCTCATGACTCCTTACAGCACACCCACACCAGGGCCACAAATGGCATTTAATTCCGTGCTTACAGCCACTAGGCAGCTGGTGGAATGCACAATTGGCATCCTGAAAGGATGCTTCCGCGTGCTCCACCGCACTGGTGGAGACCTCATGTACTCGCCGGAAATGGTAAGTAAAATTGTGGTCCTGTGTGCAATCCTGCACAATATTGCTGTAAGGAGGCGTGTTGAGCTTCCTCAAAGTGAGGAATTGTCCAGAGAGGATGAGGAGCCAGGGGTTAGCCAGACAAGGATCCGGGGCTCGAAGGCTCAGCGGGGACATGCCCTTAGGGCATGAATAGTCAGAGAATATTTCTGGTATGCTTATATACTGAACGCGTTAGACAAGTATTTAGGGTAGTATTTAAAGTGATAATTGTGTAAGGTATAACATATGTTGCTCCAGATTTGAGTTTAAAAAACCCCACCAAAAAGGGTTCCCATATAAATATTATATTTGTATGTGTTTAGAGTAGGTAATTAACTTACTGTGAATTTGATATGTATTGCAAATGGGTAATGAACAACAGTATTGTTGTGTGGTTAACATATATATTGGATACATCATAATGTTTATTAGGAATTTTGAATACTAGTTTTGAATGCTTCCATTTTAAAAATGACATTGGGTTTTTTTTATTTGTCATGCAATCCTCTTATTTAATCTCTGCTTTTTTGTCTACTTCACATATACACATGGCCACACTAATACAACAGTCCTGGATTGTTTATCTGAATGGTGTTGGCAATTTTGGTGAGTGTACATTATTGTTATAACAGTGAGGTTTTTAGCAGTGACACTCGCAAATAGTCGCATATGCGTACGCAAAAGGAACAAACAACACACTGTCAATATACTGTAACAGTAATAAAGTTTATTAATTAAGATGACACCACCATAGGTGTCATCCAATAAACAGTTAGCACACAGTATAAATATTAACCCCTGTGATTAAAACACCAGTGGCACCATGCGAGTTACAGCCTTCAGTGTGCGGGAGCTCCGGCTGCTGACCGTAGTCATGGACCACCGTGTAGGCCGCTCCAGCCCATACATATCCAATGCCTGGAAGTGAGTGGCCTACGCGGAGGTTCGTGCAAACTGGGGTCTGCACCAGCAAATTCAAGCAAGTAAGTAATGCACACTGTAGCAATGGTTTGCGTGACTGTATAGTGCAGTATTGGTTTGCAAGAGTGGATTTGCAGACTTCATTTTTTTTTTTGCACCTAAATGTGTGTGTGTGTGTGTGTGTGTGTGTGTGTGTGTGTGTGTGTGTGTGTGTGTGTGTGTGTGTGTGTGTGTGTGTGGTGGGTGGAATGTAGGTATGCAGACAGAGATGCATGTCTGCATGTATACAGTATACTGTATGTGTTGTTTTGAGTTTGGTATGGGCTAACCATTTTTTTAAGATAGCACAAAGACAGCACACACATATTGAACAGTGTAACTAACATCACAACATGTAATGGCTTTTTATTTTAGATGATTTTGTTTGAAAATGTGTTTTCCAAAAAACAAAAAAAAACAAAAAAAAAACATTAATAACATCAGGATAATTTTTGCTCCAAAATTACACATTTGCCCAAGTGTTCATCTTCATATAATCACAATTCATTATGCAGTAAAATGATTGTGGAATGGAAATGTGTTTTTGCTAATTTTTGTTAAGAAATGGTATCAGACTACAGACAAATATAATAATATAAACAGAAATTTTTTGAATAACAGACACTAAAACCAAAAAATATAAATTCACAAATAGGTGTATTTCTGTCTTAGAGCAAGCACAAAGGAACAACACAGGCACCCGCAGAAGACCTTTGGCACCCTCTAAAGGACCCTCCACCTCTCAAGATCCCTCCCCCTCTCAAGAACCATCCCCCCAACAACCGTCCCCCTCAACAACCGTCCCCCTCAACAACCGTCCCCCGACCAATCTTCCAAACCCCCTCAACCATCCTCCCCCTCTCAACCATCCTCCCCCTCTGAACTTACCTCCCCCTCTCAACCACCCTCACCTCTTCAACCACACTCCCCCATCATTATCCTTGCCACACTACAATGGTGGTAGCTAGGGACCTTCAAATCCCATCCCAATCAGATCATCCTTCCCCCATCCAACCTCCCAGCCCCTTTCAATACCCTTTCCCCAGCCCCTCTCAAGACCCTCCCCACATCCAAACTCCAAGCCACTTTCAAGACCCTCCCCACATCCAACCTCCAAGCCCCTTTCAATCCCCTTCCCCCAGCCAAACACATTTCCCCTGTAAAAGTCAAATTGCTTTCTAACAAATATTTAAAATGCCAGCTCTAATATATACTATGGATGCCTGCGCATCTTATTACCATATGCTATGAATGTGCGCTATACATCGCAAAAACACTACATCCCATAAGAGAAAATAATACACCCACACATTTTCTGAGTTCCAAAGATCATTGATGTATATATTTGTTATTAAAAGGATATGTATTCAATATATCACAATGTACAGTATATATATATAGTTACATGGTTACAATTTATACAGTAAGCAGTTATTACAAACTAATTCAAATACAGACACGGCCAGTAATACATCACCATCTCCCTCAATGCACTTTATAATCGCTCCAGTTCCTCCATCTTTAACTGTGTCTCAACTCCAGCTAACAGCAGCAAAATATTACCAACACTCCATCTCGCTCAGCATCTGGGACAAACAGGGCCATCTGTGTGTGTGTTCAGTAATACACTGAGAGTTGGGGGCGTGCACAGGTTTCTTGTTATTAGTCTAGGGGAGGGAACTTTCTCATTCATGATGAGTCATTGGTCAGTTCATATACAAGCCTTGAAGACATCAAAAGGGCTGGCCTGAGTTTCCTGTCCACATGCTTTAAATGGAATGTCATTGTTCTCTTCAGAATTGTGGCTTTATATTCATACATTCAATCATATCTACTAATGGCAATGTGCTACAACTTAATAACAGGCATCAAATTGATACACACATTAATCTGGTTACTTTGACACCAAGCACGACATGTCCATCTTGCTCCGCTCCAATAATACACATACATGACGTTACTCCATTAAATAATTTAAAACATTATGATGTCTGGCGCTTGATATGTTCAATTTATGTGCTGTATGAAATATGTGTTGAATCTATCTTTGTGGCATGTCTGTGTAAATGCATATGTTACCATATTTGCTGTGCTCGCTGCGCGCATTCGCAAGCATAGCGATTCATAATGTGTGGAGTCTGTATGTTCTCTCTATGTAATATTTTTGACTTCGACAGTCCACCCTTTGGCAGTAAACAATAACTGCCATAAATTATTAACATAAGAAAAAATATTTCAGACAATAATCGGTGACCTAGACACACGTATATATTCATTTTGCAAATCAGACATTTGACTATATTTGGGGAAGACAGGAAGGAGGACGAGACATCCTCTATATGCACTCGGCAGTCACGGGACCACTGGTTGGGTGTGGGACAACATTCAACCTATAGAGTATGCTGGGGCAGTGCTATGGCCTATAATGTCTGATTTGAATGAACATTTCACACATACATGTACCTACGTCTTTGTACACTGATGTACGGATTCGATTGTGGTTCTGCTGGGTAGAGGGAGAAAACACAAACAAATCGTGAAAGTGACATATAAACTTTTCATGATATATATATATATTCCTATCATTTTCTGAACATTGTTTCTATTTCTGGAACGTATGCTAGGTCTGTTTCATCATTGAACAAGGGTTATAAGTAGTGTCCTTCCTAAATAACATAAACTTTCGGAGTTCGTGGGGAGCCACTCATAAACCTTTCTTCCACATATATTAATGAGCTCTTTATCTGCAATGTGTGAATAGCCATTGTCTGATTGTTCCTGATTACCTCCCAATTTCCTGAAATTGGTGAGATTTAAACATACCAAGGATTTATCTATGGTACTGGTGGATCTTAAGACTAGGGGGTCTAGTTATATTATACTCTTTGTCCACTGGTCCCCTTCCCCTTCCGTGTAATTCAAGTACCTCAGCTAACTCTAAAAAAAATATGGCACTAATCCTGCATCTTTTCGTCTTAAAGGTACCTGTGAGCACATCCAACATTCCGTTTGGTTTAAGACCTTACCCACTAGTGAGTGGTAATCACTCAAGGGATGTCTGTCACCTTATAGCTAGACTGACATCTCTGGATGCTCTCATCTTCAAATATGGGGTCACAATAACTACAAAATACAGTATTCCTCAGACAATAGCCTATCACGTTACCTCCGAACTCCGTAACTACTAGACCTTTCATTTTTCTCTGGCTTTAACAAACTGATCGGCTAATCCTGGGATCGTATAAGGAAATCCCTCCTTCCTCCAGAACCAGTTCCAGTCCCACACTCGACTCATGAAAAACCTCGCAAAAATAGAATGTCCTGAAAAAAATGTGTGTCAGCGGGAAAGAGGAAAGAAAAAAAATAGAACAAAACAAATCTTGTCCATAGCAAATCAATTACAACGACTGGTCTTTCTGTAATCCTTTAGCATGCTCAGGTAGTGTTCAACAGTGCCTCCTCTCAGTCTTCACGGAACAGACTCTCTGGTGATACTTTTGCGATCTCACTCCATTTACGAGTTCCTTCCGGACTACCGACTTTCCTGCAATAGGAATCGTGGACCCAAGTCTCTCTCTCGGCTACTTTTACTGGGATAGTGCTGTCAACAGAACTTGGTATGGTCCTTCCCACCTGTCTATTAGGCAACCTGAGCGTAAGAACAATCACACAGTCTCTTGGTTCACAATCAAGACAGTTAGTATTTGGCATACCAGGGGGTATATTTACTAAAATTTGTATTTATGTCGATTTGGTGTGAGATGAATCACGATTGGCATCGAATGTGTGATTTTGCAACTTTTTGTTTTTTTTACGCCTCATTTACTATGCTGTCGTATTTTGATTATTTTCATTTTTCGATGTCGATGTCATTCGTGTTTTTCAAAGGTAGAATGCGGACGGTTTTGTGTTTTTGTGGCCGTGTTGTGGAGGGTTTTACAAATTCGTAATTTGAATGTGACGGCAGTGTTTCTCTGTTCCCGGCCACGTTTTTTTTCTAACTTTCGTTTTTGTCACTCGTCCGTGATTGGTTTGTTTCCTGATGGAGGAGTGTCTGTGCTCATTGCTATAAAACCGCCCCAAACCGACCGAACCTCGTGGGTTTAGCTAGTGGAGAGGTGAGAGGAAGTGGTGTTTGGTGTTGGTGAGTAGTTTGGAGTATTTGGTGGTTTGGAGGTGCTTTTTTTTATTGCTGAGTGCTGTACTGTGTGTGTAAGTAGTCTTGTCATACTTGTTTTGTAGTTATTTAAAAGTCTGTTTACTTTTTTGTCTTTGTAAAAAAAAAATCAGTCTATTGTCATTGTTTGTGAGTGTGTGTGTGTGTGTGTGTGTGTGTGTGTGTGTGTGTGTGTGTGTGTGTGTGTGTGTGTGTGTTTGGTGTGTGGTGGTAGTGGAGGAGTGTGTTTTGTGTTTTTTTTATCAGTGTTTTTTGTTGTTTGTCCTGAATATTTCCCAGTCAGAGGTGAGTGAGGTGGCGGAGGTGAGTGAGGTGGAGGAGGTGAGTGAGAGGGAGGAGGTTAATGAGGTGGAGGAGGTGAGTGAGAGGGAGGAGGTTAGTGAGGTGGAGGAGGTTGGTGAGGTGGAGGTGGAGGGGGAGGTTGGTGCCGCATACTCGAGTGA
This sequence comes from Pseudophryne corroboree, assembly GCF_028390025.1. NCBI lineage: Eukaryota > Metazoa > Chordata > Amphibia > Anura > Myobatrachidae > Pseudophryne > Pseudophryne corroboree. The sequence goes on from NC_086444.1 coordinate 735,562,271, forward strand.
GAGTGACAGTGATGGTGCTGTGGTTCCGCAGCCACGCACCACTACAAAGACGGGCCGCAATGTCAAATTCAGCTATGCAGAGAATGTTGCATTGGTGCGTGAGCTGATGAGGCATCATCGTCAGCTGTTTGGGCCTGATGCTGCCAAGGTTCCTTCACGCAGGAATAGTGTTCTGTGGGGGAAGGTAGTAGCGGCAGTTAATAGTGAGGGTGTGGTGAGGAGGACTGAGGACACGTGTCGTAAGCGTTTCTACGACATAAAGCGCCGTGTCAAGGCTAAGATGGCGAAGGAGGCTAAGTCAGCCAGACAAACAGGGGGTGGCCATCCCTTCAGAGCGTCATATCGGGATTGGGAGGAGCCTGTGCGGTCCCTTATTCTGCCAGAAGTGGTTGGTGCGACTTTTGTCCGGGATTCGGATCATCCAAGTCAGGATGGTGAGTTTGTGGTACAATATTTATATTATTTTAACATATGTGCTTTGTCCTTAGTTGTCTGAAATGTATTATAGCTAATTGTGTTTGTAAGTTGTTTAATGTTTCAATTGTGTTGGTGATGTAATTTTTTGCATAAATAGTTATGTTATTTCCCTTTGTATTGTGAAGTTAGCAGTTGTCCTGTCCCTTTTACTGCATCTAATATTTTTTTGTTTTTTGTTTTTTTTTGGATTTTTTGGGTGTACCATTAAATGAAGTCTGACTCGTGTTTTCATGAATGTTTTATCCATTTTTTTAAATGTATTTATGGTTAATGTATGTTGTTTTGGATAGGCCTTTGTGTGCAAGATGTGATTATTGCCGCAGAATATTATTATTATTATTATTATTTTTAAATAATATATTTGGTTGTTGTGAGTTATTTTTGTCACATTTTTTTTTCTAAAATACTAATATTCTTGTTGTGTTAAACATCCACGTTTGGTTTTGTAGTTGTATAATATTGTTAATTCTGCACCTTACGGTATGGATTGTTTGTTGTATTTGGTTCATTATTAAAGTATACATACCCAATGAAGTCAGGCAGAAAAGCATAAGCAAAGTTTAGTTTTATTTTCTATTTTTTTTTTAAACATTAAATTTTTATTAAAGGGTTTACACACAAAAATGGGGAACAGAAAAAAGAGAGGTAGGGGGAACACGGGAAGTCCAGAATGGTTACCATATACAGATTATAAACAGTTCACAGTCAGATGAATATACAATTGGCTACATTAGGCTTTCAAATACATGGGGAGGAGAAAGCATTGAGAAAAAACTAGGACTAGAATATATTAAACCTAGAAAATACCTGCTAGTACAACCTTCTTGTAGAGGTCAATCTAGGATGGGTGGAGCAAAGACACATCAATTGGAGAGCTATAAACTGTCAGTCTACCCTCTCTACTCCTATAGTCGGACCATCCCATCCATTTCAGGTGGATAGAGTTAGCTGAGGAAGAGTATTTAGCCTCTGCTGTTTCGAAAATGAAATGTTTGTGGATTTTATTTTGAATAAACGCTAGGGTAGGAATATTCTCAGACTTCCACAATTGTGCTATAGCGGCTTTAGTGGCTATCAAGATATGTCCCAAGACGTAGCGATCACCTACAGAGAGGTGGTCAACGTATAAATGGAATAGCGCCAGAGCTGGGTCCATGGGGATGTTGAGCCCTAACACTATGCTAGCCATGTGTAAAACTTCTCTCCAAAGTGGTTGTATATGAGGGCATGCCCAGAAGATGTGATAGATATCCCCCATAGATCCGCATTTTCTCCAACATAATTTGGATTGTGAAGGCCAGATCCTGTGTTGTTTTGCAGGGGTAAAGTAGGCCCTCTGTATAAGCTTGTAGAACATTTCAGAGTGGTTAACACATTTGGAGACTTTAAAACAAGATCTAAAAATACTGTCCCAATCTGCATCAACTAAGGACCTATTCAAATCTCTTTCCCATAAAGTCTGAGCTTTTAGTTTTGTCTGTGGGCCATTAGTCAATTGAAATTGGTACCACCACGTAATCCCATATTTATGTGAAGGCGATTCCAATCGGCTTATAATATAAGCCGGAAGAGAAGGTTTGTGGAGATGTGAGGGAGTAAATGAGTGTAACCAACTTCTCACCTGCAGGAATTTGAAGAAGTCTTGGGTCCGAATCCCAAATCTCTCTTGCAGTTGAGAAAAGGACATCAAGACAACGCCTACAAATAAATCGCCCACAGTGGAGAGCCCCCTACGAATCCACTCCTCTAGGGAGACATTAGGAATCGTTGACATAAGAGCAGATAACGACAGGCAGGGGGCAGGTAAATTAATCTCTTCCGAAGAGAGCACAGTTTATGCCATGAATCTAGAGTCGTTTTAATAGACTTGCAGGATCCGGCCCTACTCCGAGCAGCAGGCGGTGGTAACCAAAACAGGTCAGGAAGAGAAACAGCGTCTAAGCGTGAAGCTTCCAGGATAACCCAGGGTTTCGGATTCGAGGTGTCGAACCAGTCACTAGATTGACTCATCAGGCATGCAGCATGGTATTTTTCTATATCTGAGAAAGCTACTCCTCCAGATAATTTGGGCAAAATGAGAGGTTTTTTTGCAATTTTTGGTCTAGAGCCTCCCCACACATATCTGATCAGGACCTGATTAAATTTATTATAAGAGTGTCTGGGAAGGGGCCTAGGTATGGCGCGGAACAGGTACATTAATTTCGGCAATAGGACCATTTTGGCAGCAGCAATCCTACCCAACCAAGACACCTCTTGTAGCATCCACTCACCAGTCAGCTCCGTAAACGCTTTTAATAACGGGGCGTAATTACACTCAATCAAATTATCTTCTCTGGTTAAATTAATTCCTAGATATCTCAAAGAGTAGGACTTCCAGGCATATTTGTACGAATCCTTCAACCTAGAGACCACGGTCGGAGTTATATTGAGTGGGAGGGCTTCAGTCTTATTTGTATTTAATTTATAAAAGGAAACATCCGAATAACTTTGTAGGACGTCATGAAGAACTGGCAAGGAAGCCTCGGGGTCAGAAAGACATAGCAGAATATCATCCGCAAACAAGCTAATTTTGTGGGAAATACCTCCTATGACCGGGCCTCTAATCGAGTCTCGGGATCTAATGCAGGTAGCCAAGGGTTCTATCGCCAATGCAAAAATAAGAGGAGATAGCGGACAACCCTGCCGCGTGCCATTAGAAATATTGAAGGGTGAAGAAAGGCATCCGTTAACAAAGACCCGCGCACTGGGTGTGGAGTAGAGAGCCAGGATAGAGTCTAAGATCCTTCCCGAGAAGCCAAATTTGTCCAGCGTTAATCTCATAAAGTCCCAGTTCAATCTATCGAACGCCTTTTCGGCGTCCAGAGACAAAACTAGGAGGGGCTCTCCTCTACAGGCAGAGTGCTCAATAACATTAATCACCCTACGCTTGTCTGTTTAAAACGAAGACCACTTGATCAGGGTTGATAAGGGATGGGAGAAGGGGACTGATACGGTTAGCAATTAATTTGGCATAGATTTTTAGATCCGTGTTTAATAAAGCAATTGGTCTAAAATTTTGGACTGAGGTAGGGCTTTTTTCCGGTTTGGGAATGGTGATGATTTGAGCTTCCAGCATCTCTTTGGGGAAGTGGCCAGACTCTGAGGCTTCATTAAACACTGTCAAGAGGACCGGGGCCAAGTTCTCCTTAAAGGATTTATAAAAACCAGAAGGGTAACCATCTGGTCCCGGGGCCTTATCTGCTGGAAGGGAGTCAATAGCCTTTTCGACTTCGGCTAACGTCCAAGACTCACTGAGTGAGCTACATGACTCCAACGACAGTGAGGGGAGAGGAAAGCCACTCAGAAAATTCTGAACATCTATGCCTGTAGGTTGGAAAGTAGAAGAATCCTCCCTTAAGTTGTATAATTTAGAGTAATAAGATGCAAAGACATTTGCAATTTCGTCGGGATCGTAGACTCTCTTACCCCTATCTGAATGGACAATATGGATTTTTTCTTTCGCTCTCTTCCCCCTCAGCTTCCTCGCCAGTAATCTACCAGCTCTGTTGCCATAAACATAAAATTTTTGGTTCAGTCTATGTAGGTTGCGTTGGACCTCTGCTAGATAGAAGACATTAACCGCCTCCCTTGCTTCTTTCAATGACTTGAGGAGGGCTTTATCGTGCGGATGCGCCTTGTGGGCGCTCTCTAGGGAAGCGACTGTGAGCTCAGCTTGTTCAAATTTCTTACGATATGCCCTTTTAAGCTTGGCCGCAGTTTGAATCGCCGTCCCTCATGTTACTGCTTTGAGGGCGCACCAGAATGTGAAGATAGATGTCTCCTGGGGAGAGTTCTCAGAGAGGTAATGGTCCAAGGTGGATTGGATCGCCTGCGTGGTCTCAGGCTGAAGAAGACTGAGTTTACCTAAGCGCCAGGGGGCCGGGGTAACCCTTCTACTATTTATGTCCCATTCGATGTATAGTGGGGAGTGATCTGACCAGGACATGGGAAGAATGGAGATTTTACGGATGGACTGTAGACTCCACTTGTCTGCTAATGCTAAATCTATTCTAGAATAGGATTCGTGCACCGGGGAGAAAAATGTGTAATCTCTGTCCATTGGATGTTTAACGCGGATCAGCCTGTAGTGTGTTTTTCCACTTTAATTTTGAGTGTGACTCCAAATCCAGACCTCCATGGGTTAATAAATTTGATTTCCATTGATAATTTTTGTGTGATTTTGTTGTCAGCACATTCAACTATGTAAAGAACAAAGTATTTAATAAGAATATTTCATTCATTCAGATTTAGGATGGGTTGTTTAAGTGTTCCCTTTATTTTTTTGAGCAGTGTACATACCATTTACTGCACTCCTATGAGACACCTCACCTCTTCACTGCCTCTAATTTGCATATCAAAGATATTTGCTTTGCACGACTAAAAAAAATAGCTACACAAGTTAATTAGCATTTCAAGGGCTATCCTACCCTAGTAAACAGACTCCACAAGTCTTGGAAGAAAAGAAAGAAAAACAAAAACAAAACCTCTCTTTCCTTTTTCTATCTGTGTGCAACCCCCCCCCCCCTCCACTTGATGTAAGGCAATTACACACAGACAAGAAAAAAAAGCATTCACTTTTCTCACCATTTACTCTCACTAGGCCCAATTGAAACTATTTGTAATTGACTGTGGCATGGGTTAAATAAATCCATTGGTAACTTAGAAATGTTGCTGGATTTGTAGATATGTGGAAACTTTGTGACAGAGGAAACTGATTGTTCTGACCAGACTGAAAATCAGCTATTTAGAAAGTGACCTTCCTAAAACGGCCACTGCTCCTCCCCCTTCCACATCCATGAGGCTTACACAAGATGGTGGACAGGCCATGTGGCTAGGCCAAAATGGAGGACAGACCATGCGGCTCCTTTTTCACAAAGAAATCACACTCTATACAGGCACCAAAACTTACTTTAGGCCTGAGTTTAAAAAGTATACAAATTTTCTCAGCATGCTAACACAGCTATATTATGGCTATGCAGCAACTTTTAAATGTAATTTAAATCTACTTAACAGATAAACAATCCAATCTGAATCAAGCACAATATGACTTATTTGAACTTTGTTTTGCAACAATAAAAATACGCTTTAGCATTTTAAATATTGTGAGAACCACACTGTTCCTTGAATTTCATATCAGCGCCTTACTGGTAACACAACAGAACACATGGATGTGATTTGTAAGCGTCGCGATGCATCCACCGTTAGCTGGTCGACCACAGACGCGTTTGTAATGTACAGTGCATCATTAAGAACGTGATATCCCGGACGAGCCCTCATCTGTAAAAGTCAAATTGCTTTCTAACAAATATTTAAAATGCCAGCTCTAATATATACTGTGGATGCCTGCACATCTTATTACCATGTGCTATGAATGTGCGCTATACATCGCAAAAACACTACATCCCATAAGAGAAAATAATACACCCACACATTATCTGAGTTCCAAAGCTCATTGATGTATATATTTGTTATTAAAAGGATATATATTCAATATATCACAATGTACAGTATATATATAGTTACATGGTTACAATTTATACAGTAAGCAGTTATTACAAACTAATTCAAATACAGACACGGCCAGTAATACATCACCATTTCCCTCAATGCACTTTATAATCGCTCCAGTTCCTCCATCTTTAGCTGTGTCTCAACTCCAGCTAACAGCAGCAAAATATTACCAACACTCCATCTCGCTCAGCATCTGGGACAAACAGGGCCATCTGTGTGTGTGTTCAGTAATACACTGAGAATTGGGGGCGTGCACAGGTTTCTTGTTATTAGTCTAGGGGAGGGAACTTTCTCATTCATGATGAGTCATTGGTCAGTTCATATGCAAGCCTTGAAGACATCAAAAGGGCTGGCCTGAGTTTCCTGTCCACATGCTTTAAATGGAATGTCATTGTTATCTTCAGAATTGTGGCTTTATATTCATACATTCAATCATATCTACTAATGGCAATGTGCTACAACTTAATAACAGGCATCAAATTGATACACACATTAATCTGGTTACTTTGACACCAAGCACGACATGTCCATCTTGCTCCGCTCCCGTAATACACATACATGACGTTACTCCATTATATTATTTAAAACATTATGATGTCTGGCGCTTGATATGTCCAATTTATGTGCTGTATGAAATATGTGTTGAATCTATCTTTGTGGCATGTCTGTGTAAATGCATATGTTACCATATTTGCTGTGCTCGCTGCGCGTATTCGCAAGCATAGCGATTCATAATGTGTGGAGTCTGTATGTTCTCTCTATGTAATATTTTTGACTTCGACACCCCTCTTTGTTGGCCCACAAAGATGAGGATGAGGGCGATTGGGCAAGTATGGCCCATGAAGAAGAGGAGCATGTGCAGGTTGATGTGGAGCCTAGTAAGTACAATTTTAAAAAAACACAATAATTTCATGTAGTCAAATAAGCAAGAACATGTGTGCCCAATCCACATCCAACCATTCCCTACCACAGTTGCACTATTAAGGCAGCCTGTCATTGAGGCAGGCTATGCTGGTATGTGTTGTTCCACAGCAGCTACAAACACACACAGCCAACACACAGGTAGTGGAAGAGATTATAGTAAAAACTAAATTGTTGGGCAAAGTTGGTTAACTTTATATAGAGGTAGAAAGAACCTGAGTATTTTTTTTAACACTATCATAGATGTGTGATTTAAAATTAAGAGTATTTAAAAATATACGTACTATCATAGTAGGTTATCTAATTTTAAAAATTACATTTAAAATAATTTTTCAAAAATATTACCCAAATAAAAAAAAAACATGTGTGTTGTAGGTTTTTCAAAAAGGCTTGGCCTAGCCCATATTGTTAGTGGGTCACCTTAGGATTAGTGATGAGCGGGTTCGGTTTCTCGGAAACCGAACCCCCCCGAACTTCACCCTTTTTACACGGGTCCGAGCCATACTCGGATTCTCCCGTATGGCTCGGGTAACCCGAGCGCGCCCGAACCTCATCATCCCGCTGTCGGATTCTCGCGAGATTCGGATTCTATATAAGCAGCCGCGCGTCGCCGCCATTTTCACTTGTGCATTGGAAATGTTAGGGAGAGGACGTGGCTGGCGTCCTCTCCGTTTATGTTGATGCATTGCAAATATTTTGTGCTTGCTTATTACTTAATTGTGGGGACTGGGGAGCAGCTGTATATAGGAGGAGTACAGTGCAGAGTTTTGCTGACAGTGACCACCAGTATACGTTGTCTGCCTGAAAAACACTCCATATCTGTGCTCAGTGTGCTGCATATATCTGTGCTCACACTGCTTAATTGTGGGGACTGGGGAGCAGCTGTATTATATAGCAGGAGTACAGTGCATAGTTTTGCTGACAGTGACCACCAATATACGTTGTCTGCCTGAAAAACACTTCATATCTGTGCTCAGTGTGCTGCTTTATTGTGTGGACTTGGGACCACCAGTATAATATTATAAAGGAGGAGTACAGTGCAGAGTTTTGCTGACCAGTGACCACCAGTATATAATATATAGGTACAGTAGGCCACTGCTGTACCTACCTCTGTGTCGTCATTAAGTATACTATCCATCTACATTCTATACCTGTGGTGCATTTTAGTTTTGCAGTTTGCTGACACAGTGACCACCAGTATACTATATATAGCAGTACGGTATGGAAGGCCACTGCTGTACCTACCTCTGTGTCGTCATTAAGTATACTATCTATCTACATTCTATACCTGTGGTGCATTTTAGTTTTGCAGTTTGCTGACACAGTGACCACCGGTATACTATATATAGCAGTACGGTACGGAAGGCCACTGCTGTACCTACCTCTGTGTCGTCATTAAGTATACTATCCATCTACATTCTATACCTGTGGTGCATTTTAGTTTTGCAGTTTGCTGACACAGTGACCACCAATATACTATATATAGCAGTACGGTACGGAAGGCCACTGCTGTACCTACCTCTGTGTCGTCATTAAGTATACTATCCATCTACATTCTATACCTGTGGTGCATTTTAGTTTTGCAGTTTGCTGACACAGTGACCACCAGTATACTATATATAGCAGTACAGTACGGAAGGACACTGCTGTACCTACCTCTGTGTTGTCAAGTATACTATCCATCCATACCTGTGGTGCATTTCAGTTTTGCACAGTTTGCTGACAACCAGTATATAATATATAGCATTACGGTACAGTAGGCCACTGCTCTACCTACCTCTGTGTCGTCAAGTATACTAGCTGAGTCACACAGCGACCTTGGTGCGCCTCTTTTTTTCTTTGCATCATGTGCTGTTTGGGGACTATTTTTTTGAAGTGCCATCCTGCCTGACACTGCAGTGCCACTCCTAGATGGGCCAGGTGTTTGTGTCGGCCACTTGTGTCGCTTAGCTTAGTCATACAGCGACCTTGGTGCGTCTCTTTTTTTCTTTGCATCATGTGCTGTTTGGGGACTATTTTTTTGAAGTGCCATCCTGTCTGACACTGCAGTGCCACTCCTAGATGGGCCATGTGTTTGTGTCGGACACTTGTGTCGCTTAGCTTAGTCACACAGCGACCTTGGTGCGCCTCTATTTTTTCTTTGCATCATGTGCTGTTTGGGGACTATTTTTTTGAAGTGCCATCCAGCCTGACACGGTCATGTCATATGCAATATAGCCTTTATTGAGTTAAGACTTTGAGGGATCACCATTCGGAAACGAGTAGTTTTTAATATCACATTCTGTTTTTCTTATTCACACTATATTTTAATATTTCACCAAATTCCTAAAAATTTTAATGCATATCTAATAAAGAATAGATATTTTAAGTAAACAATTAGTGGTAGAGTGCGTCCAGGAAAATGCTTCTTTCTTCTTTTTTCTCTATTAGCTTCATATGAGTCCATGACTCAAAAGCATTTGGAGGGCACCTGCGTATAGGGTTATACAGGGTCGAGAAAACCCAAAATATTCCAAGCAACGCAGAAGGTACCACAATACAATTGAACTATATACATAAGAAAATTATAATTAAAAAACTGGTGCGGGATTACACAAACTATATGTACATTCATATTTCACTAGTGCTATACTAGTATTTCCTCATAATCCGAGCACAGTAAGGACGACTCCATTTCAATTTAGATTTAAGATAATTTGAATATTGACTATAACCAGAGCCAAATCCGTTGAAGGATGGCTTCTTTTAATTTGTGCCAAGATCTAAATAACAGACAAGAAAGATGGCAAAGTTCCCAAAAAAACACTTTTGGTAATCTCCCTAGTGAGAATGCAACACACTGGTCTAATGATTTGCTGCTGTTAAAAAATGTATTGATGAAACAAACAAAGGTGTTTTGGAACAGAACTATGTTCGACAGCTACCAAAGTAACAAACTGACTCCAAGAGGTCTGAGACCTAATGTGTTCCCTACCTTTGATCTGGAGGAAACACTTAAGAAAGAATGGGAGAATGTATTATTAGAATGCTCAGAGAATCTGATAAAGATACTAATAAAACATGATGATAGCAAAATTAAACAATATACGGAAGAAATTACAGCTATAGGAGAAAAATTGAAACAATATGAAGGCTTGGAGCAGTTTCAGAAAACATATATAAAATACAAGCATGAGGTGGAGGTGGTAGAGAAAAGTATTATAGAACGAAAACAACAAAAATTCTTAAGAGACAAGAACGACTACCTCCGGGGTACCATTTTCAGATGGAATATAAAAAAGGTATATAGAAACATAGCGAGAGAAAAAGGATACTCTACATCAGAATTTGAGACATCAGAAAGTGAAATGTCAGATCAATCAGCAGCAAATAGCCAGAGACGACAGCAGCATTTTTTAGGGGCAGGTCCAAGTGGAGTGTCAGATACAGGACCCCGAAAAGAACGAGAAGAGGACGCCATAGCCAAAAATCAAAGAAAGAGAGAAAGAGGAGATTGGGGGGGAACCCAAGAAGGAAATACCACTCATTCAGGAGGTAATCCCTGAGGATACTATGAAAATCATCAACATTAGTGACAGAATTTTAAATGAACATCATCAGAATGTATTATCAAAAAGATTATCCTTCTCTCCGGTAAAAAAATATGGACAGATTCACAGCTAAAAAAGATCTTAACCTCTTTGCTAGGAAGATTTTATTGAAAAAGTTTCATAAAAACAGAGAAAAATTTACAACAGATAGTCATCTAGAGGAATTGGAAGAAGAAGCAATTGGTATATTGGAGGAGCTGATGCAGGAAAATGAGGAACCCACTGTTGGTGTTGGTGACAATTATCGTGATAAGAGCCTGAAAAAGAAATCTACCTTTTTTCCAAATGCCAACATATGTCCGCAAGTAAAAGTTTTTGTAGATTTGGTATCAAAAGATTTGGACAATCTGTTTAGTCAAGGATTGAAAATTACACATCCTAATATGACTAAAAATGAAATCAAAGCCCTCCAGGATATAGAAAAATGGGATGATGTTGAAATCAAGTCATCAGACAAAGGAGGGAATGTGGTGATTTGGAAAAAAAGACCATTATCTTGAGGAGATCATGAGGCAATTGAATGACACCTCCTGCTACCAAAGATTAATTTTAATCCCACTGCCAACTTTTTGAAGAAGTATTTACATCTAGTGGAAAGGAATTTCAATGAAGGAACCATCACAAAGAGGGAAAAGGAGTTCCTATGGGTTGAAAATCCCAAAATACCGACCATCTATGTGTTACCCAAGGTACACAAAAACCCTGACAAACCACCTGGAAGGCCCATAGTGTCGGGCATAGGTGGCCTGACTGAGAAGGCGAGTATATTTGTGGATAAACAATTGAGGAGGTTTGTCACAGAGTTGCCATCTTATACAAGAGACACCTTGGATATCTTAGGCAAACTGGAAAATCTTACAGTATCTTCAGATATGTGGTTGTGTACGTGCGACGTGGAGTCATTATACACCAGTATAAGTCACGAAAAGGGTTTGGGAGCAGTGAGACATTTTCTCAACACGAGAAATATGAATAAATTATATGAATTCACAGTACAGCTTCTAGAATTCGTTCTGACGAAAAACTATTTTGTTTTTAACAAAAGATTCTATCTCCAGACCCGAGGTACAGCTATGGGAAGCACATTTGTGCCAACATATGCAAATCTGTACCTCGGGTGGTGGGAACGAGAATTTGTTTTCTCTGACGAAAATGATGTCTATACCATCCATGTGATGGGGTGGTTCCGTTACATAGACGACATCTTGATATTATGGGAAGGAGAGAGACAACTTCTGATGGAATTCATAGATGTCCTGAATCAGAATGAATTGAATTTGAAATTGACATCAGAAATTAATCAAACATCAATAACCTTTTTGGACTTGACCATTACAATTGAAGCAGATGGCATGATAACAACTGATTTATACAGAAAAACCACGGCTACAAATAGCATCTTGCACAGTGAGAGTTCACACCTCCCAGAAACAATAAGAGGAGTCCCCAAAGGAGAGTTTCTGAGGACACGCCGAAATTGCTCGAACAATGAGAATTTTGAAAAGAGAGCAAAAGAACTCAGAGAAAGGCTGCGATTGAGGGGATACAGTAATAAGAACATCAAAAGTAGCTATAAAACAGCAGCCAATAAAGATAGAAAATCCCTCATTTATCCCAAACAACGAAGGGAAACCCAAGGGGAAGAATTACAAAAGGTCAGATATATTGGAACCTTTTGTAATGAACATAAGGAGATAAAAGACATTCTACAAAAACACTGGCACATGGTGATCATGGATGAAGATTTAAAAGGAATGCTGGGAGAGAAAGTGCACACAAGTTGGAGGAAATCTCCCAACCTGAAAGATACCTTGGTACACAGTCACTTTTTACGAGAAGGAAAGAACCGAAGGAACAGACCATTAATGGGATGTTTCCCCTGTGGTACATGTAGTACCTGTCGGTACATTGAACAGACCAATGAATTCCAAGATCGATATGGAAATAAACAAAAAATAAGATTTTACTCACCGGTAAATTTATTTCTCGTAGTCCGTAGTGGATGCTGGGTACTCCATAAGGACCATGGGGAATAGACGGGCTCCGCAGGAGACTGGGCACTTCTTTAAAGAAAAGATTAGGTACTACATCTGGTGTGCACTGGCTCCTCCCTCCATGCCCCTCCTCCAGTTAGAATCTGTTCCCGGCCTGAGCTGGATGCACTTAGTGGGCTCTCCTGAGTTCACTAAAAAGAAAAGTATTTGTTAGGTTTTTTATTTTCAGTGAGATCTGCTGGCAACAGACTCACTGCTACGTGGGACTGAGGGGAGAGAAGCAAACCTACCTGCTTGCAGCTAGCTTGTGCTTCCAGGCTACTGGATACAATTAGCTCCAGAGGGATCGAACACAGGGCCCGACCTCGATCGTCCGTTCCCGGAGCCGCGCCGCCGTCCCCCTTGCAGAGCCAGAAGACGGAAGAACCGGAGGAAATCGGCGGCTGAAGACTTTGGTCTTCAATAAGGTAGCGCACAGCACTGCAGCTGTGCGCCATTGCTCCCACAGCACACCACACGCTCCGGTCACACAGCAGTAGGGATTGGGGAAGACAGAGCAGCATGGGGGTGTAGGGGAAGTAAGTGTAGATGCATAGACCGTAGATGTGGTATTATAGTTTTAGCAATTAACCAAGATGTTTGAGGGAGCTAAATGTGTATTCTAAATGAGATGGATGTATGGAGTTAGAAGGATGTTGTAACAAGGTGGGATTGTTGTGACTGAATGGGATGGTTGTGAGGACTGTGTGGGATGGGAGCACCACATAACTGCTCAGACCTTCAGTTGCATAGACTGCATGTGTGTATTCCAATGAGCACACAAATCTGTGAATTAGCAGCTCCACCATTGTGTGAGTGACAGCAATGTCACTCTGTGAGAGTGCTGAATCTGCACTTACCCACAGGCTGTGATGGCATACCATATCTGTATTGCGCAAGGAACACGTCCATTAAGGTGTCAGCCTTAATGATCGGAATTTCATTGCTTTTTGGAGTTTGAGTGGAAGAGTTATAACAGGTTTCTGAAATTTCGATCATGTCTAAGAAGCCTTAATGGGACATGTGAAACCGTAAGGTTTTTTGTCTATGGAATTTCATCGCTTTTTTTAAATTTATTTTTTTTATTCAGAAATGTAAAATTTCACTGTAAGAATAAACATTGATTTTTTAAATGTTTAAATTATGTTTAATTTAATGTTTAATGAAAATGTTCGTATAACATCACTATTCTGTGCAAAATTATTTTATTTACCAAACCGAATTGTTTAAAGTCCGTACACACTTAACGATTTAATGAGCGACGTCGCTCATTTTCCCCCTCCTTGAGCGACATTGCTCGTTTTATCGTTAAGTGTGTATGCTGCCAGCGACGAACGAATGCGCGGCCCCGCGGGTCGGCAACGATCGTCGCTGTCGGTAGGGCATGCATGAAGGATGTGGACTGTCGTCCACGACCTTCGTGCAGGGCTGGCGGGGGCGTGACGTCACTGAGCGATATGAGCGGTCATATCGCTCAGTGTGTACAGTCGGCCGCCGGCCCGGGAGGGGGAAACATTAGACGATGTCGCTCACAGATCGACATTGTTTAATGTGTATGGGCCTTTAGACTTTGGTCAAAATATTTTGCTGCCTTTGCAGCTGATGCAGGGAGGGGGGTAGGCGGCAGCAGCCTGTGACTGAGGCTGGAGGTAGGCGTGAAATGCATTGCTTGTACGTGTGAGTGCGTGGTGTCAGGTGCTGCCTGTGTATGTGTGTGTCAGGTTCTGTGTGTGTGTGTGTGTGTGCGTGTCAGGTGTTGCGGGTGTATATGTGTGTGTATCAGGTGCTCCGCGTGTGTACAAGTGTATGTCTGGTGCTGTGCATGAATACGTATGTCTGTGTCAGGTGCTGCGTGCGTCAGGTGCTGCGCGTGTACATGAGTGTGCATCAGGTGCTGCGCGTGTACATGAGTGTGCGTCAGGTGCTGCGCGTGTACATGAGTGTGCGTCAGGTGCTGCGCGTGTACATGAGTGTGCGTCAGGTGCTGCGCGTGTACATGAGTGTGCGTCAGGTGCTGCGCGTGTACACGAGTGTGCGTCAGGTGCTGCGCGTGTACACGAGTGTGTCAGGTGCTGCGCGTGCACACGAGTGTGCGTCAGGTGCTGAGCGTGTACACGAGTGTGCGTCAGGTGCTGCGCGTGTACACGAGTGTGCGTCAGGTGCTGCGCGTGTACACGAGTGTGCGTCAGGTGCTGCGCGTGTACATGTGTGTGCGTCAGGTGCTGCGCGTGTACATGTGTGTTGCTTCAGGTGCTGCGCGTGTACATGTGTGTGTGAGTAAGGTGCTGCGTGTGTATGTGTGTGTCAGGTGCTGCGTGTGTATATTAGTGTGTCTGATGGTGTGCGTGTATATGTATGTGTCAGGTGCTGCGTGTATATGTGTGTGTGTCAGGTGCTGCGTGTGTATATGTGTGTCAGGTGCTGCATGTTTATCTTATTGTGTCTGATGCTACGTGTGTGTGTGTCAGGTGCCGCACGTGTATGTGTGTGTCAGGTGCTGCATGTTTATTTTATTGTGTCTGATGCTACGTGTGTGTGTCAGGTGCCGCACGTGTATATGTGTGTGTGTCAAGTGCTGCGCGTGTACACGAGTGTGCGTCAGGTGCTGCGCGTGTACACGAGTGTGCGTCAGGTGCTGCGCGTGTACACGAGTGTGCGTCAGGTGCTGCGCGTGTACACGAGTGTGCGTCAGGTGCTGCGCATGTACACGAGTGTGCGTCTGGTGCTGCGCGTGTACACGAGTGTGCGTCAGGTGCTGCGCATGTACACGAGTGTGCGTCAGGTGCTGCGCGTGTACACGTGTGTGCGTCAGGTGCTGCGCGTGTACATGTGTGTGCGTCAGGTGCTGCGCGTGTACATGTGTGTGTGAGTAAGGTGCTGCATGTGTATGTGTGTGTCAGGTGCTGCGTGTGTATGCGTGTGTCAGGTGCTGCGTGTGTATATTAGTGTGTCTGATGGTGTGCGTGTATATGTATGTGTCAGGTGCTGCGTGTATATGTGTGTGTGTCAGGTGCCGCATGTGTATATGTGTGTGTGTCAGGTGCTGCGTGTATATGTGTGTCAGGTGCTGCATGTTTATCTTATTGTGTCTGATGCTACGTGTGTGTGTCAGGTGCCGCACGTGTATGTGTGTGTCAGGTGCTGCATGTTTATTTTATTGTGTCTGATGCTACGTGTGTGTGTGTCAGGTGCCGCACGTGTATATGTGTGTGTGTCAGGTGCTGCGTGTGTATATGTGTGTCAGGTGCTGCATGTTTATCTTATGTGTCTGATGCTACGTGTGTGTGTGTCAGGTGCCGCACGTGTATGTGTGTGTCAGGTGCTGCATGTTTATTTTATTGTGTCTGATGCTACGTGTGTGTGTCAGGTGCCGCACGTGTATATGTGTGTGCGTCAGGTGCTGCGCGTGCACACGAGTGTGCGTCAGGTGCTGCGCGTGTACACGAGTGTGCGTCAGGTGCTGCGCGTGTACACGAGTGTGCGTCAGGTGCTGCACGTGTACACGAGTGTGCGTCAGGTGCTGCGCGTGTACACGTGTGTGCGTCAGGTGCTGCGCGTGTACATGTGTGTGCGTCAGGTGCTGCGCGTGTACATGTGTGTGCGTCAGGTGCTGCGCGTGTACATGTGTGTGCGTCAGGTGCTGCGCGTGTACATGTGTGTGCGTCAGGTGCTGCGCGTGTACATGTGTGCGCGTCAGGTGCTGCGCGTGTACATGTGTGTGTGAGTAAGGTGCTGCGTGTGTATGTGTGTGTCAGGTGCTGCGTGTGTATATTAGTGTGTCTGATGGTGTGCGTGTATATGTATGTGTCAGGTGCTACGTGTATGTGTGTGTGTGTGTCAGGTGCCGCATGTGTATATGTATATGTCAGGTGCTGCGTGTGTATGTGTGTGTCAGGTGCTGCATGTTTATTTTATTGTGTCTGATGCTACGTGTGTGTGTGTCAGGTGCCGCACGTGTATATGTGTGTGTGTCAGGTGCTGCGCGTGTACACGAGTGTGCGTCAGGTGCTGCGCGTGCACACGAGTGTGCAACAGGTGCTGAGCGTGTACACGAGTGTGCAACAGGTGCTGAGCGTGTACACGAGTGTGCGTCAGGTGCTGCGCGTGTACATGAGTGTGCGTCAGGTGCTGCGCGTGTACATGTGTGTGCGTCAGGTGCTGCGCGTGTACATGTGTGTGCGTCAGGTGCTGCGCGTGTACATGTGTGTGTGAGTAAGGTGCTGCGTGTGTATGTGTGTGTCAGGTGCTGCGTGTGTATATTAGTGTGTCTAATGGTGTGCGTGTATATGTATGTGTCAGGTGCTGCGTGTATATGTATGTGTCAGGTGCTACGTGTATATGTGTGTGTGTGTCAGGTGCTGCGTGTATATGTGTGTGTGTCAGGTGCTGCGTGTGTATGTGTGTGTCAGGTGCTGCATGTTTATTTTATTGTGTCTGATGCTACGTGTGTGTGTGTGTGTGTGTGTCAGGTGCCGCACGTGTATATGTGTGTGTGTCAGGTGTTGCGCGTGTATGTGTGTGTCAGGTGCCGTTCCCCTTCTTCCCATCCCAGCTCTCTCTATAGAATACAGCTCTGCACCCAGAGAGAGGGAAAGACCAGGGGGCTGATCACGGCACTGCTCACTTTTTGGTCATGAGTTCGGCCTCCTGTTTCTTCCAGTGCTGTGTTCCTGCAGCCCAGCCCTCCCTGTTGTGCCAGAGAATCAGCCCTTCCTTCCCCAGCCAGAGAGAGAGCCCGAGGCAGAGACACTCTTCCCGTAGCTGGCTTACCCCCAGTACTTCAGCACTGGCCATGCGGCAGTCAACAAAGGAGAGCAGCAGGGGGTTCTGGCAGCATTAGCTGTGGCCGCAGCTGGATCGGGGAGGCCTGTAGTGTCTGAGGTGGGCAACGCTTCCTCCCCCGCTGTCACCTTCCCCTGCCGGAGAGAAAGCCAGAGACATACCCTTCCCGCAGCTGGGCTACCCCTAGTACCTCAGTGCTGGCCAGGCAGAAGTCTATGGAGGGGACCGGCAGGGGTTTCAGGCCGCAGCAGCAGCGGCTGCAGCCAGATCAGGGAGGCCTGCAGGGTCAGAGCCGGGCAGCACTTCCACCAACACTGTCACCTCTGTGCTGGGCATGTACACCAGTCCGTACGGACGGAGGTGTCCACAACAGGCAGCAGTATGAGTCAGACAAACTCATTACATGCTGCCCACTGCTGCGCCACGTGCCCTCGAT
This sequence comes from Pseudophryne corroboree, assembly GCF_028390025.1. Classification (NCBI taxonomy): domain Eukaryota; kingdom Metazoa; phylum Chordata; class Amphibia; order Anura; family Myobatrachidae; genus Pseudophryne; species Pseudophryne corroboree. The sequence continues at coordinate 735,580,060 of NC_086444.1, forward strand.
GGAGGAAGCCTAGATGCGGTCCCCAGCGGCAGCGAGGGAGAAGGGTGATCACATCACCCTTCAACCCGGCACCTCACAATCAGCTGGGGATCTGCAGTAGCTTCATCTCTCTCTTCCTCTCCCTCTCTGACAGCACAGCAGCCCCTCTGGGTCCCATGTAGCTCTGCCCCCCTGCTCACAGTTCACTCGGCCTCTCCTGATTAAAAAGAAAATAAGAGCCTGACCTGCTGCTCAGATGCGAGGAGGGGACGGGCGGTAGGTCCTCTGTGAGTGCACTACACAGTCAAAATTAACTCGGACTCCTCACAACAGTGTGGACTGCAGGCGACGTCAGACGCCAATTTGGGTGTGCTTGCTGCACTACCTGCCCATCAAGCCCAACGTGGTGCCATGGTGTCAGCCCCGCCCACTATAGGGATTCCATTTTGTATTAGGAATCCTATAACAGCATTCTGACATCCCTCCCTATGACGCTGCCATCCATACACTGCCGCTCTCATACATCCACACACCGCCGCTCTCATACATCCGCACACCGCCGCTCTCATACATCCGCACACCGCCGCTCTCATACATCCGCACACCGCCGCTCTCATACATCCGCACACCGCCGCTCTCATACATCCGCACACCGCCGCTCTCATACATCCGCACACTGCCGCTCTCATACAGCCGCACACCGCCGCTCTCATACAGCTGTAAACTGCCGCTCTCATATATCCGCACACTGCCGCTCTCATACATCCGTACAACCCAGCTCTCATACATCCGCACACTGCCGCTCTCACACAACTGTACACTGCTGCTCTCATACATCCATACACTGCCGCTCTCATACATCCGAACAACCCCGCTCTCATACGTCCGCACACTGCCGCTCTCATACATCCGCACACTGCCGCTCTCATACATCCGCACACTGCCGCTCTCACACATCCGCACACTGCCGCTCTCACACATCCGCACACTGCCGCTCTCATACATCCACACACCACCGCACTCATACATCCACACACCAACGCAGTTATACAGCCGCACACTGCCGCTCTCATACATCCGCACACTGCCGCTCTCATACATCCGCACACTGCCGCTCTCATACATCCGCACACTGCCGCTCTCATACATCCGCACACTGCCGCTCTCATACAGCCGTACAACCCCGCTCTCATACATCCGCACACTGCTGCTCTCATACAGCCGCACACCGACGCGGTTATACAGCCGCATACCGACGCAGTTATACAGCCGTACACTGCCGCTCTCATACATCCATCCGCACACTGCCGCACTCTTACATCCATCCGCACACTGCCGCACTCTTACAACCGCACACTGCCGCACTCTTACAACCGCACACTGCCGCACTCTTACAACCGCACACTGCCGCCCCCATACATCCGCACACTGCCGCTCACATCTATACATACATAGCCTCCATACAGCTACACATCCAATCACTGCTCAAGGGAACACTGAAATCACTATCACTTTTCCCCGGGGTGTGACCACAGCCAGCCACTACTCTGGCCACCTTTTTGTGACACCAAAATGCATCTTACCTATCATCAGGGTGGTGCTGCTGCTGGGGGTAGGTTGCTGCCTCAGTCTCCTGGTTGGTGCTGCGATTGGAGGGGGTACTGCTTCCCTGTGCTGCCACTGTCTCCCGGATCATCGTGCCGCTGGCTGAATTGCAGCTTGACGCTACTGCTGCCGGGAGTAACAGCTTCCTGACTGTTGTTGCTGGTGGCTGCCTACTGCTCATTGCCGACAGAACACTGACCGGCTCTGCAGTGATGCTGGCGGAGTAGTGGCGGTGGGGTGGGGGGGTGCCTGCTCCCTTCCCTCGAGCATGCCGCAGTGTAAAAAAATAAATAATAAATAGAGAGCATACCAGGGTGAGAGTCTTTATTGATCACAGTGACTACACGGGGCACAGCATAAGGACACCTTGCTGTGAAGGGCTCTGCCCACACAGATTGCTGCACCCTCTCTGTCAGCCGCTGCCCTCTCGTTCTCTGGGCGGCCAGTTCCAGTGTGAGGTAGGAGAGGAAGAGAACACACAGGAGAGCAGCCCTGATATATAACAGAGGTGGAAGTTCTATAGGCAGCAGAGACGGAGACCAGCCAGCCAGTCTCCCAGTGCCCTGATCACTACACGCCGCCAGCACAGCATTACAGGAGGGTCCTATAGTGCTGCCCTGAGCTAACAGGTGTGTGTACCAAGTGTACCCCATACAGTGTGCTGCGCCCTGGTGTCTCTGAGAGGGGTGAGGTCACCGTGCCGCTTTAGAATATGGCTTTTCCTTAGTACTGTATGTTACAGCCCTGCACTAGTAGTGGCAACTCTGCCCTATGTGAACCTGTGAGGTTATTTTCCTATTTACAGAATAACCGGGGAGAAGGCGGCCATATTGCGGCTCTCAAGTGAAGGCCCTGTAGTACACCCCCTGCTGGCGGCCACTGCGCAGGCGCAAAAAATTGAAATGCCCCATCTCTGTAATGGGGCATATTTCTCTTAATTAAAAAAACCCTGTAACTTTCTGAAAAACCACAACCCCAAAAGGCACTTCACTGGGACATGCTCTATCTAATAAAACAAACCCCAAGTCATATATATATATATATATATATATATATATATATATACACACACACACACACACACACACACACTCATGTATAAACATGTATACACAAATACACGTATGTACATGTTTATGTATGTATAATACACTGATAGAGTACATTATATTTATGAATTAATTGCTTCCCGATTCTGCAGCAGCATCATCAGCACCACCAGTGTTACTCACAGTCACTTCACACTGACTGCTGCACAACACATCACTTCATTTCCAGGCCGCCCGCCACCTGGTGAAGAGACATGGGAGATGAAGGACCAGCAGTGCCACGTTGAGCGGAAGTATTGTGAATTAGTTACCCACACACTCCTTGTGACACCTTCTCCCCGTCTGCCCTCCCTCCCACCCGCCGCCTGCCATCCGGAACCCGCACTGACAAGTAAGTCTCAGCAGAATGTGTCTGCTGGCGGCTCCCAGTCCCTCCTAGAGGAACACTGCCAGTGGTGTGGCGGCCGCTGCACACTAGGACTGAGAGACCGCAGCGGGAGGAAAGCACAGGTGGGCGGGAGGAGAGCATGGGCGGACATCACCACGTCACATTGCAAGGTGACGCCAGTCCCCCCAGTGAGGCCGCCGACGAATGCACTCAGCATAGTATTAGCAGCAGGCAGGGGGGGGGGGCGGGCGCAGCGGTGGTGGGAGGTACGGAAGTGAGCTGCAGGCTAGGCTCCACCGATCACACACTCAGCGATCACTGTGCTACAGCAAGCGTGGCGTGCAGCGGTGCTGGACATTAGGGAGTGCCTGTGCGCACGCCTATGCGCTACCACCCCCCATATGCCACACTACATCACTATGCTATAGCCCTCCCATATGCTGCACTTCATAATTACACTATACCCCCCATACAACATACTACATCACCACACTACACTACTCACAATAAAATTAAAACATCCCAGTTCCTCATTCTTAATGAGCTCACGTGAGTTCACTCCCCAGCGGAGCTCCAGACCAAGTAACAATGAAGACACCAGCAGCGTGTAGGGGGCAGGCCTGGTCCACTTGTCAGGAGAGAGCAGTCACTGGAGGGTAAGAAGGGGGCGGGGCCTAGTCCTACAGACGGGAGAGAGCAAGGTACAGGGGTAGAAGGGGACGGCTGATGTGAAGAAGGGGGCGGGGCCTATTCTTACAGGCTTTCAAAATTCTATTTTTTTTAAAATTCGACATTTGACAAATTCTACTTTTCTGCAATGGTACAAATGCGGCAATTCGACAAAAGTATATTCAATTGAAGTTTGTAAATTCGACAACAGTGCTTTTAAACAGTAAATTCGTCATTTTCAATCCACCACACTTTGCTGGCGGAATCTAATAAAAAAATTTAAAAACATGTTGTTTTTTTGCTGTTTTTTTTTTTTTGGTAATAGCATATCTATTTATATTAGAAGGGATTAGGTCAGGCATTCCCAACCGCGGCCCTCAAGGCACACTAACAGTGCAGGTTTTAGTGATATCCAGGCTTCAGCACAGGTGACTTAATTAGTAGCTCAGTTATTTTGATTTAACCATCTGTGCTGCAGCCTGGATATCACTAAAACCTGCACTGTTGGTGTGCCTTGAGGACCGCGGTTGGGAATGCCTGGATTAGGTACTTGGTTTGTCTTTTTTGGAGGCACAAGTATTATTTATATATTTTTTAAAAGATTATTATTTTTTTATTTTTTTTAAATGGAATGTGAAAAAAACGGAAAAAAAATTGCGTGGTGTCCCCCCTCCAAAGCATAACCAGCCTCGGGCTCTTCGAGCCGCTCCTGGTTCTAAAAATCCGGGGGAAAAACGGACAGGGGATACCCCGTATTTTTAAAACCAGCACCGGGCTCTGCGCCTGGTGCTGGTGCAAAAAAATACGGGGGACAAAAAGAGTAGGGGTCCCCCGTATTTTTTACACCAGCATCGGGCTCCACTAGCTGGACAGATAATGCCACAGCCGGGGGTCACTTTTATACAGTGCCCTGCTGCCGTGGCATTAAATATCCAACTAGTCACCCCTGGCCGGGGTACCCTGGGGGAGTGGGGACCCCTTCAATCAAGGGGTCCCCCCCCCAGCCACCCAAGGGCCAGGGGTGAAGCCCGAGGCTGTCCCCCCCATCCAAGGGCTGCGGATGGGAGGCTGATAGCCTTGAGAAAATTGAAAGAATATTGTTTTTTCCAGTAGTACTACAAGTCCCAGCAAGCCTCCCCCGCAAGCTGGTACTTGGAGAACCACAAGTACCAGCATGCAGGAGAAAAACGGGCCCGCTGGTACCTGTAGTTCTACTGGGGAAAAAATACCCAAATAAAAACAGGACACAGACACCGTGAAAGTAAAACTTTATTTCACACCTGCCGACACACACATACTTACCTATGTTGACACGAAGCAGTCGGTCCTCTTCTCCAAGTAGAATCCACGGGTACCTGAAAATAAAAGATAATTATACTCACCTGATCCAGGTTCCAGATTAAATCCACGTACTTGGCAAAACAACAAACCGAACACCCGGAACACACGGACTGAAAGGGGTCCCATGTTTACACATAGGACCCCTTTCCACGAATGCAGACATCCGAATCTCGCGAGAATCCGACAGCGGGATGATGACGTTAGGGCGCGCTCGGGTTAGCCGAGCAAGGCGGGAAGGTTCGAACCTGCCTCATACCCTTGTAAAATGGGTGAAGTTCGGGGGTTCGGATTCTGACGAACCGAACCCACTCATCACTAGTATGTACGTGTGTGTCAGGTGCCGTGCGCGTACGTACGTATGTACGTGTCAGTGCCGTGCGTGCACGTACGTGTGTGTCAAGTGTCGTGCGTGTACGTGTGTGTGTCAGGTGCTGTGCATGTGTGTACGTACACGCGTGTATGTGTCAGGTGCCGCGCGTGTACATGCGTGTGGTTGTCAGGAGCCGCGCGTGTAAGTACATGTGTGTGTGTCAGGAGCCATGCGTGTGTGTGTGTGTCAGGAGCCACACGTGTGCATACGTGTGTGTGTGTGTCAGGTGCCACACGTGTACGTACGTGTGTGTGTCAGGTGCCGCGCGTGTACGTGTGTGTGTGTGTGTGTGTGTGTCAAGTGCCGTGTGTGTACGTACGTACGTATGTATGTATGTGTGTGCCTGGAGCCGCGCCTGTACATACATGTGTGTGTGTATGTCAGGTGCTGTACGTGTATGTGTGTGCCTCAGGTGCTGCACGTGTATATGTGTGTATCTCAGGTGCTGCATTTGTATGCGTCAGCTGCCACGTGGGTGTCAGGTGTTGAGCGTGTATGTGTTTGTGTCAGGTGTCGCATCTGTATGTGTGTGACTGTCAGGTGCTGCGCGTGTATGTGTGTGTCAGGTGCTGCATGTATATATGTGTGTGTTAGGTGCTGTTCATGTATGTGGGAGTGGCAGGTGCTGCATGTGTATATATGTGTGAGTGGCAGGTGCTGCGTGTGTATGTGTGTGTTAGATGCTCTGAGTGTATATGATTGTGTGTCAGGTGCTGTGCGTGTGTGCGTTAAATGCCACATGTATATTTGTGTGACAGGTGCTGCCTGTGTGTGTGTGTGTGTGTGTGTGTGTGTGTGTGTGTGTGTGTGTGTCAGGTGCTGCATATCTGTATGTGTGTGTGTCAGTTGCTGCATGTCTGTATGTGTGTGGGTGTGTCAGTTGCTGCATGTCTGTATGTGTGTGGGTGTGTCAGTTGCTGCATGTCTGTATGTGTGTGGGTGTGTCAGGTGCTGCATGTCTGTATGTGTGTGGGTGTGTCAGGTGCTGCATGTCTGTATGTGTGTGTGTGTGTGTGTGTGTGTGTGTGTGTGTGTGTGTCAGGTGCTGCATGTCTGTGTGTGTGTGTGTGTGTGTGTGTGTGTGTGTCAGTTGCTGCATGTCTGTATGTGTGTGGGTGTGTCAGGTGCTGCATGTCTGTATATGTGTGGGTGTGTCAGGTGCTGCATGTCTGTGTGTGGGTGTGTCAGGTGCTGCATGTCTGTGTGTGTGTGTCTGTCAGGTGCTGCATGTGTGTGTCAGGTGCTGCATGTCTGTGTGTGTGTGTCAGGTGCTGCGTGTCTGCGCGTGTCAGGTGCTGCGTGTCTGTGCGTGTCAGGCGCTGCGTGTCTGCGCGTGTCAGGCGCTGCGTGTCTGCGCGTGTCAGGCGCTGCGTGTCTGCGCGTGTCAGGCGCTGCGTGTCTGCGCGTGTCAGGCGCTGCGTGTCTGCGCGTGTCAGGCGCTGCGTGTCTGCGCGTGTCAGGCGCTGCGTGTCAGGCGCTGCGTGTCTGCGCGTGTCAGGCGCTGCGTGTCTGCGCGTGTCAGGCGCTGCGTGTCTGCGCGTCAGGCGCTGCGTGTCAGGTGCTGCGTGTGCCAGGTGCTGCGTGTGTGCCAGGTGCTGCGTGTGTGTCAGGTGCTGCGTGTGTGCGTGTCAGGTGCTGTGTGTGTGCGTGTCAGGTGCTGCGTGTGTGTATGTCAGGTGCAGCGTGTGAGTGCGTCTGTCAGGTGTGCGTGTGCGTGTGTCAGGTGCTGCGTGTGTGTGTGTGTCAAATGCGCTGTGTGTCTGTGTGTGTCAAATGCGCTGCGTGTCTGTGTGTGTCAAATGCGCTGCGTGTCTGTGTGTGTCAAATGCGCTGCGTGTCTGTGTGTGTCAAATGCGCTGCGTGTCTGTGTGTGTGTGTCAGGCGCTGCGTGTGTGTGCGTGTGTGTCAGGTCCGTGTGAGTGTCAGGTGCTGCGTCTGTGTGTGTGTGTGTGTGTGTCAGGTGCTGCGTGTGTGTCAGGCGCTGCATATGCGTGTGCGTCAGGCGTGTCTGGGGGGGGGGGTGGCAGGACACACAGCAGGGAGGGGGGGTGGCCGGACACACAGCAGGGAGGGAAGGGGGGGGCGGCCGGACACACAGCAGAGAGGAGGAGGAGGGGGGGGGGTGGCTGGACACACAGCAGGGGAGGGGAGGGCGGCCGGACACACAGCAGGGAGGGGAGGGTGACCGGACACACGGCAGGGAGGGAAGGTGGTAGGGGGTGGCCGGACACAGCGGGAGGAGGGGGGGTGGCCGGACACACAGCAGTGGAGGGGAGGGCGGCCGGACACACAGCAGGGAGGGGAGGGCGACCGGACACACGGCAGGGAGGGGAGGGTGACCGGACACACGGCAGGGAGGGAAGGTGGTAGGGGGTGGCCGGACACAGCGGGAGGAGGGGGGGGTGTGGCCGGACACACAGCAGGGGAGGAGGGGGGGGTGGCCGGACACACAGCAGGGGCGGGGGAGGGTGGCCGGACACACAGCAGGGGAGGAGTGGGGGGTGGCCGGACACACAGCAGGGGAGGAGGGGGGGTGGCCGGACACACAGCAGGGGAGGAGGGTGGGTGGCCGGACACACAGCAGGGGAGGAGGGGGGGGTGGCCGGACACACAGCAGGGGAGGAGGGGGGGGGTGGCCGGACACACAGCAGGGGAGGGTGGCCGGACACACAGCAGTGGAGGGGAGGGCGGCCGGACACACAGCAGGGAGGGGAGGGTGACCGGACACACGGCAGGGAGGGGAGGGTGACCGGACACACGGCAGGGAGGGAAGGTGGTAGGGGGTGGCCGGACACAGCGGGAGGAGGGGGGGTGGCCGGACACACAGCAGGGGAGAAGTGGGGGGTGGCCGGACACACAGCAGGGGCGGGGGGGGGTGGCCGGACACACAGCAGGGGAGGGGAGGGTGACCGGACACACAGCAGGGGAGGAGGGGGGGGGGTGGCCGGACACACAGCAGGGGCGGGCGGGGGCGGACACACAGCAGGGGCGGGCGGGCGGGGGGGGGGTGGCCGGACACACAGCAGGGGAGGGGAGGGGAGGGAGGCCGGACAAACAGCAGGGAGGGGGAGAGGAGGGGGGGGGAGGAGATGAAGGGGGAGGTGAAGGGGGAGGGGACACGGACACGGACACACACACACACAGGCTTCTCTGGACTGTGGTGGTGGGATCCTCCTGATGGTGCGGTTCAGCGTGTCTCCTGTGTGTGTGGATATAAAACCCCCTTCCCTCTGTGTCCTCCTCACACTGTGCAAGTGCAGCACAGAGACTCCCAGCCCAGGGACCGGTGCACAGTATATATCCCCGGGCAGCCGCCGCTGGCACATGCCAGGCCCTCCCCAATAGTGTCCAGCAGCAAGGAGCGGGCAGCAGCTGTGTGTGCGGTGTCCGGGCAGCGGCTGTGAGGACGGAGATGCTGCTGCTGGGTGTATGACGCCGCATCCCTCCTCCGCTGCTCTGACGGGTCGCTGGGTGACTCGCTGGCGATTCCACACTGACACCTCTGCCTGGCCGCACTCACACCGTACTAGCAGCAGGGCCGGGGAGCCGCTCATGCACTGCAGATACCTCTCATCACCCATTAGCCAGAGAGGTAGTCTGCACTCCTGTGCCAGCATTCCCCTCCCAGGTCAGCACACGCGGCGGCGGGGGCGGGGGGCAATATTACACCGCCGCACAGGGCGCCCGGTGTATAAATGAGCCACCCGCGCCGCTCACTTACTGCCCCTTTCCCCCCTCCCCCCGGATACCTTATTGCTGGCCAAGCGTCAATTTAAGGAGGGGACCGGCAGAGTGTTCTGGCTGCGAGGAGGATCGCAGATCCGATGTCCGCTTCTGTGCAGATGTCAGCCATATTTGTACACCCATTTGAAGCTACTGTTTGTACACCCCCTGCTGGCGGCCACTGCGCAGCCGCAACAAATTGAAAAGCCCTATCTTTATAATGGGGCATATTTTACTTAATTAAAAAAAACCTATAACTTTCTCAAAAACCACAACCCCAAAAGACACTACACTGGGACATACTCTATCTAATAAAACAAACCCCAAGTCTTAATTCGTCCTCTATCCTGAGTTATGCCTTCCCAAAAATCTCCTCATTCACTCTATAGGAAAACCATGTCAAAAAGCCACTGAGGGAGTGGCAGAAAAAAACTGACAGTTGGAACTTTAGGTTACTCCCAATTCCTCATTTTTTATTATTTTGCCCTGAAATTTGGCATGCAGCAGCAGGTGACGATTCTACGCTCCCATGCCAAATTTGAGCTCAGTACGTCCAATCAGTTTTGAGGTGTAGCCCCTCAAACACCATGCCCCCATCTCAGAAGTTCCCTATGGGAGAATTCCGTTTGTTCGATTCAGCCTTAATATAAGGGCACGACCGTGCCCTTATAATATATATATAAATACACTTCACTGCGCCAATTACATGTGCCCCCCCCCCCCTCTTTTATGCCCTCTGTAACCGTGTACAGCAGGGGAGAGTCCGGGGAGCCAGCTTCTGCAGTGTGCTGTGGAGAAAATGGCGCTGGTTAGTGCTGGAAGGATCACGCCCCGCCCCCTCATCGGCGGGCTTCGGTCCCGCTCAAATTATTTATACTGGCGGGGGTTTATTAATATACTGCCTCTGCAGTTTCTATTTTATATGCCAGTATCCCTTGAGGTTAATAATGCTGCCCAGGGCACCCCCCCTGCGCCCTGCACCCGTACAGTGCCTGTTGTGTGTGATCTGTGTGGGAGCAATGGCGCGCAGCGTCACCGCTGCGCGTTACTTCAGTGAAGATCATGAAGTCTTCTGCCGCCTTTGAAGTCTTCTTTCTTCTCATACTCACCCGGCTTCTATCTTCCGGCTCTGTGAGGAGGACGGCGGTGGCGCGGCTCCGGGACGAACGGCGAGGGTGAGACCTGCGTTCCGACTCTCTCTGGAGCTAATGGTGTCCAGTAGCCTAAGAAGCAGAGCCTATCATTTAAGTAGGTCTGCTTCTCTCCCCTCAGTCCCACGATGCAGGGAGCCTGTTGCCAGCAGCGTTCCCTGAAAATAAAAAACCTAACAAAAGTCTTTTTTCAGAGAAACTCAGGAGAGCTCCCCTGCAGTGCACCCAGTCTCCTCTGGGCACAGGATGTAACTGGGGTCTGGAGGAGGGGCATAGAGGGAGGAGCCAGTGCACACCCATTCTAAAGTCTTTAGAGTGCCCATGTCTCCTGCGGAGCCCGTCTATCCCCATAGTCCTTACGGAGTCCCCAGCATCCTCTAGGACGTAAGAGAAATGGGGGTTGTCGTCTTCTCTTTTTGCTTGTTGCCTGCGATGCATCAGCCTGAGAAGCATCTCCACCTTCCTCTTCACTTTGTGGCTGTGATTGCTGGGTTTGGGTAGTTGGCCCAGATTGTTCCTCAGTTTGTGCCACATGTTCCTCAGCCAGGGCCCTCACACCAGCCTCTTCTTGTGTTTGTGGGCCAGTAGATGGGGGTTCATTAGTACTGGGTCCTGGTCATTCCTCCTCTGCACTGTTTGTTGCTGTTGCCTTTGTTGCACCAGCTGTGTGCTTTTTTGCAGGATGGCCCTCATCTCTTTATTCAGCCTGGCCATCTCCTCTGCAAGTGGATCTGTCTCCATGATGCTGTTTACATTTGCGTATGGATCTGGGGGTCGCGATTTTATACCTGCGTATGCATGGTTTATGGAGAAACCGCACAGGTGATGCATACACAATTGTTACACGTGCTTTGATTGCTGACACTATTTAAGCATGTTCTATGCAGCCTGTGTTTGTGGGTGTATGCAGGAGTTTATGTTGAGAGGTGTGCGAGTTAGCAAGACAGTTTGAGAGTTCAAGTTTGAGAGTATTCAAGGTAAGATATGTTTGTGTTTAGATGTTTGAAACAAAGCCATGCTTTCAAGCTTAGGTCCATGGAGTAATGTATTTGTAATGTTATGCAGACACGTGTAATTCTTTAGAATTGTGTTTAGTATGTTGTATAGTGATGTGTATGCAGCATGTCCCAACGTGTTGCATCACGGTTATTTGTTGTTGTGCGAACGCACAGTGTTTCTTTTTTAATAATAATTTCTGGTGGTTTATTTTGTTTTTGGTATGTATTATATGAAGTTTGTAGTGGTGATGTCCTTCATTGTAATTGGAATCAGTTTTCCTTTATTTTAATTGGACCAACAGTATATCTATCTACTGGTAAGTATATGCATGTTCCTAGGTGTGTTTTTTGGTGTTGGGGTGTTGGTATATCTTCTTGTGCTTATTATGTTTTTTGTTGTCATTTACTTCTCCAGGAAGATTATATTTGTTTTATATTTTTTGGTCGGAGTTCCTTGCTTTATTTTCTTGGCCTTTTGCCAGTTTTTTTTTTCAAGTTCATCTGCTGGTAAGTATAAGCATATTCCTAGGTTTGTGTGGTTTGTAGGGATGTGGGTATGCATATTTGTGTGCTTATGTTGTGTTATTTTTATTTGTTTCCTTCTCAAGGAAGATTTTATTGTGGTTTCTTTTTTGGGGAGATTACCCCTATTTTGTTTCACCTGGGCCTTTTGCCTTTATTTTGTGGCCCTTTAATAATCAGCTGGTAAGTATATGCATGATCATAGGTTTGTGTGGTTTGTTGGGGTGTTGGTTTTTTATTTTTTATTTTTTCTCTGCGTAAGCATATTTGTTAATTGCATGTTTAAGGTAAGTATATGCATGTTAATTGTGTTGTTGTGGTTTAATTTGTGGTGAAGTATTGTTTGTTTAAATTGTGTGAAATATTAGCCAAATAATGTTTTGTTTCTTTCCTCCTGATGTTCTACATTAAGTTATGGATTATGATTCTGAAAGTAAGTTTTCTTTTAATTAGACATATATTTTATTGTTTCATTTTTTGGTACACATTGGATGTTGTTTTCACACTATTTTTTGTAATTTTTAAGATGCTGGTCGCCTCATATCTAGGGTCCAAAGCCGTTCAACCCCAACCTGCCCAGGGCCGTCTTTCCGTATGGGCTCAATGGGCTCTTGCCCAAGGGCCCCAAGAGAATAAGGGCCATAGGCTGATAGCTGAGGGTCCCCTCTTTCCAGGGGTACCAGATTTTTGAAAATCGGCCCTGGGGAACCAGAGATATCTGACTTGAAAGCAGTGGTCCCCATCCAAGCTTGTTAATTGATCTTCCAGCCAGAAATCTCAGGTTGTGTCTGACTTAAAGTTTTTCTGACGGTATAAGCCACAATCTGTGACTCTCCCCTTTTAGTGGACACTGTCAGCTTGTTTCTACTTTGCCCAGAACCAGAGATATCAGCCTTCAAGCAGCTGGTCCCTGCTCCAGCTCCACACGCCTAATATGCAGTTTTAGATATTCGTTGGTGAATTCCTCTGGCTTCTTAACTCTGATCCCCAAGCCCTCAGAACCTTCTGAAAGGTAGGACTCTCTAGTTTTTTATCCCATTCAAAGCTAAGAAATATATTTTCAGGAACTTGAGATATCTGCAGTCAAGCAAGCTGCCCTCCCACCGGAAAATTATAAACATTAAGCCCACTCCACTATCCACCCCTCCCCTACGTATTAAACACCCCCTACCTCCCTGGAAGTCATGTACCAGGGCCTGTTCATTCAGCCCAATGCCCCCTTCTACAGTTTAGCCTCATCTGTACAGTAAAGGAGTAATTATCAGAAATTACTGCTCCAGGTACTACAAGCTGAGAGGAAGATAGAACACCCCCTACCGCCCGCAGGACATCAATGCTGCTGCTGATAGCACCCCCCACCCCTACCACTGGAGGATGGGTAGGGGGCCCAGTGCATTGCTGTGCCCAGGGGCCTACACTGCTGTTAAGATGGCTCTGAACCTGCCCCTCATCCTCGAAGGCAACGGAGGCATGCAAATCCTACTATATTCTGTACCCGTGTCACCCTTTTTGGTATGCCAGATGATGAGGTGGTGTGGAGCTACAGGCTGCCCCCTCATATCATCCTAGGAACTCCCCCAATAATAGAAAGTGATCTAGAGAGATCAATTCAGCATCCTACAGCAATACCAGCATTGACACAATTCCTTGCTGTGTTTCATTTCTGCGCCACAGGTTCCTATGAGCATGTGGTTAGGGTGCTGGTAGGAATCTCCCAGTCAGCATACTCGAAAATCCGGCGGTGCGTAATTGGTGCTTTTTTCTCAAAAATTAAGCAGTTTATTTCAATACCATTGGATGTGGGGTCCCTAGCTGTGTTGAAGCTGCAATTCCAGGAAGGGTGTAGTCGCTTCCCACACGTTATTGGGGTTGTGGATGGGACACGTTCCACTTGTGGCACCAAAACATAATGAAGAAATTTATAGGAACTGAAAAATGTTTCCCTCTCAGAATATGATTGTTGTTTGTGGCCCATCCCTCCAGATCCTTTCCCTGAATGCCAAGTATCCAGGCAGTGCACATGATTCCAACGTCATTAGGCAATCAGGGATCTGGCAAAAATTAAGACTGAAGGTCCTTTCCCTGAAGGCCAAGACACGTGGCTATTGGTTGAGTTGTAATTGCCATAATGTAGTAAATTGTTTTTTGGTGGTTTTATGTTGGACATATTTGTTACTTATGATTGTATTGTGTTTTTACAGGAGATCGTGGATATCCTTGCACCCCCTGGCTCATGACTCCTTACAGCACACCCACACCAGGGCCACAAATGGCATTTAATTCCGTGCTTACAGCCACTAGGCAGCTGGTGGAATGCACAATTGGCATCCTGAAAGGATGCTTCCGCGTGCTCCACCGCACTGGTGGAGACCTCATGTACTCGCCGGAAATGGTAAGTAAAATTGTGGTCCTGTGTGCAATCCTGCACAATATTGCTGTAAGGAGGCGTGTTGAGCTTCCTCAAAGTGAGGAATTGTCCAGAGAGGATGAGGAGCCAGGGGTTAGCCAGACAAGGATCCGGGGCTCGAAGGCTCAGCGGGGACATGCCCTTAGGGCATGAATAGTCAGAGAATATTTCTGGTATGCTTATATACTGAACGCGTTAGACAAGTATTTAGGGTAGTATTTAAAGTGATAATTGTGTAAGGTATAACATATGTTGCTCCAGATTTGAGTTTAAAAAACCCCACCAAAAAGGGTTCCCATATAAATATTATATTTGTATGTGTTTAGAGTAGGTAATTAACTTACTGTGAATTTGATATGTATTGCAAATGGGTAATGAACAACAGTATTGTTGTGTGGTTAACATATATATTGGATACATCATAATGTTTATTAGGAATTTTGAATACTAGTTTTGAATGCTTCCATTTTAAAAATGACATTGGGTTTTTTTTATTTGTCATGCAATCCTCTTATTTAATCTCTGCTTTTTTGTCTACTTCACATATACACATGGCCACACTAATACAACAGTCCTGGATTGTTTATCTGAATGGTGTTGGCAATTTTGGTGAGTGTACATTATTGTTATAACAGTGAGGTTTTTAGCAGTGACACTCGCAAATAGTCGCATATGCGTACGCAAAAGGAACAAACAACACACTGTCAATATACTGTAACAGTAATAAAGTTTATTAATTAAGATGACACCACCATAGGTGTCATCCAATAAACAGTTAGCACACAGTATAAATATTAACCCCTGTGATTAAAACACCAGTGGCACCATGCGAGCTACAGCCTTCAGTGTGCGGGAGCTCCGGCTGCTGACCGTAGTCATGGACCACCGTGTAGGCCGCTCCAGCCCATACGTATCCAATGCCTGGAAGTGAGTGGCCTACGCGGAGGTTCGTGCAAACTGGGGTCTGCACCAGCAAATTCAAGCAAGTAAGTAATGCACACTGTAGCAATGGTTTGCGTGACTGTATAGTGCAGTATTGGTTTGCAAGAGTGGATTTGCAGACTTCATTTTTTTTTTTGCACCTAAATGTGTGTGTGTGTGTGTGTGTGTGTGTGTGTGTGTGTGTGTGTGTGTGTGTGTGTGTGTGTGTGTGTGGTGGGTGGAATGTAGGTATGCAGACAGAGATGCATGTCTGCATGTATACAGTATACTGTATGTGTTGTTTTGAGTTTGGTATGGGCTAACCATTTTTTTAAGATAGCACAAAGACAGCACACACATATTGAACAGTGTAACTAACATCACAACATGTAATGGCTTTTTATTTTAGATGATTTTGTTTGAAAATGTGTTTTCCAAAAAACAAAAAAAAACAAAAAAAAAACATTAATAACATCAGGATAATTTTTGCTCCAAAATTACACATTTGCCCAAGTGTTCATCTTCATATAATCACAATTCATTATGCAGTAAAATGATTGTGGAATGGAAATGTGTTTTTGCTAATTTTTGTTAAGAAATGGTATCAGACTACAGACAAATATAATAATATAAACAGAAATTTTTTGAATAACAGACACTAAAACCAAAAAATATAAATTCACAAATAGGTGTATTTCTGTCTTAGAGCAAGCACAAAGGAACAACACAGGCACCCGCAGAAGACCTTTGGCACCCTCTAAAGGACCCTCCACCTCTCAAGATCCCTCCCCCTCTCAAGAACCATCCCCCCAACAACCGTCCCCCTCAACAACCGTCCCCCGACCAATCTTCCAAACCCCCTCAACCATCCTCCCCCTCTCAACCATCCTCCCCCTCTGAACTTACCTCCCCCTCTCAACCACCCTCACCTCTTCAACCACACTCCCCCATCATTATCCTTGCCACACTACAATGGTGGTAGCTAGGGACCTTCAAATCCCATCCCAATCAGATCATCCTTCCCCCATCCAACCTCCCAGCCCCTTTCAATACCCTTTCCCCAGCCCCTCTCAAGACCCTCCCCACATCCAAACTCCAAGCCACTTTCAAGACCCTCCCCACATCCAACCTCCAAGCCCCTTTCAATCCCCTTCCCCCAGCCAAACACATTTCCCCTGTAAAAGTCAAATTGCTTTCTAACAAATATTTAAAATGCCAGCTCTAATATATACTATGGATGCCTGCGCATCTTATTACCATATGCTATGAATGTGCGCTATACATCGCAAAAACACTACATCCCATAAGAGAAAATAATACACCCACACATTTTCTGAGTTCCAAAGATCATTGATGTATATATTTGTTATTAAAAGGATATGTATTCAATATATCACAATGTACAGTATATATATATAGTTACATGGTTACAATTTATACAGTAAGCAGTTATTACAAACTAATTCAAATACAGACACGGCCAGTAATACATCACCATCTCCCTCAATGCACTTTATAATCGCTCCAGTTCCTCCATCTTTAACTGTGTCTCAACTCCAGCTAACAGCAGCAAAATATTACCAACACTCCATCTCGCTCAGCATCTGGGACAAACAGGGCCATCTGTGTGTGTGTTCAGTAATACACTGAGAGTTGGGGGCGTGCACAGGTTTCTTGTTATTAGTCTAGGGGAGGGAACTTTCTCATTCATGATGAGTCATTGGTCAGTTCATATACAAGCCTTGAAGACATCAAAAGGGCTGGCCTGAGTTTCCTGTCCACATGCTTTAAATGGAATGTCATTGTTCTCTTCAGAATTGTGGCTTTATATTCATACATTCAATCATATCTACTAATGGCAATGTGCTACAACTTAATAACAGGCATCAAATTGATACACACATTAATCTGGTTACTTTGACACCAAGCACGACATGTCCATCTTGCTCCGCTCCAATAATACACATACATGACGTTACTCCATTAAATAATTTAAAACATTATGATGTCTGGCGCTTGATATGTTCAATTTATGTGCTGTATGAAATATGTGTTGAATCTATCTTTGTGGCATGTCTGTGTAAATGCATATGTTACCATATTTGCTGTGCTCGCTGCGCGCATTCGCAAGCATAGCGATTCATAATGTGTGGAGTCTGTATGTTCTCTCTATGTCAGGCATTCCCAACCACGGTCCTCAAGGCACACCAACAGTGCATGTTTTAGTAATATCCAGGCTTCAGCACAGGTGACTTAATTAGTAGCTCAGTTATTTTGATTTAACCATCTGTGCTGCAGCCTGGATATCACTAAAACCTGCACTGTTGGTGTGCCTTGAGGACCGTGGTTGGGAATGCCTGCTCTATGTAATATTTTTGACTTCGACAGTCCACCCTTTGGCAGTAAACAATAACTGCCATAAATTATTAACATAAGAAAAAATATTTCAGACAATAATCGGTGACCTAGACACACGTATATATTCATTTTGCAAATCAGACATTTGACTATATTTGGGGAAGACAGGAAGGAGGACGAGACATCCTCTATATGCACTCGGCAGTCACGGGACCACTGGTTGGGTGTGGGACAACATTCAACCTATAGAGTATGCTGGGGCAGTGCTATGGCCTATAATGTCTGATTTGAATGAACATTTCACACATACATGTACCTACGTCTTTGTACACTGATGTACGGATTCGATTGTGGTTCTGCTGGGTAGAGGGAGAAAACACAAACAAATCGTGAAAGTGACATATAAACTTTTCATGATATATATATATATTCCTATCATTTTCTGAACATTGTTTCTATTTCTGGAACGTATGCTAGGTCTGTTTCATCATTGAACAAGGGTTATAAGTAGTGTCCTTCCTAAATAACATAAACTTTCGGAGTTCGTGGGGAGCCACTCATAAACCTTTCTTCCACATATATTAATGAGCTCTTTATCTGCAATGTGTGAATAGCCATTGTCTGATTGTTCCTGATTACCTCCCAATTTCCTGAAATTGGTGAGATTTAAACATACCAAGGAATTATCTATGGTACTGGTGGATCTTAAGACTAGGGGGTCTAGTTATATTATACTCTTTGTCCACTGGTCCCCTTCCCCTTCCGTGTAATTCAAGTACCTCAGCTAACTCTAAAAAAAATATGGCACTAATCCTGCATCTTTTCGTCTTAAAGGTACCTGTGAGCACATCCAACATTCCGTTTGGTTTAAGACCTTACCCACTAGTGAGTGGTAATCACTCAAGGGATGTCTGTCACCTTATAGCTAGACTGACATCTCTGGATGCTCTCATCTTCAAATATGGGGTCACAATAACTACAAAATACAGTATTCCTCAGACAATAGCCTATCACGTTACCTCCGAACTCCGTAACTACTAGACCTTTCATTTTTCTCTGGCTTTAACAAACTGATCGGCTAATCCTGGGATCGTATAAGGAAATCCCTCCTTCCTCCAGAACCAGTTCCAGTCCCACACTCGACTCATGAAAAACCTCGCAAAAATAGAATGTCCTGAAAAAAATGTTTGTCAGCGGGAAAGAGGAAAGAAAAAAAATAGAACAAAACAAATCTTGTCCATAGCAAATCAATTACAACGACTGGTCTTTCTGTAATCCTTTAGCATGCTCAGGTAGTGTTCAACAGTGCCTCCTCTCAGTCTTCACGGAACAGACTCTCTGGTGATACTTTTGCGATCTCACTCCATTTACGAGTTGCTTCCGGACTACCGACTTTCCTGCAATAGGAATCGTGGACCCAAGTCTCTCTCTCGGCTACTTTTACTGGGATAGTGCTGTCAACAGAACTTGGTATGGTCCTTCCCACCTGTCTATTAGGCAACCTGAGCGTAAGAACAATCACACAGTCTCTTGGTTCACAATCAAGACAGTTAGTATTTGGCATACCAGGGGGTATATTTACTAAAATTTGTATTTATGTCGATTTGGTGTGAGATGAATCACGATTGGCATCGAATGTGTGATTTTGCAACTTTTTGTTTTTTTTACGCCTCATTTACTATGCTGTCGTATTTTGATTATTTTCATTTTTCGATGTCGATGTCATTCGTGTTTTTCAAAGGTAGAATGCGGACGGTTTTGTGTTTTTGTGGCCGTGTTGTGGAGGGTTTTACAAATTCGTAATTTGAATGTGACGGCAGTGTTTCTCTGTTCCCGGCCACGTTTTTTTTCTAACTTTCGTTTTTGTCACTCGTCCGTGATTGGTTTGTTTCCTGATGGAGGAGTGTCTGTGCTCATTGCTATAAAACCGCCCCAAACCGACCGAACCTCGTGGGTTTAGCTAGTGGAGAGGTGAGAGGAAGTGGTGTTTGGTGTTGGTGAGTAGTTTGGAGTATTTGGTGGTTTGGAGGTGCTTTTTTTTATTGCTGAGTGCTGTACTGTGTGTGTAAGTAGTCTTGTCATACTTGTTTTGTAGTTATTTAAAAGTCTGTTTACTTTTTTGTCTTTGTAAAAAAAAAATCAGTCTATTGTCATTGTTTGTGAGTGTGTGTGTGTGTGTGTGTGTGTGTGTGTGTGTGTGTGTGTGTGTGTGTGTGTGTGTGTGTGTGTTTGGTGTGTGGTGGTAGTGGAGGAGTGTGTTTTGTGTTTTTTTTATCAGTGTTTTTTGTTGTTTGTCCTGAATATTTCCCAGTCAGAGGTGAGTGAGGTGGCGGAGGTGAGTGAGGTGGAGGAGGTGAGTGAGAGGGAGGAGGTTAATGAGGTGGAGGAGGTGAGTGAGAGGGAGGAGGTTAGTGAGGTGGAGGAGGTTGGTGAGGTGGAGGTGGAGGGGGAGGTTGGTGCCGCATACTCGAGTGAGAGTGACAGTGATGGTGCTGTGGTTCCGCAGCCACGCACCACTACAAAGACGGGCCGCAATGTCAAATTCAGCTATGCAGAGAATGTTGCATTGGTGCGTGAGCTGATGAGGCATCATCGTCAGCTGTTTGGGCCTGATGCTGCCAAGGTTCCTTCACGCAGGAATAGTGTTCTGTGGGGGAAGGTAGTAGCGGCAGTTAATAGTGAGGGTGTGGTGAGGAGGACTGAGGACACGTGTCGTAAGCGTTTCTACGACATAAAGCGCCGTGTCAAGGCTAAGATGGCGAAGGAGGCTAAGTCAGCCAGACAAACAGGGGGTGGCCATCCCTTCAGAGCGTCATATCGGGATTGGGAGGAGCCTGTGCGGTCCCTTATTCTGCCAGAAGTGGTTGGTGCGACTTTTGTCCGGGATTCGGATCATCCAAGTCAGGATGGTGAGTTTGTGGTACAATATTTATATTATTTTAACATATGTGCTTTGTCCTTAGTTGTCTGAAATGTATTATAGCTAATTGTGTTTGTAAGTTGTTTAATGTTTCAATTGTGTTGGTGATGTAATTTTTTGCATAAATAGTTATGTTATTTCCCTTTGTATTGTGACGTTAGCAGTTGTCCTGTCCCTTTTACTGCATCTAATATTTTTTTGTTTTTTGTTTTTTTTTGGATTTTTTGGGTGTACCATTAAATGAAGTCTGACTCGTGTTTTCATGAATGTTTTATCCATTTTTTTAAATGTATTTATGGT
Organism: Pseudophryne corroboree; assembly: GCF_028390025.1. Lineage (NCBI taxonomy): Eukaryota > Metazoa > Chordata > Amphibia > Anura > Myobatrachidae > Pseudophryne > Pseudophryne corroboree. The sequence goes on from NC_086444.1 coordinate 735,600,761, forward strand.
TAATGTATGTTGTTTTGGATAGGCCTTTGTGTGCAAGATGTGATTATTGCCGCAGAATATTATTATTATTATTATTATTTTTAAATAATATATTTGGTTGTTGTGAGTTATTTTTGTCACATTTTTTTTTTCTAAAATACTAATATTCTTGTTGTGTTAAACATCCACGTTTGGTTTTGTAGTTGTATAATATTGTTAATTCTGCACCTTACGGTATGGATTGTTTGTTGTATTTGGTTCATTATTAAAGTATACACACCCAATGAAGTCAGGCAGAAAAGCATAAGCAAAGTTTAGTTTTATTTTCTATTTTTTTTTAAACATTAAATTTTTATTAAAGGGTTTACACACAAAAATGGGGAACAGAAAAAAGAGAGGTAGGGGGAACACGGGAAGTCCAGAATGGTTACCATATACAGATTATAAACAGTTCACAGTCAGATGAATATACAATTGGCTACATTAGGCTTTCAAATACATGGGGAGGAGAAAGCATTGAGAAAAAACTAGGACTAGAATATATTAAACCTAGAAAATACCTGCTAGTACAACCTTCTTGTAGAGGTCAATCTAGGATGGGTGGAGCAAAGACACATCAATTGGAGAGCTATAAACTGTCAGTCTACCCTCTCTACTCCTATAGTCGGACCATCCCATCCATTTCAGGTGGATAGAGTTAGCCGAGGAAGAGTATTTAGCCTCTGCTGTTTCGAAAATGAAATGTTTGTGGATTTTATTTTGAATAAACGCTAGGGTAGGAATATTCTCAGACTTCCACAATTGTGCTATAGCGGCTTTAGTGGCTATCAAGATATGTCCCAAGACGTAGCGATCACCTACAGAGAGGTGGTCAACGTATAAATGGAATAGCGCCAGAGCTGGGTCCATGGGGATGTTGAGCCCTAACACTATGCTAGCCATGTGTAAACTTCTCTCCAAAGTGGTTGTATATGAGGGCATGCCCAGAAGATGTGATAGATATCCCCCGTAGATCCGCATTTTCTCCAACATAATTTGGATTGTGAAGGCCAGATCCTGTGTTGTTTTGCAGGGGTAAAGTAGGCCCTCTGTATAAGCTTGTAGAACATTTCAGAGTGGTTAACACATTTGGAGACTTTAAAACAAGATCTAAAAATACTGTCCCAATCTGCATCAACTAAGGACCTATTCAAATCTCTTTCCCATAAAGTCTGAGCTTTTAGTTTTGTCTGTGGGCCATTAGTCAATTGAAATTGGTACCACCACGTAATCCCATATTTATGTGAAGGCGATTCCAATCGGCTTATAATATAAGCCGGAAGAGAAGGTTTGTGGAGATGTGAGGGAGTAAATGAGTGTAACCAACTTCTCACCTGCAGGAATTTGAAGAAGTCTTGGGTCCGAATCCCAAATCTCTCTTGCAGTTGAGAAAAGGACATCAAGACAACGCCTACAAATAAATCGCCCACAGTGGAGAGCCCCCTACGAATCCACTCCTCTAGGGAGACATTAGGAATCGTTGACATAAGAGCAGATAACGACAGGCAGGGGGCAGGTAAATTAATCTCTTCCGAAGAGAGCACAGTTTATGCCATGAATCTAGAGTCGTTTTAATAGACTTGCAGGATCCGGCCCTACTCCGAGCAGCAGGCGGTGGTAACCAAAACAGGTCAGGAAGAGAAACAGCGTCTAAGCGTGAAGCTTCCAGGATAACCCAGGGTTTCGGATTCGAGGTGTCGAACCAGTCACTAGATTGACTCATCAGGCATGCAGCATGGTATTTTTCTATATCTGAGAAAGCTACTCCTCCAGATAATTTGGGCAAAATGAGAGGTTTTTTTGCAATTTTTGGTCTAGAGCCTCCCCACACATATCTGATCAGGACCTGATTAAATTTATTATAAGAGTGTCTGGGAAGGGGCCTAGGTATGGCGCGGAACAGGTACATTAATTTCGGCAATAGGACCATTTTGGCAGCAGCAATCCTACCCAACCAAGACACCTCTTGTAGCATCCACTCACCAGTCAGCTCCGTAAACGCTTTTAATAACGGGGCGTAATTACACTCAATCAAATTATCTTCTCTGGTTAAATTAATTCCTAGATATCTCAAAGAGTAGGACTTCCAGGCATATTTGTACGAATCCTTCAACCTAGAGACCACGGTCGGAGTTATATTGAGTGGGAGGGCTTCAGTCTTATTTGTATTTAATTTATAAAAGGAAACATCCGAATAACTTTGTAGGACGTCATGAAGAACTGGCAAGGAAGCCTCGGGGTCAGAAAGACATAGCAGAATATCATCCGCAAACAAGCTAATTTTGTGTGAAATACCTCCTATGACCGGGCCTCTAATCGAGTCTCGGGATCTAATGCAGGTAGCCAAGGGTTCTATCGCCAATGCAAAAATAAGAGGAGATAGCGGACAACCCTGCCGCGTGCCATTAGAAATATTGAAGGGTGAAGAAAGGCATCCGTTAACAAAGACCCGCGCACTGGGTGTGGAGTAGAGAGCCAGGATAGAGTCTAAGATCCTTCCCGAGAAGCCAAATTTGTCCAGCGTTAATCTCATAAAGTCCCAGTTCAATCTATCGAACGCCTTTTCGGCGTCCAGAGACAAAACTAGGAGGGACTCTCCTCTACAGGCAGAGTGCTCAATAACATTAATCACCCTACGCTTGTCTGTTTAAAACGAAGCCCACTTGATCAGGGTTGATAAGGGATGGGAGAAGGGGACTGATACGGTTAGCAATTAATTTGGCATAGATTTTTAGATCCGTGTTTAATAAAGCAATTGGTCTAAAATTTTGGACTGAGGTAGGGCTTTTTTCCGGTTTGGGAATGGTGATGATTTGAGCTTCCAGCATCTCTTTGGGGAAGTGGCCAGACTCTGAGGCTTCATTAAACACTGTCAAGAGGACCGGGGCCAAGTTCTCCTTAAAGGATTTATAAAAACCAGAAGGGTAACCATCTGGTCCCGGGGCCTTATCTGCTGGAAGGGAGTCAATAGCCTTTTCGACTTCGGCTAACGTCCAAGACTCACTGAGTGAGCTACATGACTCCAACGACAGTGAGGGGAGAGGAAAGCCACTCAGAAAATTCTGAACATCTATGCCTGTAGGTTGGAAAGTAGAAGAATCCTCCCTTAAGTTGTATAATTTAGAGTAATAAGATGCAAAGACATTTGCAATTTCGTCGGGATCGTAGACTCTCTTACCCCTATCTGAATGGACAATATGGATTTTTTCTTTCGCTCTCTTCCCCCTCAGCTTCCTCGCCAGTAATCTACCAGCTCTGTTGCCATAAACATTAAATTTTTGGTTCAGTCTATGTAGGTTGCGTTGGACCTCTGCTAGATAGAAGACATTAACCGCCTCCCTTGCTTCTTTCAATGACTTGATCAGGGCTTTATCGTGCGGATGCGCCTTGTGGGCGCTCTCTAGGGAAGCGACTGTGAGCTCAGCTTGTTCAAATTTCTTACGATATGCCCTTTTAAGCTTGGCCGCAGTTTGAATCGCCGTCCCTCGTGTTACTGCTTTGAGGGCGCACCAGAATGTGAAGATAGATGTCTCCTGGGGAGAGTTCTCAGAGAGGTAATGGTCCAAGGTGGATTGGATCGCCTGCGTGGTCTCAGGCTGAAGAAGACTGAGTTTACCTAAGCGCCAGGGGGCCGGGGTAACCCTTCTACTATTTATGTCCCATTCGATGTATAGTGGGGAGTGATCTGACCAGGACATGGGAAGAATGGAGATTTTACGGATGGACTGTAGACTCCACTTGTCTGCTAATGCTAAATCTATTCTAGAATAGGATTCGTGCACCGGGGAGAAAAATGTGTAATCTCTGTCCATTGGATGTTTAACGCGGATCAGCCTGTAGTGTGTTTTTCCACTTTAATTTTGAGTGTGACTCCAAATCCAGACCTCCATGGGTTAATAAATTTGATTTCCATTGATAATTTTTGTGTGATTTTGTTGTCAGCACATTCAACTATGTAAAGAACAAAGTATTTAATAAGAATATTTCATTCATTCAGATTTAGGATGGGTTGTTTAAGTGTTCCCTTTATTTTTTTGAGCAGTGTACATACCATTTACTGCACTCCTATGAGACACCTCACCTCTTCACTGCCTCTAATTTGCATATCAAAGATATTTGCTTTGCACGACTAAAAAAAATAGCTACACAAGTTAATTAGCATTTCAAGGGCTATCCTACCCTAGTAAACAGACTCCACAAGTCTTGGAAGAAAAGAAAGAAAAACAAAAACAAAACCTCTCTTTCCTTTTTCTATCTGTGTGCAACCCCCCCCCCCCCCCTCCACTTGATGTAAGGCAATTACACACAGACAAGAAAAAAAAGCATTCACTTTTCTCACCATTTACTCTCACTAGGCCCAATTGAAACTATTTGTAATTGACTGTGGCATGGGTTAAATAAATCCATTGGTAACTTAGAAATGTTGCTGGATTTGTAGATATGTGGAAACTTTGTGACAGAGGAAACTGATTGTTCTGACCAGACTGAAAATCAGCTATTTAGAAAGTGACCTTCCTAAAACGGCCACTGCTCCTCCCCCTTCCACATCCATGAGGCTTACACAAGATGGTGGACAGGCCATGTGGCTAGGCCAAAATGGAGGACAGACCATGCGGCTCCTTTTTCACAAAGAAATCACACTCTATACAGGCACCAAAACTTACTTTAGGCCTGAGTTTAAAAAGTATACAAATTTTCTCAGCATGCTAACACAGCTATATTATGGCTATGCAGCAACTTTTAAATGTAATTTAAATCTACTTAACAGATAAACAATCCAATCTGAATCAAGCACAATATGACTTATTTGAACTTTGTTTTGCAACAATAAAAATACGCTTTAGCATTTTAAATATTGTGAGAACCACACTGTTCCTTGAATTTCATATCAGCGCCTTACTGGTAACACAACAGAACACATGGATGTGATTTGTAAGCGTCGCGATGCATCCACCGTTAGCTGGTCGACCACAGACGCGTTTGTAATGTACAGTGCATCATTAAGAACGTGATATCCCGGACGAGCCCTCATCTGTAAAAGTCAAATTGCTTTCTAACAAATATTTAAAATGCCAGCTCTAATATATACTGTGGATGCCTGCACATCTTATTACCATGTGCTATGAATGTGCGCTATACATCGCAAAAACACTACATCCCATAAGAGAAAATAATTCACCCACACATTATCTGAGTTCCAAAGCTCATTGATGTATATATTTGTTATTAAAAGGATATATATTCAATATATCACAATGTACAGTATATATATAGTTACATGGTTACAATTTATACAGTAAGCAGTTATTACAAACTAATTCAAATACAGACACGGCCAGTAATACATCACCATTTCCCTCAATGCACTTTATAATCGCTCCAGTTCCTCCATCTTTAGCTGTGTCTCAACTCCAGCTAACAGCAGCAAAATATTACCAACACTCCATCTCGCTCAGCATCTGGGACAAACAGGGCCATCTGTGTGTGTGTTCAGTAATACACTGAGAATTGGGGGCGTGCACAGGTTTCTTGTTATTAGTCTAGGGGAGGGAACTTTCTCATTCATGATGAGTCATTGGTCAGTTCATATGCAAGCCTTGAAGACATCAAAAGGGCTGGCCTGAGTTTCCTGTCCACATGCTTTAAATGGAATGTCATTGTTCTCTTCAGAATTGTGGCTTTATATTCATACATTCAATCATATCTACTAATGGCAATGTGCTACAACTTAATAACAGGCATCAAATTGATACACACATTAATCTGGTTACTTTGACACCAAGCACGACATGTCCATCTTGCTCCGCTCCCGTAATACACATACATGACGTTACTCCATTATATTATTTAAAACATTATGATGTCTGGCGCTTGATATGTCCAATTTATGTGCTGTATGAAATATGTGTTGAATCTATCTTTGTGGCATGTCTGTGTAAATGCATATGTTACCATATTTGCTGTGCTCGCTGCGCGTATTCGCAAGCATAGCGATTCATAATGTGTGGAGTCTGTATGTTCTCTCTATGTAATATTTTTGACTTCGACACCCCTCTTTGTTGGCCCACAAAGATGAGGATGAGGGCGATTGGGCAAGTATGGCCCATGAAGAAGAGGAGCATGTGCAGGTTGATGTGGAGCCTAGTAAGTACAATTTAAAAAAAACACAATAATTTCATGTAGTCAAATAAGCAAGAACATGTGTGCCCAATCCACATCCAACCATTCCCTACCACAGTTGCACTATTAAGGCAGCCTGTCATTGAGGCAGGCTATGCTGGTATGTGTTGTTCCACAGCAGCTACAAACACACACAGCCAACACACAGGTAGTGGAAGAGATTATAGTAAAAACTAAATTGTTGGGCAAAGTTGGTTAACTTTATATAGAGGTAGAAAGAACCTGAGTATTTTTTTTAACACTATCATAGATGTGTGATTTAAAATTAAGAGTATTTAAAAATATACGTACTATCATAGTAGGTTATCTAATTTTAAAAATTACATTTAAAATAATTTTTCAAAAATATTACCCAAATAAAAAAAAAACATGTGTGTTGTAGGTTTTTCAAAAAGGCTTGGCCTAGCCCATATTGTTAGTGGGTCACCTTAGGATTAGTGATGAGCGGGTTCGGTTTCTCGGAAACCGAACCCCCCCGAACTTCACCCTTTTTACACGGGTCCGAGCCATACTCGGATTCTCCCGTATGGCTCGGGTAACCCGAGCGCGCCCGAACCTCATCATCCCGCTGTCGGATTCTCACGAGATTCGGATTCTATATAAGCAGCCGCGCGTCGCCGCCATTTTCACTTGTGCATTGGAAATGTTAGGGAGAGGACGTGGCTGGCGTCCTCTCCGTTTATGTTGATGCATTGCAAATATTTTGTGCTTGCTTATTACTTAATTGTGGGGACTGGGGAGCAGCTGTATATAGGAGGAGTACAGTGCAGAGTTTTGCTGACAGTGACCACCAGTATACGTTGTCTGCCTGAAAAAACACTCCATATCTGTGCTCAGTGTGCTGCATATATCTGTGCTCACACTGCTTAATTGTGGGGACTGGGGAGCAGCTGTATTATATAGCAGGAGTACAGTGCATAGTTTTGCTGACAGTGACCACCAATATACGTTGTCTGCCTGAAAAACACTTCATATCTGTGCTCAGTGTGCTGCTTTATTGTGTGGACTTGGGACCACCAGTATAATATTATATAGGAGGAGTACAGTGCAGAGTTTTGCTGACCAGTGACCACCAGTATATAATATATAGGTACAGTAGGCCACTGCTGTACCTACCTCTGTGTCGTCATTAAGTATACTATCCATCTACATTCTATACCTGTGGTGCATTTTAGTTTTGCAGTTTGCTGACACAGTGACCACCAGTATACTATATATAGCAGTACGGTATGGAAGGCCACTGCTGTACCTACCTCTGTGTCGTCATTAAGTATACTATCTATCTACATTCTATACCTGTGGTGCATTTTAGTTTTGCAGTTTGCTGACACAGTGACCACCGGTATACTATATATAGCAGTACGGTACGGAAGGCCACTGCTGTACCTACCTCTGTGTCGTCATTAAGTATACTATCCATCTACATTCTATACCTGTGGTGCATTTTAGTTTTGCAGTTTGCTGACACAGTGACCACCAATATACTATATATAGCAGTACGGTACGGAAGGCCACTGCTGTACCTACCTCTGTGTCGTCATTAAGTATACTATCCATCTACATTCTATACCTGTGGTGCATTTTAGTTTTGCAGTTTGCTGACACAGTGACCACCAGTATACTATATATAGCAGTACAGTACGGAAGGACACTGCTGTACCTACCTCTGTGTTGTCAAGTATACTATCCATCCATACCTGTGGTGCATTTCAGTTTTGCACAGTTTGCTGACAACCAGTATATAATATATAGCATTACGGTACAGTAGGCCACTGCTCTACCTACCTCTGTGTCGTCAAGTATACTAGCTTAGTCACACAGCGACCTTGGTGCGCCTCTTTTTTTCTTTGCATCATGTGCTGTTTGGGGACTATTTTTTTGAAGTGCCATCCTGCCTGACACTGCAGTGCCACTCCTAGATGGGCCATGTGTTTGTGTCGGACACTTGTGTCGCTTAGCTTAGTCACACAGCGACCTTGGTGCGCCTCTATTTTTTCTTTGCATCATGTGCTGTTTGGGGACTATTTTTTTGAAGTGCCATCCAGCCTGACACGGTCATGTCATATGCAATATAGCCTTTATTGAGTTAAGACTTTGAGGGATCACCATTCGGAAACGAGTAGTTTTTAATATCACATTCTGTTTTTCTTATTCACACTATATTTTAATATTTCACCAAATACCTAAAAATTTTAATGCATATCTAATAAAGAATAGATATTTTAAGTAAACAATTAGTGGTAGAGTGCGTCCAGGAAAATGCTTCTTTCTTCTTTTTTCTCTATTAGCTTCATATGAGTCCATGACTCAAAAGCATTTGGAGGGCACCTGCGTATAGGGTTATACAGGGTCGAGAAAACCCAAAATATTCCAAGCAACGCAGAAGGTACCACAATACAATTGAACTATATACATAAGAAAATTATAATTAAAAAACTGGTGCGGGATTACACAAACTATATGTACATTCATATTTCACTAGTGCTATACTAGTATTTCCTCATAATCCGAGCACAGTAAGGACGACTCCATTTCAATTTAGATTTAAGATAATTTGAATATTGACTATAACCAGAGCCAAATCCGTTGAAGGATGGCTTCTTTTAATTTGTGCCAAGATCTAAATAACAGACAAGAAAGATGGCAAAGTTCCCAAAAAAACACTTTTGGTAATCTCCCTAGTGAGAATGCAACACACTGGTCTAATGATTTGCTGCTGTTAAAAAATGTATTGATGAAACAAACAAAGGTGTTTTGGAACAGAACTATGTTCGACAGCTACCAAAGTAACAAACTGACTCCAAGAGGTCTGAGACCTAATGTGTTCCCTACCTTTGATCTGGAGGAAACACTTAAGAAAGAATGGGAGAATGTATTATTAGAATGCTCAGAGAATCTGATAAAGATACTAATAAAACATGATGATAGCAAAATTAAACAATATACGGAAGAAATTACAGCTATAGGAGAAAAATTGAAACAATATGAAGGCTTGGAGCAGTTTCAGAAAACATATATAAAATACAAGCATGAGGTGGAGGTGGTAGAGAAAAGTATTATAGAACGAAAACAACAAAAATTCTTAAGAGACAAGAACGACTACCTCCGGGGTACCATTTTCAGATGGAATATAAAAAAGGTATATAGAAACATAGCGAGAGAAAAAGGATACTCTACATCAGAATTTGAGACATCAGAAAGTGAAATGTCAGATCAATCAGCAGCAAATAGCCAGAGACGACAGCAGCATTTTTTAGGGGCAGGTCCAAGTGGAGTGTCAGATACAGGACCCCGAAAAGAACGAGAAGAGGACGCCATAGCCAAAAATCAAAGAAAGCGAGAAAGAGGAGATTGGGGGGGAACCCAAGAAGGAAATACCACTCATTCAGGAGGTAATCCCTGAGGATACTATGAAAATCATCAACATTAGTGACAGAATTTTAAATGAACATCATCAGAATGTATTATCAAAAAGATTATCCTTCTCTCCGGTAAAAAATATGGACAGATTCACAGCTAAAAAAGATCTTAACCTCTTTGCTAGGAAGATTTTATTGAAAAAGTTTCATAAAAACAGAGAAAAATTTACAACAGATAGTCATCTAGAGGAATTGGAAGAAGAAGCAATTGGTATATTGGAGGAGCTGATGCAGGAAAATGAGGAACCCACTGTTGGTGTTGGTGACAATTATCGTGATAAGAGCCTGAAAAAGAAATCTACCTTTTTTCCAAATGCCAACATATGTCCGCAAGTAAAAGTTTTTGTAGATTTGGTATCAAAAGATTTGGACAATCTGTTTAGTCAAGGATTGAAAATTACACATCCTAATATGACTAAAAATGAAATCAAAGCCCTCCAGGATATAGAAAAATGGGATGATGTTGAAATCAAGTCATCAGACAAAGGAGGGAATGTGGTGATTTGGAAAAAAAGACCATTATCTTGAGGAGATCATGAGGCAATTGAATGACACCTCCTGCTACCAAAGATTAATTTTAATCCCACTGCCAACTTTTTGAAGAAGTATTTACATCTAGTGGAAAGGAATTTCAATGAAGGAACCATCACAAAGAGGGAAAAGGAGTTCCTATGGGTTGAAAATCCCAAAATACCGACCATCTATGTGTTACCCAAGGTACACAAAAACCCTGACAAACCACCTGGAAGGCCCATAGTGTCGGGCATAGGTGGCCTGACTGAGAAGGCGAGTATATTTGTGGATAAACAATTGAGGAGGTTTGTCACAGAGTTGCCATCTTATACAAGAGACACCTTGGATATCTTAGGCAAACTGGAAAATCTTACAGTATCTTCAGATATGTGGTTGTGTACGTGCGACGTGGAGTCATTATACACCAGTATAAGTCACGAAAAGGGTTTGGGAGCAGTGAGACATTTTCTCAACACGAGAAATATGAATAAATTATATGAATTCACAGTACAGCTTCTAGAATTCGTTCTGACGAAAAACTATTTTGTTTTTAACAAAAGATTCTATCTCCAGACCCGAGGTACAGCTATGGGAAGCACATTTGTGCCAACATATGCAAATCTGTACCTCGGGTGGTGGGAACGAGAATTTGTTTTCTCTGACGAAAATGATGTCTATACCATCCATGTGATGGGGTGGTTCCGTTACATAGACGACATCTTGATATTATGGGAAGGAGAGAGACAACTTCTGATGGAATTCATAGATGTCCTGAATCAGAATGAATTGAATTTGAAATTGACATCAGAAATTAATCAAACATCAATAACCTTTTTGGACTTGACCATTACAATTGAAGCAGATGGCATGATAACAACTGATTTATACAGAAAAACCACGGCTACAAATAGCATCTTGCACAGTGAGAGTTCACACCTCCCAGAAACAATAAGAGGAGTCCCCAAAGGAGAGTTTCTGAGGACACGCCGAAATTGCTCGAACAATGAGAATTTTGAAAAGAGAGCAAAAGAACTCAGAGAAAGGCTGCGATTGAGGGGATACAGTAATAAGAACATCAAAAGTAGCTATAAAACAGCAGCCAATAAAGATAGAAAATCCCTCATTTATCCCAAACAACGAAGGGAAACCCAAGGGGAAGAATTACAAAAGGTCAGATATATTGGAACCTTTTGTAATGAACATAAGGAGATAAAAGACATTCTACAAAAACACTGGCACATGGTGATCATGGATGAAGATTTAAAAGGAATGCTGGGAGAGAAAGTGCACACAAGTTGGAGGAAATCTCCCAACCTGAAAGATACCTTGGTACACAGTCACTTTTTACGAGAAGGAAAGAACCGAAGGAACAGACCATTAATGGGATGTTTCCCCTGTGGTACATGTAGTACCTGTCGGTACATTGAACAGACCAATGAATTCCAAGATCGATATGGAAATAAACAAAAAATAAGATTTTACTCACCGGTAAATTTATTTCTCGTAGTCCGTAGTGGATGCTGGGTACTCCGTAAGGACCATGGGGAATAGACGGGCTCCGCAGGAGACTGGGCACTTCTTTAAAGAAAAGATTAGGTACTACATCTGGTGTGCACTGGCTCCTCCCTCCAAGCCCCTCCTCCAGACCTCAGTTAGGGAAACTGTGCCCGGAAGAGTTGACATTACAAGGAAAGGATTTGGAATCCAGGGTAAGACTCATACCAGCCACACCAATCACACCGTACAACTCGTGATAACTGTACCCAGTTAACAGTATGAACAACAACTGAGCCTCATTAAACTGATGGCTCAGAACAAAAAACCCTATAGTTAAGCAATATCTATATACAAGTATTGCAGAATTCCGCACTTGGGACGGGCTCCCAGCATCCACTACGGACTACGAGAAATAGATTTACCGGTGAGTAAAATCTTATTTTCTCTGACGTCCTAGTGGATGCTGGGTACTCCGTAAGGACCATGGGGATTATACCAAAGCTCCCAAACGGGCGGGAGAGTGCGGATGACTCTGCAGCACCGAATGAGCAAACTCAAGGTCCTCCTCAGCCAGGGTATCAAACTTGTAGAATTTTGCAAACGTGTTTGATCCCAACCAGGTAGCAGCTCGGCAAAGTTGTAAAGCAGAGACCCCTCGGGCAGCCGCCCAAGAAGAGCCCACCTTCCTCGTGGAATGGGCTTTGACTGATTTAGGATGCGACAGTCCAGCCGCAGAATGTGCAAGTTGAATCGCGCTACAGATCCAGCGAGCAATAGTCTGCTTAGAAGCAGGAGCACCGAGCTTGTTGGGTGCATGCAGGATAAACAGCGAGTCAGTTTTTCTGACTCTAGCCGTCCTGGAAACATAGATTTTCAGGGCCCGGACTACATCCAGCAACTTGGAAGCCTCCAAGTCCTGAGTAGCCGCAGGCACCACAATAGGTTGGTTCAAATGAAACGCTGATACCACCTTAGGGAGAAATTGGGGACGAGTCCTCAATTCTGCCCTGTCCATATGGAAGATCAGATAGGGGCTTTTACATGACAAAGCCGCCAATTCTGACACACGCCTAGCCGAAGCCAAGGCCAAAAGCATGACCACTTTCCACGTGAGATACTTCAACTCCACGGTCTGAAGTGGCTCAAACCAATGTGATTTTAGGAAATCCAACACAACGTTGAGATCCCAAGGTGCCACTGGAGGCACAAAAGGAGGATGAATATGCAGCACTCCCTTAACAAACGTCTGAACTTCAGGCAGTGAAGCCAGTTCTTTTTTAAAGAAAATAGACAGGGCCGAAATCTGGACTTTAATGGATCCCAATTTTAGGCCCATAGTCACTCCTGACTGTAGGAAGTGCAGAAATCGACCCAGCTGAAATTCTTCTGTTGGGGCCTTCATAGCCTCACACCAAGCAACATATTTTCGCCATATGCGGTGATAATGTTTTGCTGTCACATCCTTCCTAGCTTTTATCAGCGTAGGAATGACTTCAACCGGAATGCCCTTTTCCATCAGGATCCGGCGTTCAACCGCCATGCCGTCAAACGCAGCCGCGGTAAGTCTTGGAACAGACAGGGCCCCTGCTGTAGCAGGTCCTGTCGGAGCGGCAGAGGCCAAGGGTCCTCTGAGATCATTTCTTGTAGTTCCGGGTACCAAGTCCTCCTTGGCCAATCCGGAACGATGAGTATAGTTCTTACTCCTCTCTTTCTTATTATCCTCAGTACCTTTGGTATGAGAGGAAGAGGGAACACATAAACCGACTGGAACACCCACGGTGTCACTAGAGCGTCCACAGCTATCGCCTGAGGGTCCCTTGACCTGGCGCAATATCTTTTTAGCTTTTTGTTGAGGCGGGACGCCATCATGTCCACCTGTGGCCTTTCCCAACGATTTACAATCAGCTGGAAGACTTCTGGATGAAGTCCCCACTCTCCCGGGTGGAGGTCGTGCCTGCTGAGGAAGTCTGCTTCCCAGTTGTCCACTCCCGGAATGAACACTGCTGACAGTGCTATCACGTGATTTTCCGCCCATCGGAGAATCCTTGTGGCTTCTGCCATCGCCATCCTGCTTCTTGTGCCGCCCTGTCGGTTTACATGGGCGACCGCCGTGATGTTGTCTGACTGAATCAGCACCGGCTGGTTTTGAAGCAGGGGTTTTGCCTGAGTTAGGGCATTGTAAATGGCCCTTAGTTCCAGAATATTTATCTGTAGGGAAGCCTCCTGACTCGACCATTGTCCTTGGAAGTTTCTTCCCTGAGTGACTGCCCCCCAACCTCGGAGGCTTGCATCCGTGGTCACCAGGACCCAGTCCTGTATGCCGAATCTGCGGCCCTCGAGAAGATGAGCACTCTGCAGCCACCACAGCAGAGACACCCTGGCCCTCAGGGACAGGGTGATCAGCCGATGCATCTGAAGATGCGATCCGGACCACTTGTCTAACAGATCCCACTGAAAGATCCTTGCATGGAACCTGCCGAATGGAATTGCCTCGTAAGAAGCTACCATCTTTCCCAGGACTCGCGTGCAGTGACGCACCGACACCTGTTTTGGTTTTAGGAGGTCTCTGACCAGAGATGACAACTCCTTGGCCTTCTCCTCCGGGAGAAACACCTTCTTCTTTTCTGTGTCCAGAATCATACCCAGGAACAGCAGACGCGTCGTAGGAACCAGCTGCGACTTTGGGATATTCAGAATCCAGCCGTGCTGTTGTAGCACTTCCTGAGATAGTGCTACTCTGACCAACAACTGCTCCCTGGACCTCGCCTTTATAAGGAGATCGTCCAAGTACGGGATAATTATAACTCCCTTCTTCCGAAGGAGTATCATCATTTCGGCCATTACTTTGGTAAATACCATCGGTGCCGTGGACAGACCAAACGGCAACGTCTGGAATTGGTAATGGCAGTCCTGTACCACAAAATGGAGGTACACCTGGTGAGGTGGGTAAATGGGGACATGTAGGTAAGCATCCTTGATGTCCAGTGATACCATGTAATCCCCCTCTTCCAGGCTTGCAATAACCGCCCTGAGCGATTCCATTTTGAACTTGAACTTCCTTATATAGGTGTTCAAGGATTTCAAATTTAGAATGGGTCTCACCGAACCGTCTCGTTTCGGTACCACAAACATTGTGGAATAGTAACCCCGTCCCTGTTGAAAGAGGGGAACTTTGATTATCACCTGCTGTAGGTACAGCTTGTGAATTGCCGCCAGTACTACCTCCCTGTCCTGGGGAGTAGCTGGCAAGGCTGATTTGAGGTAACGGTGAGGGGGAGACGTCTCGAATTCCAGCTTGTATCCCTGAGATACCACTTGTAGAACCCAGAGATCCACCTGTGAGCGAACCCACTGGTCGCTGAAGTTCCAGAGACAGGCCCCCACCGCACCTGGCTCCACATGTGGAGCCCCAGCGTCATGCGGTGGACTTAGTGGAAGCAGGGGAGGATTTTTGTTCTTGGGAACTGGCTGTATGGTGCAGCTTTTTCCCTCTACCTCTGCCTCTAGGCAGAAAGGATGCGCCTCTAACCCGCTTGCCTTTCTGAGGCCGAAAGGACTGTACTTGATAATACGGTGCTTTCTTAGGCTGTGAGGGAACCTGAGGTAAAAAAGTCGACTTCCCAGCTGTTGCTGTGGATAAGAGGTCCGAAAGACCGTCCCCAAACAATTCCTCACCCTTATAAGGCAAAATTTCCATGTGCCTTTTAGAATCAGCATCACCTGTCCACTGCCGAGTCCATAATACTCTCCTGGCAGAAATGGACATTGCATTAATTCTAGATGCCAGCCGGCAAATGTCCCTCTGTGCATCTCTCATATATAAGACTACGTCTTTAATATGCTCTATGGTTAGCAATATAGTGTCCCTGTCAAGGGAATCAATGTTATCAGACAGGGAATCAGACCACGCTGCTGCAGCACTACACATCCATGCTGAAGCAATAGCAGGTCTCAGTATAGTACCTGAGTGTGTATACACAGACTTCAGGATAGCCTCCTGCTTTCTATCTGCAGGCTCCTTTATGGCGGCCGTATCCTGAGAAGGCAGTGCCACCTTTTTTGATGAGCGTGTGAGCGCCTTGTCCACCTTAGGGGATGTCTCCCAGCGTAACCTATCCATTGGCGGGAAAGGGTACGCCATTAGTAACCGCTTAGAAATTACTAGTTTCTTATCTGGGGAACGCTTCTTCACACAATTCATTTAACTCATCAGATGGGGGAAAAGTCACTGGCTGCTTTTTCTCCCCAAACATAATACCCTTTTTTGTGGTAACCGGGTTAATGTCAGAAATGTGCAACACATTTTTCATTGCCGTAATCATGCATCGGATGGCCCTAGTGGATTATATATTTGTCTCATCCTCGTCGACACTGGAGTCAGACTCCGTGTCGACATCTGTGTCTGCCATCTGAGGTAGCGGGCGTTTTTGAGCCCCTGACGGCCTCTGAGATGCCTGGGCAGGCGCGGGCTGAGATGCCGGCTGTCCCAAAGCTGCGTCATCGAACCTTTTATGCAACGAGTTGACACTGTCGGTTAATACCTTCCACATATCCATCCACTCAGGTGTCGGCCCCGCAGGGGGCGACATCACACTTATCGGCACCTGCTCCGCCTCCACGTAAGCGTCCTCATCAAACATGTCGACACAGCCGTACCGACACACCGCACACACACACACACAGGGAATGCTCTGACTGAGGACAGGACCCCACAAAGTCCTTTGGGGAGACAGAGAGAGAGTATGCCAGCACACACCAGAGCGCTATATAACAGAGGGATATACACTATACACAAAGTGAATTTTTCCCCTATAGCTGCTTATATCACAATTTGCGCCTAAATTTATGTGCCCCCCCCTCTTTTTTACCCTTTCCGTAGCGTATACCGCAGGGGAGAGCCTGGGGAGCGTCCTTCCAGCGGAGCTGTGAAGAGAAAATGGCGCTGGCTGTGCTGAGGGAGATAGCCCCGCCCCTTCAACGGCGGGCTTCTCCTGCTTTTTATAACGTTAATGGCGGGGGTTTCTGCACATATACAGTGTTAAACACTGTATTATGTGCTTTTTATTGCCAAAAGGTATATTAATTGCAGCCCAGCCCCCCCCCCCCCCCCCCCCCCAGCACCCACCAGTGACCGGAGCGTGTGGTGTGCTGTGGGAGCAATGGCGCACAGCTGCAGTGCTGTGCGCTACCTTATTGAAGACCAAAGTCTTCAGCCGCCGATTTCCTCCGGTTCTTCCGTCTTCTGGCTCTGCAAGGGGGACGGCGGCGCGGCTCCGGGAACGGACGATCGAGGTCGGGCCCTGTGTTCGATCCCTCTGGAGCTAATTGTATCCAGTAGCCTGGAAGCACAAGCTAGCTGCAAGCAGGTAGGTTTGCTTCTCTCCCCTCAGTCCCACGTAGCAGTGAGTCTGTTGCCAGCAGATCTCACTGAAAATAAAAAACCTAACAAATACTTTTCTTTTTAGTGAACTCAGGAGAGCCCACTAAGTGCATCCAGCTCAGGCCGGGAACAGATTCTAACTGGAGGAGGGGCATGGAGGGAGGAGCCAGTGCACACCAGATGTAGTACCTAATCTTTTCTTTAAAGAAGTGCCCAGTCTCCTGCGGAGCCCGTCTATTCCCCATGGTCCTTATGGAGTACCCAGCATCCACTAGGACGTCAGAGAAATATGGCAATACATCAACTGCAAATCAGTGGGAGTGATTTACTGCTTAGTGTGTCCCTGTGGCAAGAGATATGTGGGCATGACTGGCAGACAATTAAGGATACGTGTCATGGAACACATTAGGAACATCAGAAATGCTGCGATGGACCTACAGAGACATAAGAAAATTACCAGTGTGGCAAACCACTTCTTGAAGGCTCACAAAGGAATTGAAAGAGATCTAAAAGCCTTTGGTATAGAACAGATACATCTTGGTATCAGAGGTGGGGACACCACAAAGGAACTCCTAAAAAAGGACACAAAATGGATATTCCTCATGTACAGCGTGGATCCCCATGGGATGAATGATTATAATCATTATTCCTCTTTCCTATAAGACAATTCAGAAGTATAGAATCACAGTGAGCCCAGTGGTTCTCTCTTCTCCCAAAACTTTGCAATTTTTGCAATTTTTGATATTAATATTAACAAATGTTCTGAAGCAAAAGGCTATAAATTGATGGAATTGATAAAGGTGATATATATACATATATAAAGGAACATGGGAATGACCGATAATCAGCTTCGATGATTCCAGGAATTAGATGGACTAAAGATGGGAAGAAACATCACAATAGGATAATTATCAAAGAGTCTCTCATTAATTGGAAGTTTGTTCTTGCAATTAAGTGAGGTAGAATGACTCAATATGGAGTGGAAAAATAATTGACGAATTATTAACCGACCTTATTCAAATGTAGGTGGCAATTGTGGGCAAAAAATATAGGTAGTATTGGTGAAGAATAATACACAAAAATTAAGGATAATTGACAATAAAGATGTATATCCTAGAATTATGGGTTGAAAACACAGAGTGGTAGTGACACAGAGTGTTCATTTGGATTTTATGCGCATCACTTGGGGAGGGAGGGTAATGATAATAAATACTTTTTAGGAAGAACACTTCACTATATTAAAGGAATCACAACATAATAATGAGAGAGAACACTATAATCATCGCACACTGAAAAATTTAGATAAAATTACACTATCCCAACGAGAGAGACTTGGAGATGGATTGCACATATGGATTGAGTGGAGGGAATAATCACTAAAGAGAAAGGAGCACAGTGGAATTAAATAAGATTTGCACTATTTTCACATAGCAATGATAAAAAGGAATCATCAGTATAAAAGAAAAATAGGAGACCATATATAAGACAGTGACCAATATTAGGACACCAGTATGCAGTATTAAGATCAAAGGAACAATTTTTGATGTATAATAATGTATTAGGAATGGTTATTCAATAGAATAATGGAAAGCCAATATTGGGCACGCAGAAAAATAATATTAAAAGATTAATAGGCACTAATATAAAAAAAGCAGAATGGGGTTGGATGAGTAAAACTGAAATTAAGATATTCCAAACATATGAGAATTCTTAAAACTAAAGGACATAGTTATCTGGAATTTAGGTCAGAACAAAAATTTACTGTTGAAAAATCTAATATTGATAATCTGTGTAGGAAGAAATATACTGTAGGAATTATTACTGGGATTAATGTGGTAATTCTAAGTATATAAAATTCAAAATAATGTTTATTAATACAGACATATATATTTGATTTCATAGATCACAGTTGTAATGATATAATTTAATGGAATGTATCACCATTACAGTATTAGTAGGAATATCAATGGCCTCACCATTGCAATAATGTCAAAATTCATGCTATAAGTGTGTAGCAGGATCTGGATGATTGACAGCTTTTAGATCCAATTAAAACAATAGGTGGGGGATATAAGGAGACGGATATCCAGGCTCTGGTTAGCGCCCTGAGGAAGCCTAAGGTGGAACGGCCGTGGGCTGCTTCCGGGTGGTGTAAAAACTCAAAGTCAAACTTTAGTTAATAATGTGTCTAGATATGTAATATAACTGTGTTGTCCTCCATCAGTGATAAACAATAGAGAACAGACCTCTATCACTCCCTCTCACGATCTCCGCTGCCGGCAGCGGCTTCGTGAGTGAAGCCGTCAGACGGAGAGAGAGAGCGGGGAGTCCCGGCGTCAGCCCGCACACACGCTGAGCTCAGTGCGGCCAGCGGCATTGAGACGGGCGGCCGGTTTACAGTGCTCACGTGTCATTTACGATCACAGCCTATAAGCTACATAGTGCTGTGATCGCAGTATATTAAATTCAATTTCTTTCAATAAATAATCAGTACCATCATACAGCACAATAAACAAATTGAAAGTATTGATACTGAGAGAGTATAATGCAATAATAGTGTTGTGCACGGCTGTTCAAATATATGTAATCACTCTGATGGGATGGGATGGGATGGAAATGTGATGATTATTAGATACAGGCTAACGGATTATTCATAACCTATAAAGGACAGTGTGTTAATCACAGATAACTGGGCAATATTAAATAGAATCAAGCTATCAAGTAGCTGCATTATATAAGAATATATTTGCATGTGGTTATCAAGGATAATTAGTGAAGGCAGTATTTCCCCTGTATGAAAGACTAAAAGAGACACATCCTTGAAATAAAGCTAGCACACCTAAAAGCAACAATTTATAAGAACAGTAATCAGTAGCTACATTGTATGAGAATATACTAAATTGTTGCAAAGGGATAAGCAATAATACAGGCAGCCTATTGTATTCATAAAAGCAGTTTATAGGACAACACCAATAAAAGACACGGATATTATGTCATATGCAATATAGCCTTTATTGAGTTAAGACTTTGAGGGATCACCATTCGGAAACGAGTAGTTTTTAATATCACATTCTGTTTTTCTTATTCACACTATATTTTAATATTTCACCAAATTCCTAAAAATGTTAATGCATATCTAATAAAGAATAGACATTTTAAGTAAACAATTAGTGGTAGAGTGTGTCCAGGAAAATGCTTCTTTCTTCTTTTTTCTCTATTAGCTTCATATGAGTCCATGACTCAAAAGCATTTGGAGGGCACCTGCGTATAGGGTTATACAGGGTCGAGAAAACCCAAAATATTCCAAGCAACGCAGAAGGTACCACAATACAATTGAACTATATACATAAGAAAATTATAATTAAAAAACTGGTGCGGGATTACACAAACTATATGTCCACTCCTAGATGGGCCAGGTGTTTGTGTTGGCCACTTGTGTCGATTAGCTTAGTCACACAGCGACCTTGGTGCGCCTCTTTTTTTCTTTGCATCATGTGCTGTTTGGGGACTATTTTTTTGAAGTGCCATCCTGTCTGACACTGCAGTGCCACTCCTAGATGGGCCAGGTGTTTGTGTCGGCCACTTGTGTCGCTTATCTTAGTCACACAGCGACCTTGGTGCGCCTCTTTTTTTCTTTGCATCATGTGCTGTTTGGGGACTATTTTTTTGAAGTGCCATCCTCCCTGACACTGCAGTGCCACTCCTAGATGGGCCAGGTGTTTGTGTCGGCCACTTGTGCCGCTTAGCTTAGTCACACAGCGACCTTGGTGCGTCTATTTTTTTCTTTGCATCATGTGCTGTTTGGGGAAAAAAAATTTAAGTGCCATCCTGCCTGAAACTGCAGTGCCACTCCTAGATGGGCCAGGTGTTTGTGTCGGCCACTTGTGTCGCTTAGCTTAGTCACACAGCGACCTTGGTGCGCCTCTTTTTTCCTTTGCATCATGTGCTGTTTGGGGACTATTTTTTTGAAATGCCATCCTGTCTGACACTGCAGTGCCACTCCTAGATGGGCCAGGTGTTTGTGTCGGCCACTTGTGTTGCTTATCTTAGTCACACAGCGACCTTGGTGTGCCTCTTTTTTTTCTTTGCATCATGTGCTGTTTGGGGACTATTTTTTTGAAGTGCCATCCTGTCTGACACTGCAGTGCCACTCCTAGATGGGCCAGGTGTTTGTCGGCCACTTGTGTCGCTTATCTTAGTCACACAGCGACCTTGGTGCGCCTCTTTTTTTCTTTGCATTATGTGCTGTTTGGGGACTATTTTTTTGAAGTGCCATCCTGCCTGACACTGCAGTGCCACTCCTAGATGGGCCAGGTGTTTGTGTCGGCCACTTGTGTCGCTTAGCTTAGCCATCCAGCGCCTCTGTGCAAATATTAGGACTAAAAATAATATTGTGAGGTGTTCAGAATAGACTGGAAATGAGTGGAAATTATGGTTATTGGGGTTAATAATACTATGGGATCAAAATGACCCCCAAATTCTATGATTTAAGCTGTTTTTTAGGGTTTTTTGAAAAAAACACCCGAATCCAAAACACACCCGAATCCGACAAAAAATTTTCGGTGAGGTCTTGCCAAAACGCGTCCGAATCCAAAATACGGCCGCGGAACCGAATCCAAAACCAAAACCCGAAAAATGTCCGGTGCACATCACTACTTAGGATGTGTGTGATACCATTACATACTGTAAGTTGGGTAGTGTCCTAACATACTCCATAAATGTAGTTTGTGAAGAAGTTACCCAGAAATAAGACAGATGCAGTGTACATGTTATTTGTTGGTTTAAAGCTCATAGGGGTTGGCTTGTAATTTATTATGAGAAACACAGGGGGAAATTTACTAAGCTCCCGATTTTGACCGAGATGCCGTTTTTTCATCAAAGTGTCATCTCGGTAATTTACTAAACACTAATCACGGCAGAGATGAGGGCATTCGTAATTTTTTGCAAGTCCAAGTAAAAAATTACGAATGAATACACCATCGGTCAAAACGCGGCTGTTTAAGTATGAATCTCGGTCATTTACTAAGAAGTGCAAAGCAAAAAACAAACAAACACTGCCGTGAAAAATTACAACTCGTAAAAAAGTGCTAAAAAAAACAGACCTTTTTTTTTTATTCGTGATTGGATAGGCATGCACGGATCCATGAGATCCGTGCATGTATATCAGTGGGAAGGGGTGGGAAAGTGCTTATTTTTTCATAAAAAATTGCGTGGGGTCCCCCCTCCTAAGCATAACCAGCCTCGGGCTCTTTGAGCCGATCCTGGTTGCAGAAATATGGGGAAAAAAATGACAGGGGTTCCCCCATATTTAAGCAACCAGCATCGGGCTCTGCGCCTGGTCCTGGTCCCAAAAATACGGGGGACAAAAAGAGTAGGGGTCCCCCGTATTTTTAAAACCAGCACCGGGCTCCACTAGCTGGACAGATAATGCCACAGCCGGGGGTCACTTTTATATAGTGCCCTGCGGCCGTGGCATCAAAAATCCAACTAGTCACTCCTGGCCGGGGTACCCTGGGGGAGTGGGGACCCCTTCAATCAAGGGGTCCCCCCCCCCAGCCACCCAAGGGCCAGGGGTGAAGCCCGAGGCTGTCCCCCCCCATCCAATGGGCTGCGGATGGGGAGGCTGATAGCCTTTGTTGTAAAAGAAAAGATATTGTTTTTAGTAGCAGTACTACAAGGCCCAGCAAGCCTCCCCCGCATGCTGGTACTTGGAGAACCACAAGTACCAGCATGCGACGGAAAAACGGGCCCGCTGGTACCTGTAGTACTACTACTAAAAAAATACCCAAAAAAACACAAGACACACACACCGTGAAAGTATAATTTTATTACATACATACACACATACATACATACTTACCTTAAGTTCCCACGCAGGTCGGTCCTCTTCTCCAGTAGAATCCAAGGGGTACCTGTTGAAGAAATTATACTCACGAGATCCAGGGGTCCAGGCTCCTCGGGAAATCCAGGGGTAATCCACGTACTTGAAAAAAATAACAAAACGGTGTCCCGACCACGAACTGAAAGGGGACCCATGTTTGCACATGGGTCACCTTTCCACGAATGCCAGAAACCCACTTTGACTTCTGTCTAAGTGGGTTTCTTCAGCCAATCAGGGAGCGCCACGTTGTAGCACTCTCCTGATCAGCTGTGTGCTCCTGTCCTCACTGACAGGCAGCACACGGCAGTGTTACAATGTAGCGCCTATGCGCTACATTGTAACCAATGATGGGAACTTTCTGCCCTGCGGTTGACCTAAAGTGACGTCACCGCTGAGCAAGAAAGTTCCCAGCATTGGTTACATGGATGGGGGGGGACAGCCTTGGGCTTCACCCCTGGCCCTTGGGTGGCTGGGGGGGGGGACCCCTTGATTGAAGGGGTTCCCACTCCCCCAGGGTACCCCGGCCAGGAGTGACTAGTTGGATTTTTGATGCCACGGCCGCAGGGCACTATATAAAAGTGACCCCCGGCTGTGGCATTATCTGTCCAGCTAGTGGAGCCCGGTGCTGGTTTTAAAAATACGGGGGACCCCTACTCTTTTTGTCCCCCGTATTTTTGGGACCAGGACCAGGCGCAGAGCCCGATGCTGGTTGCTTAAATATGGGGGAACCCCTGTCATTTTTTTTCCCATATTTCTGCAACCAGGATCGGCTCAAAGAGCCCGAGGCTGGTTATGCTTAGGAGGGGGGACCCCACGCAATTTTTATTTTAATATTTTGCAGTGTTTAATTTAAAAAAAACAAAAAAATGAACCCCAGCACGGATCACACAGATCCGGCCGAGATTAATTGTAAAAAAGTCGGCAGTGTTTTGCTAATCACTGCCATAAAAAACTAAAAAAAAACACGAATGACATCGACATCGGAAGAAAAGAAAAACCCGAATACGACAGCTTAGTAAATCCATCGTAACAAATTCAAAAAGTTGCAGTTTTACACTTTCGATGTCATTCGTGATTGAACTTTGACCTGAAACGGGAAAATACGAATCTTAGTAAATTTACCCCACAGTATGTTAGGTTAGAAATGTTTGGAGATGTGTAATAAAGTTATTTTCACATTACTAAGTAGTATATGTGAATACCCTAATCAGCTTCACAGTGGCATCTTTATTGCCCTATATTGGTGTTGTTTCTTACAAAAAATGTTTTAATGTGTTTATGTAATTACTTACACATTCTCCACCACTTATTACAGATCCTGAGAATGGAGATCAAAATAAGGCCATGTGGAGGGTGCTCCTAAGGGATCAGTATGAAATCCCGCCGGACAGGATCCCGGCGGTCGGAATCCCAACACCGGAATCCCGACCGGAACAATCCCAAAATGGGGGCAAGCGCAATGCAGCCTCTTGCAGGCACGGTGCCTCGCTAAGCTTGGCACACTAATTTATTCTCCGTCTATGGGTGTCGTGGGATTCCAGTGTCGGTATTCTGACCGCTTCTAAACATGAGAGCCAACATTGTGGGCCTCCTAGCCAATGTGGAGGAATTAATACTTTAAAAAAAAATATATATATTTTGTTACTTTGTATATTTTAAGTTATTAAAATTGTTTTCCATTTTATTTCATAAGTAAATTGTTAAAACTAAGTAATTGTGTTATGTTATTTTACACAACTAACACATTTGCTGTGAAGTTTAAAAAAAAATTTTTTGGGTGGGGGGTCATACATCTCTTTTTTAAGGGTTGGTGAAAAACGTAGGTTTAAAAGATTTAAGGGTATGAGGCTAATAGGACAACAAACATATTTTATGGTTTCTGTATGTTTGTGGCCTTATCTCCTGAGTGTTGTCAAAGTCGAAAAATATTGCAGTACACACATCACGTACAAACTACACACAGATGGCCTCCGCGCGTGTACTTGTTCTGCCGTACGTGCGCATAGCCGCAATTTGCGTATGGTCGCTCTCGCGGTCCTGCGCATTAGCGCGTGGTATGAGTATTTTCGGTAGAGTTTGTGAACACATGGAAAGCTATCAAAACACATTACATATTTAATCCAAATAGCACAATGTACACATAGTCTCCCTGCACCACACCAGAAAGTTACAGCAGTTTAAATGGTAACAGAACAAAGGGATTCACCTTTACAGGATAGGAGGGGACAGAACAAGGTTATAAGGTGGTGTTTGGTATCCATCTGTAGGGTATTTTAAGGGTAACATTCTGGTGTGGGTTTGAGAAAGATCGCATGTTCCTGCGGATAGTTATGTGCAGGAGCAGAATATAGATATAAACTGTATTTACTGTACATTATGTATGCGGCGGGAATCCAGAGGAGACCACCCACAAGAGCAGTTGGAACAGACATCGCCTACCTATTCAATCCGACCTATGACCTCTCCTGTACTGTAAATGACCATCCCTGTGTCCAATGGACAAAGAGATTACAGTATCCATTGTGTTATGTTTTGGATGAATTGTATAAAGAGAGCCTGCAGCAGGCCTGGTCAGACACAAGACTCACAAAGTTATCTATTAGATGACCGAGGACCGAACCGGGTAGCGCGGCGAATCCAATCACGTATGTACCATTGAATGTAGCCATTATTCTGTTGTATTGTATTGTTTATATTGTAACCCCCTTTCAGCAATAATACGATGTGGTGTCGGAACCCAGTGGTTTAACTACAGCCTGGTGTCGTGTCTTTCTTTCCCTGCTAAGGTTTAAAGTGTAATATGCAGCAATGCAGTGTGATGCTAAGGTTTAAAGTGTATTCATTGGGTGTGTACGCACTGTGTGTACTTTGTACCGTTAGCGCGACATTTGTACGCAAAGTCCATACACGGTACAGGACTCTGTACGCTAACAGCGTAAAAGGTGCGTAGAGTGTGTATTAAATTTAGCGGCCGCATCGGCTTCATGGTAAAGTGTATTTAAAGTGTGTATAAGGTATAGCTTTTCATTCCTGTATATAAATCAGCATTCTCAATTGGGGGCTCCATCCGGTTTTCCACATACTCACAGCCTAACAGGTCACAGCAGACTTAATCTATCAGCAAAAGGGTGGACAGAAAGTATCCTATGTATCCTTTTCCTGGTCGATGGATACACTGAAAACCGTACTTATTTGCTGATTAGATGGCATCTGCTCTGTATGGTTTGTAGAGATGTTGGTAGAACCCGTAAGGTAAACAGAAAAAAAGCTATTTAAAAATCTGTGAATTTTTTTTTTGGCACCAAAAGCGTACACAGCACCCATACTCTTTGTATACCCTCACATTGTTGACATAACACTCAGATTGCTAGATTCATTTAGACCTGTGTGAAACCGGAGATATTTGTTGGTATATAGTTAAAACTAAAATAAATATTTAAGGAAGTAAGCGTAAAGCACAAACACAGTCTGGCCTAGTTGTAAAGGTTTATACAGAAAGAAACTGTGTTGTGTCTAGTGGGCAATAGTAGTTTTATTGCTCACATTTATAGAGTTGTATGATTTGTGCTATTGCGGACGTACGGTTTTGTGTCTCGGACAAAGTACGGAACTGCACACGCGGCGTAAGAGACACGCACGGTCGCGTGTTTTCGCAAATTGCATAAGAGTACGGGCGCTAAGTACAAATTACACAATAGTTCGTTTAGTTTAAAGGTGGGACAGTAGCCACGCTACAATAGCACAAAACTACCCGGTTTCTAAAAAAAAATTAGTATAAAAACAAAATTTAGTATAAATAATTTTATTTAAATTGCCTCTGGGGGTAAAGCTGCCAACCTGAATGAATCCAAATTTTCTGTACAGAAAAACATAGTATATGTGAGTGAGCGAATGTAAGAGTGAACGTATTGAACTCTGGAAATCGGGTCCCGTGGTACACCAAGTAAGTAGAGGCTTGGTGGCGTGAGGCGGCTGACTCACGTTAATATAGATTGAAATACACAAATCGTGAGGTGATTTGTAGAGGAGCGTGATAGTGCACTGTATTGCGAAGTATTGAAGTAAAAATGTTTTTTGGTATTACGCTCCGGACTGAGGGTCCCAGTTTGTACAACGACCCTTGGTCGTACGGCAGATAGGTAACAAGTACCTATATACTGTGCGATTGGGACCGCGCACTTGTGGGTGCGATATATATAGCGCAACTTGATACCCCTTTACGAGCTTTTGCGTAAAACCGTGGTATCAGTAGTGCTGTATAGAGCATACGCAAGTGTGATTTGTGTATAAGGTTATAGGGAGTTTTCGCTGGTCTCTCTCAGGAAAATCTCAAATGACCGATACTTTCCTGGAAAGGGTAAGTTATTCCTAAAAACTTCCAGTAAATATAGGTCAGATAGGGCCCTAGGTTGGGTACATTGCCTTCGCTATCGACAGTGTATGGTAGTACTGGCCAACGTGGGCGTGAGCGAGTGAAAGCGCTAGGTGTCTTTCACCGTTTATCTGCGGTTTGCATTGGGGATTGCATTTATTGGCAAAAAGTCCGCGATGGGATCCAATTGCACAAGCAGTGGGCGTTCAGTAGCCAGGGTTCAGGCTGAAGAAGTGGGACCGAAAAGGTCAGATTTGCGACCGAGAGGGTCAGCAAGGTTTATTATGTGTGAAAAGTATGGTTCATACACGGAGGCTTTTTGCAATGAATGGGTTTGTATGACTAACAAAGATAGGGAACCATTCCCTAGGGTGGACAGCTTTGAACCAGAGGTATTACAGAACTTAAGGATAAGGATATGTCTGATAAAATCCAAAAAACAAAGGATTAGACATAATGATTGTTTAATTTTATGGCAGCAAGAGGGGGATATGCAAAGGGAACAAATTCGCAAAACAGGTTCAAAACCTAGCGGGAATGAGAACACAAACACACCATTGTCGACACAGGTCGAAGGGGAAGAGATGGCTACAGTCAATGGTATATCGGTAAATGATATTAGTATGCAAAAACAATGTATTAACCCTAATTTTTGCAAGATGTATCCTGTTTTGAAGTCTTTTCAAGGTTATAAGTCACAAGAAGATGAAGGATCCAGCCAAAATGCAGCTCTCCTCCAAGCAGTCACCTTGCAGTGTACTCAGGTGGGGCCTGTCCAACCAGGTAGAGCAGTAACAATATTCCCCAATGAAAGATTTGGTAAGGTCACAGCTACCGGTAAGTGTGAGACAGTTCATTGCACAGAGACAACAAAACCTCACAGTAAACAGATTAGGAACGGAATGGTAGAATTACACCCTGTCTTGGAAATAGTAACTCCCAATGGGGGAACCGATAGTCAGGGAGTAGTCCTCACCAGGAATAATGCAATGTATTGCCCGTGGCCAAGAGATGAGCTGCGGTCAATCATTTCAGAATTCCCCGACCCTCGGAAGCATTTAGCCAGATGTCAGAAATTTATCAGAGATCTGGGTAATGCGTATGAACCGACAAACAAACACTGGCGGATATTTTTGAAATCGTGCCTACCCCCTAATATTGACACACAAAAATGTATCACTGATTGTAGATTAGAGTCGGATAGTCATATGACTGACAAACACAATCAGGAGAACTTAGAGCAAATTAACATGCAACTAGAGTTGTATTTCCCCACAACTGTTAAGTGGAGAAGAATTTTCTCCATAAAACAGAGGGAAAATGAAATGTCATCTGAATATTTCCATTGGGCCCTGCAAATAATGGACAGATATATTGGGGTATCAGATACAGGGAACGATGCAAATTACAGGGAGGTGGCTGTCTCTGTGCTAATGGACGGACTCAATAAAACAGTAAGGGACAGGGTACAAACATCTTTGCCTAATTGGAGAGGGGTCACAGTAGCTTGTCTTAGAGAGTGCGCAATTGAACACCACAAGAATATTGTTAGGCATAGAAAACAACAGGAGGAGAGGCTGAGGATTGAAAGTATACAGGCTCTTACACCAAAGTATCATCAGCCTAAACCCCAAAACCCTGATAGTAAGAAAAGACCTAGGATATGTTACACTTGTAGGAAAGAAGGGCATTTTGCCAGAGATTGTCAGTATAGTAGAGCACATGGCCAATAAAGACCCCTAGACAAATAAAACAAGCCATGTTACTAAACACAGACGGGATCAAGGGACATATAGTAAGGAATCACGAGCCATATAGAAAACACAGATTCGGTTAATGGGAAGAACAGAATAAATGCAACTTTACCCTTTTGACAGAACTTGCTGGGGTTAGGAGGAGGCCTCTAAACTTTTGCCTCTCTCTCTAGCAGAAGTGACCTCTAATTAACTTAACAGAAGTTTTGTTAGAGATGGTATACATATAGAGTGCTCCCGCCCAGGAAGCACAAAGTATGTTGGATACCCACGAAGACTAATGTTGCATTTCACTGTTTTAGATGCATGTCCATCACAGGTAGCGGAAATTATCTCAAAGATACCGGGTTCCCTATGAACTTAGAATGGACAGGACACTGGATTGATGGCTGGGATAGTCCCAGTAGAGATATAACACACATAGAATTTTTTTTAGGGGAACAGACCGAGTAGAGAATCATTCCCCCGTAGTGCCCAATCCAGATGTCAAATTTTGTACAAACTTATCTGTTACTAAATTCTATGAGATTTGTCTTCAAAGTTTCCTCTTCATCTCTTACGTTCACCGACAGATTTACAGTTCAAACGCCACATGCCTACTCGGTCTTTCAGAGCTCTGCCCAAATCCAGTAAATCTCACCAGCATAAGGACATAAGGACACCAGTATTTATGCAGTGTGCCTGGTCATGCACAAAGGGTGGAGAATGAGAATACTGGTGAAGGGAGACTGTGCATAGACACCGATATGCATGATGGTGTGACAGCCTGATGGTGAACGCAAATCTGACAAATTTTCTTTTTATTATTTCCCCTCTCTTTTCGCTTTCCACAGATGGTTTACTTCACGCAACTGATAAAACACAACAGTTAAATGCATTAAAATGCAAGATTTGTGTTCTTTACAGGAAAAAGCAGTCTGGAGGTCAAAGGGGTATGGCCAGGAGTCCTCAGGACTTTGGACAGGTGGACACGGTAAGCCAGTACCCCCAGAGCATATCTTCCAAGCCTAGCTGAGGCGGCACACGGTCTGACTCATCTGGGTAAAGAGGGTATGTGTAAGCTGGTGAGAGCCTACTGGTGTGCGCCAGGATTCTCTTCTCATGCAGGTAAGAGAGCAATTACATGTTTTACTTGCTTGAGGAAGAATATTGGAAAGTCAATACCAACAGAGCCGTCCCATATCCCTCCGACAGACGGACCTTTTCAGGTAATACAAATCGATTTCATACAGTTACCACCCTGTAGGAATTTAAAATATGTGTTAGTTTGTATCGATGTATTTTCCAACTGGGTAGAAGCGTTCCCTGCTGCCACAAATACTGCTACATTCACTGCAAAGAAAATTGTGCAGGAATTTGTGTGTAGATATGGTATCCCTAGAATAACTGAAAGTGATAGGGGTACCCATTTTAC
Source organism: Pseudophryne corroboree (assembly GCF_028390025.1). NCBI lineage: Eukaryota > Metazoa > Chordata > Amphibia > Anura > Myobatrachidae > Pseudophryne > Pseudophryne corroboree. The sequence continues at coordinate 735,631,189 of NC_086444.1, forward strand.
AGGTGAAGTCTTTCAGGTCATGTGCAAGCTGATGGGAATTAATAGCAAGCTGCATACTCCGTACCATCCACAGGCGAGTGCAAAGGTGGAGAGAGTGAATAGCACTATTAAGAACAAGATGAGCAAATTAATGACTGAAACTGGATTGTCGTGGTCAGAAGCTTTGCCACTAGTATTGTACAGCATCAGAACCACTCCCAGGTCTCCCCTTAACCTATCACCCTTTGAAATTCCTTTTGGTCGACAACCTCATGTAATGATAGACCCCCAGGATGATTTGAAATGTAATAATGAAGTGACTGTGAAATATTTGGTTGGGATGAGCCAGCAGCTGAGAAATCAACAAAGAAATTTAAAGCTGGTGATTCCTGACCTACCGAACAGTAATTGTCATGACATTGAACCTGGGGATTATGTGATGATTCGAAATTTCTTACGCTCAGGTTGCCTCAGACAGGTGGGAAGGACCATATCAAGTCTTGTTGACCAGCACAACAGCATTGAAGGTCGCCGAAAGAGAGACTTGGATCCACTCGTCCCACTGCAAGAAGGTCGCTGACCCCGAGAGAACTCGTGACAAAGAGCAGAGTGTAGAGAATCTCGTATCACTGGAGTGTCTTTTCCGGGAAAGTTGAGAGGCAGGACTGTTGAAAGGCATCTGAGCACAGAGAGTAAACAGAGCTAGAACGGTTGTCGTACCACTTTCTTTCTTTCACCTCCCCCTGCATTTTTCCTTTTTCTCCTTCTTATTTTCCTCCTTTCCCCTAACAAAATGGATCGATCACAAGAGACTGAGTTTCGGGTTCTGTTAGTAATTCTGGTTTTGATAAGGACAGTTTGTTTTGGTGAGGGTCCCAGAGAGGTCGAGCAAGGATCTGGAATGGGTTCTGATGGCAAGTATGAATTTGTAGGATCTCAGGATCAGCGCATCACTTTAGTAAAGGCTGGCATCAGTAAGCGCTCTGGTAGTCAGGGAGCTTGGAGGCACTGTGAGGGGTTATTGTCTGATGAATATTGTATTTGTAGGAATTGTGAGAATATAGTTGAGGATGGGTGCATCCAGAGATGTCAGTCCAACCTTAATATCGACATGGACCGTCATCCGTTGAGTGATTACCACTCACTAGTGGGTAAGGTCTTAAACCAGACAGAATGCTGGGTGTGCTCACAGGTACCTCAAGGTCAGAGCAAGTCAGGATTAGTACCGTACCCTTTAGCAATAGATGAGGTACTGGTGGAGCTTCAAACTAGGGGGTCTAGAGATATTGAATTTCTTGTCCACCGGTCTCCCACCACATAATTCATTCGAATTATGTGGTGGGAGACCGGTGGACAAGAAATTCAATATCTCTAGACCCCCTAGTTTGAAGCTCCACCAGTATCATGTAGACAAGTCCTTATTGTGTTTTAATATTTCCAATTACCAAAAACCGTGAAATTGGGAAGTGACGTGGAATAACCAGACAATGACCTTTTCACACAGAGCTGATAGGATACCCATAGACTCTGAACTTGTACCCCAAATAGCCAACAGTGGGAGGTATTTTCGGTATAGGTATACTCGTGGACGCAAGGCCATGTGGGTTGGAAAAGTATTGCCAGGGTATTGTGCTCATATCATCCAGCCCGATACTTGTACTGAGCAGATGGGAGAACTAGGGATTGGTTTCTTCACTTGGAAAGTTTGTAATATGGTGATGTTATATTTTGACCCCTATGTTCTCCCAGATTATGCCTATTTCATATGTGGGAGGAACGCTTACAAGTGGCTTGCCCCGAGCTTAGAGGGGTTGTGTTATATTGGGAGAGTACTGCCAGAGGTCATGACCATAACCCATGATAAGATGAAAGACGTTCACCGCAGTGCTCAGGCTCCTTATACTCATACTCACTATGAACACATCATCAAGAGACACCTCATAGATAGGACAGAGCACGCAGCCTCTGATTTGATCCACGAATCCACCGGGATTCAATTCCTTCTCGCATTAGACATCACCTGTACTGCCAGAGGAATTATAAATTATAGGTATATCCATGCGCTAGCGAACTTGATAGATAATATCACTGAGATGTATGACGACACCTTCAGGTATACGGGAAGGGAGTTACAAGCTTACAAGAAGGAACTTATTCAGCAGAGGATGGTCCTTCATTATATCATAGCCGTGACAGGTGGGTACTGTGTTACTCTGGCAACTCAATATGGTGTGAAGTGCTGTACGTATATTACGAACAGTACTGACGACCCCACGGAGATCATCGATCAAAAGATGGACGACATCTTGCAGTTGAAGTGGGAGTTCAGGAGGAAGCACAACCTTACCATAGCGACTGTGAGTAATGAACTGACCGGCTGGGTCTCATGGCTGAACCCACGAAATTGGTTCTCAGGTTTAGGAGAATGGGCTCAAAATGTTATTATGAGTATAGGGAAGCTTCTCCTCTGTATCCTGAGAGTTGTCATAATTATTGGTTCTATATTTAGGTGTGTTCGAATTCTGATCCAGCGCAAGCACGGCACAAAGTTGATGAGTCTAAGGAGCGAGGGCGCTGTTATAGCAGCAGATTTAATTTATGACCCATCCATAGAGACAATGTTATGATAAGGATTGCAAATGAATTTCATGGCCTGTTTCTTTCACCCGTTTTTGTTTTGTTTTCCCCTCTGCCCAGATACATCCATCCGGAAAAGACATCAGCCCTACCCAAAATGTTTATGTGAATGTATTTTAGATATGTGTCTTATCTTCATCTCTGCAACCTCCAGTTAACAGCACACATAGCCGACAGGTGATATCCACATATACTAGCACTCACATATGTTCCCCCCTCCATGTATCATCAACTAAATGTGCACCCCATTTGTTGGAACAAGAAGCCGAAAAGAGCTTGGTAGTGTTTGTTGGCCCATTTACAGACCCTTAGTATGGGAGTAGAAGGATTTAATGTATACTTCGCAGTACCTCGAAGCTTATTTATAACATATACGGCATGATGATACATGCCCCTCAGACATGGATTAATACATACATGCTTTTTACTATCCCACTAGGTCATACATTTCCCACCTACAACTCTCCCCGATCATCAAACCTTCTGTAGATATTGTATAGATATTTTTCTGTTTAGTGATTAGATAGTGGCAGTTATTGGTGACTGCCAAAGGGTGGACTGTCAAAGTCGAAAAATATTGCAGTACACACATCACGTACAAACTACACACAGATGGCCTCCGCGCGTGTACTTGTTCTGCCGTGCGTGCGCATAGCCGCAATTTGCGTATGGTCGCTCCCGCGGTCCTGCGCATTAGCGTGTGGTATGAGTATTTACGGTAGAGTTTGTGAACGCATGGAAAGCTATCAAAACACATTACATATTTAATCCAAATCGTGCACAATGTACACATGACAGGAACAGAATATAGATATAAACTGTATTTACTGTACATTATGTATGCGGCGGGAATCCAGAGGAGACCACCCACAAGAGCAGTTGGAACAGACATCGCCTACCTATTCAAACCGACCTATGACCTCTCCTGTACTGTAAATGAACATCCATGTGTCCAATGGACAAAGAGATTACAGTATCTATTGTGTTATGTTTTGGATGAATTGTATAAAGAGAGCCTGCAGCAGGCCTGGTCAGACACAAGACTCACAAAGTTATCTATTAGATGACCGAGGACCGGACCGGGTAGCGCGACAAATCCAATCACGTATGTACCATTGAATGTAGCCATTATTCTGTTGTATTGTATTGTTTATATTGTAACCCCCTTTCAGCAATAATACGCTGTGGTGTCGGAACCCAGTGGTTTAACTACAGCCTGGTGTCGTGTCTTTCTTTCCCTGCTAAGATTTAAAGTGTAATAGCATCGCACTGCATTGCTGCATAAGCTTTAAAGTGTATTCACTGGGTGTGTATGCGCTGTGTGTACTTTGTACCGTCAGCGCAGCGTTTGTACGCAAAGTCCATACACGGTACAGGACTCTGTACGCTAACAGCGTAAAAGGTGCGTAGAGTGTATATTAAGTTTAGCGGCTGCATCGGCTCCATGGTAAAGTGTATTTAAAGTGTGTATAAGGTATAGCTTTTCATTCCTGTATATAAATCAGCATTCTCAGTGAAATTGAGCAATTATGTTTTCTAACACTTTATTTTGCAGTGCTGGATAACTTAATTGAACAATCACATTTGGTTAATTGACTGCCCAAATCTTTGGATTAAAAAAAAAAAAGGCCCGTTGTGCGATTATTTGCAATATAGCAAATGCAGCACAAATATACACGTTGTCTAGCTAGCTAGCGAATGCAACGCACATTTGCAAAACACTATGGGGGGTCATTCCGAGTTGATCGCTAGCTGCCGTTGTTCGCCACGTAGCGATCAGTGGAAAAAAACGGCTAATCCACGCATGCGTATGGTCAGCAATGCGCACACGCATTGTACGGGTACAAAGTCCATTGTGGTTTTGCACAGGTTGTAGCGACGATTCCAATCGCACAGCTGGCCGCAAGGAGATTGACAGAAAGTGGGCGTTTCTGGGTGTCAAAAGAGCGTTTTCAGGGAGTGCTTTGAAAAACGCAGGCATGGCATAAAAATCGCAGGCATGGCTGGGCGTTTGCTGGGTGGGTGTGTGACGTCTAAAGCCGTCCCTCCGTCATTAGAATCAATGCTCACGAAGAGTAACTACAGGGCTGGTCTTGTTTTGCACAAAAGATTTTGCAGGCGCTCAGCTGCACAAGCGTTCGCACTTCTGCAAAGCGAAAAAACACTTCCCAGTGGACCGCGACAATGCGTTTGCATGGCTGCTAAAAACTGCTAGCGAGCGATCAACTCGGAATGACCCCATATGTGCTGCCAGTGATGCAAATTGCAATCTTGCTCCCGTGCGAAGCAGAATGGTATACACCTCTTTTTTGCAATGCTACTCATTCGTTTGCAGTCGTGCACAGTGGGCGTGAATTTGCACTCTTGCAACGCGATCGCTCACTTGCAAATGCTGCTAGCGTGCATACCGAACAGCGATCAGGTCGGAATGACCCCCAATGTCTCCAAAACTGAACACAGTAGGTGAAATGTAATAAGGTGTGAGATTTAGAAACTGAGAGTCCTCCTGTTTTTTATTAAATGGCAGTCATTTACATGGCAGAATCAACCTGGTTTTGCCATGTAAAAGATTGCCACTTTTTTAAAAAAAAAAGGAAAACTCACAAAATCTCTCACTTCCTCATTCTCACACCCTATTACACCCTTCCCCCACACCCACCCTACAGTACACCAGATAAGCCCATACCAATGACTTACTGTATACAGTGGAATTATTACTTCTTTCTGCTGATGATTCTTCTCCCTATGCAACAAGCATCAGACTTGCCTTTCTAATTATTTTGTTGCATAGCTTTCCTGTCTTTAATTCACTTGAAAAAATGACTCCTAAATCCCTTCCCTCCTTATTAGTTTACATTATAGTACCCTTGATACTATATTTAGCATTTGGGTTTCTGAAACCCAAGTGCATGATTTTGCATTTTTTAGTGTTGAACTGTAGTTGTTACATTCTTGACCATTCCTCAAGTCTACCTAGATCATCAATAATTTGTTTTACCCCTCCCGGTGTGTCTACCCTGTTGGATATCTTTGTGTCATCTGCAAAAATACTGCACACTTTCCCTTCAATACCATTTGCAATGTCACCAGCAAAAATATTAAAGAGCACTGGTTCAAGTACAGATTCCTGGGGTACTCCACTGGTAACATTTCCATAGAATGCACTCCATTTACTTCAGTGGTCTGTTTCCTATCCTGCAACCAGGTTCTTATCCATTCCACTGTTTTATAATCCAATGCCACTCTTTTGAGAGATGTCTGCGATATGGGACTGTGTCAAATGCCTTACTAAATTCTACATATGCTACATCTAAAATACCCCCCCCCTCCTCTTGATCTATTATTTTAGTCACAGTCACAGAGTAAAAACAAAATCAATAAGATTTGTTTGGTATGATCTCCCCCTAATAAATCCATGCTGTTTGAGATTCTGTTGTTTGATTTAAGATATTCCACAGCTTCCTCTATTAATAGGGTTTCCATAACTTTCCCTACTACTGATGTAAGACTTAATGATCTGTAGTTACTTGCTTCTTCTTTGCTTCCACTTTTGTGCAGTGGTATTTCAGTCCCTCTTTTCCTGCCCTGTGGAATTGCACCTGTAGCTAGTGACTGGTTGAATAATTCAACCATGTTTATGGTGCTACCAGCACATTTTTAAGCTCTTTTAGTATCATGTATCATAGATGTTTCCCATCTATCTTAATTGATTTATCCACTTTCAGTTTTAAGAGTTCTGTTAGGATGCTCTGTCACTGGGATCTAAAAGAGTATGGGGGCACAAAGCATTCTATTTGCTCACATGCACCTACATGGTTACCATGTACATACATAAATGCAATCTGCTTCATGAACTGCATCCATCTAGATGCTTTTAAGGCATAACGTTTGCGGGCTTGTGGACAATCTTTGGAATTTTGACTCCAGCCAATCTGGAGTAAAATGATGACTGTGGCCCAGTTAGAGAAGGAGATAAGCATATTATTTGGATCCATTCGCTTTATACTCCATGAAAAGCTTGGCAAGAGCAAAGTTTCTGCATGGTTGGTGCCCCATCAGCTGACTCAAGAGCAGAAGAAAGCTTGGGTGACTTGGTGCCAGAACATGCTGGCCAGGTTTGATGGCGGTCAAACCCTTACTGGGAGATATCAGTAGTGATGAATCCTGTAACTACAGTTTCATCCTGAGAACAAACAACAGTCAGCCAAGTGGACCCCAGTTGAAGGTGCGCTCCCAGAGAATTTACGATGTGAGCACAGCATTGCCAAGCAGATGGTGTCTATTTTTGTGGCCAAGACTGGTCATTAGATACCATACCACTCATGCTGGAGTGCAGTCACTTGGGACCGGTAAGTATACCGATGCCTGCCACAAGTGCTGGAAGCTATTTCCAGGCGCTGTCCATGAAGTCGCGCTCATGGTGCCCTTCTCTATTATGACAATGCACCCGCCCACAAGTTGAGATAAGTGGAGGATTTTCTGGCAAATGAACACATACCGGAGCTTGGTCATCCACTGTACAGTTCAGACCTGGAGATTTAGCAAGGACAGTGGTGGTAGAAGTACCACCCAGTAGTGTATCTATAGAGGGTGCAGCCCGTGCAGCCAGAGTGAGGCCAGGCTGAGTTGCTGCTGCCACCAGAATTTCTAGTATTTTCCTTAGAAATATAGCATTGGTGCCATACTTTCATACAAATCTAATGTACTATGATTCCAGACATATGGTACATGTGAAAAAGATAGCACTGTGCCAGAGTCTTTGCTATATTATTTACACATATTAGAGCCATAGTTCTATTTGTGAGTGGTAGCATGTCAAAAATTTACAGACCGGCTTTCCACAGTGCTGCAGTGCTGCCACAGAGAGTGCAGGGCTGTAACTAAAGGTGTGCGATCGGTGCTGCTGCAGAGAGCACAGGGCCATAACTAGAGGTGTATGCGCAGGGCTGCCGCAGAGAGCGCAGGGCTGTGATTAGGTGTGTGCACATGATGCCAATTCAGAGAGTGTAGGGCTGTATGTAGGGGTATGCAATCCGTGCTGCCGCAGAGAGCGTAGGGTCATAACTAGGGCATGCGAACAGTGCCGCCTCAGAGATCCCGGGGCTGTAACTAGTGGTTTGCGAGTGGTGCTATCGCAGAGAGCTCAGAGCTGTAACCAGCGGTGTGAGCGCGTGCCACCACAGAGAGCACAGGGCTGTAACTAGGTGTGTACAAGCAGTGCCACCACAGAGAGCGCAGAGCTGTAACTAGGGGTGTGCATGTGGTGCTGTCACAGAGAGCACAGGGCCATAACTAGAGCTCTGTGTGCAGTGCCAACACAGGGAATGCAGGGTGCTAACTAGCGGTGTACAAGCGGTGCCGCCACAGAGAGCGCAGAACTGTAACTGGTGGTGTGCAAGCAGTACCACTGGAATGAGTGTAGGGCTGTAACTAGGGGTGTGCATGTGGTGCTGTCACACAGAGCACATGGCCATTACTAGAGCTGTGTGTGCAGTGCCAACACAGGGAATGCAGGGTTGTAACTAGCGGTGAGCCAGCGGTACCCCTGCAGAGAGCGCATAACTGTAACTGGTGGTGTGCAAGTAGTACCACTGGAATGAGCGCAGGGCTGTAACTAGGGCTGTGCAAGTGGTGCTGTTGCAGAGAGTGCAGGGCTGTAACTAGGGGTGTGCGAGCATGGTACCGCAGAGAGCATAGAGCTGTAACTAGGTGTGTGTAAGTGCTGCCACCACAGAGAGCACAAAGCTGTAACCAGGGGTGTGCAAGCGGTGCTGCAAGAGTAAGCACAGGGCTGTAATTAGGGGTGTGCTTGCTGTGCCACTGCAGAGACTGCAGGACTGTAAGTAAGGGTGTGCATTCAGTGATGCTGCAGAAATCACAGGGCTGTAACTATGGGTGTGCAAGTGGTGCCGCTGCAGAGAGTGCAGGGCTGTAACTATGGGTGTGCAAGTGGTGCCGCTGCAGAGAGTGCAGGACTTTAACTAGGGGTGGGTGTGCTGTGCCACAGAGAGTGCAGAGCTGTAACTAAGGGTGTGCAAGCGGTGCTGCTGCATAGCGCGCAGGGTCATAACTAGATGTGTGGGAGCAGTGCTGCCACAAAGAGCACAGGGCTGTGACTATAGGTGTTCACGTGGTGCCAGTGCGGAAAGTGCAGGTCGTATCAAGGGGTGTGCGAGACGTGCTGCCTCAGAGATCATATTGCCATAACTACGGGTGTGCAAGCCGAAAATCTCTTAAATTAGCTCATTTCTCTTGTATCAAACTACGGAGATCCATTCAGGGCCGGCCCTAACCAATATGATGCCCTAGGCAAGATTTTGGCTGGTGCCCCCTAGCACCACCACTGGTTGCACCTCTTTCCCAGCACCATCACCCCTCACCCGTAGCAGTCCTTATTTTGGTGTTTGTACCCCCTATATTTTAAATAGGAACAGTTCGCACATTTGGCGCACAGCCCAAAAAGGGTGTGTTTTTGCTGGCAAGGGGCATGGCCACACAATAGTACCCCCAATTCCAATTACGCCTCACAGTAGTGCAACTTATATGTCCATAATTCATATTACATCCCACAGTAGTATTACTTTACCTTATAAACATTACTCCTCACAGTAGAGCCCCTTATTCACATAACATCACATTGAATTGCTCCTTATTCACATTACACCACACCCTATTGCTCTTTATTCATATTAGATGACACAGTAGTGCCCTTTCTATACGCAACGCCACATAGTAGAGCACCCTATACACATAATGCCACACATTAGTAATGCATTTATACACATAATTTCACACAGTAATGCCCCTTACACATTATTAATGTCCTTATAAACATAATGTGCCTTACACATTATGACAACCTTTATTAATGCCCTTTTACACATAATGTCCCTTACATATATGCCGCACATTATTAATGCCCTTATACACATAATGACACATAGTGCCCCCTACACATTTGCTGCACATTATTAGTGCCCCTATACACATAATGACACACATACAGTAGTACCCTGTTACACATATGCCACACATTATTAATGCCCTTATACACATAATGACACACATAGTGCCCCTTACACGTGTTGCACATTATTAATGCATTTTTACATGACACACATAATGCTCCTTACACATATTCTGAACACTACTGCACAACCAACCCACTCACATGCACACAGCACTCACACTTCCACTAACACTGTGACCTCTGCCTCTGCTTGGATACAGATGTGTCCTCATAAATCTTGCCTCAATGCTAACGTCGGGCACCTTTTTTTATGAAAATGCATCTTATTTGCATTGCTATGTGGCTAGGGTGCACAAGCAGATTCTGCTGATTAAAATGATATGCAGCATGTCTATATACTGTGTGAGAGTGTGGCTGTATCTGCATATGAAATGGCGGTAGTAAACGAAATGGGGGAGAAGTTGGGGGGAGGGTAAGAGCAGGCAGTAAGGTTACTAACATGGGTACTAAAAGGGATTTTACCAAAGCACTAACCAATGACGATAACAGGTCATCCTTGCCACATAAGGTGAAAGATGTCCCTAACGCAAGGGAAAATACTTATCTTAGTTGTATGTATGTAAACGCCAGAAGCATTACTGGTAAAAAGGGTGAACTAGAAATACTTGCAGCAAGCAAACAGTATGATATTATAGGCATTACTGAAACTTGGTGGGAAGAATCTCATGATTGGACAGTCAATCTAGAGGGCTATACACTGTTTAGGAGAGACAGACTAAATAAAAAGGGTGGAGGGGTGTGTCTGTACGTAAAGCCATTTTTAAAACCTAATATATGGGAAGATATTCAGGAGGGGACTGTAGACACTGTTGAGACATTATGGGTAGAAATTGCATGCGGGGAAAAAGGAACAAAAAAGTTAGTATTGGGTGTATGCTATAGGCCGCCTGGTATCAACGCATCTGATGATGAATTGTTACTAAAGCAAATTGAAAAAGCAGCAGGAGTAGGAGACATAGTAGTGATGGGCGATTTTAACTATCCAGATATAAACTGGAAAAACGATTCATGTGATACTGCTAGGGGCAGTATGTTTTTAAACACACTAAATGATAACTACCTAGTCCAACTAATCGAGGAACCAACTAGGTACAATGCAATCTTAGACCTGGTATTAACAAACAATCAGGATTTGGTATCGGGTATTAAAGTAGGGGAACCCATAGGAAACAGCGACCACAATATGGTCACATTCAATATCAGTTTCTACAAACAGCCTTATACTGGTTCAACTAGGACTTTAAACTTTAGCAAAGCAAATTTTGAAAAGATGAGGGTATTTTTCAGGGATATTGAATGGGAAGGTTTGTTTTTAGGAAAAAATACTACGGAGAAATGGGAGGTACTAAAATTCCTGCTAGCTAAAAATACACTCAAATATATTCCTATGAGTAGCAAAAAAGGGAATAAAAATCATAAACCGATGTGGCTTAACAAAAAGATTAAGGAACTTATGGGCAAGAAAAGGCGAGCATTTAAAAAATACAAATCTGACGGGGAAGCAGAGTCATTTCAGCACTATAAGGAATGTAACAAAAATTGCAAAAAGGAAATAAGAGCAGCTAAAGTAGAAACTGAAAAACTAGTAGCAAAGGAAAGCAAAGCGAATCCCAAAAAATTCTTTAAATACATTAATAGTAAGAGATTAAAAAAGGAGAGTATAGGCCCTTTGAAAGACAAATTGGGAGTCTTAAGCAAAAATGATAATGACATAGCGGACACACTAAATGAGTATTTTTCAACAGTATTCACTAGAGAGGACCCAATTCAGGGACTGACACACAATCTCAATAATGACAATATCACACTGATAGGTACTTATTTAAGCGAGGAAGTAGTCTGTGACCGATTAAAACATTTAAAGATTAATAAATCACCAGGGCCCGATGGTATTCATCCAAGGGTTCTAATGGAGCTTCACTCTGAACTGGCAAAACCGCTATCTTTGATCTTTGAGGATTCAGTTATATCAGGTATGGTTCCCAAAGACTGGCGTATAGCGGAAGTAGTGCCTATATTCAAAAAGGGAAGTAAAGCTGAACCAGGTAATTATAGACCAGTTAGTCTTACATCTATAGTGGGGAAAGTAGTGGAAGGTATTCTAAGTGATAGTATTCAGAAGTTCCTTGAAACCAATAAGGTCATTAAAAGGAATCAACATGGGTTTATGAAGGACAGATCCTGTCAAACCAACTTACTTGGCTTTTATGAAACAGTAAGCGCAAACCTAGATCAGGGTAAAGACGTGGATGTAATCTTTTTAGACTTTGCCAAAGCGTTCGATACTGTACCACACATGAGACTTATATACAAGCTACAAGAATCAGGGCTAGGAAGCACAATATGCACTTGGGTCAAAAACTGGTTAGATAATAGGAAGCAGCGCGTTGTGGTTAATGGATCTTTTTCAACTTGGACTGAAGTGCTAAGTGGTGTGCCGCAAGGCTCAGTATTAGGACCGCTATTGTTCAATATTTTCATTAACGACCTAACAGAAGGTCTAGAGAGCATGGTGTCAATTTTTGCAGATGATACCAAATTGTGTAAGGCTATAAATACAGAGGAGGATGCCGAGTCTCTTCAGAACGACTTAGTTAAATTAGAAGCATGGGCAGCCAAATGGAGAATGGGCTTCAACACAGACAAGTGTAAGGTAATGCACTGTGGTAACAAGAACAAAAATTACACCTACCTACTAAATGGGGTAAAATTAGGGGATTCTGTACTGGAAAAGGACTTAGGTGTCCTCATAGATAGCAAGCTAAGCAGTAGTACCCAAAGTAGGACTGCAGCAAAGAAGGCTAATAAGATATTAGCATGCATAAAACGGGGTATTGATGCTAGGGACGAGAGTATTATACTCCCGTTATATAAATCACTAGTGAGGCCACACCTTGAATACTGTGTACAGTTCTGGGCACCGTACTACAAAAAGGATATCCTGGAGCTTGAAAAGGTACAGAGGAGGGCGACCAAACTAATTAAGGGCATGGAGACGATGGAATACAAGGAAAGGCTTGAAAGACTAGGCATGTTTACATTGGAAAAGCGAAGACTAAGAGGGGATATGATCAACATCTACAAATATATAAGGGGACAATACACAGAGCTTGCGCGGGACCTGTTTTTGGTTAGATCAACACAGAGGACTCGTGGACACTCGCTCAGGTTAGAGGAGAGGAGATTCCGCACAATACGGCGTAAAGGCTTTTTCACGGTAAGGACAATACGTGTTTGGAATTCCCTGCCCGAGGGAGTTGTAATGGCGGAATCTGTCAACACCTTTAAGAATGGGTTAGATAAATTCCTATTGGATAAGGATATCCAGGGGTATGGTGCATAGTCATGCATTATAGTTACTATAGATAGGGATAAAATGCAATGGCTGACAGCAGCATCAGTCAGAAATTTTAGTCAAATCATCATGCATAGGACACCACAAATAGGTTGAACTCGATGGACAATTGTCTTTTTTCAACCTCAAATACTATGTTACTATGTATGTATGTGCTATACAGAATATAGGCATGCTGCATATCATTTTAATCAGCAGAAGCTGCAGATGCCCCTAGGCACATCAAATGCCCTAGGCAATTGCCTAGTTTGCCTATAGCTATGGCCGGCTCTGTACATAGTAACATAGTATTTGAGGTTGAAAAAAGACAATTGTCCATCGAGTTCAACCTATTTGTGGTGTCCTATGCATGATGATTTGACTAAAATTTCTGACTGATGCTGCTGTCAGCCATTGCATTTTATCCCTATCTATAGTAACTATAATGCATGACTATGCACCATACCCCTGGATATCCTTATCCAATAGGAATTTATCTAACCCATTCTTAAAGGTGTTGACAGATTCCGCCATTACAACTCCCTCGGGCAGGGAATTCCAAACACGTATTGTCCTTACCGTGAAAAAGCCTTTACGCCGTATTGTGCGGAATCTCCTCTCCTCTAACCTGAGCGAGTGTCCACGAGTCCTCTGTGTTGATCTAACCAAAAACAGGTCCCGCGCAAGCTCTGTGTATTGTCCCCTTATATATTTGTAGATGTTGATCATATCCCCTCTTAGTCTTCGCTTTTCCAATGTAAACATGCCTAGTCTTTCAAGCCTTTCCTTGTATTCCATCGTCTCCATGCCCTTAATTAGTTTGGTCGCCCTCCTCTGTACCTTTTCAAGCTCCAGGATATCCTTTTTGTAGTACGGTGCCCAGAACTGTACACAGTATTCAAGGTGTGGCCTCACTAGTGATTTATATAACGGGAGTATAATACTCTCGTCCCTAGCATCAATACCCCGTTTTATGCATGCTAATATCTTATTAGCCTTCTTTGCTGCAGTCCTACTTTGGGTACTACTGCTTAGCTTGCTATCTATGAGGACACCTAAGTCCTTTTCCAGTACAGAATCCCCTAATTTTACCCCATTTAGTAGGTAGGTGTAATTTTTGTTCTTGTTACCACAGTGCATTACCTTACACTTGTCTGTGTTGAAGCCCATTCTCCATTTGGCTGCCCATGCTTCTAATTTAACTAAGTCGTTCTGAAGAGACTCGGCATCCTCCTCTGTATTTATAGCCTTACACAATTTGGTATCATCTGCAAAAATTGACACCATGCTCTCTAGACCTTCTGTTAGGTCGTTAATGAAAATATTGAACAATAGCGGTCCTAATACTGAGCCTTGCGGCACACCACTTAGCACTTCAGTCCAAGTTGAAAAAGATCCATTAACCACAACGCGCTGCTTCCTATTATCTAACCAGTTTTTGACCCAAGTGCATATTGTGCTTCCTAGCCCTGATTCTTGTAGCTTGTATATAAGTCTCATGTGTGGTACAGTATCGAACGCTTTGGCAAAGTCTAAAAAGATTACATCCACGTCTTTACCCTGATCTAGGTTTGCGCTTACTGTTTCATAAAAGCCAAGTAAGTTGGTTTGACAGGATCTGTCCTTCATAAACCCATGTTGATTCCTTTTAATGACCTTATTGGTTTCAAGGAACTTCTGAATACTATCACTTAGAATACCTTCCACTACTTTCCCCACTATAGATGTAAGACTAACTGGTCTATAATTACCTGGTTCAGCTTTACTTCCCTTTTTGAATATAGGCACTACTTCCGCTATACGCCAGTCTTTGGGAACCATACCTGATATAACTGAATCCTCAAAGATCAAAGATAGCGGTTTTGCCAGTTCAGAGTGAAGCTCCATTAGAACCCTTGGATGAATACCATCGGGCCCTGGTGATTTATTAATCTTTAAATGTTTTAATCGGTCACAGACTACTTCCTCGCTTAAATAAGTACCTATCAGTGTGATATTGTCATTATTGAGATTGTGTGTCAGTCCCTGAATTGGGTCCTCTCTAGTGAATACTGTTGAAAAATACTCATTTAGTGTGTCCGCTATGTCATTATCATTTTTGCTTAAGACTCCCAATTTGTCTTTCAAAGGGCCTATACTCTCCTTTTTTAATCTCTTACTATTAATGTATTTAAAGAATTTTTTGGGATTCGCTTTGCTTTCCTTTGCTACTAGTTTTTCAGTTTCTACTTTAGCTGCTCTTATTTCCTTTTTGCAATTTTTGTTACATTCCTTATAGTGCTGAAATGACTCTGCTTCCCCGTCAGATTTGTATTTTTTAAATGCTCGCCTTTTCTTGCCCATAAGTTCCTTAATCTTTTTGTTAAGCCACATCGGTTTATGATTTTTATTCCCTTTTTTGCTACTCATAGGAATATATTTGAGTGTATTTTTAGCTAGCAGGAATTTTAGTACCTCCCATTTCTCCGTAGTATTTTTTCCTAAAAACAAACCTTCCCATTCAATATCCCTGAAAAATACCCTCATCTTTTCAAAATTTGCTTTGCTAAAGTTTAAAGTCCTAGTTGAACCAGTATAAGGCTGTTTGTAGAAACTGATATTGAATGTGACCATATTGTGGTCGCTGTTTCCTATGGGTTCCCCTACTTTAATACCCGATACCAAATCCTGATTGTTTGTTAATACCAGGTCTAAGATTGCATTGTACCTAGTTGGTTCCTCGATTAGTTGGACTAGGTAGTTATCATTTAGTGTGTTTAAAAACATACTGCCCCTAGCAGTATCACATGAATCGTTTTTCCAGTTTATATCTGGATAGTTAAAATCGCCCATCACTACTATGTCTCCTACTCCTGCTGCTTTTTCAATTTGCTTTAGTAACAATTCATCATCAGATGCGTTGATACCAGGCGGCCTATAGCATACACCCAATACTAACTTTTTTGTTCCTTTTTCCCCGCATGCAATTTCTACCCATAATGTCTCAACAGTGTCTACAGTCCCCTCCTGAATATCTTCCCATATATTAGGTTTTAAAAATGGCTTTACGTACAGACACACCCCTCCACCCTTTTTATTTAGTCTGTCTCTCCTAAACAGTGTATAGCCCTCTAGATTGACTGTCCAATCATGAGATTCTTCCCACCAAGTTTCAGTAATGCCTATAATATCATACTGTTTGCTTGCTGCAAGTATTTCTAGTTCACCCTTTTTACCAGTAATGCTTCTGGCGTTTACATACATACAACTAAGATAAGTATTTTCCCTTGCGTTAGGGACATCTTTCACCTTATGTGGCAAGGATGACCTGTTATCGTCATTGGTTAGTGCTTTGGTAAAATCCCTTTTAGTACCCATGTTAGTAACCTTACTGCCTGCTCTTACCCTCCCCCCAACTTCTCCCCCATTTCGTTTACTACCGCCATTTCATATGCAGATACAGCCACACTCTCACACAGTATATAGACATGCTGCATATCATTTTAATCAGCAGAATCTGCTTGTGCACCCTAGCCACATAGCAATGCAAATAAGATGCATTTTCATAAAAAAAGGTGCCCGACGTTAGCATTGAGGCAAGATTTATGAGGACACATCTGTATCCAAGCAGAGGCAGAGGTCACAGTGTTAGTGGAAGTGTGAGTGCTGTGTGCATGTGAGTGGGTTGGTTGTGCAGTAGTGTTCAGAATATGTGTAAGGAGCATTATGTGTGTCATGTAAAAATGCATTAATAATGTGCAACACGTGTAAGGGGCACTATGTGTGTCATTATGTGTATAAGGGCATTAATAATGTGTGGCATATGTGTAACAGGGTACTACTGTATGTGTGTCATTATGTGTATAGGGGCACTAATAATGTGCAGCAAATGTGTAGGGGGCACTATGTGTCATTATGTGTATAAGGGCATTAATAATGTGCGGCATATATGTAAGGGACATTATGTGTAAAAGGGCATTAATAAAGGTTGTCATAATGTGTAAGGCACATTATGTTTATAAGGACATTAATAATGTGTAAGGGGCATTACTGTGTGAAATTATGTGTATAAATGCATTACTAATGTGTGGCATTATGTGTATAGGGTGCTCTACTATGTGGCGTTGCGTATAGAAAGGGCACTACTGTGTCATCTAATATGAATAAAGAGCAATAGGGTGTGGTGTAATGTGAATAAGGAGCAATTCAATGTGATGTTATGTGAATAAGGGGCTCTACTGTGAGGAGTAATGTTTATAAGGTAAAGTAATACTACTGTGGGATGTAATATGAATTATGGACATATAAGTTGCACTACTGTGAGGCGTAATTGGAATTGGGGGTACTATTGTGTGGCCATGCCCCTTGCCAGCAAAAAAACACCCTTTTTGGGCTGTGCGCCAAATGTGCGAACTGTTCCTATTTAAAATATAGGGGGTACAAACACCAAAATAAGGACTGCTACGGGTGAGGGGTGATGGTGCTGGGAAAGAGGTGCAACCAGTGGTGGTGCTAGGGGGCACCAGCCAAAATCTTGCCTAGGGCATCATATTGGTTAGGGCCGGCCCTGACTATGTATGTATGTGCTATACAGAATATAGGCATGCTGCATATCATTTTAATCAGCAGAAGCTGCAGATGCCCCTAGGCATATCAAATGCCCTAGGCAATTGCCTAGTTTGCCTATAGCTATGGCCGGCTCTGGATCCATTTCAGGAAAACTTTTATCTATATGAGAATAAGTGTGGTTTGTTAGGGCGACAGTTGTCATGTTGCCATGCATCAGATCGATATGAGAATGTGGACATGGTTACTATGGTAACATGTAGCCTGTCAACAGTGACCATGTTGACATTCATGTCTACACATATAACATGTCGGTATGATAGAATGTTGACCAATCGTCCCTAGTGGCCCAATCATATACCTGGTCCAGCTTCTTATTCTGGGTCCTGGCAGCTTCTTTTCTGGGTTCTGGCAGTTCTGCAATGTGAAGTTTCAGCGCAGGCGTCTGATGGAGCGACATTCTGGTATGTATTCTCTCCCTATTTCTAATCCCTACCACTAACCTTAACCCTCCTCCTAGTGCCTAAACCTAACCTCCCCCCATAGCCTAATGGTGGCACCTAACCCTAACCTCCCCTCACAGCCTAATGGTGGCACCTAGCCCTAACCTCCCCCCACAGCCTAATGGTGGCACCTAAACCTAACCTCCCCTCACAGCCTAATGGTGGCACCTAACCCTAACCTCCCCTCACAGCCTAATGGTGGCACCTAGCCCTAACCTCCCCTTACAGCCTAATGGTGGCACCTAACCTCCCCTCACAGCCTAATGGTGGCACCTAACCTCCCCTCACAGCCTAATGGTGGCACCTAACCCTAACCTCCCCTCACAGCCTAATGGTGGCACCTAACCCTAACCTCTCCTCACAGCCTAATGGTGGCACCTAACCCTAACCTCCCCCCACAGCCTAATGGTGGCACCTAACCTCCCCTTACAGCCTAATGGTGGCACCTAACCCTAACCTCCCCTCACAGCCTAATGGTGGCACCTAACCCTAACCTCCCCTCACAGCCTAAACTTAATGGACCTTATTCCCAGATGGACGCAGATCGCTGCATACGCCGCACAATGCACCGACTGCACTGCCACAAGTTCCGCCACTGGATCACTGGTCTACACCAATTACTATGTAAAATTCTAAGTGTCCATCCAAATATGCCGACCAATGTTTCCGCTTATGTACGTGAGCTGCAGAAGCCGACATTTTCACAAGCTTAATACAAACTGAATTGCAGCTGTGCATGTAACTACATACACCTCTGAATCAGGCGCAGATACCTCAAGGATCTACACATAAATAGAGATTTAGGACCTCATTCAGTAAGGATGTTAAAAAGCAGAATTTGCAATCCTTTTGTTCGCATGCAGGGGGCCACCCATCACTAGGCAAGGCTGCCCAGCATGCTAACCGACACCTCCCCTCTAAGACCACGCTGAAATTGCCGTTGCACCGCAATTTCAGCGTGATCGCAGAAAGTAGGATAGCCTCCTGCCGGCGCAGGAGGCCCACCGCCATCTTTTTGTTCGCAGCAGGTGCGTGTGATGTCACGCAGCCGCCCTGATCACGCCCCATGTTTGTCTGCCACCGCCTCAGTTTCCTTGACGATGCCCCCGCAATTCTAGGAAACGGAACATTGCCACTCCCCTCCCACACGCGAACGCCTCTGCCAGATTGACAGGCAGAGGCGGTCGCATTTACTGCGGGGCGCCCACAGTAAATGCAGGAACATGCACAGGACGGGCCCTGCGCATGCACCTGCATCATCTTAGTATTTTGGCGGTTGGATCGCTAGTTGCCATCCAATCTAAATGAGTTCCTTAAGTCCTCTCTGGTGTTGTTTGATGAAAGCTGGGAGTTTCTGGGACAATTAGGATTGGTTATGTAGTAGCTGAAATACTGGGTACTGCGGAGGGCAGTTTGTGTCTTTGTGATGTTTTTCACAAAGATTAATTTTTGTTTTAGTGTAAAAAACTTAAATTTCTATTAATTTAAAGACCGCAAATAAAGGACAATTGTTATCTTTGGAATGAAATAAAATCTGTCATTGATTTCCTTATGGACATTTGCCTTTGGATTGTGTTTTCTTTCTTTTGTAGTAAAAGAAAATATGGGATTAATTAAATGTTGGATTACTAGTACATATAGGATAGTCACGTCAGCGCTCACCTCATGTGCCTTATGGGGGGGGGGGTGGTATACCAGTGAGGTGCGGTGAGGCCAGATGCTGGGGAGGCACAAATGGTGGTGGGTCTCAGTGCCAGGAGTCTGTCTCACCCAGGGACGTGCGGTGAGCTAAATAGCTCAGGAGGCACTGGCTAGCACCAGAGCCAGATTTACATGCAATATATGAGCCAAAACGTACATCTAGGCATTATACACAGGTGCAGCAGTATAATCTCCTGGAAATTTGGTGAGTTTTGATCAGAGTGCGGAAAAGTTAGCCAGGTGAGGCACTGCCTCACCTGCCATAGACTTTTTACTCCAGAGTTTTGGCTATAAAAATTATTAGAATAATGCAAAGAAGATATTTCAAACATATTTTTTGTATTTTTCATATACTTTACGCAGTCAAAACTCTGGCACAAACATTAGTATGACAGGAAAGGCTCTGCCTCACCTGCCTCACCCCACCGCACGTCACTGGTCTCACCCCCTACACAGTGTAAGTGTTATGTCTCTGCACTACATCCATGCAAACACAGGGAGAACATACATACAGTAATAGCCAAGTCACATCCATCACCCTAGTGTTGTGAGCAAACTGGTGGATCCTAATGTAGCCCACACACTTGTGCGATATGGCATACAATCCTTCAATTTCAACAGCATCTGTGAGATAAATCGAAGTATTGTATGCACATTTTAGGTACCATGCGATGCGTGGGCACGCTGGTCAAATGTCGCGTTGCATGGTCTTATGTGCTGCACTTAATATTTATCACATCGCAGTGTGATTGCATGTGTTTTTAAAAACACATGCAATATAACGCACTGCGATGCGCGATGGACACCGGCCGGGAGCGGCCAGAGGCCACTCCCACTTGGCGGTGACGTGCCCATCACGTGATTACCATGCGATCTATCGCATGATCGTATGGTAATCACTTTGGCAGTTCAGGTGCGATTTCATCGTACCTGAACTGCCGGTGCGGTGCCCTGCGAAGTCGCATCACGGGGCATCGCACAAGTGTATGGGCACTCTAACTTCTGGGTGAGGTGTCCCCCATTGCCCCTCACCTGCAGAACACCACTGGCCTGGTGCAGCAGGTTACACAGGGCAATACAGTCATCAGTGATACAGTCAGCAGCAGCTGGGGAGGGAGAGCAGGAACATATCTGTATACTACATCTCCCTATAGATGCCACACACACACACACAGTCCTGTCCCCACACTCACTACAGATGCTACACACACACACACAGTCCTGTCCCCACACTCACTGCAGATGCCACACACACACAGAATCAAGTCCCCGCACTCACTTCAGATGCCACACATACACCTGTTTCCGCGCTCATTACAGATGACACACACACACACACACACACAAAGTCCAGGTACTGGCAGCTACTCACCCGTCACTGTGCACGGGTGGCTGCTGCTGGCACTTCGGGTACCCATTTCCCTCCTCCCCTGCCACACTGCTCAACTCCGATCTTTTTGCATTTCCTGGATTGGTCACATGACCAATCCGAGCCATCAATCAAAGCTCAAGCACACGCCCACTGTGAGTCATGCCTCCCATTTCCCTGTTCTGTGCAGTCTGATTGGCCGCTGTGTAGCCCAGCCCCACTGCACAGACAGTGCCTGACAGTGTGAGAGATGAGGCTGAGCTGCCGCTGCCTCATCTATATCTCTCCCTGCAATTGGAGGACCCCTGCAGATCTGTCCATTTTATCAATAATAATGATTGCAGTAATACAAAAAACTAGTGATGTGCACCGGAAATTTTTCGGGTTTTGTGTTTTGGTTTTGGATTCGGTTCCGCGGGCGTGTTTTGGATTCGGACGCGTTTTGGCAAAACCTCCCTGAAATTTTTTTGTCGGATTCGAGTGTGTTTTGGATTCGGGTGTTTTATTACAAAAAACCCTCAAAAAACTGCTTAAATCATAGAATTTGGTGGTCATTTTGCTCCCATAGTATTATTAACCTCAATAACCATAATTTCCACTCATTTCCCGTCTATTCTGAACACCTCACACCTCACAATATTATTTTTAGTCCTAAAATTTGCACCGAGGTCGCTGGATGACTAAGCTAAGCGACCCAAGTGGCCGACACAAACACCTGGCCCATCTAGGAGTGGCACTTCAGTGTCAGACAGGATGGCAGATTTAAAAAATAGTCCCCAAACAGCACATGATGCAAAGAAAAAAAGAGGTGCACCAAGGTCGCTGGATGGCTAAGCTAAGCGACCCAAGTGGCCGACACAAACACCTGGCCCATTTAGGAGTGGCACTGCAGTGTCAAACAGGATGGCACTTCAAAAAATAGTCCCCAAACAGCACATGATGCAAAGAAAAATGAAAGAAAAAAGAGGTGCAAGATGGAATTGTCCTTGGGTATTATGTTGTATAAACAGGACATGCACCCACCAAAAGAGAAGCAATCAATCTCTCCTTGCACAAACTGGCTCTACAGAGGCAAGATGTCCACCTCCTCCTCATCCTCCGATTCCTTACCCCTTTCACTGTGTACATCCCCTTCCTCACAGATTATTAATTTGTTCCCACTGGAATCCACCATCTCAGGTCCCTGTGTACTTTCTGGAGGCAATTGCTGGTGAATGTCTCCACGGAGGAATTGATTATAATTCATTTTGATGAATATCATCTTCTCCACATTTTCTGGAAGTAACCTCGTACGCCAATTGCTGACAAGGTGAGCGGCTGCACTAAACACTCTTTCGGAGTACACACTGGAGGGGGGGCAACTTAGGTAGAATAAAGCCAGTTTCTGCAAGGGCCTCCAAATTGCCTCTTTTTCCTGCCAGTATACGTACGGACTGTCTGACGTGCCTACTGGGATGCGGTCACTCATATAATCCACCACCATTCTTTCAATGGTGACAGAATCATATGCAGTGACAGTAGACGACATGTCAGTAATCGTTGGCAGGTCCTTCAGTCCGGACCAGATGTCAGCACTCGCTCCAGACTGCCCTGCATCACCGCCAGCGGGTGGGCTCGGAATTCTTAGCCTTTTCCTCGCAGCCCCAGTTGCGGGAGAATGTGAAGGAGGAGCTGTTGACGGGTCACGTTCTGCTTGACTTGACAAGTGTCTCACCATCAGGTCTTTGAACCTCTGCAGACTTGTGTCTGCCGGAAAGAGAGATACAACGTAGGTTTTAAATCTAGGATCGAGCACGGTGGCCAAAATGTAGTGCTCTGATTTCAACAGATTGACCACCCGTGAATCCTGGTTAAGCGAATTAAGGGCTCCATCCACAAGTCCCACATGCCTAGCGGAATCGCTCTGTTTTAGCTCCTCCTTCAATCCCTCCAGCTTCTTCTGCAAAAGCCTGATGAAGGGAATGACCTGACTCAGGCTGGCAGTGTCTGAACTGACTTCACGTGTGGCAAGTTCAAAGGGTTGCAGAACCTTGCACAACGTTGAAATTATTCTCCACTGCGCTTGAGTCAGGTGCATTCCCCCTCCTTTGCCTATATCGTAGGTAGCTGTATAGGCTTGAATGGCCTTTTGCTGCTCCTCCATCCTCTGAAGCATATAGAGGGTTGAATTCCACCTCGTTACCACCTCTTGCTTCAGATGATGGCGGGGCAGGTTCAGGAGTGTTTGCTGGTGCTCCAGTCTTTGGCACGCGGTGGCTGAATGCCGAAAGTGGCCCGCAATACTTCGGGCTACCGACAGCATCTCTTGCACGCCCCTGTCATTTTTTAAATAATTCTGCACCACCAAATTCAATGTATGTGCAAAACATGGGACGTGCTGGAATTTGCCCACATGTAATGCACGCACAATATTGGTGGGGTTGTCCGATGTCACAAATCCCCAGGAGAGTCCAATTGGGGTAAGCCATTCTGCGATGATGTTCCTCAGTTTCCGTAAGAGGTTGACAGCTGTGTGCGTCTTCTGAAAAGCGGTGATACAAAGCGTAGCCTGCCTAGGAACGAGTTGGCATTTGCGAGATGCTGCTACTGGTGCTGCCGCTGCTGTTCTTGCTGCGGGAGGCAATACATATACCCAGTGGGCTGTCACAGTCATATAGTCCTGAGTCTGCCCTGGTCTACTTGTCCACATGTCCATGGTTAAGTGGACATTGGGTACAACTGCATTTTTTAGGACACTGGTGACTCTTTTTCTGACGTCTGTGTACATTCTCGGTATCACCTGCCTAGAGAAGTAGAACCTAGATGGTATTTGGTACCGGGGATACAGTACCTCAAGCAATACTCTAGTTCCCTGTGAATTAACGGTGGATACCAGAAACACGTTTAACACTGCCAAGGCCTGAGTTATACGCTTTGCAGCAGGATGAGTGCTGTGATATTTCATCTTCCTCGCAAAGGATTGTTGGACAGTCAATTGCTTACTGGAAGTAGTACAAGTGGTCTTCTGACTTCCCCTCTGGGATGACCACCGACTCCCAGCTGCAACAACAGCAGTGCCAGTAGCAGTAGACGTTACACTCAAGGATGCATCAGAGGAATCCCAGGCAGGAGAGGACTCGTCAGACTTGCCAGTGACATGGCCTGCAGGACTATTGGCGTTCCTGTCTAAGGAGGAAATTGACACTGAGGGAGTTGGTGGTGTGGTTTGCAGGAGCTTGGTTACAAGAGGAAGGGATTTAGTTGTCAGTGGACTGCTGTCACCCAAGTTTTTGAACTTGTCAATTACTTCTGATGAATGCGCTCCAGGTGACGTATAAGGGAGGATGTTCCTAGGTGGTTAACGTCCTTACCCCTACTTATTACAGCTTGACAAAGGCAACACACGGCTTGACAAATGTTGCCTGCATTTCTGTTAAAATAATTCCACACCGACGAGGTGATTTTTTTTCAATTTGACCAGGCATGTCAATGGCCATATTCATCCCACGGACAACAGGTGTCTCCCCGGGTGCCTGACTTAAACAAACCACCTCACCATCAGAATCCTCCTTGTCAATTTCCTCCTCAGCGCTAGCAACACCCATATCCTCATCCTGGTGTACTTCAACAGTGACATCTTCAATTTGACTATCAGGAACTGGACTGCGGGTGCTCCTTCCAGCACTTGCAGGGGGCGTGCAAATGTTGGGAAGGTCAGGCATCGCAACCGACACAATTGGACTCTCCTTGTGGATTTGTGATTTAGAAGAACGCACAGTTCTTTGCAGTGCTTTTGCCAGCTTAAGTCTTTTCATTTTTCTAGTGGGAGGATGAGTGCTACCATCCTCATGTGAAGCTGACCCACTAGTCATGAGGAACATAGGAGAGGGCCTCAGCCGTTCCTTGCCACTCCGTGTCGTAAATGGCATATTGGCAAGTTTACGCTTCTTCTCAGACGTTTTTAATTTAAATTTTTGGGTCATTTTACTGAACTTTGTTTTTTGGATTTTACATGCTCTCTACTTGTTACGCACACCAGTGCTAACAGGAGTTATGTTACGCACACCAGTGCTAACAGGAGTATACCGGTGTATGAACAGAGAGGGGAGCGAAGCAAACGAACTCACAGACAGTATAACATAACATACACAGGAGGTGATGGAATAACGAATAAACACAAAGTGAACGGAGAAGCCCAAAGGCTCAGGAACTGGGTGTCTCCCTAGTGTCAGGAATGCTCTGATGGAATAGAGCGGACAATGAAGTGAGGTGTAGTGATTTAACATGTGGAGCACCTGAAATGATGTTGCTAAGAGCAACAGAAAAAAACCCCAAAGGGTTACCAACGGGTGTGGGAATAAACTCCTTGGTCAGAGATAGAAATATAGACACAAGGAGAGTATCCACAATCCTAACCCCCACTTGCAAGGCACAGGTTCAGCTTACTGCCACTAAACTGGCACCTGGACGCCCTGCACAGTGAGGGAGGATTAAGCAAGCAGGTCTGAGAGTACAGCCGCAAACCTGCTGGGTTCACAGAATAGCAAAAGAACCCCAGCAGGTCAAACAACTGACTCCAGTCTTACTGCTAGGTCCGGATTGGCAGAATGAAGTACCGAATCCCAAGGCCTATTCGCAGTAAGCAACAAGTAAATACAAAGTCACACAGTACTAGCTAACTCTCTGGAACTGACTAACAAACAAAGATTCAGCAGCATTTGCCTAGCCTGAGAGGATGGTTTATATAGCAGGTGCTGTCCACGCCCCACTCAGACCTCACAGACTGTGAGCACAAAACCAGCGCCGGATTCCCTGCCGTGCACAGAGCCTGTAACCACTACACAGTAAAAACCCGGACCGGAGTATCAGCTGCGCTCAGGTTACTTCGCTAACACTTGCCTCCCGGTTGCCATGGCGACGTGGCAGCACTGAGCAGGAGATCCTAACAGTACCCCCCCTCTGACGAGGGGTCAAAGAACCCCTACCACCAGGTTTATCGGGGAACTGCGAGAAGAAAGAGCGTATCAGTCTGGGGGCATGAAGATCACAACTGCGCACCCACGACCGCTCCTCCGGGCCATACCCCTTCCAGTGCACCAAAAATGACAGCCGACCCCGAACCATCTTGGAGTCAAGAACCCTTTCAACCACAAACTCCCTCTGACCCCGTATCAGAAGAGGAGAAGGTCTTCCACTGGAAGAAGGATTACTAACCGCCAGTTTTAAAAGGGAACAATTAAATGTTTTATTGATACCCAATTAACGGGGCAGATCTAACTGAAATGCCACCGGATTGATAACCCTGGTGATCTTATAAGGGCCGATGAACCGGGTGCCTAACTTATGAGATGGCTGTCTCAACTTCAAATTCTTGGTGGACAACCAGACGAAGTCTCCTAATTTGAAGCTGCAGGGTCTTCTCCGCTTATCAAAAACCCTTTTGGTCACTAATGACATAGACACAAGGGCTTTCTTCACTTTCCTCCAAATACCCCTAAGGACCGAAACAACAGAGGAACCACCAGGCGTGGAATCCAGGGGGTCAAAAGAATTGGCCTTATGATGATGCCCATACACACAAAGGAAGGGAGAGATCCCTGTAACAGAGTGAGCCGCTTGTTATAGGCAAACTCCGCCATGGACAGATGAGCAACCCAGTCAGTATGACACTTGGAGACATAACACCTGAGGAACTGCTCCAAGGACTGGTTCACCCTCTCAGTCTGCCCATTAGACTGTGGATGGTAGCCTGACAACAAGCTCACAGAAATCTGGAGATCAGAACAAAATGCCCTCCAGAATTTGGCCACAAACTGGGATCCACGGTCAGAGACCACATCAAGTGGCAACCCGTGGAGGCGCACAACATGCTGCATAAATAACTCAGACAGGCGTCTGGCCGATGGCAACCCAACCAGTGGAACGAAATGCGCCATCTTTGAAAACCTGTCAACGACAACCCAAATGGCTGTCATCCCTGAGGATTTGGGCAAGTCCACCACAAAATCCATGGAAATGTGGGTCCATGGCTTAGACGGAATAGAGAGTGGATGTAATAGGCCGACAGGAACCCCTCTAGGAGTTTTATTTCGGGCACAAACGTCACATGCCCGAACCCACTGATCCACATCCCTAGCCACCGAGGGCCACCACACCGCCCTAGACAGCAACTCCCGAGTTCTGGCAATACCCGGATGCCCTGCCGACCTCTTGGCATGGAATTCCAGGAACACTCGCTGTCTTAACCTAGGAGGCACAAACAAGAGACCTACAGGAAGGTCTGAAGGAGCCTGCTCCTGTGCTCTAAGGACTAATGACAAGAGGTCCTGGGTAATGCCCACTTTAATACATGATGGGGACACAATGGGCAATGGCTCCTCGGTGGTCTCTTGAACTGGAGCAAAACTCTGCGAGAGCGCATCAGCCTTGATGTTTTTTGACCCAGGGCAATATGTTATCAAAAAATTAAAGCGAGCAAAAAACAAAGCCCATCGTGCCTGCCTGGCATTGAGCCGCTTCGCTGACTCTAAATATGCCAGATTCTTATGGTCGGTGAGAATTGAGACCACAAACTTAGCCCCCTCAAGCCAGTGTCTCCACTCCCCGAGTGCATCCTTTATAGCCAACAATTCCCGGTTACCCACATCATAATTCATCTCGGCAGATGAAAATTTACGGGAAAAGTAAGCACAGGGATGAAGGCGATTATCAGACACCCCCATCTGAGAGAGCACTGCCCCAATACCTATCTCAGAGGCATCCACTTCTACCACAAAAGGACGCTCTGGATCTGGGTGTCGCAGCACCTTGGCCGAGACAAATGCCCTTTTGAGACGGGCAAAGGCCGCTTTGGCCTCACAAGACCAGTGAGCAACATGCGCCCCTTTCTTAGTGAGTGCCACCAAGGGGGCCACTATAGACGAAAATCCAGCGATAAACCATCTATAAAAATTCGCAAAGCCCAGAAAACGCTGAAGCGCCTTCAAACTAGTGGGCTGCACCCAATCCAGGACTGCCTGTACCTTAGAACCCTCCATTTGGAAACCTTCTGAGGAGATAATATACCCTAGAAATGCGATTTGCTGGACTTCAAACTCGCACCTCTCCAGCTTCACCCCAAGCTGGTGGTCTCTGAGTTTCTGGAGGACCAAGCGTACATGCTTCCGATGTTCCTCCAGGGAATGAGAGAAGATTAGGATGTCATCTAGATAAACAACTAAGAATCTATCCAAATATTCCCTGAGCACATCGTTCATGAATTCCTGGAAGACTGCCGGGGCATTAGAGAGCCCAAAAGGCATCACCAAATATTCATAATGCCCTGAGGTGGTATTAAAGGCAGTCTTCCATTCATCTTCCTCTCTTATTCGGATTAGATTGTAAGCACCGCGTAGGTCAATCTTAGAAAAAATGGTGGCAGTACGAAGCTGGTCAAACAAAACCGAAATGAGAGGCAGTGGGTACAAGTTTTTAATCGTGATACGGTTCAATTCCCTGAAGTCGATGCAGGGTCGCAACGAACCGTCCTTTTTACCCACGAAGAAGAACCCCGACCCAACTGGGGACTGTGAGGGTCTGATAAATCCCTTAGCCAAGTTCTTCTGAATGTACTCTGCCATAGCCTGAGTCTCAGGACGTGACAGGGAGTACAACCTGCTCTTGGGAAGCTTAGCATCCGGCAACAAATCAATGGCACAGTCATAGGGGCGATGGGGAGGTAGTACCTCCGCAACTTTTTTGGAGAACACATCCGCAAAATCTGCATAACATCCTGGCAATCCTGGCAAACAAAGCTGCGAGAGCCTGACTGGAAGGCTCAAGCAACTCCTGAAACAATCACTACCCCAACTAAGAATCTCCCCAGAGACCCAGTCAAATTGAGGGTTATGGGCCCTTAACCAGGGTAACCCCAAAACCAATGGGGCAAAAGAACAGACAGTCACATAAAAAGACAATTTTTCAGAGTGTGTGGCTCCAATAAACAAAGGAATTTGGCTGGTGCAGGAGGTAATTTTACCCTGGGACAATGGTTCCCCGTTTAACCCACAGATCTCAATCTCTGATGCCAAAGGTACTGAGGGAACAGAGTGTTCCAGGGCGAATTGACGGTCCATGAAAACCCCATCGGCCCCACTGTCAACAAAGGCCTCAGTCTTGACAGTTTGACCGAGGATCTCCAAAGTCACCGGAATGAGAAAAGTCTTTTTGGGAAATTCTGACTTATGGCCTGACAGGATATTTCCCATCACCCTCAGGCCCTGAAGTTCTCCGGTTTTTCTGGGCATGATACTACAACATGACCTTTATTCCCACAGTACAAACACAAACCCTGCTGTCTCCTCCGCGTCTTCTCACGCGAGGAGAGGCGGGTAGCCCCAATCTGCATAGGCTCCTCGGAATATTCCTCAGAGTCTGAGGTTCCCTTGGGAAAAAAGGAAACTGCGGTCTCCCTTTCAAGCCTACGCTCTCTCAGCCGTCTATCCACCCGGATGGATAACTGCATGAGCTGATCTAAGCTATCAGGTGAGGGATATTGTACCAGTTGGTCCTTTATCTGGTCAGAAAGGCCCCTTCGGTACTGGTTTCTCAGGGCTGGGTCATTCCACTGGGTATCATGAGCCAACCTCCGAAACTCCGTACTATAAACCTCAGCTGGCTGTCGCCCTTGCTTAAGAACCGTAATCTGAGCCTCGGCTGAAGCCATCTTGTCAGGGTCATCATACAAAATGCCCAGTGCCGTAAAAAAAGCATCAACACTTTTAAGCGACGGACAGTCAGGCTGTAACCCATATGCCCAGACCTGTGGGTCTCCTTGTAGCAAGGAAATCACCATGCCCACCCGCTGAATCTCCGACCCAGAAGACTGGGGCCTAAGCCTGAAATATAGCTTACAGCTCTCCTTGAAACAAAAGAACTGCGAGCGATCTCCAGAAAAACGATCCGGGAGATTTACTTTCGGCTCCTTAACCCCTGGACTTGCCGCTGCTGCTGCGGGAGCTCCGCTAGCGGCCTGCGGGGTGTTCATTTTAATGGACATCTCATTAAATTGCCGAGTCAGGACCTGCACCTGATCGACCACCTGTTGCAAAGTATTTTGAGGGGTATGCTCCATATTCCCACAAAATTTCAACAGGAGTAGGGCTGCTGAATATGTTACACACACCAGTGCTAACAGGAGTTATGTTACGCACACCAGTGCTAACAGGAGTATACCGGTGTATGAACAGAGAGGGGAGCGAAGCAAACGAACTCACAGACAGTATAACATAACATACACAGGAGGTGATGGAATAACTAATAAACACAAAGTGAACGGAGAAGCCCAAAGGCTCAGGAATTGGGTGTCTCCCTAGTGTCAGGAATGCTCAGAGGGAATAGAGCGGACAATGAAGCGAGGTGTAGTGATTTAACATGTGGAGCACCTGAAATGATGTTGCTAAGAGCAACAGAAAAAACCCCAAAGGGCTACCAACGGGTGTGGGAATAAACTCCTTGGTCAGAGATAGAAATATAGACACAAGGAGAGTATCCACAATCCTAACCCCCACTTGCAGGGCACAGGTTCAGCTTACTGCCACTAAACTGACACCTGGACGCCCTGCACAGTGAGGGAGGATTAAGCAAGCAGGTCTGAGAGTACAGCCGCAAACCTGCTGGGTTCACAGAATAGCAAAAGAACCCCAGCAGGTCAAACAACTGACTCCAGTCTTACGGCTAGGTCCGGATTGGCAGAATGAAGTACCGAATCCCAAGGCCTATTCGCAGTAAGCAACAAATAAATACAAAGTCACACAGTACTAGCTAACTCTCTGGAACTGACTAACAAACAAAGATTCAGCAGCATTTGCCTAGCCTGAGAGGATGGTTTATATAGCAGGTGCTGTCCACGCCCCACTCAGACCTCACAGACTGTGAGCACAAAACCAGCGCCGGATTCCCTGCCGTGCACAGAGCCTGTAACCACTACACAGTAAAAACCCGGACCGGAGTGTCAGCTGCACTCAGGTTACTTCGCTAACACTTGCCTCCCGGTTGCCATGGCGACGTGGCAGCACAGAGCAGGAGATCCTAACACTACTATGACATTGGGCATCGGCCTTGGCAGACGACGTTGATGGCATTTCATCGTCCATGACTAGTGGCAGCAGCTTCAGCAAGAGGTGGGAGTGGATCTTGATCTTTCCCTATTTTACCCTCCACATTTTTGTTCTCCATTTTTTAATGTGTGGAATTATATGCCAGTAATATATCAATAGCAATGGCCTACTGTACCGTACTGCTATATATTATATACTGGTGGTCAGCAAAATGCTGCACTGTCCTCCTACTATATATACTGTGCACAACAACTAAAATGCACCACAGGTATGGATGGATAGTATACTTGACGACACAGAGGTAGGTAGAGCAGTGGCCTACTGTACCGTACTGCTATATATTATATACTGGTGGTCAGCAAAATTATGCACTGTCCTCCTACTATATATACTGCGCACAACAACTAAAATGCACCACAGGTATGGATGGATAGTATACTTGACGACACAGAGGTAGGTAGAGCAGTGGCCTACTGTACCGTACTGCTATATATTATATACTGGTTGTCAGCAAAATTATGCACTGTCCTCCTACTATATATACCGCGGACAACAACTAAAATGCACCACAGGTATGGATGGAAAGTATACTTGACGACACATAGGTAGGTAGAGCAGTGGACTACTGTACCGTACTGATATAATACTGGTGGTCACTGGTCAGCAAAATTCTGCACTGTCCTCCTACTACAGTATATACTACAATGCAGCACAGATATGGAGCGTTTTTCAGGCAGAGAACGTATAATACTGGTGTTCACTGGTCAGCAAAACTCTGCACTGTCCTCCTACTATATAATACTGGTGGTCCCCAGTCCCCACAATAAAGCACACTGAGCACAGATATTTGCAGCACACTGACCACAGATATGGAGCGTTTTTCAGGCAGAGAACGTAGGTATTTTCAGCACACTGAGCACAGATATTTGCAAGCACACTGAGCACAGATATTTGCAGCACACTGAGCACAGATATTTGCAGCACACTGAACACAACTAAGAGAACGCTGCACGTCCTCTCCCTATCATCTCCAATGCACGAGTGAAAATGGCGGCGACATGCGGCTCCTTATATAGAATACGAATCTCGCGAGAATACGACAGCGGGATGATGATGTTTGGGCGCACTCGGGTTAACCGAGCATGGCGGGAAGATCCGAGTCTGCCTCGGAACCGCGTAAAATGGGTGAAGTTCAGGGGGGTTCGGATTCCGAGGAACCGAGCCCGCTCATCACTAATATATACTGTTGGTCACAGCAAAATTCTGCACTGTCCTCCTACTATATATACTGCACACAACTAAAAATGCACCACAGGTATGGATGGATAGTATACTTGACGACAAAGTGGAAGGTAGAGCAGTGGACTACTGTACCATACTGCTATATATATACTGGTGGTCACATCAAAATTCTTCACTGTTCTCCTACTATATATACTGCGAACAACTAAAATGCAGCACAGGTATGGATGGATAGTATACTTGACAACACAGAGGTAGGTAGAGCAGTGGACTACTGTACCATACTGCTATATAATACTGGTGGTCAGCAAAATTCTGCACTGTCCTCCTACTATATACTACAATGCAGCACAGATATGGAGCGTTTTTCAGGCAGAGTACGTAGATATATTCAGCACACGGAGCACAGATATTTGCAAGCACACTGAGCACAGATATTTGCATCACACTGAGCACAGATATTTGCAGAACACAGAAACTGAGAGAACGCTGCACGTCCTCTCGCTACCATCTCCAATGCACGAGTGAAAATGGCGGCGATGCGCGGCTCCTTATATAGAATACGAATCTTGCGAGAATCCGACAGCGGGATGATGACGTTCGGGCGCGCTCGGGTTAACCGAGCAAGGCGGGAAAATCCGAGTCTGCCTCAGAACCGTGTAATATGGGTGAAGTTCGGGGGGGTTCGGTTCTCGGGGAACCGAACCCGCTCATCACTACAAAAAACATGCTTTTAAGTAATAAATATCTTCTTTGTGTTATCCCAATCATTTTTATAGTGAGAACACTGAGTATAATGGGGAGCATGACAGGTGAGGCTCTGCCTCCCCTGACTACACGTCCCTGGGGTATACAATACACTGCACCATATGGACTTTTTATCAGAAAGAAGGTCTATGCACTCATTTTGGGGGAACAAAGGCTCAAGGAATATTAGCCTATGGTAAAGGGGCTCCTAAAAAGTGATATTGCATTGACTGTCACCCACAGTACATACCTACTGGGCATACTGGAGAGCAGCATTGTGACTACTCCCTTAGTAGTGTCCTTTTATAAAATAAACCCTATTCACCTTATACAGTATCATCTCCATGGTCTCATTTCAGCAATACTACATTACGGGTGGTCTTCAGTATGCCGGCGGTCTGGCTCCCGGCGACCAGCCTACCGGCGCCGGGAGCCCTGGAGGGAGAATAAAATAGTGTGGCGCACGTAGCGTGGCAAGCGCAGCGAGCCCGCAAGGGGCTCATTTGCACTCGCCACGCTGTCGGTAAGCCGGCGGCCAGCCTCCCGGCGCCGGTATGCTTGTCGGTATGCTTGTCGCCGGGAGGCCGGCCGCCGGCAGATCGTAGTGAACCCCTACATTACATCTAGACATTAGATATACATTGTCCCTCCATAGTCTTTGGTTTAGAAGTCTCATTTGCATCTATAACTTTACGCACCTATTTTTTCTCCCCACTCCAATTCCACCCATCTCTCCCCACCCCCATTAATTCCCCTCACCATCCTCTTCTCTATCTATCCTCGTATATACAATAAGACATCGTGCAGAACAAGACACTATCACTGACACGAATGTCCTATATATGTACATGACATATTAATGAGCTTGGGCTACTCATTGTATTCGACTGCTCCCGCCATACAAGGTGGATCTGACATATAGCACTAGTGGCAACTACCCTCCATATTTAAATTTGTTGGATTACTTGGTGAATTACAAATTAGGAATATTTACAGTATTTGCCATTGATACAGTATATGGCCATAAAATGACATAAAAATGAAGGTATCCGGGATAGTATTCGGTTCGGCTACCTGTTATTTGTACAAGTCTGTACAGTATATTTGTTTTGTTTCATACTATAGTTATAAAATGGAATATATAGTGTATTAGGCACTCCTTATTAGGAACCACTGAGGTAGAAAAACTGACACTTCCGTGTTCCTGCATAGGTTTTTATATAACAAGTATATAAATTCAGGTGCTACTGTGAGCGGTATCTCCTAGCAGCTGTGGAGGGTGGGGCAGTGACGTGTGGTGGGGTGACGCAGGTGAGGCAGAGCCTTTACTGTCATACTAACGTTTGTGCCAGAGTTATGACTGTATAAAGTATATGAAAAATACAAATAATTTGTTTGAAGTATCTTCTATGTATTATTGTGATCATTTTTATAGCCAAAACTCTGGAATAAAAATCTATGGCAGGTGAGGCAGTCCCTTCCTCCCCTGCCAATCACTTCTGCACATCTCTGATTAAATCTCACCAAATTACCAGGAGTTTATACTGCTGCACCCGTGTATAATGCCCAGATGTTCCCTTTGGCTCATATATTGTGTGTAAATCTGGCTCTGGGGCTAGCCAGTGCCTCCTGAGCCATTTACCTCACTGCACGTCCCTGGGGTGGGAGATAGTCAGTCCCCCAAATAGGGGTAAAAGCAAACAGATGAATGTACACACTGCTAACATGGGTATGTTTTGTTACAATGGTTTAACATTTTAATGTGGTACGTAAAAACAAATTAAAATATATAATAGATATAAGGAATTAAACAGAGATGAACAGTCTATTTAGAAGGACCAGTCTTTGGGCATGCAGATTAGATCCAATTAATTGTGCACACCTTTTGAGCAACATTTCAGAAAGGAAAGCTGTAAAATTGTGCATCCTGTTTGTGCAGGTCATATTGTGCACACAGACAGTCAATGAATAGACAGTTCAACCTTTAATATAAAGTTCTCTTTGGATCAAGACAGTGGGCCGATCCACATAGCACTACAAACCCTCACACAGGACAAATACTAAGGACAGCTTGCCCATCCCCAGCTCACCTTCTGTGAACCAGGATCCTTTCATCATTGGATGCCATTGCCATACGGGCCGTTACCAACTTGGATTCTATTCACTGGGACACAGAACCGGTAAACTGCACCATAGCTGGATTGTATAATTGAACTTTATATCTACGTTTGACCTGCCTATTCATTGACTCTCCGTGTGCACAATATCACTTGCACAAACAGGATGCACAATTTTACAGCTTGCCTTTCTGAAATATTGCTCAAAGGGTGTTCACAATTAACTCATCTGGGTTATGGCGAGATCAACCTGCTGCCATCAGGAAGAAGATTCAGGACCATTCCCACCAGAACCAATAGAAACCTCAAAAGCTTCTTTCCTCAAGCAGTCCACCTGCTGAACTCCTGACAAACCCGCCGGTTGACTGTCCGGTAGCTCTATTCCGATCTTCTGATTGTAACAAGCACTGTGTACTTTTACGTAATCTGTATACTGCATATATCAGCCCCCCCCCCCCCCATCCCCCCCATCTTGTCTACGTGTTCCCCCCTGGCTGCTGCACTGTAAACTGAAAACAAATTCCTAGCATACGCAAATATACCTGGCAAATAAAGCTGATTCTGATTGGATCTAATCTGCATGTCCAGAGACTGGTCCTTCTAAATAGACTGTTCATCTCTATTTAATTCATTATATCTATTATATATCTTAATGTGTTAAAATTTTAAACCACTGTGACAAAACATAGCCTTGTTAGCGCTGTGTATATTCAGCTGTTTACTTCAGAGTTCCTGTTTTTTTCATTTATTTTTTATTATGATTGCCATGTGGTATTGGAAAGGGGCTTTCCATTTTTCCTGTGCCAGCTTTGTAGCCTTTGGCAGGTGGCGGAAGCACACTGCGTTTATGTTTATTTTGCACTACCAGCACAGAATCTCAAGACAGATGCTGTGCAGGCTGATGCAGTTCCCCACTATGACAGGGGCACCCTACATTGCTGTTCTCTCTGTTATAACATGAGTGGTAGAAACAACATTGGACTGGGGCATGAAGGTCCCATGGGGGGAATGCTTAAGGCCAAAATTGTGGAAACCTTTTTGAAAATGGGCATTTTTTAAATTTAACAGCTTATAGCACTAATATATTTTAGATTTATACCAAAAAGCACACATGATTACAATGGCAGTTTAATTTGGAACATAGGGGGTCATTCAGAGTTGTTCGCTCGTTGCCGATTTTTGCAACGGAGCGATTAAGGCGAAAATGCGCATGCGCATGGTACGCAGTGCGCATGCGCTAAGTATTTTAGCTCAAAACTTAGTAGATTTACTGACGTCCGACCTAAGAATTTCCATCGTTGAAGTGATCGGAGTGTGATTGACAGGAAGTGGGTGTTTCTGGGCGGAAACTGACCGTTTTCTGGGAGTGTGCGGAAAAACGCAGGCGTGCCATGATAAAACGCGGGAGTGTCTGGAGAAACGGGGGAGTGGCTGGCCGAACGCAGGGCGTGTTTGTGACGTCAAACCAGGAACGAAACGGGCTGAGCTGATCGCAGTGTAGGAGTAAGTCTCGAGCTACTCAGAAACTAAGAATTTTGTATTTGCAATTCTGCTAATCTTTCGTTTGCAATTCTGCTAAGCTAAGATACACTCCCAGAGGGCGGCGACTTAGCGTGTGCAATGCTGCTAAAAGCAGCTAGCGAGCGAACAACTCGGAATGACCCCCATAATACAATGAACTTTATAACACAATTTTACATTTTGAAAACAGTTATACGTACTGAACTGTGGGAAAGTACATTACTTATTTTCGCACAGTATTCATTAGTATTTTGTTGGGAAGCCTTTTGCTGCAATTAAATACCTCCCAACATTGGTGGCCAGTGGGTTGGGACCTTTGGCGTGTCAAAAGTATGCCCAAGTCAGAAATGGGGAGGAGCCTAGGGATAAGGGGGAGGAGCCTCATGTCACTCCCGTTTCCGGCACTGTGGGGCATGCTCAGCACCTAGGCTCTCTCTGCACTGAGTATAGATGCTGTGCGCATGTACACATCGTCTATTCCCCGCTGCTTACCCACTGCTCTGCATAGTTTGTGCTCCCTGCACCTGCCCCGTCCTCCCTACTGTGGGACACTGATGTATTTGCTGCTATTTAAAGTGCCATTGATCACACAAATTCGTCGCACACCTTTTGTTGTCATACATCCCCACAGCATAACACTAACTGGATGCTTCACACAGTAGGTGTTGTGCACTCGGGTAGCAAATCTTCTCCAGTTCTTCTACGGACGTAGGGTCTGATTCAGACTGGATCACTGCAGCTGCACAGGCAGGGAGCTACTCGGCGGGTGCAAAAGCATCGCCGCCGTGCGATGCTTTTGCACCCTTGCGGGTGGAGGCAGGGGCTGACATGCGGGGCGGACTATCCCTGTGCTGTGCGTCCCCCCGCATGTCTGAGTAACTGATCGTAGATGTGCTAAATTTAGCTTATCTATGATCAGCTCTGAATCACCCCATATTCCATTCCATCACTACCAAATATGCCCATTCTAATCTTTTCTGTCCTTCTTTGAGAGATAAAAGTGATGTTTTCCTTGGAATTCTGGTGTTTAAATTAAAATATTGAAGTCTGCATTGAACTGTCCTGGCACTGATGTTTACACACTCACGTAAATCATTTTGAATTGCCTCAGACAATTTTTTTCTGTCTCTCAAGCACAGTTTTTTCATTCTTCTATCACAGCATGGTGTTGTGGATCTTTTCTTACCCTTAACAGTTTGGTTTTGAATGGACTAAGGGGGACATTTACTAAGCAGTGATAAGAGCGGAGAAGTGAGCCAGTGGAGAAATTGCCCCATCAACCAATCAGCAGCTCTGTATCATTTTATAGTATGCAAATTATGGCTGTTACTTCAGTGCTGATTGGTTGCCTTGTGCTGTTTTCCACCTCAGTAGGAGATCCCATTGTATAACACTAGTGCTCTTAATTGAAATTCAGGTGGAAGCGGTGGGATGCTATTTTGAAAAAACAAATAAAAAAATATTGATTTATCAACGTTCCTTAACCTTACCTTTATATAGTACATTGGTTTCAATTATGTTTTTACACGCAGGAAACCTCCAATGCGACTAATACGATGCTAAAATGAATGGAAACAACTTGGTAAACGTAATGCTTTCTCTATAATTGATCCACTCAAGTCAGCAACTAAACTGAGCATCAAGATCAATTAACAGAGGACAAATAAAATTGCAGTAGTGTTTTTTTCTTGATTTACTGTAGTTTTGAAAATGCAATGTACAGCATGAGTGCAGTAAATGAGTATTATGAATCTCTATATACATAAGATAAAGTCCCTGGTAGGCATCTGTCTGTACGTTCATACTAATCTCGAGAACTGCTGGACGGAATTTGATGCGGTTTTCACTATTCTAAAGAGCATTTGTTGAGGAAGGTTTAGGTGTATGAAACATTAATCTATGAAAAAGGGAGCTGAGCAGTGACGATTTTAGAAGAGAAGAATGGTAAGTGCCTCTTCCTCCTATCTCCTAAGTGCACCTAACATCCCGCCTCCCCATACAAACCTCAGCCCCCTGTCTGATCAAGTGTACCCGTAAGAGTGCTTCTGACTCCCAACTTCCCATGTGCACCTATCATCTCCCTTCACCATATTTACCTATGCCTCCTGCCTCACCAAGCATGCCTCTGCCCTCTCTCCCATGAGTGCCTCTAACACCCCTCCCCATGAGTGCCTCTGTCTCCTACCTCACCCATGTGCACCTATCATCTCCCCTTCCCGTATGTACCTCTGCCCTCCCTACCCATGAGTACCTCTGCCTCCTACCTCCCCATATGTGCCTATGATTTCCCCTCCCCATATGTACCTCAGACCTCCCCCAAGCGTGCCTCTGACTACCCTTGCCATGTGTACCTCTGGCCTCTTCCTCCCCCTGTGTTCCTCTGACTCCTGTATGCTCCTTTGACCTCCTTTCCCCATAAGTTTCTCTGACCCTCTCCCCCATCTCTGCCACCATCCCTTTGCCCCCTCCCCAAGGCTGGTTGCTGCTGAGCATGAGCATGGACGAAAGGAAAGATGACATGTAAGGACAATTTTCCTTTTAATAACGATAAAAAAAGATTATGTAGTAGGTACCTAGTTTAAGGCACTGTGTGTTTTCAGTAAATTCCCCGTTAAATGTAAAGCATTGGGGGCGGTTTCAAATTTTGCTACATGGCCCACAAAGTTCTAGCTATGCCCCTGCCTGTATCTCTACATACTGTAGTAAAAAATAAAGGCCCCGGTATGCATCTGTTTGTTCAGGCCAATCTCGAAAACCAGTGGACATAGTTTGATGTAATTTTCACAGTTCTATAGAGCATTTGTCAAGGAAGCTTGCAGTGTATGAAACATTAATTTATGACAAAAGGGAGCCGAGCAGTGATGATTTTAGTGAAGTCAGCTCCCATGC
Organism: Pseudophryne corroboree; assembly: GCF_028390025.1. Classification (NCBI taxonomy): domain Eukaryota; kingdom Metazoa; phylum Chordata; class Amphibia; order Anura; family Myobatrachidae; genus Pseudophryne; species Pseudophryne corroboree. Next base: position 735,670,879 of record NC_086444.1, read on the forward strand.
AGAGCCGGGGTCGGTCACTACAGTAATACAATAAACAAATCAGCCTTTTTGTAAAAAAAAAAAAAAAATCATGAATATAAAATATAGGGGGTAATTCTGAGTTGATCGCATCAGCAAGTTTGTTAGCAATTGGGCAAAACCATGTGCATTGGAGGGGGGGGGGGCAGATATAACATTTCCAGAGAGAGTTAGATTTGGGTGGGTTATTTTATTTCTGTGCAGGGTAAATACTGGCTGCTTTATTTTTACACTGCAATTTAGATTTCAGTTTGAATACACCCCACCCAAATCTAACTCTCTCTGCACATGTTATATCTGCCCCACCTGCAGTGCACATGGTTTTGCCCAATTGCTAACAAATTTGCTGCTGCGATCAACTCAGAATTAGGCCCATACTACAGAAATGTGGAAGACTTTTCACATGAAGACAAATGATCAAGCTGTCATATTGATGTCCCATTATTTTGGAGGATAACGTGCAAAGGGAGCTTCTTCATTCATGCCATTCTATAACAAAAAGAGAAAGACAAATATGTACCTTCCAGTAAATTTAAACAGAAGATGTAAAAAAAAAATTTTTCTTTTTTCAGATGAAATACTGTAAAGCCCATAAAACAAATGTTGTATTTTATCTCAATTCCCTGTAATCTATATTAATGGTGCAGAGTTAAATGTGTACATTTGGCACAGCTAACAGAGTGAGATATGCAAGTGGTACAGACTGGCACACTGAAATATATATATATATATATATATATATATATATGTGACATATGCTGGCAGAGTAAGCTGCAGATATATATTTATATATTTAACAGCCCTGAGGAAGTTTGTTCCCAAATGAAACACGTCTATTGATCCTGTTTTGCTCACCAAGGAAGATTCTACACCATGGTTCCAGCTGTCTATTGGACCTTCTTGATAAGGACCTGGGTGAACCACACTGTCATATTTATTGTATATGTTTTTGTTTCAAGCTTTTTGATTATTGGGCTAAATCCTGGAATGGGGAATTGGAATCCAGAGAGAGGACTACACCATAAGCTTCATTTGATTTAGATAAGCTTCACAACTTCTACTTTGTAGTATGCATAATACATACCTTCAATTTCACCAATCATTGGTACTGAATTACTACACTATTAACAACTTCCTGCTCTCTTGCTTTATATGTATACATGTATTTATAAATGTGTATGTAGCTCCTGGTCCCCCTGGCTTGTACAGTATTTACAGGACTGGGCATTTGCAAGCTAGACCCTGGACTCAGGGGGAGACTCTGGTCCTGGATGAATGTCACAGAAGGTGTCTACAATCAAGAAAGGGGTGACTATTGCCTGGTTTAAGTTCTTACAAACAAAGGGACTTTAGAACATTTGCATACAGTATGTTCACTGAGAACTATTTCTAGTACTGAGAATAGCATTGCGAGAGTAACTAATAGAACCAAAGTAAAGACCTTTTTTTATCAGGCGCTAATATCAAATGCTATAAAAAACCCTTTTGGATAAAATAACAATCAGCTGCAAAAAGTTAATGACCTGGGGTTAGCAGGTCAATCAAATTGCACTGGGCCACCCAAGTACAATTAACCACAAAACTCCAATTGTTAGAAACTTTTGCGCTATATTATAAATTTATATGATATGGCTGACAAAAATAACAGACTCCTATTAAATTAAAAATATTTAATAATATATGAATAATCACAAATCATAAAACAAGACCGGTCTTAGTAATTTAAACATCTAAGATGACAAGTATATATACTTTCCAATAAAAGGAGGTGGACTTAAGCATATTCTGTGCACAGAGGTGTAAAAACTAGCTTTATAGCTAAATGACTTGATATACAAAGTCAAAAAAATATAGATCAAGTGTAGCTGCTGGTAGAACCCGTATAATAGATGTTTCCAATAAACAGTCACTTTGTATCAAAGTTCCTTTGAATGTAATAATCCAACATAGGTCAATAAAATGAAATGAGAGCCGTTTTCAACCGGAATCTTACGTGAGGTGTGAGCAGGTAGTATCAGCAGGAGTACATCCCGACGTCCACCACACTGGCTTCTAGCTGCGGGGAAAACGGCACCTGCACTGGCGCCTGCTACAACCTGTCCTGCTCGGTCTGAATGCTCCACAGGTCTCCACCTCTACGTGCCGTTTGCGGGCACCGGTGAGCGGCTCCTCTCCACTCAAAAAATACAACCAGCAGATGAATGCTGCGGCCGGTATGTACTACGGGTCTAACTCCAGCTGGGGTCCAACAGTTCAGCTTCTGACGCATTTCGCTCCTCCCACAGGGGCTTCCTCAAAGAGAGGAAGCCCCTGTGGGAGGAGCGAAACGCATCAGAAGCTGAACTGTTGGACCCCAGCTGGAGTTAGACCCGTAGTACATACCGGCCGCAGCATTCATCTGCTGGTTGTATTTTTTGAGTGGAGAGGAGCCGCTCACCGGTGCCCGCAAACGGCACATAGAGGTGGAGACCTGTGGAGCATTCAGACCGAGCAGGACAGGTTGTAGCAGGCGCCAGTGCAGGTGCCGTTTTCCCCGCAGCTAGAAGCCAGTGTGGTGGACGTCGGGATGTACTCCTGCTGATACTACCTGCTCACACCTCACGTAAGATTCCGGTTGAAAATGGCTCTCATTTCATTTTATTGACCTATGTTGGATTATTACATTCAAAGGAACTTTGATACAAAGTGACTGTTTATTGGAAACATCTATTATACGGGTTCTACCAGCAGCTACACTTGATCTATATTTTTTTGACTTTGTATATCAAGTCATTTAGCTATAAAGCTAGTTTTTACACCTCTGTGCACAGAATATGCTTAAGTCCACCTCCTTTTATTGGAAAGTATATATACTTGTCATCTTAGATGTTTAAATTACTAAGACCGGTCTTGTTTTATGATTTGTGATTATTCATATATTATTAAATATTTTTAATTTAATAGGAGTCTGTTATTTTTGTCAGCCATATCATATAAATTTATAATATAGCGCAAAAGTTTCTAACAATTGGAATAGAACCAAAGTATCCTTAAAGACAAGGCATCAGCCGGTTCCTGGTGCGTCTGTCTAATGTTTTAAAGTACTGTAGCAATCTTTTAAAAGGCAAAACCAGGTTTGGTAATGCAAATTATAGAGGCCCTAGCAAAGGCATGTTCAGGATCCTAGGCATGTGCATGATATAGCCACACTCCCAGATAGTTTCATCCCCAGACATCATACCCACCTACCTCTTCCTATGTGCAAGCTGATAATGTGGATGTGCTGGGTTGGAGCACCCTCCGATTTCACTGCCCCACCCCCATACTCAGCAAGGATTGGAGTCTGCGATTCCGGCATATTCACTGATTTTTTTGGTTGGTGTAGGGATGGAGGTACCAGTTGAGCAGCTTTCATACAACAACCTGATTTCTTTCTCTCCACTTTCTTATCAACCCCCTGCAATTCAACTTAACCCTCTATACTCCACTGTCCACACTAGAGTTACCAATTATCTACTCAAGGTTAAGCTGAAGAGTCACTTATACCTACTTATCTTTCGTGACCTGCCAGGTGCTTTAAATACAGTTGACGACCAACTTTCATTAATACGCTTCACCCGTTGGCCTTCACAGCACTGATCTTTTGTGTTCACCTATTACTAGGTCCTATTACTAGATGCTCCTTCAGCATCTTTATTGCTGGTTCCTGCGTTAGTGCTGGTCCCTGCTGTTGGCACCAGCATCCATTACTGCACTCTACCTGTTTGGGCTACGTATTCTCTGTTTATACCTCTTCTATGAACTTTCATTCTCCTTCTGCCTCGATTACCACATCTATGCTATTATCATCAAGGACAGACTTTGCTAGGGGGGATGAACGCTCCAATCGACCCTGCTACTGCTTTAATTACCTTTTGATGTTCGGGAGACGGGCAAGCGCTGCAGAGAGGAGCAGGCAGTGTACATAAGGAGAGGCTGACGGGTTATATACACTTACACTGACAGTTCTGCTGTGCAAGCTGATAACAGGCATCCCTGCTCCACTCCTAGGGGATCATTCCGACCAGATCGCTCGCTGCAGTTGTTCGCAGCGCGGCGATCGAGTTGGAATTGCACATGCGCCGGCGACTCATGCCAGACGGCCAAAGGCCGTCGTTGCCTAGTGATCGCCTCTGCCTGAGTGACAGGCAGAGGCGGTCGCTGGGCGGGAGGGGGCCGGACCGTTGGGGGGGGGGGCCACGGCGGCTGCGTGACGTCACACGCAGCCGCTGCGACCCGGGCAGCGAAGAGGTTCTCCCGGCCAGCCGTAGGAGCTGCGCTGGTCAGGAGTTACTCCTCAAATGCGAAAGCATCGCAGCTGTGCGGTGCTTTTGCATTTCTTCGGGGGGGGTGGGGGGGGCACTGACATGCAGGGTGGACTAGCCCTGTGCTGGGCGTCCCCCCACATGCCTGAGTGCCTGATCGTAGCTGTGCTAAATTTAGCACAGCTACGATCAACTCAGAATGACCCCCCCTAATCTCTTACGGAAGAGGAGGAGCTGAGCTAAGGCAGTAATATAGGAGCACTCATCGGCAGCATGTGGCACGGGTGGTCTTCAGTATGCCGGCTGTCGGGATTCCGGTGCACAGTATACCGGCGCCGGAATCCCGACAGCCAGCATACTGACACTTATTCTCCCTCATGGGGGTCCACGACCCCCCTGGAGGGAGAATAAAATAGCGTGGCGCGCGTGGCAAGCGCAGCGAGCCCGCAAGGGGCTCATTTGCGCTCGCCACACTGTCGGTATACCGGCGGTCGGGCTCCCGGCACCGGTATGTTGGTCGCCGGGAGCCCGACCGCCGGCATACCATACTACACCCTGTGGCACTGCCTTTCAGTGGCCGGCACCCATAGGCAGCTGCCTAATGGTGGCGCCAACCCTGCCATGATCCTCTCTCTATGCAGTGATTGCAGTCCAGCACTAAGTAGGTTACGATCCCACTATGCACACCCCTCCCCTGTGATCTACGGAGATCAGCGGCAGCCTCTCTCTGCATGATTTATTACGCTGTGCTGTGAGTGTGAATGGAGGTTGGAGGTGGTGGGGGAGGAATGCAGTGTGGTGTCTAGAAAGTTATTACTGTGTGCAGCCAGCTCCCAGCATGGGACTGGATTAAGCTCAAGGAGGTACAAACCAGACCAAGCAAGGGGTGAGGGTGCTGAACATTAAGCTTATGGAGCCGAAGACGCTGAGCTGCAGTTTACAGAGGGACATGTAATAGCAGCCAGCAGCAACAGCAGATGTGATCCTGTCCCCTCTATCTCCCTGGCCACATCACACCCACCGTAGTATGCACTCCAAGCAGTATGTACTCCCTGCCTTGCTTCACGCAGGTAAGTGGCTGCAAATATGGGCACCCAGCCAGGGCAGGTACGTGGCTATTGGCACATTCCTGTGACTACTTTGAGCAGGGTCTGGTGTTGTTGGTCCTGGGCATTGTGCATGGGGAACTTCCTCCATCTGTCTGTACATTGGGGTGGGGACTAAAGGGAGAGATTCTGTGCTTAAATTCTAAGCAATCTGACTAGATTGCATAGAAATTAAGCAGGGATCTCTCTGTGTGTATACCCATAGTGATAGCGATGCGTGGCCCCGTGTGTCGCTATTGCTGACTCTAGATTTGGCATGCATGCCAAATCTAGTAGATCCCTCACGTCACTGCTCTGTATGCTGAGTGGTGGAAGAGATGTGTGCTGAGCGGTCTGTGCTAGATCACTCAGCACACATCTCCCCCGTGTGTACGGGGCTTAACACTAAAATGCAATCAAAACTTTGCAAGCTGCAGTCTTTGAAGGTTTAACTGCATTTCTCAAATGCTCAAAGCCCTGAAAAGGTGACTGATAGGCACAATGATGTGGTGCTGACATGAGGAAGGGGACCCTCCTATCTTAAGTGAACTAGGGCCTCCCAAAGGCTTAATTCAGCCTGGTCTAGCGGTTCTTGCACAACCTGGGTACACCTGCAGCATTACAGCAGCAACCTGTCCTGAAGTTCCCACTAAGAGTCAGCGCACTGGGTGGGATGGGGATGTAGCTGGGATCCCAGCATTCAACATCCTGGCGGTCAGAATGCCAGCTCTGGAATCCTGACAGCTGTCAGAATGCCGACGGCAGTAACCCGACAGCTGGGATCCCAAACGAAAGTTTGGTTAGGGTTAGGCTGCAGGGGAGGGGAAGGTTAGGGTTAGGCTGAGGGAGGGTTAGGGTTAGGCTGTGGGAAGGGAGGGATAGGGTAAGGCTGCAGGAGGAGAGTTTAGGGTCATGTTTAGGCTGCAGGGAGAGAGGGTTAGGGGGAGGACTAGGGTTCTCTTATCTAAGCTCCCCTGTCGGGTTTTAGCCAGCCGGAATGCTGGGATCGGTATTCTGACCGCCGGCATCCTGACTGCCAGTATACCATACCCAACCTGCAGGATGTACTAATGGGAAAATGTGGTAAAACCCTAGTTTTAGGGTTTTTACCACATTTCCCGTATGTACTAAGACCCGGACACCGGGTTTTCAAAAGTGTGTGTGTGTGGGGGAATCAGGGGCAGTATTGAGTAGCTTTGCCTAGGGCACCTAGACACCTTGCACCGGCCCTGCCTCTAGCCTCCAAACTTTCAAGCGTTCCCTGAAAACTCACCTCTTCAGGCAAGCCTACCAAATTCCAGACCCACCCACATAACCTTCAGAAGCATTCATGTCTAATTACATCCCATCAGGACTGTCTTTACAATTTGGTGGGACCGCTATGCTATAGATAGCGCCTATCCTTATGTATCCTTCCTATTTCCCTACAGATTGTAAGATTGCAAGCAGGGCCTTCCTACCTCTATGTCTGTCTGTCTGTTATTATTACCCAGTTTGTCTTATCACTATTGTTTCCAATTGTAAAGCACAACTGAATATGCTACACTATATGAGAAACTGTAATAAATAAATAAATATCCATCTCAACATATGTTGTATCCATCTTGCTATATATTATATTATTTTCACTATATGTTATATCCAGACAGTACCACTTAGCCAGAATCCAGAAAGTCATATGTCATATCCAGAAAGTTGCAATTTTGAATTGAATGGCTTTTAAAACATTATTTCTGTTTTTTACTTTTGTCAATGCTACGGTTTGGTTCACCTATCAAATTATTTATCCAAAGAAATCTCTTAATTCTCCCAAATACGAGCTGCCGCCATTAGAGTCACCGCAAATCTACTATCACATACCTCCCAACATGTAAAAATCCGATCTTGGGACTCTTTGCATCAAAGGCATGAGCATGTCAGGGGGCGTATGAGGTCAGGCACCATGGCAGATGACATCTTGGTGGCATGATCGTATGTCATGCTCGCATTTCTCGCCACAATGGAGTGCTTGCCCAGCTTGCTGTGAGCTACTGGGCAGTCCCATGTCCCAGACAGTGTGGATGAAGCACGTATTCACACATCATCTATTCACTGCAGGTCAGCTATCCAGAGCAGTGTGTGAGGGGGTGCCCCCACCTGCAGGACACTGTGGCCCGCAGATGGGACAGTTCCTGAACGTGAGACTGTCCTGCAGAAATCAGGACAGATGGGAGGTATGCTGTTATCTTTTTAATAGTCACAGTGTATCTACAATCTACATACCATGGGAACCTCATCCAGTTTCTTAAATTCTGGATCATTTCTCTGGCAGAACTTCACAGCTGTCACAGTAAGCGCAATGCAGAGAAGGCAGACAAAAATGCAGATGACAGCGACCAGGCCTGGGTTATCAGACAGGCCTTTATATGTTTCCTGAGTATCTATAGTCACAAAAAGAAAAGCAGATTATTTCTCACAGTAAACAAGTGACCACAACCCCATAATTGGAGTATAAAATGTGTTAATTGAATATCATACCTCCTGGAATAGATGCATCTGAAAAACAGAAAATAAAAGCAAGTATATTAGTTCTGAGGCTGAAAGTTCTGTATAAAACAATTTCAGTCATCTAGTAATAGAAGTGGTACATCACTGTCCTCTTGTGTTTGCAATAGTGTACTGCAATATTACAGGTGAGAAACACTGTACATACAGTATTTAAGTGTAAAGGGTAGGAGCAGAAATTCTTAACAGAGACATCAGCTTGACCACTTCACCTGTGAGATATATATTTACTTCTATGTTTAGCACTGGTTTTAATACAATTCCATCAAGCAATCCTCTATAGCCAGACACGCTTATATAGGGCATATTCAAATTCACACTAAGAATTTGAGGTTTTTGCAATGATTTCATACAAATTAAGTTTCTCCAGCATTTCTGAAATAACTTTTGGAGTAAATTTTGCAGAAATCTCCTCTTTGCCCACAACTTGCATCTGTTCTATTTGCTGATTGCATTTCCCTTTAGAGGTATGAGAAACGCAAACAGTCTAGATTTACCACGTTGAAATTACGTATTTTTTTCAGAGGGAGCCCCAGAAAGCTGATGCTGTTTTTGGATGGCTGTTAGCAGAAGTCTTCCTGAAAGGCTGATATTTTCAGATTCCTGCCATGCCCCTCCACTGCCCAGCTCAGAGTTGCCTACGCTCCCTCATTCTGCAGGAGGCTCCCTGAAATAGCAGCAATCTCCCTCACTCCCTGAATAGTCCAGCAATCTCCCTGATTTTACCTTACCCCCATTATATAGCTGTTACATTCTTGGGGAAAAGATAAATTAGAGATATATACATTCAAATGGGATCATCAGTGCCATTTCCCTGTATTGGTTATAAGGCACAATGATCCCTATGGCTACATTCATTTTAAATAAGGTTTCTGATGACCACTTACAGTATATGTGTATACAGTATACTAACTTAGGGGCTCATTTACATTTTGATGTAAGTAATTTGCATGACACGCCTGTCAGATGCAACAGTACACGTCCGCGCTTATAGGTGTTAATTTCACAATCTCCCTGAAATGCTTTTTCAAAAGTAGGCAAGTATGGCCCAGCTACCCCATTCCCCCACCCTCCCCCACTACAGCTGATATCAGGAAACAGCACTGCATGTGATTAATTCCTAAACTCAAGAATACAACTTGTAATACAATTAAAAATGAACAACTTTTGTGAAGGATGGTTCACACAAATAATTGTACATTTGGTCTGATTTATGTTTGTAAGTAAAGCAAAAAAGCAAGCGACTGGGCAGCGCCATGTTGCACTGCAGGTGGGGCAGATTTAACACGCAGGGAGAGTTATATTTGGATGGGGTGTGTTCAAACTGAATCTTAATTGCAGTGTAAAAATAAAGCTGTCTAACATTTGTGGGCAACATGCAAAAGAAGCCAGTATTTACCCTGCACAGAAAAGTATAATCCATCAAAATCTAAATCTCTCTGCGCGTTACATCTTCCCTACCTGCAGTGCAACATGGTTTTGCCCAGTTGTGTGCTTTTTTGCTTTACTTACAAGCATGAATCAGGCCCATAGTGGCCATGTTTTTACTTTAATGTTATTTTACTGCTCTGTCTGCATCTAGAAATACATTGGCCCATTTTATGATCAATAACAAACTAAATTAAAAATATACTGTAGCAGATCACACTGTATGCAGCTAGGCTCTTTCCTTCATATACTGCACTGTATCTCATGGGGCTGAGGTCTGTAAGATCATACTACTGTGCCTGCTGCTATTCATTTGGCGCACATGCAGTTACACTGTAAGGGTGTGCAGACATATACAGACCATAGATTCCGCCCAGATCATCACAGCTGTGGGTGATGCAGGGGGCGTGGCTTCTTTTGGGAGGGGGAGTGATGCGGTGGGAAAGGTAGTGGGTAGGGGCATGACTGTGAATTTGCATAATTGTAACCATGCCCCCACTGTACAATGCCGATATTACTGGTTGATAGTAGGGGGTGTGGCTACGGTATTGTGCATACCTCCCAGCTATCCTGAATTTAGCGGGACAATCCCGCTAATTGGACACTGTCCTGCTGTCCCACCCGTGGGTTGCAGTGTCCTGCGGGCAGTGGGTGACAGTTTGGAGAGCCAGTGATCCCTGCTGCTCTGCTCTGCAAAGCAGCCGGTGATCACTAAATATATGCCATGCTCATGCGCACGCATCTATCAGTGCAATGAGGGGAGTCGGGGGCTGTCCAGCCGCTCAGGGAGTGCTGGACACGCCCCCCGAATGACGAAAATGGGGATCGGGGTGATTGGCCACACCCCCTCCACCCAAAGACTCTGGCGTGGCATGCCCCTACTCAGAAGATACGAAAGGTGGGAGGTATGGTTGTGATTCAGCCCCCACCCTAAACACCCTCTGTCACAGATGAAGCAGGGGGGTGTGGGGAATGCAGGCGGTGGAGGTCAGCTCCAGGAGACTTGCTCACTTCCCCGAGGGGCCGGTAGCACTCCCGACTTTCAGCAGCCTCCCAGCTGTTTCGAGAGAGTAGGCAAGTATGGTACAGATGAAACCGGAAAATGTATCCCATTATCCTGAATTACAGTATGCTAAATAGGAACAAAGGGGGTCATTCCGAGTTGTTCGCTCGCTAGCAGTTTTTAGCAGCCGTGCAAACGCGATGCCGCCTCCCACTGGGAGTGTATTTTAGCTTAGCAGAAGTACGAACGAAAGGATCGCAGAGCGGCTACAAAATTTTTTTGTGCAGTTTCAGAGTAGCTTCAGACCTACTCAGCGCTTGCGATGACTTCAGACTGTTCAGTTCTTGTTTTGACGTCACGAACACGCCCTGCGTTCGCACAGCCATGCCTGCATTTTTTCTAGCACGCCTGCGTTTTTCGAACACTCCCTGAAAAGGGTCAGTTGACACCCAGAAATGCCCTCTTCCTGTCAATCACTCTGCGGCCAGCAATGCGACTGAAAAGCTTTGCTAGACCTTGTGTGAAACTACATCGTTCGTTGTAATAGTACGACGCGCGTGCGCATTGCGCTGCATACACATGCGCAGAAGTGCCATTTTTTTGCATGATCGCAGCGCAGCAAACGAAATCTGCTACCGAACAACTCGGAATGACCCCCAAAATCTTAAACACTATTGTCTGTATGCTCAGCATTTGGCTTTGTTAGGAAAGGATCCAGTTTACAGATTTCACTGAGATGTACAGTACCATACCTCCCAACTTTCGGATATCTGAAGGTGGGACTCCTCGTGTGGTGCCGAAAGGGGGCGTGGTCTATTGAAAAATGGGTGTGGCCTCGCGTGAATAACTTGATCGCGAGCCATTCCTCCAAATTTTGTCACAGTGGGGGCCTGGCCAGCGCTCTGTGAGCTGCTGGCCATGCCCCCAGTCCCTCTGTCTCACTGGAATAGACGCTGAACTGAGCAGAGCAGCGAGTGATAGGGAGCCTCCCAACTGCCCCCTTCCCCCCCACCGTGGGACACTGCGGCCCGCAGGAGGGACAGCGGGACAGACCCATAAAATTGTGACAGTTGGGAGGTATGCAATACTGCAGCATTTTAATAGGGCTTGCTGGAGAGATTGTGAATGTGTCTTAAATATACTTGACACTCTGCAGGCTGGGACCAGTGGCCTGTTGCTGATATATTTCTGTTGTTCACATGGCACCAATTTAAAACAACGCAATATAACAAGTGATAACTAATGTAGAGTGTCTCACTGTGTCACTGCAAGCGGCACTTCCACACACTCAATACATTTCACTTTCTTATGCTGCTAGCTGGAGCCGCTAAAAGTGCATCATGAAGCTTATTTTCCCGCTGATAAACAAGTCCATTTGCTACTTTAAAATGGAGGATAGTAGAGTGAACGGTAGGACCAATTGCAAGCTAACTGTGGCGTGCCACTGGGCATCCTGCTCACGTCCCTTTGGTTTTTGTCTGGGGGTTTAATACAGGTAGCTGCTGTGTGACTCATGCTCCCTAGTTTGCAGTAAAGCCCAGTACACACTAGGCGATCCCCGCCGACGCCGATATTGTCAGCGGTGGGGTCCGGTGGGGTGCTGGCATTGGCAAGTGCATACACACTTGCCGATGCATCTGCAGCATGGCTGACGTTAACAAGGACCTCCCTCGTCTGTACATGTTCAGACGAGGGAGGGAGTCGTCAACGATGTTCAGGAGTGCGCATCGTTTAACGACATTTAGTGTACACACTGGACGAGATTGTGAAAGATCTCGCTCAGATCAGCCCTTCTGAGCGAGATCTTTCACTTTCTTGTCTAGTGTGTATGAGGCTTAAGTCAAAAGTGTTGAATGAGCATATACACGTGTGACATGTCTAGCCATTCTACTGTCTGATGTAGCTGCTGAAATGGTCACTCCTTATCCCTAACAGAAGCTGCCATACACACTCATATATGAGATGAGTGCATGTGAAAAGATAAAAGGAGCTGATGAGGAGTTTTAAAAATTGTGCACACATTGGGGGTCATTCCGACATGTTCGCATGCAGCAGTTTTTCGCTGCGGTGCGAACGGGTCGGAAATGCGCATGCACGGCGGATGCAATGCGCACACGTATCATTGCCTGGCGATGATCGTCGCCGGGCAACAACACCGCCAGCGAGAAATGTGATCGCAGCGGCGATCGCAAGAAGACGGACAGGCGGGAGGTGTTCCGGGGCGGATACCCACCGTTTTCCAGGCGTGGTGAGTCCAACGCAGGCGGATCCAGGCGTTTGGAGGGCGGATGTTTGACGTTAGGACCGGGACCTTCATCGCTGGATCTGTCGCACTGGGTGAGTAACTGCAGCCTTGGTCTTGTTTTACTTGAAACTTTTTCAGCATAGCAGGGCTGCACAAGCGTTCGCAGCCCTGCTACGCTAAAATACACTCACCCATAGTTGATCGCACGAGCAGCAAAAAGTTGCTACGTGCGATCAACTCGGAATGACCCCCATAAGGTGGAATTCAATTGTTTGAAAAGTTGGTTGGGTGTCTGTTTTTTTCCTGTCTATATGATAGGAAAAAACAGACACCCAACTGACTTTTCAAAAAATTGAATACCCCCCATAAAGTGCATCATAGCTGTACATATCTACAGCAGTATCTGCCTCTGCATGGGTAGAATATGATTCTGGGTTACTATTAGCAATTATCATCAGTGTGAACTCACACCTGCAATATACTAGGCGTAAAATATTTGTATTTGCACTTTTGTGCTGATCTACATGTTGATGCTCCCAAACGGCATACTTTGTGGTATGTATGAGAACTGCACTTTTCACTATCCTACCCACTTCGGTTTTGTATAGTGTACATGCTTGAAAGAACATTTCTGTAGACCTAGCACTAAAGCAGAAATCTATCTTCTAATCAGTGGTGTATCTATAATGGGTGTAGTGTGTGCAGGGGGCCCTGGCCGCACACATGCTGCACCCATTTCTTCAGTACCTACCTCTCCAGAGTCCCACATCAGTGACAACAGCGCTGCACAAATTATCGGGGAAATGGCGCGGTGGCCATTTTCTGAGCATTTTATGCGCGGGTAGGAGGGTAATTGTGGGAAAATGGCTACAGCACCATTTTTACGGAGTCCTGCACATGCATAGTAGACTATAGCATAGCTCAGAGACTACACTGCCAGCGAGAGAGAGGAGGGGGCTGGTCGGAGACTGCATACGGCCCCCTGGATGAAGACTGCACACAGGACCCCGTGTTTGTTGAAGAAATCTCCATGTACAATCACTAAAATAATATCTGTCACTTCTGCTCCATTGGGAGGTTTCTCCCTGAGCTTGCCTTTAGGACACCTGCGTTACAGTTTGACAGGTGTACTGCCCCAGTCCTGGAGCAGACTTCGGTATCTATTATCAATATGCAGGAATAGAAAAAAAAATTGTCACTTATTACAGCGATAAAGTATATCAATCAATAAAAATTTACCAGTCCAGCTAAGCGATGGCCAACTACCCAGCAATACTGACTGACAGTGGTTAGGAGAGTTTTAGTGGTAAATTAACTAAAGGTGCATACACACGGTAAGATATAGACTATGCTCGATTTTGACTACGCAATTTCCCTTGAACTCCCCCAGAGCCACCGATTTTGACTATCTGTACTTTCGGTTTTGACTGCGATTTTGACTAAGTGCCAATATTGACTATATCTTGTACTAGATAGAACACTATATAGTCAAGAGTGACTTGCCTGCACAGTCTATATAGCCTTGCGATACCAACCCCGTGGGAGTGCGCATCGGGATCGAATCGGGATCGCAAGGTGGCTATCACCCTGCGATTTGCACTAACTTTCCTTGCAAATTTTGACTATATAGTCAAAATCGAAAGAACTCTCACCGTGTGCACACACCTTAAGATGGGAGTTCTATTTAAGATGGGATGTTGTCCATAGCAACCAATCAGATTCCAGGTATTATCTTCTAGAAGGTGCTAGATAAATGAGAAGTAAGATGTGATTGGCTGCTATTGGCAACATCCCATCTTCAGGGCTGGCAACAGAAATCTTGGGGCCCGGTACACCAATATCTGTGGGGCCCCCGCAACCTCCCTTGACATGGCAGAGAAAATGTAAAAACAAACAGGGGTCCGGCACAGCAACTTACCAACTGCTCAATACTGGGTGCCCTCACAAATAGACGGATGCAGTGTAAGAGAGGTACGGTACTCCAATGATTCAGTCCAAACCATGCTGTATAAAACATAGTTTGGACTGAATCACTGGAGTGCCGCACCTCTCGTACACTATATATCTATACCTATATCTATCTATAGGTATATATGTGACACTCTGAAATGGACCCTCTGTGATTTGGATTTATAAGGATATATGTATATAGACACTATCACTCCTTATTTGAGACAACCCGAGCGGGACCCCTAAATGGGCGCTTTTTTATCACTCCCGTTGGATGACGTCAGCGGCCGCCCTAACCTGGAGGACACAAGGACCCTGGGAATCCAAGCCACAGCTCCTCAAAGTGGGAGAACTGTGAGCCAGTTGATTGTAAGCGGCTAGGCGGGAAGACAAGGAGGGTGGAGTTGGCGCCCAGTGTGTAACTGAGGAGAGAGCGCGAGTGTGTGAGGAGAGCTGCTGTCGAGAGCCTGTTGTGAGGTGACTGGAAACTGAGACCGGGCACCGCCGCCAGTGCGCACATAGCTGATGGGAGCGTGGCTGAGGAGAAGCCGCCAGGACAGAGAGGACAGGAGCTGAGAGCCGCCAGCCACAGTCGTGACTAGCCGGGATCCCACCGCAGAGACAGAAACAGCCACACGGAGAGAGACGCGCTGCTGAGTAGACCCTGAGCCATACGCCAGAAGACGGTAGTGGAGGTCCGCGGTGAGTGATCGACCGCACATTGCAGAGACAGTTTACCGAGGAGAGGGCCACAGTGTGAACGACCTGATGCGCTCAAGTAACGGTACAGGAACTATCCCCTGATAGAAATAAAGCACTGCACACAGGGACAGAGATGGTGCTAAACATATGGGGTTACCTAGCTCTCTATTCCTCAAGGCAGTACTAGACAGTAGAAGAAAAACAGGTTACCTAGTTACTGTGGTAATAAGGAGACTGGCATACAGCAGCACAGGTTGAGAGAGACTCACAGCATAGAGATTCTTTATTTACAGTGGAATATTATAAGAAGAGGGTTACACTAGGAACTGTGTCTGCTAATTACTGTGTCTGTTGTTGAAGCTACCGCATTACCCTTGTCATTTCTGCATGCTGACCGTAGTTATACAGGGGATGGAATTACTCTGTTAAACCTGAGACTAACTGAGATAGGAGGAATGTGGCAAATCTCATATAAGTGTTTTCTCTGACGTCCTAAGTGGATGCTGGGGACTCCGTCAGGACCATGGGGAATAGCGGCTCCGCAGGAGACAGGGCACAAAAGTAAAAGCTTTAGGATCAGGTGGTGTGCACTGGCTCCTCCCCCTATGACCCTCCTCCAAGCCTCAGTTAGGTTTTTGTGCCCGGCCGAGAAGGGTGCAATCTAGGTGGCTCTCCTAAAGAGCTGCTTAGAGTAAAAGTTTTGTTAGGTTTTTTATTTTCAGTGAGTCCTGCTGGCAACAGGCTCACTGCATCGAGGGACTTAGGGGAGAAGAAGTGAACTCACCTGCGTGCAGGATGGATTGGCTTCTTAGGCTACTGGACACTAGCTCCAGAGGGACGATCACAGGTACAGCCTGGATGGGTCACCGGAGCCGCGCCGCCGACCCCCTTGCAGATGCTGAAGAGAGAAGAGGTCCAGAAATCGGCGGCTGAAGACTTCTCAGTCTTCATGAGGTAGCGCACAGCACTGCAGCTGTGCGCCATTGCTCTCAGCACACTTCACACCAACGGTCACTGAGGGTGCAGGGCGCTTGGGGGGGCGCCCTGGGCAGCAATGAAAGTACCTATGCTGGCTAAAAATACATCACATATAGCCCCTGGGGCTATATGGATGTATTTAACCCCTGCCAGGTTGTCAGAAAAACGGGAGAAGAAGCCCGCCGAAAAGGGGGCGGGGCCTATTCTCCTCAGCACACAGCGCCATTTTCCTACACAGCTCCGCTGCTAGGAAGGCTCCCAGGCTCTCCCCTGCACTGCACTACGGAAACAGGGTTAAAACAGAGAGGGGGGGCACTTATTTGGCGATATTATTATATATTAAGATGCTATAAGGGAAAACACTTATATAAGGTTGTCCCTGTATAATATAGCGTTTTGGTGTGTGCTGGCAAACTCTCCCTCTGTCTCCCCAAAGGGCTAGTGGGGTCCTGTCCTCTATCAGAGCATTCCGTGTGTGTGTGCTGTGTGTCGGTACGTGTGTGTCGACATGTATGAGGACGATGTTGGTGAGGAGGCGGAGCAATTGCCTGTAATAGTGATGTCACTCTCTAGGGAGTCGACACCGGAATGGATGGCTTATTTAGGGAATTACGTGATAATGTCAACACGCTGCAAGGTCGGTTGACGACATGAGATGGCCGGCAAACCAATTAGTACCTGTCCAGGCGTCTCAAACACCGTCAGGGGCTTTAAAACGCCCATTTACCTCAGACGGTCGACACAGACACGGACACTGACTCCAGTGTCGACGGTGAAGAAACAAACGTATTTTCCATTTGGGCCACACGTTACATGTTAAGGGCAATGAAGGAGGTGTTACATATTTCTGATACTACAAGTACCACAAAAGAGGGTATTATGTGGGGTGTGAAAAAACTACCTGTAGTTTTTCCTGAATCAGATAAATTAAATGAAGTGTGTGATGATGCGTGGGTTTCCCCCGATAGAAAATTATTGGCGTTATACCCTTTCCCGCCAGAAGTTAGGGCGCGTTGGGAAACACCCCTTAGGGTGGATAAGGCGCTCACACGCTTATCAAAACAAGTGGCGTTACCGTCTCCAGATACGGCCGCCCTCAAGGAGCCAGCTGATAGGAGGCTGGAAAATATCCTAAAAAGTATATACACACATACTGGTGTTATACTGCGACCAGCGATCGCCTCAGCCTGGATGTGCAGCGCTGGGGTGGCTTGGTCGGATTCCCTGACTGAAAATATTGATACCCTTGACAGGGACAGTATTTTATTGACTATAGAGCATTTAAAGGATGCATTTCTATATATGCGAGATGCACAGAGGGATATTTGCACTCTGGCATCAAGAGTAAGTGCGATGTCCATATCTGCCAGAAGATGTTTATGGACACGACAGTGGTCAGGTGATGCAGATTCCAAACGGCACATGGAAGTATTGCCGTATAAAGGGGAGGAGTTATTTGGGGTCGGTCCATCGGACCTGGTGGCCACGGCAACAGCTGGAAAATCCACCTTTTTTACCCCAAGTCACATCTCAGCAGAAAAAGACACCGTCTTTTCAGCCTCAGTCCTTTCGTCCCCATAAGGGCAAGCAGGCAAAAGGCCAGTCATATCTGCCCAGGGATAGAGGAAAGGGAAGAAGACTGCAGCAGGCAGCCCATTCCCAGGAACAGAAGCCCTCCACCGCTTTTGCCAAGTCCTCAGCATGACGCTGCGGCCGTACAAGCGGACTCAGGTGCGGTGGGGGGTCGTCTCAAGAGTTTCAGCGCGCAGTGGGCTCACTCGCAAGTGGACCCCTGGATCCTACAAGTAGTATCCCAGGGGTACATATTGGAAATTCGAGACGTCTCCCCCTCGCAGGTTCCTGAAGTCTGCTTTACCAACGTCTCCCTCCGACAGGGAGGCAGTATTGGAAACAATTCACAAGCTGTATTCCCAGCAGGTGATAATCAAAGTACCCCTCCTACAACAAGGAAAGGGGTATTATTCCACACTATATTGTGGTACTGAAGCCAGACGGCTCGGTGAGACCTATTCTAAATCTGAAATATTTGAACACTTACATACAAAGGTTCAAATCAAGATGGAGTCACTCAGAGCAGTGATAGCGAACCAGGAAGAAGGGGACTATATGGTGTCCCTGGACATCAAGGATGCTTACCTCCATGTCCCAATTTGCCCTTCTCACCAAGGGTACCTCAGGTTCGTGGTACAAAACTGTCACTATCAGTTTCAGACGCGGCCGTTTGGATTGTCCACGGCACCCCGGGTCTTTACCAAGGTAATGGCCGAAATGATGATTCTTCTTCAAAGAAAAGGCGTCTTAATTATCCCTTACTTGGACGATCTCCTGATAAGGGCAAGGTCCAGAGAACAGTTGGAGGTCGGAGTAGCACTATCTCAAGTAGTTCTACGACAGCATGGGTGGATTCTAAATATTCCAAAATCGCAGCTGTCTCCGACGACACGTCTGCTGTTCCTAGGGATGATTCTGGACACAGTCCAGAAAAGGGTGTTTCTCCCGGAGGAGAAAGCCAGGGAGTTATCCGAGCTAGTCAGGAACCTCCTAAAACCAGGAAAAGTGTCAGTGCATCATTGCACAAGGGTCCTGGGAAAAATGGTGGCTTCTTACGAAGCGATTCCATTCGGCAGATTTCACGCAAGAACTTTTCAGTGGGATCTGCTGGAAAAATGGTCCGGATCGCATCTTCAGATGCATCAGCGGATAACCCTGTCTCCAAGGACAAGGGTGTCTCTTCTGTGGTGGCTGCAGAGTGCTCATCTACTAAAGGGCCACAGATTCGGCATTCAGGACTGGGTCCTGGTGACCACGGATGCCAGCCTGAAAGGCTGGGGAGCAGTCACACAAGGAAAAAATTTCCAGGGAGTGTGATCAAGTCTGGAGACTTCTCTCCACATAAATATACTGGAGCTAAGAGCAATTTACAATGCTCTAAGCTTAGCAAGACCTCTGCTTCAAGGTCAGCCGGTATTGATCCAGTGGGACAACATCACGGCAGTCGCCCACGTAAACAGACAGGGCGGCACAAGAAGCAGGAGGGCAATGGCAGAAACTGCAAGGATTCTTCGCTGGGCGGAAAATCATGTGATAGCACTGTCAGTAGTGTTCATTCCGGGAGTGGACAACTGGGAAGCAGACTTCCTCAGCACGACCTCCACCCGGGAGAGTGGGGACTTCATCGGGAAGTCTTCCACATGATTGTGAACCGTTGGGAAAGACCAAAGGTGGACATGATGGCGTCCCACCTGAACAAAAAACTGGACAGGTATTGCGCCAGCTCAAGAGACCCTCAGGCAATAGCTGTGGACGTTCTGGTAACACCGTGGGTGTACCAGTCGGTGTATGTGTTCCCTCCTCTGCTTCTCATACCTAAGGTACTGAGAATTATAAGACGTAGAGGAGTAAGAACTACACTCGTGGCTCCGGATTGGCCAAGAAGGACTTGGTACCCGGAACTTCAAGAGATGCTCACAGAGGACTCATGGCCTCTGCCGCTAAGAAGGGACTTGCTTCAGCAAGTACCATGTCTGTTCCAAGACTTACCGCGGCTGCGTTTGACGGCATGGCGGTTGAACGCCGGATCCTAAGGGAAAAAGGCATTCCGGAAGAGGTCATTCCTACCCTGGTCAAAGCCAGGAAGGAGGTGACCGCACAACATTATCACCACATGTGGCGAAAATATGTTGCGTGGTGTGAGGCCAGGAAGGCCCCACGAAGAAATTTCAACTCGGTCGATTCCTGCATTTCCTGCAAACAGGAGTGTCTATGGGCCTCAAATTGGGGTCCATTAAGGTTCAAATTTCGGCCCTGTCGATTTTCTTCCAGAAAGAATTGGCTTCAGTTCCTGAAGTCCAGAAGTTTGTCAAGGGAGTACTGCATATACAACCCCCTTTTGTGCCTCCAGTGGCACTGTGGGATCTCAACGTAGTTCTGGGATTCCTCAAATCACATTGGTTTAAACCGCTCAAATCTGTGGATTTGAAATATCTCACATGGAAAGTGACATGATGTTGGCCCTGGCCTCGGCCAGGCGAGTGTCAGAATTGGCGGCTTTGTCTCACAAAAGCCCATATCTGATTGTCCATTCGGACAGGGCAGAGCTGCGGACTCGTCCCCAGTTTCTCCCTAAGGTGGTGTCAGCGTTTAACCTGAACCAGCTTATTGTGGTACCTGCGGCTACTAGGGACTTGGAGGACTCCAAGTTGCTAGATGTTGTCAGGGCCCTGAAAATATAGGTTTCCAGGACGGCTGGAGTCAGGAAAACTGACTTGCTGTTATCCTGTATGCACCCAACAAACTGGGTGCTCTTGCTTCTAAGCAGACGATTGCTAGTTGGATGTGTAGTACAATTCAGCTTGCACATTCTGTGGCAGGCCTGCCACAGCCAAAATATGTAAATGCCCATTCCACAAGGAAGGTGGGCTCATCTTGGGCGGCTGCCCGAGGGGTCTCGGCTTTACAACTTTGCCGAGCTGCTACTTGGTCAGGGGCACACCCTGGCTGAGGAGGACCTGGAGTTCTCTCACTCGGTGCTGCAGAGTCATCCGCACTCTCCCGCCCGTTTGGGAGCTTTGGTATAATCCCCATGGTCCTGACGGAGTCCCCAGCATCCACTTAGGACGTCAGAGAAAATAAGAATTTACTTACCGATAATTCTATTTCTCGTAGTCCGTAGTGGATGCTGGGCGCCCATCCCAAGTGCGGATTGTCTGCAATACTTGTACATAGTTATTGTTACAAAAATCGGGTTATTATTGTTGTGAGCCATCTTTTCAGAGGCTCCGCTGTTATCATGCTGTTAACTGGGTTCAGATCACAGGTTGTACAGTGTGATTGGTGTGGCTGGTATGAGTCTTACCCGGGATTCAAAATCCTTCCTTATTGTGTACGCTCGTCCGGGCACAGTATCCTAACTGAGGCTTGGAGGAGGGTCATAGGGGGAGGAGCCAGTGCACACCACCTGATCCTAAAGCTTTTACTTTTGTGCCCTGTCTCCTGCGGAGCCGCTATTCCCCATGGTCCTGACGGAGTCCCCAGCATCCACTACGGACTACGAGAAATAGAATTATCGGTAAGTAAATTCTTATTTTTTGCCAGGAGAGAGTACAGTGCCTAAATGCCTTGCCACTTCTGAACTGCTCAATTATATCTACATACCTCCCAACATGACCCTCTCCAGGAGGGGGAGAATGCTCTGCTCCTGGTCTTCCCTCTTAATGTATGATTGCCATCACCTGTGGTGAAACACCTTTCTTATCCATTAACCTGTCACAAAACGGGTACCTGCAATCATACCTTAAGAGAAAAGTCCAGAAGCAGAGCATAGTGTCCCTCCTGGAGAGGGTCATGTTGGGAGGTATGTATCTACACCTGCATACCACCACCCTGTATTTCCTTGGCAACCTATGCTATTTGATCCCTGCGTGAAACTGCATGATATTGCTACACCGGAATAGCCTGTGTTGTTCACTGCTTACCTCCTTCTCGCAACAACAGGCTACACTATATTCACCTATGCATGCTTCCCTTTATAGAACTGTACTAGATGCAGCTTTCAGCTGTGCTTAATCCTGCTAAGGAACTGTGATATATATCACGCTCACACACAACTTTTTCATCTTTGATGACAAATACTTCAGACAGCGAACGGGGTGTGCCATGGGATCTCCCGTGGCACCCTCGTTCGCAAATGCGTATATGTGGGATGTGGAAAAGACACTGTTTTTTGCTGATCCATCAGTGGCTGAGCGGTTGTTTATTTATTTTCGGTATATAGAAGATTTGCTCCTCTTTTGGAGAGGAGCGGATCAGGCGCTCAGCAATTTAGTGTCTTACCATAACTCCACTAGTAGTCCCATCAAACTGACTTTGGTGAGTCATCACTCTGAGATCTGTTTTCTGGATATCAGGATTAGAATTCAGGGTGGTAAGATTATAACTGGTTTATACAAAAAACCCACGGATCGTAATACCATTTTAAGATACGACAGCTTCCACCCCCCTGCTATGATTAAGGGACCCCCATACTCGCAATTCTTGCGAGTATGTAGAGTTAACAACGAGGAGTCCGAAAGAGCAAAACAACTTGATGAGATGGAACACAGGTTCCGACAAAGAGGCTACCCCATGAAGCTTTTGACCACGGCTAGAAAAAAAACACAGGACCTTAGCCGAGAAACATTGCTACAGGATCATGGTCCCAGGGAAAAGGCCAGGGTTATCCCATGGGTTAACGAATATAATGTAAAAAGTGATTTCGTTAATAAGAGAGCAAGAACTCTCTGGCCCCTGGTGTCTACTGATCCAGAATTGAAAATATTTCATGATAAACGGCTAATGCCGAGCTACACGAGAGGGAGAAGCATTAGGGACATAGTGGTGAAGACAGACCTATAAAAGTTAAAGAACACCCCTACTAATTTTCTGACACAAAAAATGGGTGTTTTAAATGTAAAGAGGTGTACAACTTGTTCGCACATGTCCCCAGGGGATAATATCCCCCATCCCTATAGTGGTAAAAAATTCCCTATAAAATGGCCGTTAACGTGCAGCTCGAAATTCGTAGTTTACGCCATAATATGCCCCTGTGGGCGCTACTATATTGGCAAGACTGAGTGCCAGTTTAAAATCAGGATGGAACAACATAGACAAGCCATTAGGAACGCCCTGGCATCAGGTAGTGGGGAGCAGCCTGTGGCACGCCACTTCTTGGAATATAGGCATGGGGTGGCCACGTTCAAGCACAGGATCATAGACCATGTTCCACCATCACAGCGAGGTGGTAATAGGGGTAAACAGCTCCTACAGCTGGAATCTATGTGGATCCATAGGCTAAATACATTAAAACCAGGAGGGTTAAATGAAAGCCTTGGGTTGATTAACTTTTTATGAATTAGGAGTAGTAGTAAGGTTGTGTGTGAGCCAGATAGTCTTAGAAGGTGTTATAGTTCCAGTTGGGGTCAGTTCTCTCAAATGTGTCTTAAACAGTGTTTTAGAGGTTGTAGTAATGTAAAAATGCAAAGATTTAATTGTGGTGGAGTTGATGATCGCCAGGGAGAACATTATAGGCTGCCTGAACATGCTTTAACATGGTTTGCACTTTTATGATATTTTTAGATGAGGTTTATTAATATATATGGGTTTGTAAGGTGCAGGGGTTAACAGGCTTGATCTGTCATCAATTTACACGTATGTAGTTCCCTGTCTGTCAGGGATCGTCTGAATTGTATGTTTGCACAATCACTGTAATGTTTTTAGCACACTATAATATTTATTTTTAATATAACAATGTCCCAAGAGGACCTGATGCACTGTAAACATTGTATGATCTATTCTGATAACCCTGCATGTGTCTGTTTTTGTATCCAGGGTCACCATGGTAACGCGGCCCGGCCGGGTGCCGTGACGTCACTTCCGCATCATGTGATCTGCATCATGTGATGCGCTGTGGACGCCGGGCTGAGAGCGCAGTAGACGCGGCCGTGAATGACGCTGGCCGGGAAACCGGAGGGGGGGTAAGTTCACTGGTATAAATTTGTTTGTTTAACACTGTACACTTGTCCTGAAGACGGGGAGGTGGTCCCCGAAACGTTGGCCGTATTGATTACACTGCATTGATTTTTTCACAAGTCTGCTGAGTGCCGCCTCTTTTCTTTATCTATATATATATATATATATATATATATATGTAACTTGCTATTGACTTTCAGTTACTGCACCAGCTTAACTGTGACCTCTGAGACTGCAAGTGGTAAAGTGTGTACACCTTACAGAGACTAAATGGACTCTTTCGCTACTTAGAGTAGCTGTGAACTGAGGGGGTCATTCAGACCTGATCGCTCGCTAGCAGTTTTTTGCAGCACTGCGATCAGAGGTGGGCTTTAAAAAACAGTCTCTCTCTCTATATATATATATATGTCATCCTTCAGTTATATGGAGGGCGATAGGATTTGATTTTGTTTGTGCACATATTTATAATTGCCAGCCACCAGCACTGGTTTTGCCTATAACATTGACTATAAATAATTTGAATTGGTCCTGGACCACCAATCCAAGGCACCTCGCAAGTGTCCTGAGGCACCCAAGGGTGCCACGGCACACATTTTGAGAACCACTGGTCTAGTGTGTATCCAGCTTAATAATTGCAGTTAATCTGCGGGTTACAGCTCCCAGCTCAACTTCTGCAAAAAAAATGCAACAATGTAATCTTAGTGACAAGTTTTTTGCAGTTTCTGAGTACCTCTGGACTTACTCAGCCGCTGCGATCACTTCAGTCTTTTTGGTCCCTGACTTGACGTCAGACACCCATCCTGCAAACGCTTGGACACGCCTGCGTTTTTCCAAACATTCCCAGAAAATGGTCAGTTGACCCCCACAAACACCTTCTTCCTGTCAACCACCTTGCGATCGGCTCTGTGAATGGATTCTTCGTTAAAGCCATCGCCCAGCACCGACCCTCTTTGTACCCGTACAACGCGCCTGCTCATTGTGGTGCATACGCATGCACAGTTTTGCCGAGATTTAACCTGATCGCAGCGCTGCAAAAAGTTGCTAGCGAACAAACAACTAACTCGGAATGACTCCCTAAATGAAGTGGAATAAAACCACCACTCTGTTACTGTGAACAAAGACAAACAACTAACACACATGATATAGTGCTACAGATAATTGTGATGTACAGTAGCTGCCTTTGCAGAACATGTTCAGGGTGTTTACTCACTGTAAGAGGTCTGTGTCCTGTCTGGGGTCTGGGTGGTGAAATTAGATATGCTATGCGTACTGCCTGTGAAAGAAACAACTGAACATCAGGCAACAAACAACTAAATATTATAAACATTAACACTGTGTGTCATTAACAGAACACCTACCTTATTGTTGGGGAATTAAACAGCAATATGCTATTATTCCTTACATGGTTACATAGGTAAGCTTGAAAAATATACATTTATGAAATAGACTTTTATGAAAACTTCTGCATAGAAAAACCATTCAGATAGGGAAAGCATTATCAAAGCTTGGAGCGAGATACAGTAAGAACATATAAAGTACTAACCAATCAGCGTCTAGCTGTCATTTTATGTGCTGTGTTTATAAAAAATATCAGTAACTGATTGGTTAGTGCTTTATCTCTCTCCAAGCTTTGATAAATCTCCCCTTTGTTTACTGTGCACCCATTTTCATAACTGTGCTTCCATCCTTCCTTCCTCGCTTAACTATTAATGCACAGGAAAATGTCAGATACCGAAACCCCATGTAAACTACTTATTTTCTGGTTATGTTACAGACACTAATCTGCTCATCACATTAACTGTTGTCAATTGTATGTTTGTCTTACCTACTTCATCCTTTCTTCCAGCTATTGAGGAATAATTTGGCCTCAAATTTGATTTTATTCTTTTTGTCATTAAATATACAAGGGGTAATTCAATTAGTGGTGATGTACGATCACAATGGGCAGTCTCCACACCACCGCTTATTACAGGTCACCAGCATTGCAGAAATTATCATGTACAGTACCTCTATGGGTAGCAAAAGAAAACCTGTAATGTTTGTGGGTGTGATGTGCCAGAGAAATTACTGGAACACCAGTATTTTGCATCATTATGCAACATATGATTATGAAAGCCTATGTGACAACATTGTTATGTGGAGGTTTCGGGCAAAAGGAATAGTGGCATAGCACTTGGGATCCAAAAGCCCAGCTTGCGCTCAGCTCACATATGTGTTCAGACAGGCCCAGCAAACCATGGTTTAAAAGATGACCTAACGCACTGGACAGTATATTGAATATATTACTGAGAATAGGTTGTAAACTCTTGTAATATTGTAATAATGTTATCTTATGACAATTTTCCAGATATCATCACTAGTGATATCATCACTTATACCTTAGGAGAAAAGTACTATAGAAAATGTAGGAAAAAGTTACTTTAGTGTGGTGTAGAGAATATTAAAAATAACATGTATAAAGTATATAGGGTGATTCAAAAGTTGCAGTATACCCTATTGTTTCAAAAACTGTGCAGGAAATGGGAAAACTGAATACTCCAGCAAGGTATGGGTGAGGTGGGCTGTCTTTAAGGGTATGTACCGAACATGGGCGCCATCTTGAAATTGGCCATCCAGAATCTAAGTCAGTTTTTTCAAATAGTAAGTGGACTGTGTAACATGTCAAGCAACATCGGAATTTGCTGAAAAGTTTATCCCTGCAAACAGATTTGAAATAGCAGTTATGGTTCAAAAGTTACAACATTTTTTGTTGTTGCAGGTAACTGAAGATGGCTTTGACAAAAGAGAGAATTGAGGTCATTTTGATGTCTGGAGAACAAAGTTTTCATGTCATAGCTGCAGATTTTAACAACCTGCACCCACAAAGCTGAAGCTTTGCCTTGGGCATCTATACCTGCCATCTATGGGAAAGCCATCTGATCAACTAACGTTACACGGTACATTACAGAAAGATATAACAGTGGGGGGAATTCAATTGTTTGAAAAGTCGGTTGGGTGTCTGTTTTTTCCTGTCTATTAGATAGGAAAAAACAGACACCCAACTGACTTTTCAAACAATTGAATCTCCCCCATTGTCTAAATTATGAATAGAGGGTGCTTAATGGTGCAGTGATGCGCACACTGCCAGCACTGAATTAAATCAACATTGATGTCACAAGAGACTTTGAAACTTTGAGCAGGAAAGTTACAGTCACCACATAGTGGAACATTTAGCTAAATAGATACATTTATATCTGTAAAGGATACTCAGCAATAATTTATTGCAACAAATGTTAATACGTGTTGAACACTAGAGATAGTGATAAATTGAACTTTACAGTGGCTTAACATTTTTTTCACATTTATTATTCTTTCACATTTTTCACTTGCACAATATTTCCACATACATTTTATGATACCAATTAAAAGTTATATTTTATCATTATTGGTCATCTATCTAAATGATATTTGACTTTTAGTAATTAATTGAACACCTTGTCCCTGTGTGCCCACTACAGGGAATACTTCCTTCTTCTGGTCTTTCCATGTCTGCATTTTGCTAAAGATCACCTGGACAAGCCGGAAGGCTATTGGAACAATGTTTTGTGGACAGATGAGTCTAAAATAGCGATTTTTGGTTTAAATGAGAAGCGTTATGTTTGGAGAAAGGAGAACACTGCATTCCAGCATAAAACCCTCATACCATCTGTGAAACACGGTGGTGGTGGTTGTCAGTGGCGTCAAAACAGGGGGGGCACAAGGGGACCGCATGCCCCCCCACCCAACATGTCAGAGGCGCTGGGGAGGGGGAGCGCTTACCACGGGATCCCCGCGGAGACTCCTACTTTAAAAAAGTGTGCTCTGTGCTGCCGCAGCATGCTGCCCACTGTCCCAGTTGGCTCTTCACTGATGCATTACTGGGAGGAGGTGGGAATGTCCCAGCAGGCTCAGCATGGCCATGCCTCCTCCCAGTAATGCATCAGTGACGAGACAACCAGGACAGGACAGTGGGCAGCATGCTGCGGCAGCACAGAGCACACTTTTTTCTCTAACGTCCTAAGTGGATGCTGGGGACTCCGTCAGGACCATGGGGAATAGCGGCTCCGCAGGAGACAGGGCACAAAAATAAAGCTTTAGGATTAGGTGGTGTGTACTGGCTCCTCCCCCTATGACCCTCCTCCAAGCCTCAGTTAGGTTTTTGTGCCCGTCCGAGCAGGGTGCAATCTAGGTGGCTCTCTTAAAGAGCTGCTTAGAAAAAGTTTTTTAGGTTTTTTATTTTCAGTGAGTCCTGCTGGCAACAGGCTCACTGCATCGAGGGACTTAGGGGAGAAGAAGTGAACTCGCCTGCGTGCAGGATGGATTGGCTTCTTAGGCTACTGGACACCATTAGCTCCAGAGGGAGTCGGAACACAGGTCTCACCCTGGGGTTCGTCCCGGAGCCGCGCCGCCGACCCCCCTTACAGATGCTGAAGATTGAAGGTCCGGAAACAGGCGGCAGAAGGCTCTTCAGTCTTCATGAAGGTAGCGCACAGCACTGCAGCTGTGCGCCATTGTTGTCACACACTTCACACCAAGCGGTCACGGAGGGTGCAGGGCGCTGCTGGGGGCGCCCTGGGCAGCAATATTTTAATACCTTATGGCAAAAGAATACATCACATATAGCCATTAAGGCTATATGTATGTATTTAACCCATGCCAGTTATCTAAAACTACGGGAGGAAAGCCCGCCGAAATAGGGGGCGGGGCTTATTCTCCTCAGCACACAGCGCCATTTTCCTGCTCAGCTCCGCTGTGAGGAAGGCTCCCAGGAATCTCCCCTGCACTGCACTACAGAAACAGGGTAAAACAGAGAGGGGGGGCATTTTTTGGCGATATATTGGATATATTTAAGCTGCTATAAGGAACAACACTTATATAAGGTTGTTCCCATATATATTATAGCGCTTGGGTGTGTGCTGGCAAACTCTCCCTCTGTCTCCCCAAAGGGCTAGTGGGGTCCTGTCTTCGATAAGAGCATTCCCTGTGTGTCTGCAGTGTGTCGGTACGTGTGTGTCGACATGTATGAGGACGATGTTGGCGTGGAGGCAGAGCAATTGCCGATAATGGTGATGTCACCACCCAGGGAGTCGACACCGGAATGGATGGCTTTGTTTATGGAATTACGTGATAATGTCAGCACATTACAAAAATCAGTTGACGACATGAGACGGCCGGCAAACCAGTTAGTACCTGCCCAGGCGTCTCAGACACCGTCAGGGGCTGTAAAGCGCCCTTTACCTCAGTCGGTCGACACAGACCCAGACACAGACACTGAATCTAGTGTCGACGGTGATGAAACAAACGTATTTTCAAGTAGGGCCACACGTTATATGATCACGGCAATGAAGGAGGCTTTGCATATCTCTGATACTGCAAGTACCACTACCTGTAGTTTTTCCTGAATCAGAGGAATTAAATGATGTATGTGATGAAGCGTGGGTTAACCCAGATAGAAAAATGCTAATTTCAAAAAAGTTATTAGCATTATACCCTTTCCCGCCAGAGGTTAGGGCGCGCTGGGAAACACCCCCTAGGGTGGATAAGGCGCTCACACGCTTATCAAAACAAGTGGCGTTACCGTCTCCTGATACGGCCGCCCTCAGGGATCCAGCTGATAGGAGACTGGAAACTACCCTAAAAAGTATATACACACATACTGGTGTTATACTGCGACCAGCCATCGCCTCAGCCTGGATGTGCAGTGCTGGGGTCGTCTGGTTGGATTCCCTGACTGAAAATATTGATACCCTGGATAGGGACAGTATTTTATTGACTATAGAGCAATTAAAGGATGCTTTCCTTTATATGCGAGATGCGCAGAGAGATATTTGCACTCTGGCATCGAGAGTAAATGCGATGTCCATATCTGCCAGAAGGAGTTTATGGACGCGACAGTGGTCAGGTGATGCGGATTCCAAACGACATATGGAAGTATTGCCGTATAAAGGGGAGGAATTATTTGGCGTCGGTCTATCGGATCTGGTGGCCACGGCAACTGCCGGAAAATCCACTTTTTTACCTCAGACCCCCTCCCAACAGAAAAAGACACCGTCTTTTCAGCCGCAGTCCTTTCGGTCCTATAAGAACAAGCGGACAAAAGGACAGTCATATCTGCCTCGGGGCAGAGGAAGGGGTAAGAGAGGGCAGCAAGCAGCCCCTGCCCAGGAACAGAAGCCCTCCCAGGGTTCTGCAAAGCCCTCAGCATGACGCTGGGGCCTTACAAGCGGACTCAGGAGCGGTGGGGGGTCGACTCAAGAATTTCAGCGCACAGTGGGCTTGCTCACAGGTGGACCCCTGGATTCTGCAGGTAGTATCTCAGGGTTACAGGTTGGAATTCGAGAAGTCTCCCCCTCGCCGGTTCCTAAAGTCTGCTTTGCCAACGTCTCCCTCAGACAGGGCGACGGTATTGGAAGCCATTCACAAGCTGTTTTCTCAGCAGGTGATAGTCAAGGTACCCCTCCTACAACAGGGAAAGGGGTATTACTCCACGCTATTTGTGGTACCGAAGCCGGACGGCTCGGTAAGACCTATTCTAAATCTGAAATCTTTGAACCTGTACATACAAAAATTCAAGTTCAAGATGGAGTCACTCAGAGCAGTGATAGCGAATCTGGAAGAAGGGGACTTTATGTTGTCCCTGGACATAAAGGATGCTTACCTGCATGTCCCAATTTGCCCTTCACATCAAGGGTACCTCAGGTTCGTGGTGCAAAACTGTCATTATCAGTTTCAGACGCTGCCGTTTGGATTGTCCACGGCACCTCGGGTCTTTACCAAGGTAATGGCCGAAATGATGATCCTTCTACGAAGAAGAGGCGTATTAATTATCCCTTACTTGGACGATCTCCTGATAAGGGCAAGGTCCAGAGAACAGCTGGAAGACGGAGTAACACTAACCCAACTAGTGCTGCAACAACACGGGTGGATTCTGAATTTTCCAAAATCTCAGTTGACCCCGACGACACGTCTGCTGTTCCTGGGAATGATTCTGGACACGGTTCAGAAAAAGGTGTTTCTTCCGGAGGAGAAAGCCAGGGAGTTATCCGAACTTGTCAGGAACCTCCTAAAACCAGGGACAGTGTCTGTGCATCAATGCACAAGAGTCCTGGGAAAGATGGTGGCTTCTTACGAAGCGATTCCATTCGGCAGATTCCACGCACGAACTTTTCAGTGGGATCTGCTGGACAAATGGTCCGGATCGCATCTGCAGATGCATCAGCGGATAACCTTATCA
Organism: Pseudophryne corroboree; assembly: GCF_028390025.1. Classification (NCBI taxonomy): domain Eukaryota; kingdom Metazoa; phylum Chordata; class Amphibia; order Anura; family Myobatrachidae; genus Pseudophryne; species Pseudophryne corroboree. Next base: position 735,701,894 of record NC_086444.1, read on the forward strand.
CCACGGACAAGGGTGTCTCTTCTGTGGTGGTTGCAGAGTGCTCATCTGTTAGAGGGCCGCAGATTCGGCATACAGGACTGGGTCCTGGTGACCACGGATGCCAGTCTGAGAGGCTGGGGAGCGGTCACACAGGGAAGAAACTTCCAGGGAGTATGGTCAAGCCTGGAGATGTCTCTTCACATAAATATACTGGAGCTAAGAGCGATTTACAATGCTCTAAGTCTGGCAAAACCCCTGCTTCAGGGTCAGCCGGTGTTGATCCAGTCGGACAACATCACGGCAGTCGCCCACGTAAACAGACAGGGCGGCACAAGAAGCAGGACAGCAATGGCAGAAGCTGCAAGGATTCTTCGCTGGGCGGAAGATCATGTGATAGCACTGTCAGCAGTATTCATTCCGGGAGTGGACAACTGGGAAGCAGACTTCCTCAGCAGACACGATCTACACCCGGGAGAGTGGGGACTTCATCCAGAAGTCTTCCACATGATTGTGAACCGTTGGGAAAAACCAATGGTGGATATGATGGCGTCCCGCCTCAACAAAAAACTGGACAGGTATTGCGCCAGGTCAAGAGATCCTCAGGCAATAGGTGTGGACGCTCTGGTAACACCGTGGGTGTTCCAGTCAGTGTATGTGTTCCCTCCTCTGCCTCTCATACCAAAAGTACTGAGAATTATACGGCAAAAGGGAGTAAGAACGATACTAGTGGCTCCGGATTGGCCAAGAAGAACTTGGTACCCGGAACTTCAAGAGATGCTCACGGAGGATCCGTGGCCTCTACCTCTAAGACGGGACCTGCTTCAGCAGGGACCGTGTCTATTCCAAGACTTACCGCGGCTGCGTTTGACGGCATGGCGGTTGAACGCCGAATTCTAAGGGAAAAAGGCATTCCGGAAGAGGTCATTCCTACACTGGTAAAAGCCAGGAAGGAGGTGACTGCACAACATTATCACCGCATTTGGAGAAAATATGTTGCGTGGTGTGAGGCCAGGAAGGCCCCCACGGAGGAATTTCAACTCGGTCGATTCCTACATTTCCTGCAAACAGGATTGTCTATGGGCCTCAAATTGGGGTCCATTAAGGTTCAAATTTCGGCCCTGTCGATTTTCTTCCAGAAAGAATTGGCTTCAGTTCCTGAAGTCCAGAATTTTGTAAAAGGAGTACTACATATACAGCCCCCGGTTGTGCCCCCAGTGGCACCGTGGGATCTTAATGTAGTCTTGGATTTTCTCAAATCCCATTGGTTTGAGCCGCTCAAATCGGTGGAGTTGAAGTATCTTACATGGAAAGTAACCATGCTACTGGCCCTGGCTTCAGCCAGGAGAGTATCAGAATTGGCGGCTTTATCATATAAGAGCCCATATCTGATTTTCCATACGGACAGGGCAGAACTGCGGACGCGTCCTCATTTTCTGCCTAAGGTGGTGTCAGCGTTTCACCTGAACCAGCCTATTGTGGTGCCTGCGGCTACTAACGAGTTGGAGGATTCCAAGTTGTTGGACGTGGTCCGGGCATTGAAAATATATATTTCAAGAACGGCGGGAGTCAGAAAGTCTGACTCACTGTTTATATTGTATGCACCCAACAAGATGGGTGCTCCTGCTTCTAAGCAGACGATTGCTCGTTGGATTTGTAGCACAATTCAACTTGCACATTCTGTGGCAGGCTTGCCACAACCTAAATCTGTCAAGGCCCATTCCACAAGGAAAGTGGGCTCATCCTGGGCGGCTGCCCGGGGAGTCTCGGCATTACAACTCTGCCGAGCTGCTACTTGGTCAGGGGCAAACACGTTTGCAAAATTCTACAAATTTGATACCCTGGCTGAGGAGGACCTTGAGTTCTCTCATTCGGTGCTGCAGAGTCATCCGCACTCTCCCGCCCGTTTGGGAGCTTTGGTATAATCCCCATGGTCCTGACGGAGTCCCCAGCATCCACTTAGGACGTTAGAGAAAATAAGAATTTACTTACCGATAATTCTATTTCTCGTAGTCCGTAGTGGATGCTGGGCGCCCATCCCAAGTGCGGATTGTCTGCAATACTTGTACATAGTTATTGTTACAAAAAAATCGGGTTGTTATTTGTTGTGAGCCGTCTGTTCAGAGGCTCCTACGTTTGTCATACTGTTAACTGGGTTCAGATCACAAGTTATACGGTGTGATTGGTGTGGCTGGTATGAGTCTTACCCGGGGTTCAATATCCTTCCTTATTGTGTACGCTCGTCCGGGCACAGTATCCTAACTGAGGCTTGGAGGAGGGTCATAGGGGGAGGAGCCAGTACACACCACCTAATCCTAAAGCTTTATTTTTGTACCCTGTCTCCTGCGGAGCCGCTATTCCCCATGGTCCTGACGGAGTTCCCAGCATCCACTACGGACTACGAGAAATAGAATTATCGGTAAGTAAATTCTTATTTAAAGTAGGAGCCTCCGCGGGGATACCGTGGTAAGTGCTACCCACACGGGGAGGGGAGAGGATAATGCCCCACTAACCACAAAACATTCTGGCGGCCCTGGTGGTGGTATCATGGTTTTGGCCAGTTCTGCTGCATCAGGCTCAGGATGAATTGCCATCATTGATGGGACAATGAATTCTGAATTATACCAGAATATTCTAAAGGAAAATGTCAGGACATCTGTCCATGATCTGCATCTCAAGAGAACGTGGGCCATGCAGCAAGACAACGACCCACAGCACACACCTGAAACCAAAGAATGGTTAAAGAAGAATACATTTAAAGTTTTGGAATGGCCAAGTAAAAGTCCTGAACTTAATCCAATCAAAATGTTGTGAAAAGACCTGAAGCAAACAGTTTATGGGAGGAAACCCACCAACATAACAGAGTTAAAGCTGTTTTGTATGGAGGAATGGGGTAAAATTACTCCTAGCCGATGTTCAGGACTAATCAACAATTACCAGAAACGTTTACATGCTGTTATTGCTGCACAAGGTACCAGATACTGAATGCAAAGGTTCACATACTTTTGCCATTCACAGATATGTGATATTAAAAACTTTTACTCAATAAAAACATTAGCATATCCAATTTGTTTTGTCTCATTTTTTGATGTGCGTCTTTTTATCTACTTTTAGGACTTGTGTGAAAATCTGAGATAGTTTTAGGCCAAATTTCAGCAGAAATATAGAAAATTCTGAAAGGTTCTCAAACTTTCAAGCACCACTGTATATGAGAAGTATTTGTATATATTGTTACAACTTCAGATTATTATGCTTATTCAGCTCATATTAGTGGAAACAATCTAGTTAGTATAATATAATAAAAATAATATTAGGGCAGATGTATTAAGCCTGGAGAAGTGGCAAAGCAGTGATCAAGCTTTGATAAGTGCAAGGTGATAATGTACCAGCTGATTGGCTGATACGTTATCACCTTCCATTTATCACTTCTTTATCACTTCTCCAGGCTTAATATATCTGCCCCATTGTATCGCTTAGAAATATATTTGGTTATTTTGTTGGTCCAATAACTTAGTCTAAGATAGTACAGAAGATTACATGCATGTGAATCTGAGGTGGTAGTAAACCAAAAAAGATCAAGTAACTGCACCTTGGCAGAACCATATAGCTTTTTCACATAACCAATAAATAAACAAATAAATAAAATTTTTAATGGTAACTATATTGAAATGTAAAGTGAGGCTAGAGAAAGAGACTGAACAAAATACCTACACTAACACTACACTCCCCACAAACACTCCACAGGCACAGCGGCAGAGTAACCACTAGTCATGGGCCTAGGGATGCCACCTGCTGGGATCAGCGCGGTGCAGGCTTGTACAGAGTCCAGGAAGCCATAAGCTGCTGTTGCGTAAGGCACCGTCAGTGCAATAAAGTTTTTTTGTTAATTGAAGGGCACCACACAGGGACGGTCAGTTCTAAATCGGAGTGGGAGAAGGGACCTTCTGGCATCACTAGGGGAGGAGACATGTCACCAGGGGAGGAGCTACGGCCGAACAGGGTACCCGAAAAGTACCCTCGCGGGCTCGCTTCGTTCACCACGCTTCGGGCTCGGTGGCTCGCTCCGCTTCGCTTGCCTCCTGATTACTAAAGGTAATAGTTGGTGGCGTGGATAGTAGAGGACCTATCCCGCTGGCCTAGCTCCTCCCCCTTGTGTCATGCCTCCTCCCCCTGACATAAAAGGTCCCTTAGGCCACTTGAATCTAGCATCAACCCACAGGGACAGGGAGAGCAGACGGCAGCTGCTGACAGGGCACCATGTACAGCGCAGTGCTGTCTGTCAGCGCATGACATGCCACCTGCAGCTCCCTGCATTGCTACTAACCTCTCTGTTGGGGCTGAGGTCCTCTCATCTTGGGGTTGAGCATGAAATGCGAGGCAGGGTACAAGCACAGGAGGGGAGATGAATCGGAGCTTAGGCAGGGGAAGGATCAGCAGGCAGAGGGATCGGCGACGATGGTTGAGGGAAGTGCTGACGTGGACACACAATGCAGCTGCCCCCTCCCTCCTGCTACCAGGAAAGAAACGGCAGAACCCAGAACCTGGTGCACTAATACTTAAAAAATATATATGAAAAGAAAGAAATGGTGCAGGGTATTGTTTGCTATGTCTTTGAGCTCACCATCAGCAGGGCCCCATAGCAGCTGCATCCCCTGCACCCCCTACAGTTACGCTACTGGGTAGAACTGTATTGCATGCTTTTCACTGTCATAAGACTGCCTGTCAGAGCCGGCCCTAACCAATATGATGCCCTAGGCAAGATTTTGGCTGGTGCCCCCTAGCACCACCGCTGGTTCTGCCTCTGACCTTGCACCTCTTTCCCAGCACCATCACCCCTCACCCATAGCAGTCCTTGTACCCCCTATATTTTAAATAGGAACAGTTCACACATTTGATGCATAGCCCAAAAAGGGGCATCTTCTTGCTGGGAAGGGGCATGGCCACACAATAGTAACCCCAATTCCAATTACGCCACACAGTACTGCAACTATTCACATTTTATCTTGCGATAGTGTCCATAATTCATATTACATCCCACAGTAGTATCACTTTACCTTATAAACGTTACTCCTCACAGTAGAGCCCCTTATTCACATTACATCACACTGAATTGCTCCTTATTCACATTACACCACACCTTATTGCTCTTTATTCACATTAGACGACACAGTAGTGCCCTTTCTATATGCAACGCCACATAGTAGAGCACCTTATACACATAATGCCACACATTAGTAATGCATTTATACACAATTCCACACAGTAATGCCCCTTACACATATGAGACACATTAATGTCCTTATAAACATAATGCGCCTTACACATTATGACAACTTTTATTAATGCCCTTTTACACATAATGTCCCTTATACATATGGCGCACATTATTAATGCCCTTATACACATAATGACACACATAGTGCCCCCTACACATTTGCTGCACATTATTAGTGCCCCTATACACATAATGACACACATACAGTAGTACCCTGTTATACATATACCGCACATTATTAATGCCTTTATACACATAATGACACACATAGTGGCCCTTTACACATATGTTGCACATTATTAATGCATTTTTACATGACACACATAATTCTCCTTACACATATTCTGAACACTACTGCACAACCAACCCACTCACATGCACACAGCACTCACACTTCCACTAACACTGTGACCTCTGCCTCTGCTTGGATACAGTTGTGTCCTCATAAATCTTGCATCAATGCTAACGTCGGGCACCTTTTTTAATGAAAATGCATCTTATTTGCATTGCTATGTGGCTAGGATGCACAAGCAGCTTCTGCTGATTAAACTGATATGCAGCATGCCTATATACTGTGTGAGACTGTGGCTGTATCTGCATATGAAATGCTACACACAGAATATAGGCATGTCGCATATCATTTTAATCAGCAGAAGCTGCTGATGCCCCTAGGTATATCAAATGCCCTAGGCAATTGCCTAGTTTGCCTATGCCTATGGCCGGCTCTGCTGCCTGTGCCTCATGCACTGCTATACAATTGGACAGGGTGCTACCTGTTTGTTATCTTTCTGAAAAGTTATACTGCATGGCTCATTGCTTCTAACTTAATGCTTGAACTACTTCAACCTTGCCTCTGTCATTCCTAAGGATTGTGACTGTGCTACTCTCATAACTCACTGCTTTTGCTCATCTCTGCTAATATCAAGGGAATTGCTGTATGCAGGCCCGGCGCTACCCGCTCAGCGAAGGGATGCAGTGCAGGGAGGCGCTGGGACAGATAGGCGCTTCCACTGCTCTGCATCCCTTCCCTGCTGCGCCGTCCTGTCCCCCTGCTGCTGCTGCTGCTGCTGCCACTGCTGTGTCTGTCACTGTATGACAGGCACTGGCAGCGGGCACCTGCAGCATGATACGCCTCCTCCCTCCCCTCATCTCATCTGTGTGACTGTGAGAGCGCCGAGTACGGGACAGAAGGGGGCGGAGCTACACGGGACGGTAGGGGGCGTGGCTAAACGGGCCGTAAGGGGGCGGAGCTACACGGACCTGGCTGCTGTACAGAGGGAGACTGGATTAGGTAAGTGGAGGGTGAGAGAGGTGTGTGTGTGTGTGTGTGTGTGTGTGTGTGTGTGTGTGTATATATGTGTGAATTGTGTGTGTGAGGTATGTCTGTGCGCGCGCTCTATGGACGCCACTACTGGGGGGGCATTACGTATAAGGACGCTATTACTACAGGGGGGCATTACGTGTAACAACGCTACTACTGGGGGGGCCATTACGTGTAAGGACGCTAATACTACTGGGGGTGCACTACGTATAAGGACGCTACTACTATTGGGGGGTATTACGTATAAGGACGCGTCTACTACTGGGGGTGCACTACGTATAAGGACGCTACTACTACTGTGGGTGCATTATGTATAAGAATGCTACTACTACTCGGGGGGCATTATGTATAAGGATGCTACTACTACTGGGGTGCATTACATATAAGGACGCTACTACTACGGGTGGGGCATTACGTATAAGGACGCTACTACTACGGGTGGGGCATTACGTATAAGATTAATAAGATTGTGCTACATTGTGGCGTAATTTTAAATGGGGGTACTACTGTGTGGCCATGCCCCTTACTTGTGAGACCACACCCCATTTCCCGGCGCGCGCCAAAGGAATATGGGAGGGCGCAAATTTATAGTTTGCAGGGGGGCGCCGAACACCCTAGCACCGGCCCTGGCTGTATGCTTACATGAGGTATTGTGAGACTGCCTAGAACAGTTTCATGCCAGTAACCCCTTTTAAACATTGCTTCATCTCTGAATAGGACCAATTTCAGGATCAGTGATTTTATAAAACGAAGGATAAGAGGACATTGATATACAGGGAGGGTTTTATAGGTCTAGAGACTGAGTTACAGAGACCCTCATGCAACTACTAAGTGGCTTTTGCATATATTGCTCTAAGGCTAGAGAATTATTAGTCAATTCTGAACATTCTTTCTTGTGCACTGTGACTATTGATTTATGTAACTGTGTAATGAAACAATTATGTTAAATATTTGAACAAGCTAACCCCTACTTATTACAAACAGACGTTAATTGAATTGATTCTACAGCGGTGACCAGATACATTCCTGATAAATAAACACCCAGTCACAGTGGTTTTTGTTTGGGGTTCCTTGGGGATGGTTTTTTGTCCATCATTCTGTCTAGGGTTGAACCGGTGAGGTTCAGAAAAGGTTGATATCAATGTTGCCGTGGGAACAGGCACGTGCATCGACATCGGTACCAACACTTACCTACAGTCAGGCCCGGCGCTACCCGCTCAGCAAAGGGATGCAGAGCAGGTAGGCGCCAGGCTGGAGAGGCACTCTCTCTGCTCTGCATCCCTGCTGCTGCACCTGGCCTCCCTACTGCTGCCAGCTGCTGTGCCTGTCATTGCATGACAGGCAGCGGCATCGGCAGCTTAAAGCCTCCACTCCCCCTCCTGTGACAGAGACAGTGACTGATTGGCCGAAAAGGGGGTGAAGCCACACAGTCAAAGGGGCGGGGCTACATTGGTGGAGGGAGCGGAGCTACACAGGACCAGCAGACTGCAGTGTCACAGAGGAGGACATGCTGCTCCAGATCCTGCCAGCCAGGAGTAAGTAAGAAAGTCTGTGTGTATGTATGTATGTATGTATGTATGTATGAATGAATGTGTGTGTATTTATGTAAGTGTATGTGTGTGGGGGTGGGGGGAATGTGAATAAACTGAACTTCTGTGGGCGTTATGTGTATGCTGTGCTACTACTGGGGCATTACGTGTAAGCGGCGCAACTACTACTGGGTTCATTATGTGCAAGCGGCACTACTACTGGGTTCGTTATGTGTAAGCGACGCTACTACTGGGGCATAATGTGTAAGTGGCACTACTACTGGGGGCGTTCCGTGTAAGCTGCACTACTACTGGGGGCATTACATGTAAGCTGCGCTACTGCTGGGGCGTTATGTGTAAGCTGCGCTACTATTGTGTTTATTATGTGTAAGCGGCGTTACTACTGAGGTCATTATGTGTAAGCGGCGCTGCTACTGGGGTCATTGTGTGTAAGTTGTGCTACAACTGGGGCATTATGTGTAAGCAGCGCCACTACTGGAGGCATTTTAAATGGTACTATTGTGTGACCACGCCCTTTCCTTGTGAGACCAAATCCCTTTTTCAACGCGCACTGTCCCTTTGTAAAGTATGGGAGGGCGCAAATTTATAGTTTGCAGGGGGCGCACCGGACTCCCTAGCATCGGCCCCTTCCTACAGTACACCTGTTGTTACACATACACACATCCTGACAGTATTCCTCAAACGCTCCCTACACACACACACTAACCCTGGCAGCACTCATTAATCCCCTATACATACGCACACACCCTGTTAGCATTCATTAACACACACACAAGCCGCCGCCCCCCACCCCACCGTACACACACACTCACCCACTCATTTATCATTTCTGCTCACAAAAACGTAAAAACAAATATACCTTACCAGGCTCCATTCAGCAGCAGCAAGCCAGCAACTCCTTGCGTTGCTAGGGGGCAGAACTTCGTATGTGTCACCAGTGACACATCGCCATCTAGAGGAAAGGAGAGGACTAGAGGAGAGGGAAGGGGCAGCCACCACTGCAGCTGACTCTGATGCACTGAGCAGTGACAGTATAGTGCCAGGGGCTGGGAATGTTCCAGAGGCTTGACACCTTGGTAGCGTCAGCCGTGGTCATCAGTAGTCCCGGACTGAAAATATACCTCCCAACATGACCAATTCTAGGAGAGACAAAATTATTTTTTTTCCTAGACTTCCTCTTAATTTATTATTGCCATCACCTGTGTTGAACTAGTTAATTGATAAGAAAGGTGTTTCAACACAGGTGATGGCAATCATAAATTAAGAGAGAAGTCCAGCAACAGAGCATTTTGTCCCTCCTAGAATAAGTCATGTTGGGAGGTATGACTGAAAGAGTCATCCTTCATTTATTTTTGAAAACTCAGTGGCATTACCCAGTGGCTGGCGCCCCTAGGCAGCTGCCTAAAGCTGCTTAATGGTAGAGCCAGCCCTGATAGTAATATATTTGAGGAAATCTTCAGAAGTACAACACCTTCACCAATGGAGTTCTGATGGCTGCATGTGATCATCATGCAAAAGAAAGAGTAGCTGGAAACCATTTGTTCAATGAGTGATGGAAAGGTATATATAATTAATAATATATAAGGTTAAATGTGGTCAAATTACATTTGGGAAATTATAATTCTCACCTGTATGATTGTTTATATCAGTGACAGCTTCAGGCATATGTGGAGTTGAGATCGTAGCAGATGTGTGCTCTGTTTCATTCTTCGTGGTGGTATCATTGGTTACAAGGCTGATAGCTGCATGACAAGACAAATAGAGGGAAATGTTTTTAATATGTAAGACTCAACTTCAGCTCATGCTGCTGCTGAGACTCCCAGCACTACTGCATCCGACCGGGTCGGAGACACAGTGGAAATGGGTGAGTGCCAGGTCTGACCCCAGTTTGGAACTATGTTCAAATCTTGGATCAGACCCGGGACTTAGGTGGAAAAGAGTTTTCAGTAAATCTTAGTAGAATAATACCCCTTTTACACACAAAAATTCTGGGTCCAACACAATATTTTGAACATGATGGAACCCAGGTAAGACCCTTTTGCACTGCACTTCCAACCCGGGTGATTCCCAGGTAGGCCCCATTTATACTGAACCTGGGTCAGCCATGCAAAATCTATGGACAAGGACACTAAAGTTTTACTTGTTTAAACCATTTTTTTTTTATATAATTGAAAAAATATATTAATTAAAAAATGTTGGGTTGCCACAAATTAACATCAGGTGTGTTATATTTATAGAAAAGTGGTATTCTTTAAACAAGTAATACAAATTTGTTTAAAGAATACCAAACAATCAAAGCATGTGATACCGCGGTACACAGGCAAGTACACTGTTGGTCCATTAAGAAAAGGCTACATTAGGGACATTTCTATAAACAGTATATTCTGTGCTTTGGGTGCTTTGTGGGCTTGCTGGAGATGCATTGTAAGAAAATTTTGTTTTAAGAATACCAAACAAAGCATGTGATACCTCGGTACACAGGCAAGTACACTTTTGATCCATTATGAAAATGCTACATTAAGGTAAATTTCTGTACACAGTGTATTCTCTGCTTTGGCTGCTTTGTGGGCTTGCTCGAGATGCACTGGGGTCATAGTACAGCCATCTATTATAGGGGTTATTAGGGTTTGCTATAAGGGTGATCTTGGCAAGGTGCGTCGTGTTGGGGTGGTGGCTGTGAAGGTGCACTTGTGTGCAAGGGAATAAGTTCCAGGAAAGTCATTTGGGGTATTCCATGAGAAGGTGACCCTGACCATTGTTTTTTCATAATCATTATCAAGGTTTCAAATTTGAATTATTTTGTTAGTAAATACCTCAAATGTAATATTCTATAAAAGAAAAATAATTTTGCAGCACCATTTATGGTAGAAATGCATATGTTGGTAGCTGATTACTGAAGATGTTTTGTTTCCAAAGTTGCCATCATTACATATACATCAGCTGTTTATGTTCTGCAAGTTCTTACTGAGTCTTGATGCTATTTAAAGTGATTACATCAAGATTCATTTAAGAATTTGTTTGAAAAGGTAACTTTATATATAGTATTTAACTGGCAAAAACAGAGTGCTTTAGTTGTCCCACCTGTGATAAAAAAACATGTTTTTGTAGTGAGATAATGGTGTTAAGGTCAGGAGTACAGTTGGAAAGAAGTAAGTATTTGCATAAATTCATTACCTCTAAAGATTATTTACTGAATTAATCAGTTGCATTATCGGTCTCTTAACCTTTTTTAAACTGTCCCACCCGTGACAAATTGAACACCAAGATTGAGACCAACAGTTTTAGAACCTCCAAAGGCTAAATTTATTGTCATGAAAGGAGTTTGTCTTTATATTTATTAATTCATGCAAGTTAAAACTGAAATAAAACCATAATTAATTAAATATCATTATTAGCAAACTTAAAATGTGATGAAGAGCGAGTGCTGAATAGTGCAAGTGACCGTAAACTTCAAGGTAGCAGGATTGTATGATCCTTGCACAATTTAGTTAGGTAAGCAAACAGTTAACAGTTTGGGAGCAGGAGGCTATTAGAATAGTGGGAGTGTTTAGGGAGGCACTAGAGGACATTTTGTGGAGGAAGGAGTATTCCTCTTTCTCTTTTGAATTTCCCACCCTCCCTCCCCAAGTAACCTTTTTGCCCCACCCGTTTTTTTTTTCTTAGCCGGGTGGGGTTTGTCAACCTATCGGTGGCGGGAAAGAGCGGCAGTTACAGTGGCTATTGCGCTGTTGTTCGGAGGGCGCTCTTTGCCCGATACATTGTATACTCTGGCCTTTCTTACCGGGAGTCTTTGGGCTTGGCTGTCTGGCCAGCCCTATTATTGTTATGGATGAGTACCTGGAACTCAGGGGAGTATGCGACAACTGGGGGAAGTTCCAGTACTCACAGGTAAAGCTGCAGCTAGAATTGATGTCTGCAGCAACTCATGCTCTACCCCTGACTCTGTTACCCCTCTTAGTGGTCGGATGGTGCCTGCGGTGCTAGTGTTCTTCTGCCCACGGAAGCCGCGTTTGAATGGGCGAATTAGGTCCGCCCAAACTCCGATGCCCCCCAGTCTTATTAAATGACAAGGCACCACCCGAGACTGCGACTGAGTAAGGGGGAACCCTAACTAACCCTGCAACACCAATGTGCGAGTGATAATGAGAACAACAATGGTCTTAGATGTTATAAGCAAATAAATAGTGAAAGCAACAATGCTCAGGGATGTTAAAGATATAAATATAAACAAAGAACTGTTAGCATTGATACTCCACAAAAACCTGAACACCGGCTGGCATGATCTGGTCAAGAATCAATCAGTCAATGTCTCCAGGTCACAGGCAGGATCTCCAACGAGCTGACAGGTTCACACAGAAGTAAGAACTATCACCAGCGTCTTTGGAGTGACCAGGAAGAGAATATAAATGGTGCTGCACCAATCACAGAAGAAACTCCTTAATTGCAAATATTGTGCAGCTGTCCTGCTGCATGTCCTTGTACACAGCTGGGTACTTAGTTACCCAGCAACGGAGAATGCCGTCTGCCTCTGGCGTCACCATTGCTAGGGATCCGGCGGCTCACAGCACCCGGTGTCCGCCTGTTGTTAGGTGCCGAGCGGGGACCAGGAGACTTTGCGCCCGGTGTCTGCCTGTTGCTAGGCACCGGGAAGGGACCAGAAAACCTTGCGCCCGGCGTACACCTGTTGCTAGGCGCTGGGCGGGGGTTAGCGGGAGGTGCAGTGTCCCGGCTCCACGGCAATGGCCGGGACATGCGCCTCCCGGCGCTAACAATTATGGTGTATTGGGAAGAGAGTTGGAGCCTCAGCATTTATTGGCGCAGCCAATGAGTGATATAAAGTCATGTCGTGGACCTGTGTTGCAGCAATAAGTCATAATGTCACTGGTGATCTGGCCGTTCTTTCTTATTTGCCACCATACTTAGTTTAAGTATTATAAATAAATAACGGTTGACCAATGTTAATGGCATTTCAGTGGTCTGTGTCGTTATCTAGATAAGTTAAGTTAGTTATTATTTAATAGATAAGGTTATTGTATGATGATGTCATTCAATCCAACATCTGCCGATAGAAAGTTTATTGTCAATTGCTCTTCATAGTTAGACAGTCAAGATCGGTGTTTGAATGTATGGAATGTAATATGGATGTGTTGTGTGTACAGGGGGTTATATGGGGAGGAGGCTGTGTATAATGGAATGTGATATGGGGGTGCTGTGTACACTGAGCGGTAGTATCAGGGAGGGTGGGTCTGTGTATACTGGAATAGAATATGGGTGTACTGAAGGGTAGTGTGGGGGAGGGAGAGGGACTGGGTAAACTTTAGTGTAAAATCAGGGTGCTGTGTGCACTTGGGTTTATTATGGTGGAGGACACTGTATAATGAAAGTATTATGGAGGGTGCTGTGTATACTGAATATTATTATGGTGTATTCTGTGTATACTGAGTATTATGGGGGGTACTGTGTATACTGAGTATTATTAGGGGGGGGTTTGTGCATACTGAGTGGTATTATGGCAGGTGATATGTATACTGAGTGGTATTATATAGGATGCTGTGTGTACTAACGGGCGATCAGGCACATAACTATTGTATAGTGAGGCTTGGGAGCTTCTGAGCTTGATCGTAGCCCTGCAGAAGGAAGATACGTGTACTTACCCACAGTAGCTTTGGAGATCCATTTGTCTAGTTCCACGCCTTTCCTGGACTCCGCGTCAGCAGTCCACTGGCGAAGCCATAAGCCTCTGGGCTCTGACACTGCCATAGCAGTGGTGCGTGCATTAAGCAAGCCTATTTCTTTTATAGCTTCCACCATAAAATTCGGAGTCCTGTATATGTTGCAGGAGTAAAATAATCTCCCACTGGGGCAAGGTATCTAACCCCTCAAGTATGTTACCCGACCATTTGGCGATGGCCTTAGTAATCCACCCACATGCTACTGTATATTGGGTTTTTGGCCCACCCCAGCAGCTGTATACAAAGATTTGAGTGTAGTCTCAATTCTGCGATCAGCCGTGTCTTTTAGGGAGGCTGCACCAGGGACAGGCAATACATTTTTCCGTGACAGCCTGGATACTGATGCATCCACTATCTGTGAATTTTCCCATTTTCTCCTATTCTCAGGATGAAAAGAAAAAGATGATATAAACCTTTTAGGGATTAACCCATGGTTCTTCAAACAGGGTATTTAGTTCCTTTGACACAGGAAAAGTGGCTGAGGATTTCTTTTTTTATAATAAAATAAGATTTCTCAGTCTCCTCTGTCACCTTATCAGGGATATGCAGAACTTCTCTGATAGCTTCTATGAGAGCCTCTATTCCATGTGACAGAGTAGCCTCCCCCACCTCTGAGTCCACCTCCCCCTCCTCCATGTCTGACCCTTCATTATCAGAGTCAAACTGCAGGATATGGGCCAAAGGATGTTTATGCGGACAAATGGCAGGGGACTGAGACGCTGGTTTGGGTACTGAGTCTCTTTTCATAAACTCAGTCATCGATTGTCTTAAGTATTGCATCTCTTTCTCATTGCAGGACAATTTAGTAGAAATATTGGAAATCATTCCCCTAATTGAGTCCAGCCAAGCTGGCTCTGCCCTGCTAGCCTGAGAGGGTACACTGCACTGAGTACACTGTAGTGAACCCCTCTGGAGAAGAGGAACACTGTGCCTTACATGAAACACACTTTTTGTCTTACATACTGTGACAATAACAACACACACACACACACACACACACACACACACACACACACACACACAGGAACAGGTTAAATGCACAATTAACCCACAAAGAGCCCTTCCAGGGAGACACAGAGATAGTATGGAGCCAGCACACTGCGCCCTTACTGCTAATGCCAAGCTTAGTTGCAGACTAAATACCTAGATTGGGGACTTAGTACACTAGTAAGCGCTCCACCCCTGCTATGACCCCCTGGTACCTCTGAGGTAATCTGGAGTCTCTCCGGAGGAGCTGCGCGTCCCTGTCAGTCAGCGTCTGTGTCCACTGCAGATGGGAAATGGCGCTGGTGAGCTGCTGGATCCGCTCATAGTGAAGCCCCGCCCCTTCAATGGCGCACGGTCTTCCAGCACTTTTTTTTATACTTGCTGAGGTAATTTTGTGCATAAAATGGAGTCAGCCCATTTTTAAATCTGTAATGCCAGTCTGGGTACTGTGTACACATATAGGGCCTAATTCAGATCTGATCGTAGCAGCAACTTTGTTAGCAGATGTGCAAAACCATGTGCACTGCAGGGGGGGCAGATAAAACATGTGCAGAGAGAGTTGGATTTGGGTGGGGTGTGTTCAAACCAAAATCTAAATTGCAGTGTAAAAATAAAGCAGCCAGTATTTATTCTGCACAGAAACAATATAAACCACCCAAACCTAGCTCTCTCTGCACATGTTATATCGGCCCCTCCTGCACTGCACATGGGGGGACTTTTCGAGTTGATCACTCGCTAGCAACTTTTTGCTGTGCTGCGATCAGATAGTTGCTGCCTATAGGAGAGTGTATTTTCGCTCTGCAAGTGTGTGACCGATTTTGCAGCCGACGGCACACAATTTGTTTTGCAATTACTGAGTAGCTCTGGACTTACTCAGCCGCTACGATCACTTCAACCTGTCGTCAGACACCCGCCCTGCAAACGCTTGGACACGCCTGCGTTTTTTCCAAACACTCCCCGAAAACGGTCAGTTGGCACCCATAAACGCCATCTTTCTGTCAATCACTTTGCGATCGGCTGTGCGAATGGATTATTCGTTAAATCCATCGCCCAGCACCGAGCCTCTTTGTACCCGTATGATGCACCTGTGCATTGCGGTGCATACGCATGCACAGTTTTGCAGAGATTTAACCTGATCGCAGTGCTGTAAAAAGTTGCTAGCGAGCGATCAACTCGGAATGACCCCCATGGTTTTGCTCATCTGTTAACAAAGTTGCTGCTACGTTCAGGTCTGAATTAGGCCAATAGTGTACTGAGACTCAGTTCGCTCCCTCAGAAGCCATGCGTCTGCACTGTGTACTGAGTCTGGAGACCCAGCCACCCCATGTAGAAGCTGTGCCATGTAGAAGTACTAATGCCGCCATGTAGAAGTACTCATGCCGCCATAATGGCTAGCGACCCGCTAACCGGGATACCAGCTTAGTACTCACCACTCTTCTATATTCTTGCTCTGTTAGGGGTGGTGGCGTGCGGGAATGTACGGTCACCATGGTGGGCTTGCGAATAGTTCCCTCAGGAGCTAGTGTCCTGTCAGCGGGGAACGGGACCATTAACCCTTCAAGAGGTTGGGCTAGGTGTGATGTGTAGCACATCAAACCTAGTGTCCATCACTAGCGACTGTGGGAGGCCCCAATCACCCATACACACTGAGTGATGTAGGTGATTTGTCGTTACAAAATGGCAAATCAGCCCCACATGCTCCAGTGTGCAAGCAGCTTTAGTACATACATTGCTCAAAAAAATAAAGGGAACACTTAAACAACACATCCTAGATTTGAATGAATGAAATATTCTTATTAAATACTTTGTTCTTTACATAGTTGAATGTGCTGACAACAAAATCACACAAAAATTATCAATGGAAATCACATTTATTAACCCATGGAGGTCTGGATTTGGAGTCGAACTCAAAATTAAAGTGGAAAAACACACTACAGGCTGATTCAACTTTGATGTAATGTCCTTAAAACAAGTCAAAATGAGGCTCAGTAGTGTGTGTGGCCTCCACGTGCCTGTATGACCTCCCTACAATGCCTGGGCATGCTCCTGATGAGGTGGTGGATTGTCTCCTAAGGGATCTCCTCCCAGACCTGGACTAAAGCATCCGCCAACTCCTGGACAGTCTGTGGTGCAACGTGGCGTTGGTAGATGGAGCGAGACATGATGTTCCAGATGTGCTCAATTGGATTCAGATCTGGGGAACGGGCGGGCCAGTCCATAGCATCAATGCCTTCGTCTTGCAGGAACTGCTGACACACTCCAGCCACATGAGGTCTAGCATTGTCTTGCATTAGGAGGAACCCAGGGCCAACCGCATCAGCATATGGTCTCACAAGGGGTCTGAGGATCTCATGTCGGTACCTAATGGCAGTCAGGCTATCTCTGGCAAACACATGGAGGGCTGTGCGGCCCCCCAAAGACATGCCACCCCACACCATTACTGACCCACTGCCAAACCGGTCATGCTGGAAGATGTTGCAGGTAGCAGAACGTTCTCCTTGGCATCTCCAGACTCTGTCACGTCTGTCACATGTGCTCAGTGAGAACCTGCTTTCATCTGTGAGGAGCACAGGGCACCAGTGGCGAATTTGCCAATCTTGGTGTTCTCTGGCAAATGCCAAACGTCCTGCAGGGTGTTGGACTGTAAGCACAAACCCCACCTGTGAACGTCGAGCCCTCATACCACCCTCATGGAGTCTGTTTCTGATCGTTTGAGTAGACACATGCACATTTGTGGCTTGCTGGAGGTCATTTTGCAGGGCTCTGGCAGGGCTCCTCCTGTTCCTCCTAGCACAAAGGCGGAGGTAGCGGTCCTGCTGCTGGGTTGTTGCCCTCCTACGGCCTCCTCCACGTCTCCTGATGTACTGGCCTGTCTCCTGGTAGCGCCTCCATGCTCTGGACACTACGCTGACAGACACAGCAAACCTTCTTGCCACAGCTCGCATTGATGTGCCATCCTGGATGAGCTGCACTACCTGAGCCACTTGTGTGGGTTGTAGACTCCGTCTCATGCTACCACTAGAGTGAAAGCACCGCCAGCTTTCAAAGGTGACCAAAACATCAGCCAGAAAGCATAGGAGCTGAGAAGTGGTCTGTGGTCACCACCTGCAGAACAACTCCTTTATTGGGGGTGTCTTGCTAATTGCCTATAATTTCCACCTGTTGTCTATTCCATTTGCACAACAGCATGTGAAATTGATTGTCAATCAGTGTTATAAGTAGACAGTTTGATTTCACAGGAGTGTGATTGACTTGGAGTTACATTGTGTTGTTTAAGTGTTCCCTTTATTTTTTTGAGCAGTGTATTTCTCATACATTCTAGAGGATGCTGGGGATGCTTCAAGAACCATGGGGTATAGACGGGATCCGCAGGAGACATGGGCACTTTAAGACTTTAAAAGGGGTGTGAACTGGCTCTTCCCTCTATGAACCTCCTCCAGACTCCAGTTAGATTCTGAGCCCAGAGAGACTGGTCACACACTGAGGAGCTCTACTGAGTTTCTTGGAAAAGACTTTATGTTAGGTTTATTATTTTCAGGGAGCACTGCTGGCAACAGTCTCCCTGCATCGTGGGACTGAGGGGAGAGAAGCAGACCTACTTCTCTGAGTTCAAAGGCTCTGCTTCTTAGGCTACTGGACACCATTAGCTCCAGAGGGTCTGATCGCTTGGTACGCCTAGCTGCTCGTTCCCGGAGCTGCGCCGTCACCCCCCTTGCAGAGCCAGAAGAAAGAAGCCGGGTGAGTAAATGAAGAACAGAATACTTCAGTGACGGCAGAAGACTTTGTGGCTCTGAGGAACCGCACAACGGCCGCGCTGCGCGCTATTGCTCCCACACACAAGCGGCACTACAAGGGTGCAGGGCGCAGGGGTGTGCCCTGGGCAGCATGTATACCTCAGAGATAGACTGGCAAGAGAGATATTAAGTGCCTGGGCACTTAATACAGACCCCACCAGTATAAATATCTAGAAAATAGCGTGGCTGAAGCACGCCATTAAGTACTGGGTGTCTATTCCTTACAGTCGGCGTGTCTGAGGCTGAGGGCTCTGCCACAAACGGCTATAGGAATGTCTCTGTTGGCACTGCCGACTCCTGAGGGTACTTGGTTCATGTAAATAATTTCAGTAGATGTATGCTTTTCCAATGAGAAAACTATATGGGAGACACAGACGTGTGTGGGTGACCCTATCGGCACCAACTAATCTGACTGGGTAAAAAAATAAAATTGACATGATACTGTGATGCATTTCAGAAAGCTATACCTGTATGTATATATATATGTATGGTACGATTGCATAGATCTGTGGCTCGAACACAGATGTAGTAATTTTGTGGAGGGCGTAATTTTAATAATATATTTCCCTCAGACTCAAAAATTTTATTTCGCCCAGTTACTACTCCCTGATATCGACACGAATACTATTTCTTATGTCGACCATGATGTTTCCTGATTAGATCCTCAACATCGGCATTCAGTACATGTTTCATACACATTAAGAACGTATTAACGTCACTAGGGACCCTGCTGTTCCTGACACAAAAATAAAATTATATATATATATATATATATATATATATATAGCAGTACGGTACAGTAGGCCACTGCTCTACCTACTTCTGTGTTGTCAAGTATACTATCCATCCATACCTGTGGTGCATTTAAGTTTTTGTGCGCAGTATATATATAGTAGTAGGACAGGGCATAATTTTGCTGAACACCAGTATATAATATATAGCAGTACGGTACAGTAGGCCACTGCTCTACCTACCTCTGTGTCGTCAAGTATACTATCCATCCATACCTGTGGTGCATTGAAGTTTTTGTGCGCAGTATATATAGTAGTAGGCCATTGCTATTGATATATTACTGGCATATAATTCCACACATTAAAAAATGGAGAACAAAAATGTGGAGGGTAAAATAGGGAAAGATCAAGATCCACTTCCACCTCGTGCTGAAGCTGCTGCCACTAGTCATGGCCGAGACAATGAAATGCCATCAACGTCGTCTGCCAAGGCCGATGCCCAATGTCATAGTAGAGAGCATGTAAAATACAAAAAACAAAAGTTCAGTAAAATGACCCAAAAATCTAAATTAAAAGCATCTGAGGAGAAGCAAAAACTTGCCAATATGCCATTTACGACACGGAGTGGCAAGGAACGGCTGAGACCCTGGCCTATGTTCATGGCTAGTGGTTCAGCTTCACATGAGGATGGAAGCACTCATCCTCCTGCTAGAAAACTTAAAAGAGTTAAGATGGCAAAAGCACAGCAAAAACTGTGTGTTCTTCTAAATCACAAATCCCCAAGGAGAGTCCAATTGTGTCGGTTGCGATGCCTGACCTTCCCAACACTGGACGGGAAGAGGTGGCACCTGCCACCATTTGCACGCCCCCTGTAAGTGCTGGAAGGAGCACCCGCAGTCCAGTTCCTGATAGTCAAATTGAAGATGTCACTGTTGAAGTACACCAGGATGAGGATATGGGTGTTGCTGGCGCTGGGAAGGAAATTGACAAGGAGGATTCTGATGGTGAGGTGGTTTGTTTAAGTCAGGCACCCGGGGAGACACCTGTTGTCCGTGGGACGAATATGGCCATTGACATGCCTGGTCAAATTGCAAAAAAAAATCACCTCTTCGGTGTGGAATTATTTCAACAGAAATGCGGACAACTGGTGTCAAGCCGTGTGTTGCCTTTGTCAAGCTGTAATAAGTAGGGGTAAGGACGTTACCCACCTAGGAACATCCTCCCTCAGTGGCATAACTACTGCCCCCGCAGTCCTCGCGGTGGCTTGGGGGCGAGGGGCTGCGGGGGCGCCACTGACTTTGCACAGATTGACATGCGGACGAGCGTCCGCATGTCAATCTGCGGTCTCCTCCCTCCGCTGCTGTAAGGAGGGACACTGAGGGCACAGCGCACGCCTCTCCCGTGTCCCTCCTGGCTCTCCGGCCGGTCTAATAAAGGAAGTGCCATTCGTGAGCTCTGATTGGCTCACGAACCGGCACTTCCTTTATTAGACTGGCCGGAGAGCCAGGAGGGACACGGGAGAGGCGCGCGCTGTGCCCTTAGTGTCCCTCCAACACAAAGGAGCGGGCGGGGGGGGGGGGGGAGCAGGCACTGTGGGGGAATATCTGGCACTGGGGGGAGCAGGCACTGTGGGGGAATATCTGGCACTGGGGGCATATACCTGGCACTGGGGGGAGCAGGCACGGTGGGGGAATATCTGGCACTGGGGGCATATACCTGGCACTGTGGGGGAATATCTGGCACTGGGGGGAGCAGGCACTGAGGGGGCATATGTGGCACTGTGGGGGAATATCTGGCACTGGGGGCATATACCTGGCACTGGGGGGAGCAGGCACTGTGGGGGAATATCTGGCACTGGGGGCATATACCTGGCACTGTGGGGGAATATCTGGCACTGGGGGGAGCAGGCACTGAGGGGGCATATGTGGCACTGTGGGGGAATATCTGGCACTGGGGGCATATACCTGGCACTGTGGGGGAATATCTGGCACTGGGGGGAGCAGGCACTGAGGGGGCATATGTGGCACTGTGGGGGAATATCTGGCACTAGGGGCATATACCTGGCACTGTGGGGGAATATCTGGCACTGGGGGCATATGTGGCACTGGGGGGGTATATTTGGCCCTGGGGGCATGTACCTGGCACTGTGGGGGAATATCTGGCACTGGGGGCATATGTGGCACTTGGGGGGTATATTTGGCACTGGAGGCATGTTCCTGGCACTGTGGGGGAATATCTGGCACTGGGGGCATATACCTGGCACTGTGGGGGGAATATCTGGCACTGGGGGCATATGTGGCACTGGGTGGGGGGTATATTTGGCACTGGGGGCATATACCTGGCACTGTGGGGGAATATCTGGCACTGGGGGCATATACCTGGCACTGTGGGGGAATATATGGCAATGGGGGCAAATGTGGCACTGGGGGCACGGCCCTTGCAACAAGCACTACCCCCTATCAACGAGCATGACACCCAGTGCATGAAACCCCTGGCAACGAGCATGACACCCTGAGCATGAAAATCCCTGGCACCGTGCATGGAACCAAGAGCATGAAACCCCTGGCAACGAGCAGGTAATTTAAAAGTAATTAGAAGCCTTACTGTAGAACTTAATGTGTAATGGGCATTACGGTGTGTGGCATAATGTATCACGGACATTGCGGTGTGTGTCATAATGTGTCAGGCATTACGGTGTGTTGTATACTATATCACGGGCATTGTGGTATGTGGTATAATGTCTCAGAATCATTGCGGTGTGGGTCATACTGTGTCACAGACATTGTATGTGCTATAATGTATCAGGGGCATTGCAGTGTGTAGCATAATGTATAACGGGCATTGCGATTCCTGTCATAATGTGTCACAGGCATTACGGTGTGAGGCATAATGTGTCGGGGGCATTACAGTGTGTGCATATTGTGTCATGTGCATTATTGTGTGTGGCATAATGGATAAGGCCATTGCATTATGTGGCATAATGTATACTGGGCATTACTATAAGGAGGAAAAATGGCAAATAATGTAAGGGGCATGAATCAGGATTATTTTTCTTTCCTGTGGTGGCTAACTTCTGGGCATGCAGGTTGCAAAACTGGGGTATAAGGTAGTCTTTTTTCTGCAATCCCACGCCCCTTTATGTGAAGCCACGCCCATGTCAATGAAGCCACGCCCCTTTTTGGCGACGCGCGTGCATATTTGTCCCTTTACTAGTGCCAATTATGGGGGATATGGGGGGGGGGGGGGGGAGCGCCGAAGAAGTTTTTGGCTTGGGGGAGAAAAATTTCTATTACGCCACTGTCCTCCCTTATACGTCACCTGGAGCGCATCAGACAGTCCGTACGTACACTGGCAGGAAAAAGAGGCAATTTGGAGGCCCTTGCAGAAACTGGCTTTATTTTACCTAAGTTGCTCCCCCTCCAGTGTGTACTCCGAAAGAGTGTTTAGTGCAGCCGCTCACCTTGTCAGCAATCGGCGTACGAGGTTACTTCCAGAAAATGTGGAGAAGATGATGTTCATCAAAATGAATTATAATCAATTCCTCCGTGGAGACATTCACCAGCAATTGCCTCCAGAAAGTACACAGGGACCTGAGATGGTGGATTCCAGTGGGGACGAATTAATAATCTGTGAGGAGGGGGATGTACACAGTGAAAGGGGTGAGGAATCGGAGGATGAGGAGGAGGTGGACATCTTGCCTCTGTAGAGCCAGTTTGTGCAAGGAGAGATTGATTGCTTCTTTTTTGGTGGGGGCCCAAACCAACCAGTAATTTCAGTCACAGTCGTGTGGCAGATCCTGTCGCTGAAATGATGGGTTTGTTAAAGTGTTCATGTCCTGTTTATACAACATAAGGGTGGGTGGGAGGGCTCAAGGACAATTCCATCTTGCACCTTTTTTTTCTTTCATTTTTCTTTGCATCATGTGCTGTTTGGGGACTATTTTTTGAAGTGCCATCCTGTCTGACACTGCAGTGCCACTCCTAGATGGGCCAGGTGTTTGTGTCGGCCACTTGGGTCGCTTAGCTTAGTCACACAGCTACCTCATTGCGCCTCTTTTTTTCTTTTGCATCATGTGCTGTTTGGGGACTATTTTTTTAATCTGCCATCCTGTCTGACACTGCAGTGCCACTCCTAGATGGGCCAGGTGTTTGTGTCGGCCACTTGGGTCGCTTAGCTTAGCCATCCAGCGACCTTGGTGCACCTCTTTTTTCTTTACATCATGTGCTGTTTGGGGACTATTTTTTGAAGTGCCATCCTGTCTGACACTGCAGTGCCACTCCTAGATGGGCCAGGTGTTTGTGTCGGCCACTTGGGTCGCTTAGCTTAGCCATCCAGCGACCTTGGTGCACCTCTTTTTTCTTTGCATCATGTGCTGTTCGGGGACTATTTTTTGAAGTGCCATCCTGCGTGACACTGCAGTGCCACTCCTAGATGGGCCAGGTGTTTGTGTCGGCCACTTGGGTCGCTTAGCTTAGTCATCCAGCGACCTCGGTGCAAATTTTAGGACTAAAAATAATATTGTGAGGTGTGAGGTGTTCAGAATAGACTGGAAATGAGTGGAAATTATGGTTATTGAGGTTAATACTATGGGATCAAAATGACCCCCAAATTCTATGATTTAAGCTGTTTTTGAGGGGTTTTTGTAAAAAAACAGCCGAATCCAAAACACACCCGAATCCGACAAAAAAATTTCAGGGAGGTTTTGCCAAAACGCGTCCGAATCCAAAACACGGCCGCGGAACCGAATCCAAAACCGAAACACAAAACCCGAAAAATGTCCGGTGCACATCACTAATATATATATGAAATATATATATAGATATATGTGTGTATATGTGTATTTAAATGTGTATATTCATATTAAAATTTATAATGAATGCTGAAGTAAAGTTATTCCTTCTTATGTGCTGGTCGCTCTGTTGAAAAAGTCTAGGTCAGCCATGACAAGATGGTTTCGAATCCTCACGAGGAGTCCGAGGGTTTATTCCTTTCCCGCCGTGGATAGAATAAAGTGAGAGTCAACCCCTGGTCTGCACGGGGCCCTGTCACAAAGGATCGTATACAGGAAGCTAAGTGATATTTTAATCATATGCTTTGATTATATTTGCATTACATGCGTATGGGGGAGTGCTTGTATTCAGAAATGGTCGGTTACCTTGTCATCCGATATAATTACCCTGGGGAGAGATGGGATACTCCTTAAGTTGGGTCATATCTAAAACATTGCAGCATGCTGCCGTGCGACTACAAGAGGTATGGGACTCTTGAGTTCGCGGGCCAATTCCATGGCGGTCTCGGCTAGGAGGGCATTGTGGATTCACCAATGGAATGCTGAGGGTGACTCTAAGTAGTACTGGAGTATCTTCCCTATGAAGGTGAAACCTGGTTTGGTGATGGCTTTATGTTATGTTGATCTCGGCAGATGCCACTGGTAAGTCGACCTTCTTGAGCTATGTTCCCTCCCAACGGCTGGTGACGCATTTTTGTAGGATGCAGTCATTTCGACCGGATGGATACGGTTTTTTCCCTTCTTTGCAGGTAGAGGAAGGTGAAAAGGTAAAAGGTCAGCAGCCTTTTCAAGTTCGCAGAAGCACAAATCATCCTCTGTTTCTACCACATCCACCGCATGTCGCTGGGTCTATCTTGCGGGAGCCCACACCAGTGGGACCACGTCTAATATTCTTCAGTCAGTCCTGGAATGGACATGGACCAGTGAGTTAAGAATAGAGTCCCAAGGGGAACATACTGGAGTGTTCAGATAATTGCCCTCACTGTTTTTTCAAATAGATCTTACCGATTCTCCTCTGAACGGGGAGGTAGTATGCGACTCCATACAAGAGTTGGGTCAGGATCAGGACATTAGCCTGCTGTCCCTGTCACAAAAAAAAAAAAAAAAAGCTGTTATTCAAGCTTTTTCGTGCTTCTGAGCCCGGACAGCTCGGTCAGAACAATTACAAAAAATTTCTACTTAAGAAGTTGAACTACAAGATGGAATCTCTCAGGGCAGGGATCTCCAATCTGTTAAAGGAGAAAGAGTTTTTGAGTGCGGTTTCTTCCGCGTTAGGCTTACCTGGGTTTGTTATTCAGGATTGTCATTGCCAGTTCACCGGAGTGATGGCAGTATGATGGTTTTCCTTCAATAGTAAAAGCCATTATTATTCTGTACTGGGACGCTCTCCTTACTACGGCGAGGTCAAGAAACAAGTGGTGCAAGTCGTTGTTTCTCCCTGACAGTTCTTCAACACAGTGGTTAGCTCCTGAACTTGCCAGAATCACTGTTGATCCCAACGACGTGGATGTCGGAGTTGGGAATAAGGTTAGATACAGAACTGTTGAGAGTTTGTTTTTTCCAGTGGAAAGAGATCTGAGGATCCAGAGTTGGATCAGATTTGCAACAGTGTAAACGCATCAATACGTTCTGTTGATGAACAATATGGTTGCGGCCTATGAGGCCATTCGGTGGGCAGGTTAAATGCCAGAGTGGTTTTAGCGGGACCAGTTGGACATGTGGTCCGGGTCTCACCTGCACATGCACCGGAAAATAATCCTATTTTCCAGGACGAGGATATCTCTCCTGTGGTGGCTTCACAGTTCTCACCTCCTAGAGGGACGAAGGTTCGGGATCCAGGATTAGATCCTGGTGTCTATGGATACAAGTCTCCAAGGCTGGGGAGCAGTCTTTCCAGGGGAGGAATTTCCAGGGAAAAAGGTCAAGCCAGGAAGCTTGTCTGCAATAAGCATTCTGGAATTAAGAGCTATTTACAACGGAACATCTTCTTCGCGATCTGCCCGTCTTAATTCAGTCGGACAACTTAACAGCAGTGGCGTAAGTAAACCGCTAGGGCGGAACGAAGAGCAAAGTGGCAATGGCAGAAGCCACAAAGGTTTCCGCTGGGTGGAAAGGCATGTAAACGTTCGGTTAGCGGTCTTCATTCCAGGTGTAGAAAACTGAGAAACAGACCTCCTCAGCAGACACGATCTCCATCCAGGAGAGTGGGATCTTCATGAAGAAGTTTTTACAGAAGTGACAAGTCTTTGGGGAATTCCTCAAATAGACATGATGGCGTCTCGCCTCAACAAGAACCTTCAGGGATATTGTTCCAGTTTGAGGGACCCTAAAGCAATAGTGGTGTACACCCTCGTGACACCGTGGGTGTTTCAGTCGGTCTATGTGTTCCCTCCACTTCCACTCTTTCCGAAGGTGATAAAGGTCATAAGAAGAACAAAGGTACAGGCGATCCTCATTGTTCTGGTCTAGCCAAGGAGGGCTTGGTATCCAGATCTTCAAGAATTACTCATAGAAGATCCCTGGCCTCTTCCTCTACGAGAGGACCTGTTACAGCAAGGACCATGCGTGTATCAAGACTTGCCGCAGCTGCGTTTGAAGGCATGGCGGTTGAACGCCATATCCTAGCCCGAATTCCCAGTGAAGTCATTCCCACACTGCTTCAGGCTAGGAAAGAAGTAACGGAGATGTTTTACCACCGTATTTGGAGGAAGTATGTGTCTTGGTGTGAATCCAAGAAGGCTCCTACGGAAGAATTTCAGCTGGGGCATTGGCTCCATTTTTTGCAAGCAGGTGTGGATGCGGGCCTAAAGTTAGGCTTCATTAAAGTACAAATTTCGGCCTTATCTATTTTCTTTCAGAAAAATTGGCCTCCCTTCCAGAAGTTCAGACCTTCGTGAAGGGCGTGCTGCACATGCAACCACCCTTTGTGTCCCCGGTGGCACCATGAGATCTTAATGTGGTGTTGCAGTTCCTGCAATTCTCATTGGTTCGAACCTTTACGTAAGGTTGAGTTGAAATTCCTTACTTGGAAAGTGGTCATGCTGTTGGCCTTGGCATCCGCAAGGCGGGTGTCTGAATTGGCAGCTTTGTCTCACAAAAGCCCCTATTTAATCTTCCATGCAGATAGAGCGGAACTGAGAACTCGGCAGCAATTTCTGCCAAAAGTGGTTTAATCGTTTCACGTAAATCAGCCTGTTGTGGTGCCAGTGGCTACTGACGCCTGGGCGGAATCTAAGTCTCTCGATGTGGTCAGAGCTTTGAAAATCTATGTCGCCAGAACGGCTCAAATTAAGAAAACAGAGTCTCTGTTGTCCTGTGGGCTCCCAACAAGATTGGATCAATAATACGATTCAGCAGGCTCATTCTATGGCAGGTTGCCAAAATCGTTGAAGGCCCATTCTACCAGAAAGGTGGGCTCATCCTGGGTGGCTGCCCGGGGGATCTCGGCATTACAACTCTGCCGAGTAGCTGCTTGGTCGGGTTCAAACACCTTTGCGAAGTTTTACAAGTTTGATACCCTGGCTGTTGAGGACCTCTTGTTGGGTCAATCGGTGCTGCAGAGTCATTCGCACTCTCCCGCCCGTTCTAGAGCTTTGGTATAAACCCCATGGTTCTTGAAGCATCCCCAGCATCCTCTAGAACGTATGAGAAAATAGGATTTTAATACCTAGCGGTAAATCCTTTTCTCTTAGTCCGTAGAGGATGCTGAGCGCCCGTCCCAGTGCGTACTGTATCGGCAGTCATTGGGTATGTTTACACACATGGTGTGTTGTGGTAAGTCGGCCTGTTGCTGACGCTATTCAGGCCATAACATGCGTTATGCTGTTACTGGTTGTATTTACACACATAGATTGTGTTACGTTTTATGTCAGCGTATTGCTACATATTCATCATGCCGTTGGCTGGTATTCTATTGAATGCCACGTTCTGCGGCATACTGGAGGTGTGAGCTGGTAAAATGCTTACCGTGGTCTAACAATAAATTATTTCCTCGAAGTGTCCGTCTCCCTGGGCAGAGTTCCTATAACTGGAGTCTGGAGGAGGGGCATAGAGGGAGGAGCCAGTTCACACCCCTTTTAAAGTCTTAAAGTGCCCATGTCTCCTGCGGATCCCGTCTATACCCCATGGTTCTTGAAGCATGCCCAGCATCCTCTACGGACTAAGAGAAAAGGATCTACCGGTAGGTATTAAAATCCTATTTTATGTACTAAGGTAGTCATTCTGAGTTGATCGCAGCCAGCAACTTTTTGCTGCTGCTGCGATCAACTAGTACACGCCTATGGGGGAGTGTATTTTAGCTTAGCAGGGCTGCGATCGCTTGTGCAGCCCTGCTAAGCTAAAACAATTTCATGCAGAATAAGACTAGCCCTGGACATACTTACCCTGTGCGACGATCTCAGCGATGCTGGGGCCGGCTTTGACGTCAGACATCCGCCCTCATTCTCCTGGACACGCCTGCATTTTCTTCACCACTCCCCAAAAATGTCGGGCAACGGTCTGGTGATGCCCAGGAACGTCTTCTTTCTGTCAATCTTCCTGCGGTAGCCTCTGCGACCACTTTCTTCGTTGTCCGCGACGTAACCCGGCGACCCCTGTTGCCAGGCTATGATGCGCATGCGCAGTCCGGCCATTGCAGACCCGTTCGCACCGCAGCGACAAACCGCTGCGTGCGAACGGGTCGGAATGACCCCCCCCAAAGCTGGTTACATTCAGATATCTTAGACAGGAATGTTAAGTTCAGATGTTTTAGACAGGAATATAGACAGGAATTTCATGGATCACAAGTTAGATTGTAAAGGTATGTACGCCCGAATCAGCACTTTGAGCAGGACTTATGAATGTAAGTGTAATCGAAAGTCAGTTTCTTTACTCTCACCATTCATATTTCTGTAAGCTAGGGAGGAAAGAAGGAACTAACTAGCATACAGTAAAAGACATTCAGCAATGTGCAGTACAGGTTGAGTATCCCTTATCCAACCAAAATTCTTGGGACCAAAAGTATTTTGGATATCGGATTATTCTGTATTTTGGAATAATTGCATACCATAATGATATATCATGGTGATGGGACCTAAGTCTAAGCACAGAATGCATTTATGTTTCATATACACCTTGTACATAACAGCCTGAAGGTAATTTTAGACAATATTTCTAATAACTTTGTGCATTAAACAAAGTGTGTGTACATTCAAACAATTCATTTATGTTTCATATACACCTTATACACACAGCCTAAAGGTCATTTAATAAAATACTTTTAATATCTTTGTGCATTGAACAAAGTTTGTGTACATTGAGCCATCACAAAACAAAGGTTTCACTATCTCGCTCTCACTAAAAAAAATTCTGTATTTCGGAATATTCCATATTTCGGAATATTTGGATATGGTATACTCAACCTGTATAATGATTTGTAGCTACTTTTATTATCCCGAATTATCTTATACAGTACAAAGGGGCCATGCGACTTCCCAGCATTGGCATTGGTAAAGTAAAAGCGAATCTTACTAATGCCTTTTAGTACTTATCTTTAGGGGATCCTGAAATCTTCAGTGCTCACAGCCAGAGGTGTAGCTAGGCGCCATGGTGCCCGGAGAAAGGGTATGTTTTGGCGCCCCCCTCCCCTGTACTGAATTGGGGGCCTAGCCAACATGTGGTGTTATGTTACATTTGAAAAGAAACAATATTTAAAAATCTTAATTTGGCAACAGGGCCAGTTCTGGACCTTGTGTATATGTTTAAAATACGGTCAGTGCGTACCGAAGGCTTTCTACAACAATATAGCATGGCAGTACGGAAGGTGTAATGGTTAGCATTGCATTGAGGTCATGGGTTCAATTCCCACCATGGTTCTGTGTGGAGTTTGTATATTCTGCACGTACTTGAGTGGGTTTCCTCCAGGTATTCTGGTTTCATCCCACAATCCAAAAATATACTGGTAGGTTATTTGACTCCCAACAAAAATAAAAGCTCCCATGGGGCAGGGACTGATGTGAATGGCAAAATATTCTCTATAAAGCACTGCGGAATATGTATGCACTATATAAATAACTGGTAATAATAAATAAATAATGGCTTCATTGGGAAGGTGCATGGCCACAGAATAGTACCAATTCACATTACACTGCACATTAGTACCCCTTATACACATAATGCCACACAGTAAAGGCCCTTATACAATATGGTTGAGCACCTTATGCACATTAGAGCATGGTAGAGCCACTATGGAAGTAGCTGTATTTATCTATTTACTTATTTAATTCAAATAAATTAAGACTATATATGCCCTGACTAACCTCACAACAGCCCAATTCCTCGATGAAGAAAAGGCCCAAATGTGATACCCCCCAAAGACCTGAAACCCCCCAAACTCTCAATGAAAATAATGCACTATAATTGCCCTCCCGGATTTCAGAATCCCCCAATGCCTACAAGCAGACAGTGAGACATATAAAGAGGACAGTCAGAACTCCTGCTGTCACCTCTGGCCTGTCCTGTTCCCTACCTAGTCTCTGAGTCTGAGTCAGTGTGCGCCTCTCTGCTCTCGTCCCGTTCTGCGGTTGCCAGCACAATGGCAGGCGAGAAGGGGAGGTGGCAGGCAGCAGCGCACCCTCTGACTTTTTCGCACCCGGAGCTCGCGCTCCACCAGAGCCACCCTCGCTATACCCCTGCTCACAGCTAATTGCTAGTTTCTCTTCTCTCATTAACTGTAATCAAAATCTGTTCTACTTCTGCTCCTTTATTCAAATTTCATCTCTTAACATGCAAGGATTAATCTTCTGTTGTGAGATACATTATGTATTACCTGATGTAGTTACAGTACCAGTAGAATTTGTTGTTGCTGTTGTATTCAAAGTAGAAGAGGTACCACCTGGTAACAAAAATCAGTATAAATAAATATGTGAACACATTGACTCTTGTTTTCATTATTTATAGTGGTAGCAGTAAATGTTTCACTTTAAATTTATGACACAAAAACTTGTCCCTCCAATTGTTCACCATTAAGTAAGCTTTGATTTGGGCAAAACAGTTGATACAGTGCAATACATGGGGCATAACACATATAAGTATACAGTAGGGGTCAGCACATATAAAATGAAGTAAATAGGTAAAAAAAGTAATCTATTTCCAAACATTGGGCCTGATTCAGGTGCGGTTGCAATTTGATGATGTCGCAACTGAGTGATTATGGGCTGACAGTGCATACGTCACAGCTGCAGTGAGCACACGCCAAGGTGCCTTAGCGATACCTCGCAGTGAGGAATCAGTCACAG
The DNA here is from genome assembly GCF_028390025.1 of Pseudophryne corroboree. NCBI lineage: Eukaryota > Metazoa > Chordata > Amphibia > Anura > Myobatrachidae > Pseudophryne > Pseudophryne corroboree. Next base: position 735,733,323 of record NC_086444.1, read on the forward strand.
AGTGATTGTCAGGAATGGGGGAGGTACTGGGGAGTGTCTGCAAAAATGCAGGCATGTCGTGACTATTTTCGTGGGCGTGACTTGACGTGCTACTGCAATCTCATTTTTATAATACATGGTGCCAGTGTCGCAGTTCCCATGGTTATTCTGCTACTCGCATCTGTATTGCTGTTGCGACGGAGTACCCAGTTGCTGAGCATGTTTCGATGGCGTCGCTGTTCACTTGTGCTTGGCTGCTAAACTTGTGATGCCTCGAAGTTCCATCACTAAAAAAGATTGCTGCTGTGTTGGCATTGTGACCACATCTGAATGCAGCCATTTGCGCTTTGTACAGTTACATATTTTGCTGCAGAACTGCTAATCCTATTTTCCAATGTTACTAGTTAGCCCTTTTTTCCGAGGGCTTACTGTATATTCAAATATTGAAAATAGAAGATAAAATAATTACATATCAATCCCATCTTTAATTATCCACAAAAAGAAAAAATTGTAATGAAAACAGGCTTGATCAGCACATATACGTCATTGATAATTCATATACATAATGGTGTCCCCATTTTAAAAGCATTATTTCCAATCCAATGTATTTATACAACCATCAGAATTATAAATGTTACATAGGTTACTTAGAAATTGATACTCTTCAAATTATAATTTTATTATGAATCTAGATGCAATTAATTTACATTAATAACATTAGGAAAATTGTTCAGAAAAAAAGTAATGCAGTTGCTATGGTTACTATACTGTATTTGAATTTAAGTAATACTAATACTGTATATGTAAGATCTTAATTCCACATTTTTGAACAGGAATACGTGTCTTTGGGTGTAGTATGGTATGCCGGCGGCCGGGCTCCCGGCGACCAGCATACCGGCGCCGGAATCCCGACCGCCGGCATACTAACAGTGTGGTGAGCACAAATGAGCGCAGCGGGCACGGTGCTATTTATTCTCCCTCCAGGGGGGTCGTGGACCCCCAAGAGGGATAAAAAGTGTCGGTATGCCAGCTGTCGGGATTCCGGCACCGGTATACTGTGTGCCGGGATCCCGACAGCCGGCAAACTGAAGACCACCCGTGTCTTTCACCTGTTCACATTAATTGAGCAGGAGTCCAACTTGGTTTACAGATCGTCTACACTTTCAGGTTGCAGTATTGGGTTAATGACTCATTAGCGTACTTTTCAAAATGCGCACAGTCAGGGGTGTATCTAGGGGTCCGAGCACCCCTGGCAAAGTAAGGGGCTGGCGCCCCCCCCCTACACACATTTGGAATAAGGTGTGAGTATTGGAAATGGGGCATGGTCTTGGGGGGTAAGGGCGTGGACACAATAGTACTTCCAATTCAAATTATGCCACACAGTAGTGTCCCTCATTCACATTACACCGCATAGTAGTGTCTCGTATTCACGTTACACCATCCCTCCCCCCTAACCCACCTTTCCCAAAGCCTGAGCCAAACCTGCCCCCCCCCCCCCCCCAAAAGCCTCTTCAGTGGTGCCTAACACTAACCCACCCTTCCTAATCTCCCTCCCTGCAGCCTAACCCTAACCCTCCCACCCTCTCTGCAGACTAACCCTAACCCTCCCACCCTCGCAGCCTAACCCTAACCCTCCCACGTTGCTTTCCAGTGGAGTCTTTGGCACCAACTCGATCCGGATTTTGGCATTCTGCATCGCTATCTATGTTGGGATGCCAGCATCAGCATTCCGAGAAGTTTCGGGATGCTGGCGTCAGCTTTCCGGCCGCCGGGATGCCAAACGCCGGCATCTTGACTGCATCCTGAATGAAATGCTAATGAGCTGCTGTGAGATGAGCCTCAAATGGACCCAGCCATTAACCAAACACCATTAGTTGGATGGTAGAAGTGCTTCCAGGGTGCCATCACTTCCAAGATAAAATGATCAATTATACAATTAACTGATATACATTTCCTTGAACTTGGCCCGGAAATAGGTAAGATTTGTATTTTCTTTATTACACTCAACAAGTTAAAGTTTTCGCTTACTTGCTACTTACTTACATCTAACATGCATGAAAATCGTGTAGTTTTCCAGGTACTACAGTCCCTTCTCCCAAACACTGACACTTTTTTATTATCTTCAACAACAAATAGATCTATAGCACTGTGCTATATAACAATTGCTGTGTACCTGGTGAGAGTCTGTTACTGCCGCCGCCGCGCCGGTCTCCGTCAGCACCGCACTGCAATAGTGATCAGACTAGTGTCCGGCAGCACCGCACTTGTGATCAGACTCACAATAAACTACAGTTCCCAGCAGCTCTTGCTGCCGGGAGCTCCCAGCAACAAGGGCTGCTGGGAGCTGTAGTTTATTTTGAGTCTGATTACAAGTGCGGTGCTGCCGGACACCAGTGCCGCTCCAGCAGTAACAGACTCTCACCAGGTACAGTCTGACAGTACTGCTTTTCTATCCTTTGGCCGCGGGTGGCAAAGCCAGGCGGCGCCCCCTCCTTGCCTGGCGCCCCTGGCGAGTGCCATCCTGGCCAATAGGTAGATACACCCCTGCGCACAGTGTCTATTCACGGAGACAAGAGGGACTAGGGGCATGCCAGCAGCTCACAGAGTGCTAGCCATGTCCCTGTAGTGACGGGAACTGGATAGGCATAGGCAGTGGACGCCCTGCTGTCTCCATGGGTGTTCCAGTCAGTGAGAGTAATCGGGACTCTGGCATGGCGTAGCTGCGCCCAGGAAAAGGGGGCATGGCTTCACAGTAATACCGCGATCGCGAGCCATGCCCCCTTTTCCTGGGCGCAGCTACGCCATGCTGGAGTCCCGATTCCTACCTCCTGAAAGTTGGGAGGTATGTTACACCCAATTACATTAGTGTTGACTGCATTATATATGTGTGCCTCTCCCCCCCTTACTGATTGTAGCAGGCTAGCAGGTCCCCCATCCCTTATAATACTCATTATTACACCCCGCAGTCAGTGTGACTGTATTGATTATATATCAGTGCCCCACTGATTGTAACAGGCATCTCCCATACACGGTATTACTGTACTTTAAATAGAGTATAATAGCATATTGATATATCACCAGTCAGTGTGTGCCTCTCCCAGCCATGATTGTAGCAGAAGGGTGTTAGAAACTGAACTTAAAATAACACTGTCCGCCACTCCTGCCTGATTGGAATCTGAAGTAGGTGAAGGTTACATAAAATTAAAAAAATATCTTAATAAAGTACACTGAAAGACCTCATGTGCTTTTCTGTGCACATCCAGCTCCTCTCTCTAATCATCTGACGTCATACACGCGTGTGTCATGACTGGTCACACGCATAGTACTGCAGGACTGTAGACACAGGCATGCACGGGAGCCGACACTCAGCAGCTATCTAATCACTGACAGCCTGTCGAGAGTATTCAGCTAGCCTGGCTGTCTGACAATTTCAGTGAAGCTCATAGTCTGCTGGAAATTCCCTGTATACAGTCTTGTCAGCGGGCCCCCTGGGACCAACAGGGCCCTAAGCAGCTGCTTTGGTTGCCTTGTGGTAAATCCTCCACTGACGTGGACGCAGCTGAAGGGGGGGGTGCCATGAGTCAGGGGAGCCTGTCCTTGCTGCACACCCCCAACTGTCAGAAAACCAGATGGTAGTAAACGGAGGAAGGGCGAGATTTACCTCACACACGCGCTTGAGGCGGTCCACACAAGCCAGACTGGCCTATCCAGCCATTGGCACTTCTGGCATTTGCCAGAAGTGCCAGATGGTCAGTCTGGCCCTGCTTAGAACTATGAGGATAGCTGCTATGAGTGCTTTTGTACTGCACACAGGAAATGTTACTGTTATATTTTCCTCATGGTGTCTATTCATTAAGCATTGACCCTCAGCAGTGCTAACTTAGTATCCAACTAGCTGCCAGTAGCAGCTGGCATCCTGCAGAGGAATCTGAAATGGGCAGGGGCGGATTGGACCACCAGGACACCATGACAGATTCTGGTGGGCCGGTCCCATACCAATTATGTAGCTATACTTCTTGTTGGTATACATTGCATTAAGTCCCAGGCCCAAAATACAAACACGTGGGTTTAATCTGGGCAGTGCTGAAATTGTAGACCCTATATGACTCTATATTTGCCCCCAATAGTAGTGTACATTCGGGCATTCCCAAATCAAGTGCCAGAACCCTGCCTCTGCTGACCTTGGAACGGTTCATTGGAACGCAATCCAGAAGTTAGGCTAGTGGGCACTTCCAGGTGCCACTAGCCGTGAAAAGTGATGAAGCTGTTCTACCAATGGGGGACCTGGAGAAATTTAACCAGCCGAGCAGCATCTTCTCTCTGGCCCTGGCCAAAGGTCTTTTCAACGAGCCCGGCTCGGGAGCAGCAGCATAGCTATGGTCGGAGCCGGTTTCACTACACCCGCTGCCACCCCAGCTCCCGCACTCTCACTGATCTGGCCACAGCGGCAACTGAGCACTGAAGGGGACCTGGCAGAGAGGTTTTTTTTTTGGGTCTTTCTTTATTAAATTTCCATTTTTACAATACACAATTGCACATACATTACCCAATACATTAATACATCATACATTTAAAAAAAAAAAACATTGCCCAATCATTACCCCTACCCTGCCCCAGCATTATCAAACATGATGCCCTACCCTCCCCGACCTCCTCCCCCCAACGTTAAATACCGTTCCTTACAAATGGGGCAAAACTAACAATTCAGGGATGTTGTAAGGCACAGGTCATTGTCATTCCCACCTTCTATTATCAGAATTTATTACCTATTTCACCTAGTCTAACCCATATTAACCCCTCAATATCCTGTTTATGTGTGCCATGCACATTCAGTGATATAATCCAATATTTAATATATTCCACTCCAATTAAATATATCGCTCGTGTAATTGCCGATATATTACATATTATATTAAGTGCTGTTTACCATAATACATTCTCATACCTTACATATATACTAACCGCTTATTTAAGTATTGTCAGTGATAACTTTAGCATTATACTTATTATTCCGTGTCTCATTCTTTATATTTATATGATTACTATTTTACTTCATCTTCCCATCTCTTTTTTTCCACCCACCCCTCCCTGCTCCCTCCTCTCTAGCCCATTACCTATGCTGCGTGCAATTTCAAAAAGACATATGTTATATTTCACACTTCCTATCTTATTTATAACCCTACCTCTTACATTTAACAATAATATAATACATACAGAGGCGGATTGGCCATACGGTTTACAGGGAAGATTCCCGGTGGGCCGACGCACCCGCGGGGCCTGTTTTGTTTGAGGACACGTGGTCCTTTTTATTAGTGATGAGCGGGTTCGGTTTCCGAGAAACCGAACCCCTCTGAGCTTTACTTTTTTTACACGGGTCCGAGCAGACTCGGATCCTCCCGCCTTGCTCGGCTAACCCGAGCGCGCCCGAACGTCATCATCCCGCTGTCGGATTCTCGCGAGATTCGGATTCTATAAGCAGCCGCGCGTCGCCGCCATTTTCACATGTGCATTGGAGATGATAGGGAGAGGACGTGGCTGGCGTCCTCTCCGTTTAGTAGAAGTCAGAAGACAGTTGATTTGATTGCTTGTGCTTGTTTATTACTATAATTGTGGGGAGGATTGGGGAGCAGCTGTTAGGAGGAGTACAGTGCAGAGTTTAGTTTTTTTTATCCGTTTTCTGCCTGAAAAAAACGCTCCATACCATATCTGTGCTCAGTGTGCTGCATGATATATCTGTGCTGAGTGCTCACACTGCTTAATTGTGGGGACTGGGGAGCAGCTATAGCAGGAGTACAGTGCAGAGTTTTGCTGACAGTGACCACCAGTATACGTTTGTCTGCCTGAAAAACACTCCATATCTGTGCTCACAGTGCGCTGCTTTATTGTGGGGACTGGGGACCACCAGTATAATTAATATTATATATAGGAGGAGTACAGTGCAGAGTGCACTGCTGTACCTAGCTCTGTGTCGTCATCCATTAAGTATACTATCCATCTACATTCCTATACCTGTGGTGCATTTTAGTTTAGCAGTTTGCTGACAGTGTCCACCAGGTCCAGTATATACTGTATATAGCAGTACGGTAGGCCACTGCTGTGTACCTACCTCTGTGTCGTCACTCGTCATCCATAAAGTATACTAGTATCCATCCATCTACATTGTATACCTGTGGTGCCTTTTTTTTTAGACTAGTTTAGCAGTTTGCTGACAGTGTCCACCAGGTCCAGTATACTGTATATAGCAGTACGGTAGGCCACTGCTGTGTACCTACCTCTGTGTCGTCACTCGTCATCCATAAAGAATACTAGTATCCATCCATCTACATTGTATACCTGTGGTGCCTTTTTTTTAGACTAGTTTAGCAGTTCGCTGACAGTGACCACCAGGTCCAGTATACTGTATATAGCAGTACGGTAGGCCACTGCTGTGTACCTACCTCTGTGTCGTCACTTGTCATCCATAAAGTATACTAGTATCCATCCATCTACATTGTATACCTGTGGTGCCTTTTTTTTAGACTAGTTTAGCAGTTCGCTGACAGTGTCCACCAGGTCCAGTATACTGTATATAGCAGTACGGTAGGCCACTGCTGTGTACCTTCCTCTGTGTCGTCACTCGTCATCCATAAAGTATACTAGTATCCATCCATCTCCATTGTATACCTGTGGTGCCTTTTTTTTAGACTAGTTTAGCAGTTCGCTGACAGTGTTCACCAGGTCCAGTATACTGTATATAGCAGTACGGTAGGCCACTGCTGTGTACCTACCTCTGTGTCGTCACTCGTTATCCATAAAGTATACTAGTATCCATCCATCTACATTGTATACCTGTGGTGCCTTTTTTTTAGACTAGTTTAGCAGTTCGCTGACAGTGTCCACCAGGTCCAGTATACTGTATATAGCAGTACGGTAGGCCACTGCTGTGTACCTACCTCTGTGTCGTCACTCGTCATCCATAAAGTTTACTTGTATCCATCCATCTACATTGTATACCTGTGGTGCCTTTTTTTTTAGACTAGTTTAGCAGTTCGCTGACAGTGTCCACCAGGTCCTAGATGGGCCAGGTGTTTGTGTCGGCCACTTGGGTCGCTTAGCTTAGTCACACAGCCACCTTGGTGCGCCTCTTTTTTTCTTTGCATCATGTGCTGTTTGGGGAGTATTTTTTGGAAGGGCCAGCCTGTCTTGATTGACACTGCAGTGCCACTCCTAGATGGGCCAGGTGTTTGTGTCGGCCACTTGGGTCGCTTAGCTTAGTCACACAGCCACCTTGGTGCGCCTCTTTTTTTCTTTGCATCATGTGCTGTTTGGGGAGTATTTTTTGGAAGGGCCATCCTGTCTTGATTGACACTGCAGTACCACTCCTAGATGGGCCAGGTGTTTGTGTCGGCCACTTGTGTCGCTTAGCTTAGTCACACAGCCACCTTGGTGCGCCTCTTTTTTTCTGTGCATCATGTGCTGTTTAGGGAGTATTTTTTGGAAGGGCCATCCTGCCTGACACTGCAGTGCCACTCCTAGATGGGCCAGGTGTTTGTGTCGGCCACTTGGGTTGCTTAGCTTAGTCACACAGCGACCTTGGTGCGCCTCTTTTTTTCTTTGCATCATGTGCTGTTTGGGGAGTATTTTTTGGAAGGGCCATCCTGCCTGACACTGCAGTGCCACTCCTAGATGCAGGGCCGTCTTAACAGAGGTGTAGGCCCCTGGGCACAGCAATGCACTGGGCCCCCTACCCATCCTCCAGCGGCAGCTTTGATGTCCCGCGGGCGGTAGGGGGTGTTCTATCTTCCGCTCAGCATGTAGGACCTGGAGCAGTAATTTCTGATAATTATTCCTTTACTGCACAGATGGGGCTAAACTGTAGAATAGGGCATTGGGCTGAATGAAGGGTCCCTGGTACATGACTTCCAGGGTGGTAGGGGGTGTTTAATATGCAGGGGAGGGGTGGATAGTGGAGTGAGCTTAATATTTATCATTTTCCGGTGGGAGCTTGCTTGACTGCAGATATCTCAAGTTCCTGACAACATATTTATTCGATTTGAATGGAATAAAAAACTAGAGCGTCCCACCTTTCAGGAGGTACTGGGTACTTGAGGATCAGAGTTCAGGAGCCGGAGCAATCCACCAACGAAAATCTAAAACTGCATATAAGGCGCTTAGGCGTGTGGAGCTGGAGCAGGGACCAGCTGCTGGAAGGCTGATATCTCTGGTACTGGGCATAGTAGAGACAAGGGGTGTAGTATGGTATGCCGGCGGCCGGGCTCCCGGCGACCAGCATACCGGCGCCGGGAGCCCGACCGCCGGCATACCGACAGCGTGGCGAGCGCAAATGAGCCCCTTGCGGGCACGGTGGCGCGCTACGCGCCACGCTATTTATTCTCCCTCCAGGGGGGTCGTGGACCCCCACAAGGGAGAATGTGTCGGTATGCCGGGTGTCGGGATTCCGGCGCCGGTATACTGTGCGCCGGTAACCCGACATTCGGCAACCAGAAGACCACCCGAGACAAGCTGCCAGTGTCCACCAAAAGGTGAGAGTCACAGCTTTAGGATTATGGGGGTCATTCCGACCCGTTCGCTTGCTGCAGTTTGTCTCAACGTAGCGATCGGGTCGGAACCGCGCATGCGCCGGTGCATGGCAGTCGCCGCTGCCTAGCGATCGCCTCTGAGACATAGGCTGCCGCTGGGCGGGAGGGGGCTGGATGGCTGCATTAAGCCGCCGTTTAGGAGGCGCGGTCCGGCCAACGCAGGCGCGGCCGGACCTTTGGGGGGGGCAGGCCGTGGCGGCTGCGTGACGTCTCACCCAGCCGCTGCGGCCAGCGGCAGCGACAAACAACTCCCGGCCAGCCGCAGGAGCTGCGCTGGCCGGAAGTTACTCCTGAAATACAAAAGCATCGCCGCTGTGCGATGCTTTTGTATTTGGAAGGGGGGGGGGGGCGGCACTGACATGCGGGCGGACTAGCCCTGTGCTGGGCATCCCCCCGCACGTCAGGGAAGATAATCGTAGCTGTGCAAAATTTAGCACAGCTACGATCAACTCGGAATGACCCCCTATACCCTCAGAAGTACTCTAAGTCAGACAGAACCGGAGATATCTGGCTGGGAAGAGCAATTAACAGGCTCAGATGGGGACCACTGCTTTCAAGTCAGATATCTCCGGTTCCTCAGGGCCGATTTTCAAAAATCTGGTACCCCTGGAAAGAGGGGATCCTCAGCTATCAGCTTAGAGCCCTTATACTCCTGGGGCCCTTGGGCAAGAGCCCATTGAGCCCATACGAAAAGATGGCCCTGCCTAGATGGGCCAGGTGTTTGTGTCGGCCACTTGGGTCGCTTAGCTTAGCCATCCAGCGACCTCGGGGCAAATTTTAGGAGTAAAAATAATATTGTGAGTTGTGAGGTGTTCAGAATAGACTGAAAATGAGTGGAAATTATGGTTATTGAGGTTAATAATACTATGGGATCAAAATGACCCCCAAATTCTATAATTTAAGCTGTTTTTGAGGGTTTTTTGAAAAAAACACCCGAATCCAAAACACACCCGAATCCGACAAAAAAATTTCGGTAAGGTTTTGCCAAAACGCGTCCGAATCCAAAACACGGCCGCGGAACCGAACCCAAAACCAAAACCCGAAAAATTTCCGGTGCACATCACTACTTTTTATAGACATAATGATTAAGATGAAAAATAATTTGCATATATGAAAATTACTTTCCCACTTAGCCTGTGATTGCAGATGATCTAGTGTATGCTCTGTCTGCCTGCTTGGCTGACATATAAGATTGAGTGAATAGTGATTGGGTTACGGTTGGTGTAATAAGCAAGAAAATATATCTTTCTAAAGAATAATACAGTATTTCTCCACATACTAGTGGAAAAAGATAGCACTCTCCAGACTTGCGTGATCTGATCTAAGCAATAAAGTCATTTATTCAAAAACTTGGTTCCATGTAACTTCATGTCACAAAAAAAGTATATATACACAGAAAGGGCTCACCAACGTTTCGGTCCTATGCTCGGACCTTTCTCAAGGTATACGCCAGTCAATACATAGTCAAGACATCAGTAGCATCGACAGTAGCATCAAGAAGGAACCAGGACCTGCATAGAGCCTCCCAGGCCCCCTAGTATATATACCTATGTGCTAATGAATAAATGAATTATGTGCTGCAGCGGCCGCCGCGTCACTTCCGGTGCAACCGGAAGTCGCGTTCCGTCGGGCGCCGCGCTGTATAAACATACCAGTCAGACAACAATATATAACATCCCTGTGCGCAGCCTAGTTACTAGCACATGCCCCTAAGCCCCGCCGCGATCAGCCGCACAGTGTCCACGGCTGGACCGCTGGTTGCCATGGCCACTCGTGATGCCGCTATGTCACTACCGGGCTAGACCGGAAGTCATGCGTTCCACGCTCGTAGCGCTTTGCGTTCCAAATAGTAACTGTGTGTAATGACAGGAGGTGGGGCCTTTGCAGCCATGTATGGGGCACAAAGGAAAATAGATGTATAAAATATATAAAATATATAAAGGGGTGTTATTGATCGGTATATCGGGGACCTGGGAAACCACACATAGCCAAATACATATTGGTCAAAATTAAACATACATTATGGTGTGCGCTAAAGAATGATATAGTTTCCTAAATTCTGAAGGTGTATCATATAATGTGCTCATAATATTTAATTTTATTTCTTTTTAACTTCCCCCTTGATGCTGGACATGCCCACTATCTGGAAAGTCTTGGGGGGAGGGTGCTGCCGCCAGTGGCGTAACTAGAAATTTTTCTCCCCCAAGCCAAAAAATTCTTCGGCGCCCCCCCCCCCCCCCCCCCATCCCCCATAATTGGCACTATTAAAGGGATAAATGTGCGCGCGCCAAAGGCGCGCGTCGCAAAATAGGGTGTGTGGCTTCGTTGGGATGGGCGTGGCTTCACATAAAGGGGCATGGCATTGCAGGTGAAGACTACGTTATACCCCAGTTTTCCAACCTGCACGCCCAGACGTTAGCCACCACTGGAAAGAAAAATAATCCTGATTCATGCCCCTTACATTATTTGTAATTTTTCCTCCTTATAGTAATGCCCAGTATACATTATGCCACATACTGCAATGGCCCTTAGACATTATGCCACACACAATAAAGCACATGACACAATATGCACACACCATAATGCCCCCGACACATTATGCCACACACCGTAATGCCCCCGACACATTATGACAGGAATCGCAATGCCCGTTATACATTATGCTACACACTGCAATGCCCCTGATACATTATACCACATACCACAATGCCCGTGATATAGTATACAACACACCGTAATGCCTGACACATTATGACAGGAATCGCAATGCCCATTATACATTATGCTACACACTGCAATGCCCCTGATTCATTATACCACATACCACAATGCCCGTGATATAGTATACAACACACCGTAATGCCTGACACATACCGCAATGCCCGTTATACCCTATGCTACACACCGCAATGCCCGTTATACATTATGCCACACTGCAATGACCCTGAGACATTATACCACATACCACAATGCCCGTGATACAGTATGCCACACACCGTAATGCCTGTGACACATTATGACACACACCGCAATGTCCGTGATACATTATGCCACAGACCATAATGCCCATTACACATTAAGTCCTACAGTAAGGCTTCTAATTACTTTTAAATTACCTGCTCGTTGCCAGGGGTTTCATGCTTTTGGTTCCATGCACGGTGCCAGGGGTTTCATGCTCAGGGAGTCATGCTTGTTGCCAGGGGTATCATGCACTGGGTGTCATGCTCGTTGCCAGGTGTTTCATGCACTGGGTGTCATGCTCGTTGCCAGGGGTTTCATGCACTGGGTGTCATGCTCGTTGCTAGGGGGTAGTGCTTGTTGCTAGGGCTGTGCTCCCAGTGCCACATATGTCCCCAGTGCCAGATATTACCCCTCAGTGCCACATATGCCCCCAGTGCCAGATACCCCCCCCCAGTGCCACATATGCCCCCAGTGCCAGATATTCCCCCCAGTGCCAGATATGCTCCCAGTGCCAGATTCCCCCAACCCCCAGTGCCACATATGCCCCCAGTGCCAGATATTCCCCCCCCCAGTGCCATATATGCCCCCTCCCCCGCCGCCGCTGCTCCCCCGCTGGTTTGTGTTGGAGGGACACGGAGGGCACAGCGCGCGCCTCTCCTGTGTCCCTCCTGCATCATCTCCGGCGGCCGTGGGTCTAATAAACGAAGTGCCGTTCGTGAGCTCTGATTGGCTCACGAACCGGCACTTCTTCTATGAGAGCCGCGGCCGCCGGAGATGATGCAGGAGGGACACAGGAGGCGCGCGCGCTGTGCGCTCCGTGTCCCTCCAACACGGCAGGGAGGGTTAGTAAGAGCAGATTGACATGCGAACGCTCGTCCGCATGTCAATCTGTGCTAAATCAGTGGCGCCCCCGCAGCCCCTCGCCCCCAAGCCAACGCGAGGGCTGCGGTGGCAGTAGTTACGCCACTGGCTGCTGCCATGGCCCATAGCTAGACCTTACACCTCTGGTGTTGCCCATGTGGGGCCACTAGTACAAATTTTTCCAGGGCCGCTTTTTGTTCCCAATCCGCCCCTGAATACATAGCATCTGCTGTGCACCTACTCCTGAACCAATGTTTAGGGAAGAATCATCGGATAATCGCGAGCATCAAGAACACAATAAGGAGAAAAAAAATTAAAAATACGTTCTCTCTCTCCCACCCTACCCCTCCCCAGTACACGTTGCACCCAGCCTCGACCCTCTCCAGTCATCATACTTCTCATAATATTTTCTCAGGGCATTACGAGAGGCATCCATAACTCTCTCGTGTCTCATAATATCATTCAATAGCGCCCTCCATTTAACTGCTTCCGGGGGGTTACTTGACATCCATTCGCGAGCAATGACAACTTTAGCCAATGTTATAAGACTAATTATGTAGCTATACTTCTTGTTGGTATACATTACATTAAGTCCCAGGCCCAAAATACAAACACGTGGGTTTAATCTGGGCGGTATTGAAATTGTAGACCCTATATGACTCCATATTTGCCCCCAACAGTAGTGTACATTCGGGCATTCCCAAATCAAGTGCCAGAACCCTGCCTCTGCTGACTTGCACCTTGGACATAGGATATTATTTCTCAGGCCCGCTCTGTTCATAGATATTGGCGTATGATACACTCTATGAAGCACGGAAAAATGTACTTGTTGATATCTAACACATGCCGTGGCCTCCTTTATTGTGCCTAGCACTTGAATCCATTGCTCATCTGGGATCCAACACTCCCACATCAGTTTGAGGCTCTTCTAAGGATAACCTATCATTCAACAAATTATACGCTAATGATATCTGACCTTTATGGCCAAGTCTAGTTAGTATAGTCTTAACAGGGGAAGATGATATAGTGGGCACTTTCTGCTTAAACTGGGTCGTTATTGCATGGCGTAGCTGCAAATATCTAAAGAAGGCCTTTTATAGGGATATTGAACTCCTGCTGTAGGCAGAGAGGTTATTTTTAATTACATTATTTGCATTATCATGATGGTGTAAGGGTTAGGGCGTCCCCAGTCACAGTGTATGGTTTGGGGACTGGACCGGAGCAGGATGTAGCTTGTTTTCAGGATGCCAGCCCTGGGACAATCTCTAATGCAAAGTCCATTAGCCCGAAAGCTGACCAATGTCTGTCCATGATGATGAGCCTATTTATGTAATGCGGTGGCTACGTATGTAATGCGGTGGCTACGTGTGTAATGCTGTGGCTACGTACAGTATGTAATGAGGTGCTATACATGTAATGTGGTGCTAGTCGTATAGGGGGTCACGCAGCGGTTCTTTGCTCGGTGCGAACGGGTCTGGAATGCGCATGCGCGGCTTGCGCGTCGTTGCCCAGCGACAGAGGTCGCCGGGCAACAACGCTGACAGAGAAGAAAGCGGTTGCAGTGGTGACCGCAAGAAGATGGACAGCAAGAGGGCGTTCCGGGGAGTCAACTTACCGTTTGCTGCCGTTTTCGGGGAGTGGTAAGTAAAATGCAGGCGTGTCCAGGCAAACGGAGGGCGGAGGTGTGACATCAAAGCCGGCCCCATCATTGCTGGATCCGTCGCAAAGGGTAAGTATGTCCAGGGCTGGTCTAGTTTTGAGTGAAACTTTTTTAGTATAGCAGGGTTGCACAAGCGAACGCAGCCCTGCTATGCTAAAATACACTCCCCCATAGGTGGAGATTCATTGATCGCACCAGCAGCAAAAAGTTGCTTGGTGCGATCGACTCAGAATGAGGGCTCATAACGCGATGTTATACGTGTAGTGCGGTGATATACCTGTAATGTTGTGCTATTCGTGTTATGTGGTGCTATTTGTGTAGTGCGGTGATATACATGTAATGCGTTGCTATACGTGCAGGGCCATCTTTTCGTATGGGCTAAATGGGCTCTTGCCCAAGGGCCCCAGGAGTATAAGGGCTCTAAGCTGATAGCTGAGGATCCCCTCTTTCCAGGGGTACCAGATTTTTGAAAATCGGCCCTGAGGAACCGGAGATATCTGACTTGAAAGCAGTGGTCCCCATCTGAGCCTGCTAATTGCTCTTCCCAGCCAGATATCTCCGGTTCTGTCTGACTTAGAGTACTTCTGAGGGTATATAGGGGATCATTCCGAGTTGATCGTAGCTGTGCTAAATTTTGCACAGCTACGATTATCTTCCCTGACGTGCGGGGGGATGCCCAGCACAGGGCTAGTCCGCCCCGCATGTCAGTGCCGCCCCCCCCTCCCCTCCCCAAATACAAAAGCATCGCACAGCGGCGATGCTTTTGTATTTCAGGAGTAACTCCCGGCCAGCGCAGCTCCTGCGGCTGGCTGGGAGTTGTTGCGTGAGACGTCACGCAGCCGCCACGGCCTGCCCCCCCCAAAAGGTCCGGCCACGCCTGCGTTGGCCGGACCGCGCCTCCTAAACGGCGGCTTAATGCAGCCATCCAGCCCCCTCCCGCCCAGCGACCGCCTCTGTCTCAGAGGCGATCGCTAGGCAGCGGCGACTGCCATGCACCGGCGCATGCGCGGTTCCGACCCGATCGCTACGTTGAGACAAACTGCAGCAAGCGAACGGGTCGGAATGACCCCCATAATCCTAAAGCTGTGACTCTCACCTTTTGGTGGACACTGGCAGCTTGTCTCACTTGACCACTTGACCACTTCTGGTTGCCGAATGTCGGGTTCCCGGCGCACAGTATACCGGCGCCAGAGTCCCGACACCCGGCATACCGACACATTCTCCCTTGTGGGGGTCCACGACCCCCCTGGAGGGAGAATAAATAGGCCACCGTGCCCGCAACGTGGCGAGCGCAGCGTGGCGAGCGCAGCGAGCCCGCAAGGGGCTCATTTGCGCTCGCCACGCTGTCGGTATGACGGCGGTCGGGCTCCCGGCGCCGGTATGCTGGTCGCCGGGAGCCCGGCCGCCGGCATACCATACTACACCCCTTGTCTCTACTATGCCCAGTACCAGAGATATCAGCCTTCCAGCAGCTGGTCCCTGCTCCAGCTCCACACGCCTAAGCGCCTTATATGCAGTTTTAGATTTTCGTTGGTGGATTGCTCCGGCTCCTGAACTCTGATCCTCAAGTACCCAGTACCTCCTGAAAGGTGGGACGCTCTAGTTTTTTATTCCATTCAAATCGAATAAATATGTTGTCAGGAACTTGAGATATCTGCAGTCAAGCAAGCTCCCACCGGAAAATGATAAATATTAAGCTCACTCCACTATCCAACCCTCCCCTGCATATTAAACACCCCCTACCACCCTGGAAGTCATGTACCAGGGACCCTTCATTCAGCCCAATGCCCTATTCTACAGTTTAGCCCCATCTGTGCAGTAAAGGAATAATTATCAGAAATTACTGCTCCAGGTCCTACATGCTGAGCGGAAGATAGAACACCCCCTACCGCCCGCGGGACATCAAAGCTGCCGCTGGAGGATGGGTAGGGGGCCCAGTGCATTGCTGTGCCCAGGGGCCTACACCTCTGTTAAGACGGCCCTGTATACGTGTAATGTGCTGCTATTCATGTAATGTGGTGCTATTCATGTAAATAATGTGGTGGTTATGTATGTAATCAGGGGCGGATTGGCCACTGAGACAGATTCTGCTGTGCTGGTCCCCTGTGTCTGGGTTACACTACTTGTGTGTGCTCCCTCCCTGTACTGTGCTGTATGTAGTGTGTGCTCCCTCCCTGTACTGTGCTGTATGTAGTGTGTGCTCCCTCCTTGTACTGTGCTGTATGTAGTGTGTGCTCCCACTCCCTGTACTGTGCTGTATGTAGTGTGTGCTCCCTCCCTGTACTGTGCTGTATGTAGTGTGTGCTCCCTCCTTGTACTGTGCTGTATGTAGTGTGTGCTCCCTCCTTGTACTGTGCTGTATGTAGTGTGTGCTCCCACTCCCTGTACTGTGCTGTATGTAGTGTGTGCTCCCTCCCTGTACTGTGCTGTATGTAGTGTGTGCTCCCTCCTTGTACTGTGCTGTATGTAGTGTGTGCTCCCTCCTTGTACTGTGCTGTATGTAGTGTGTGCTCCCTCCTTGTACTGTGCTGTATGTAGTGTGTGCTCCCACTCCCTGTACTGTGCTGTATGTAGTGTGTGCTCCCTCCCTGTACTGTGCTGTATGTAGTGTGTGCTCCCTCCTTGTACTGTGCTGTATGTAGTGTGTGCTCCCACTCCCTGTACTGTGCTGTATGTAGTGTGTGCTCCCTCCTTGTACTGTGCTGTATGTAGTGTGTGCTCCCTCCTTGTACTGTGCTGTATGTAGTGTGTGCTCCCTCCTTGTACTGTATGTAGTGTGTGCTCCCTCCCTGTACTGTATGTAGTGTGTGCTCCCACTACCTGTACTGTATGTAGTGTGTGCTCCCCCTCCCTGTACTGTGCTGTATGTAGTGTGTGCTCGCCCTCCCTGTACTGTGCTGTATGTAGTGTGTGCTCCCCCTCCCTGTACTGTGCTGTATGTAGTGTGTGCTCGCCCTCCCTGTACTGTGCTGTATGTAGTGTGTGCTCCCCCTCCCTGTACTGTGCTGTATGTAGTGTGTGCTCCCCCTCCCTGTACTGTGCTGTATGTAGTGTGTGCTCGCCCTCCCTGTACTGTACTGTACTGTATGTAGTGTGTGCTCCCCCTCCCTGTACTGTACTGTATGTATGTAACACTCACAAAATCTTACACAACGGAAGTCAATATTAAGTACCGTTTTGCACAGGTTCTCTTCTTCAGGCAGAGAGGAGAAGGTAAGGCATTTCTTCCAGACACAGAAAGTTAAAATTTACTAAATACAGTCTTTAATTACAAGGATTAATTAATTTTTGGTACGACAAGGTAACACATTTGTAAACAATGACAACACAGCTGTAGCACAGTAACAATGTACAACAAAGAATACCAATTATCTACTGTTACAATTATGTTCTGCACACTACTGATACAGATGTAATATTTATTGTACTGGAACTTCTATCTTCGTGCTATGGATGAAATCTAATTGGCAATTCACAATAGAAACATATAATGAACAAACAACTTTACCAAACACTTCACTTATCAGAACTATGCTTAGACTAAAGGGGGGTACTCACGGGAGAGATGTGTGCTGAGCGATCTTAACACAGACCGCTCAGCACACATCTCTCACCCCGCTCAGCACAGCGCGATGTGCTGAGCGAGGGGGAAAGCCGACGGGGGCCGCTCACTTCACACAACGGTGAAGTGAGCGACCCGCTAGATTGAGCCTGCATGCAGGCTCAATCTAGCACCGGCGATAGCGATGTGCGGGGCCGCGCATCGCTATCGCTGGGGGGCATACACACGGCAGATCCGTGCTTAAAATCTAAGCAATCTAGCAAGATTGCTTAGATTTTAAGCACGGATCTCTCCGTGTGTACCCCCCTTAAATGATCTAAACTCAGTTTCAAACCGCAGTTAATATGTGCTGGCCATGCACTAAGTGTTAGTGTACACAAGTTATAGTGAATGTGATCCTCCAATACACTAATGAGGACAAAGCTACTGCTCCTACTCTGTAGATATCACTCTCCCACTGAATCCTGGATAAATGAGCGTGTACAAAATAATCCGTTGAATTTGTATGTTGCAAGCCCAGGCCTAGTTGAATTTAACTCTGACATCTAGGTGAAATGTGACGCTGCATTCTGTACCTTTTACAGTTCAGAATATGGTCCACTGCTCGCATATATACTACATACTATACTCATCAAAGTAGCTACAGTAGCATTAACAGGGTCTATCTGTGGTTATACTGCACAAGTATCGGATGTAGAGGATCCTTTTGAGATGAATCGGCTGGTCTTTTCAGGTTACATATCCTGCAATCACGACACCACTTGTCGATATCGGATCTCATCCCGATCCAAAAGAATCTCTGCCGGAGTACTGCCTCCACCTTCTGGATTCCAAAGTGCCCCGACTGGTTGTGGTAGTCAGTAACAGTTCAGCTTGTTGTCTAGGGACTACAATTTGAGAAATGAGCTGGTGGGTACCTGAATCAAGGCTGCTTCGGATGGCAAGGCCCTGTCGGAGGCTGATTTGGTCTCAATGGCGTAACAGTTTGATCAATTCAGGATCAGCAGTGGCTCTCTGGGATTTGGTAAGTTGACTCTTGCTGCGAATGAGTCCCATTAAGTCATGTAATACAGGACTCGCTTCCTGCACTTTTTTCCAGTCGAACTCAAGATTGTCCGATGGAGCATCATCAGGTGTGAGGCCTGCAGTGGCAGTAAAAGGATCGGAGGTGACTACCAGCTTTCTCTTCCTGGAAGGCTTGAACACAGGGGTCTCGATATCTTCAGACCAGTCCCTTTCTTCTTCTGCGACATCTGTAGTTGGGAGGCGAGACAAGGCATCTGCATTTCCATTGGACTTACCACTCCGGTACGACACTGTATATCTGAAGTAGGCAAGACGTGCCATCCATCGCTGCTCCAGCGTTCCAAGACGAGCAGAAGACAAATGCATTAGTGGATTATTGTCCGTGACGATCACAAAGGGTGTGGCGGTCAGATAATTTTTTTACTTTTCGGTGACGGCCCAGATGAGGGCAAGGAGCTCCAATTTAAAGATGCTGTAGTTTTCGCTGTTTCTTTTGGTCTTTCTTAGACCTCGGCTGGCATGCGCTATGACTCTCTCACATCCATCTTGTATTTGGGAGAGGACAGCTCCCAATCCCAGGTGGCTGGCATCCGTTTAGACCTGGAAAGGTTTCTCATAGTCCGGATATGCAAGAAGTAGGGCCTCCGTTAGTTCCGACTTCAACCGTTCAAAAGCATTCTGTTGCTCCTCTGCCCATGTGACCAGGGCAGTACTCTGCCTCTCCTGTCCTGACTTGCCTCGTAGTAACTTATAAAGCGGGGCAGCCACATTGGTGAAATGTTGGATAAAGCGTCGATAATATCCCGCGAAGCCAAGAAAGCTGCAGACGTCTTTCCCTGTACGGGGAACAGGCCAGTCTCACACCACCCGTATCTTCTCAGGGTCAGGCTTCACCCCTCCAGAGCTAACTATGTGGCCCAGATATTGCACACTTGGTTTGAGAATATGGCACTTGGATGGCTTTAATTTTAGACCACATTTGGTCAATTGGATGAAGACTTCCTCTAGATGTTTCAAGTGCTCATCATAGGACTTCGAGAATATGATGACATCGTCCAGATACAAAAGGACCATCTCAAAACTCCTGTGCACCAAACAGTGCTCCATAAATCGTTGGAAGGTGGCAGGAACATTACAAAGCCAGAAGGGCATGCGATCAAACTCGAATAGACCCATGGGAGTCACGAACATGGTCTTTTCCCGGTCTTCTGGAGCCATTGGGATCTGCCAGTATCCGCTCGTCAGGTCGAGTTGAGAAGTACTGAGCAGCCTTTAGCGCTGTCAATGATTCCTCTATCCATGGCAGTGGATAAGCATCTTTGTGTGTTACCGCATTCAGCTTTCTATAGTCGACACAGAATCAGAGGCTGCTATATTTTTTCATGCAATCACTAACGGTGCTGCCCATGGATTATGGCTTTCATGTATCACACCGGCTTCTTTCTTCTCATGTATCATGTTTCTCACTGGTTGGTACATGGCCGGTGGTAGATGTCTGTGTCTCTCCTTAACTGGCGGGTTAGTTCTAGTAGGGATGTGATGCTGGACTCTCTTGCCTTTCCAAAGTCTGTTGGGTACTGGCTAAAGGCTTAGGCATTCCAGTGCACAACCTGGAGTTCACCCTCAAGCTGTCTCTCTGAAGTATCTGGGCCGCCGATCTGTACTTCACTCCACCATGGAGTCTCACCAGTGGTCATACTGGTCTGTCCAGCCACCGCTTCCTCGGGAATCTTGGGTAGAGCCTCACCAAAGACATCTTGAAAGTCTACAAGAATTACTCTAGCCACCGGACAGTGTTGAAACAATTGGACTGGATAGCTATGTGGGTTTAATATCCGGACAGGTACTCTTCCACGTGTCACTTTAGCCAGCGTTTGTGCCACTGCAAGCCGTTGCTGTCCACCGAAGTCACAGGGTTCCAGAATTGCCTCATAATCTCGCCCCCCAGGGCCGATCCGGGTTTTGCACCACACTACGTGCTCTGAATTTGGTTGCAGGATGATATGTTGGCGATCGGTGATTCTTGCCTTTCCAACTTCTCCCCTCGTGTTCGTGAATCTCATTTGCCCCTCAAGCAACCTGTGTGCTGTAGAGTCTTCCGCTCCAATGGAGCCGCAGATCGCATTTCCAGTTTAAGAGCCTCCGCCAATGCATCCGGGCAGTTCTTTAAAAGTTCATCCCTAAGATGACTGGGGGAAGATATTCATTGTACGTAGTGGTGACCAGACACCCTTGCCGCATCTCCTCCCAAGGATCGGTCCCTCGCCTCGGGGTTGAGTCGTTTAAAGGATCATTGATACACTGTTTCTCAATGTGTCCACTGTTTGCACCACCTGCATATAGGTCTTCCTTGGGCATCAAATTGATCCATGGGGTGTCGCCCAGATCCGTGTGGCACATCCCACCGCTGTTGTCCTTTTTCACCTTGATCCCAGCGCCATTCCTTGCGTTTAACTTCAGCCTGTTCCAGCCGTATTTCTTTTAGCTCTTTCATCATCTTGTGGATGACATTGGTGAGCGCCAGCACTTGATCTTGACCAACTTGTAACTGTTGCATGGCAGTTCCTCTTGAGACAAAGGGTTCCACCATCGGACTTAGTTGTGAGTCTCCAGGCACTCCACTCTCAATTGGCTCCAACATAGTTCCATTCTCGACATTGGTATTTCGATTAAGGCCTAAAATGTCCATCATAGCCTCCTTGAACTCTGAAAAGGTACAAACAGGGTTTTGACGCCTCTATAAACGCAACTGGGCTCTTGTTGTTTCCCCTCTAGCTTCGTCTATGAGTTTATCATGGTCTCATCCGCTTTCTCTGCCTCTCTTGGATCTCTTGCCTGTATCACCCACATGGCTTCTTGTAGCCTAAGTGCGAACTCTCGTAGAGACTCATGTGGTTGTTGCTTCCGGGCATACAGACGGCCCTTTAACTCTGCAATTGTCTGTAAGTTGAAGATACTGGCCGACTTATTAAAGATACCGTCCGCTGTCATTCGCTCCTCG